>NC_138521.1:28742510-29942510 GCF_000230855.2 Cajanus cajan
TTTATTAAAAATTACAAAATCCAGAGAGTCATTAAATAGGGTATATAGAATTCATCAAATTTTGTATTATTCAATAAATTTCAATCAATTAAAGAGAGTGTGTTTAAAGAGTGTGTCACAAAGTGTTACTAGCATTCCTCAAAGTTTAACTACAAATTTTGTTATCAAACTACTACAAATTTGCAAATTTTGTCACTTAATTATTGAAGTTGCACGTTTTATCATTCAACTTTTAAATTTTTGCATATTTTATTATCCAATTTTAAACTTTCTCACATTTTGTCATTTTAGGGTACTGGTTTGGGTCTAAAGCCCAACAACTGGGTTGAACATAAAATTAGTTATAATTACTGACATGGCTGGTTAGTTAGGAGAGGCAACCTAGTTATAGGGAGTTGGGGGGACTGCAAGGACAAAGGATTCGAATCATTACTATTCGAACCTTCAAAGGTTGGCAGGGAAAGAGTCGTCTCTTCTCTAAAAAGAATTAGCTCTAGAATTACATGGGTTATCTTCTATAATAGTTTTCTTTATTTTAAATCAAGAATATCATTTGTGTTTCTATTAAATCTAGTTCATAACAGTTATCTTGTTAATTGACATTATGTTTTTATTAGTTGACTTATAATATAGTATGTTAATTGTTGACATGTCAAATTGATCATTAATGTGTTATATTATGTCACATCATCATTTATATGTCAAATTAATAATTTATACTATTATCAACCATTAATTAAACATATCAGCAGTCAATATGTGACATTAGTAGTAAACTAATATGTCATAAAACGTATAATTTCAAAATTAATTTGGATGACAAAATTTATAAAATTGTAAAATATAGTGGCAAAAAATGTAATTAAGTCAAAAAAATCCAAAATTGGAACTATTACCACACGACTAAGGCCTACCTCCCATGGAAGAGCAAGACATGAACAAGGATTGCAGAAAGGCAAGCAAAACCAATGCCATATGACATGGCAAAGATGGTGCTAAGGTAAAGAGGGCCCTGACGTTCAAAAGCCTCCATGTCAAGGTGAAACTTGGAGTCTATTATAGCTGAGATGTTGTACTTTTCACCATTGGACATAAATAGATCATCTGAAAATATGGGAAATCTTCTTGCATTGTAAAGATTGGTCCAATAAGCAATGGGTGTGATGACATACATGAAAATGGCAAAACCGGCAGCAACATTAGCCGTGGCAAACCAAGGACTGGCCATGGGGCTACCAAGATAAGAACATATACTAGACCAGTCAAAGCCAATAGCACCAAGCCCAAGACCATGCAAACCTGAACCTATCTGTTGTGCTATAACGGAAGTGGGAAACACCCAGCAAATCCACGAAATTGACGTCAACATCGGGAACAAGTAACCGGGAAAGACGTAATAAGCAAAACTGCAAAGAAATGCTATAAGGAAAAACTGATTCCGAGTTAACCCGTCCTTTGGTCTCTCCTCTTTCTCATGCAGCGCCCTGAACATTCATTATGAACCATGAATTGTAAAATCATAAAGCAATAAAACAATGAGGGATTATATGTCATATAATTAACTTTTATTGTGCATAAATTTGATAGGTTTGAATTAACCGAGGTTACATTAATCAACGGGTACAATCGTATCAACGACTAAGAAATTATAGGGATATCTGAAATGCAAGGACACTCCTAGCCTATTTTTTTGGATATCAAGTTTTGTGTAAATTCTTTTCAAATGTCTCTTCCATAAGTTTTTATTGATAATACATTGAACACTGGTATGAATTCCTTAAGGTATAATATGTCAAAATCTAATCTAATCAAGTTTAATTCAAAGGCATGCTTTTAGCTATTAATCATTTTATTAGGCTAGGTTTGATAGATATGTTTATACAAATATGCGAACAAACAAATGAAGTTATTTTAATATATTATATTAACTCTTTCTGGTACATGTATGAATTTATTTAAATAAATTTCTCTGAAAGTATTTTTAAGAGAATAAAATAATATTTTTTTTATAAATTAAAATTAACTTATGTATAAATCAATTTTAAAAGTTCTCTTATATATATTAAAATTTTATTTCTAACTCATTCATAATCTAGTTTTAATTTATAAAATATTTATTTATTTTTCCTATTTTCTTCTTAAAAATATTTGTTTATTTTATATGCGTCAAAACTAGCTTTTAATTTTACCCAAATTTTACGAATACAAAAGAGACCACCTCCCTACATGTAAGGATGGCAAATATACCCGTACCCGCGGGTAATACTCGAACTCATCTCGACTTTGACGGGGAATACCCGGGTACGGGTACGGGTATGGGTAAAACCCGATATATTAAATCGAGTACGGGTACGGGTATGTACTTACCTGCCCCGTACCCGTACCCGTACCCGTCCTCGTTCCCATTTTTAATTTAATACTCACTTTCAATTTAATTATATTAAAGAATTTTAATATTTTTTATGTGTGATTGTAGACCCCTAAAATTGTCCGGGTCGGAAATAAAGCTTGAAGACTCTCGAAGACTGAAGGAAGATCAGCCAGAAGGACTCCTGGAAGGCCCTAGGAGGGTTCTCTGTAGGTCTAGAGGTCTTAGAATAGCTCAAAATAAGGAAGTGGAGGGAATGAAGCCCAATACGGCCGTACTGAACTTAATACGGCCGTATTGAAGCTTCAATACGGCCGCCGTGAACTCAATACGGCGTATTGAAGTTTCTGAAACTTCAATACGGCCGTACTGAAATCAATACGGCCGTATTGAAGCTTCAATACAGCCGTATTGAACTTAATACGGCCGTATTGAAATTTCTGAATTTCAATACGGCCGTATTGAACTCAATACGGCCGTATTGAAGTTCAAAAAATTCAATACGGCCGTATTGCTTCTGTAGGCCGTATTGCGCCTATTCCCTATAAATATGACGTCAATTGGACGTCATTCCACACTTTTTCAGATAGTTTCAACCCTCTCCTTGAGTATTCTGGGGTTTTTGAGCAGTGTTCTGCCCTTGAAATCACTCGGAGAGTTGATCCGACAAAGTTCTTGAGCCCCGAGCCATTTTGCTTGAGGATCGAACCTAGTCGAAGGGAAATCCTCCGGATTTCCATAGTTAAAAGTTTTAGGAAGGAGCGAGCGAGCTTGTAGAGCGAGGGAACGCCAAAAAGCTTCCCAGTTTTACTCAATATATAAAAGCACGCTTCAAGAGGTTTCTTCTTAAATCCTTCCTTTTACTGCTTTCTGTGTGCATATTTAAACTGTCATCATGTAGATAGTTAATTTATAATCGCTTATAATAAATAGGGGTAATTTAGTAATTTTACGTTGTTATTTTAGAAAATAATCTGTCATAGGGAACCCGAAAGGGGCGCTGTGGGGTGCTAACACCTTCCCCACGCGTAACCGACTCCCTTACCCAACTCTGGTTGTAATGGCCAAAGTTGATTTTTAAAATCAATTGCCTTATCCCTTTTTCCAATGTTTTGAGTAAAACATTGGTGGCGACTCCACGAACCCTCCTTTTACGAAAACCACTAATCCATGGAGGGTCCCGCTTGGGATTAATATGGATTGGTGAGACGTTTTAATAAATAAATTGGATATGATCGACAAGGTCTCAGTTTGAGAACAAGTCGTTCTAATAATCCAATACATTTTCAAAACTAAAATAAAAAGCGAGCTCGACCGTCTTCGCGACCGCCGAGGCCCGTTTGGGCCGGTGGCGACAGATGGCGACTCCACTGGGGAAGCCTCGAGAGTCAGTCCCATTTAGTGACAGATTATTTTTAACAAATAATAGTTAAAATTACTTCGTTACCCCTTGCTTGTATGATAACATGTTTATCTATGTGGCTTTTAAATAACTGTTGTATGTTTAAATTCCGCAATTGTTTGAAATAAAAACTGCACACAAACCTTTGCACACAACAGTTCCCTCTATACCCGGGGGCATGAGTGATTAACCATAGGGAGTGGATGTTAGTACGGCCGGTTGTCGAATGGGTCTATAGGTGCCCGTAGACCGTTGTCGGAAAACATCACTCAAGGTGATAACCATGAACTTGAGTCCGACGGTGCGTTGGAGCTTTCCATCGACCTACGATGAGAGGAATTGGGTCCCTATAATGGGGGCACCTTGGGGGCCTTGGACTGGTGAGAACAGTTAGAACCTACCTTGAATATGCACCTTTCTGCAGGATACCCCTACCTCGTGATTCGCTCGTGACTGTTCGTGGATGAGTGAATTGTTTGTGCATTCGTTATGTGTAATTGTTTGTGCATTAATAAATAACCTCGTGATAAGGTCTGAAGAATAATCCCCATGCATGAAAAAACCATGACATGAGAGGAAAGACCATGTGTAAAAATATAATAAAAATGAGGAGCATGTGCATCATTACCAATAAAGATATCATGCATCCTCATAAACCATGCATTTTAGGTTCACCAATACCTCTTGACATGAGTAAAAGTGACCCATAATTATCGAGATTCTCCGTTGAGGAGAGATCATAAGTCAAGGAGGGTGGTAACACTCTATTTTAAAAAGGCAGCGCCTTAAAAATGGAGGGTTATCAAGCTCATGTCAAGAGCGTATTCATTCCATAAATTAATTAGATTAAATATTCATTTTTAGAAAGTGGCTGGTCATCTCTCTGTCCTCACACGCGCAAAGAAGATCAAGAAAATGGAAGCATTGGAGGAGCAAAACAAAAAGCTCACAACCGAGCTTTCACAACTTAAAGACCAAATGGCGCAAATGATGGAACTCATGCGTCATCACAACGTCCATGAATCTCATCACAGTGATCATGGGTCCCATCATGAGGGAGAGGAGGAAGAGCGTGAAAAAGATCCTCCACACGCCGTACACCTTGGGGCTGGAATTATGGTTAAAGAGCCCGAAGTATCAAAGGAACAATTCCACGCCCTCGAAGATCGGCTAAGGGCTATGGAGGGGCATGATTTTGACATCAAAGATGCCGCCGACATGTGCTTAGTGAGGGACATTCAATTCCCTCCTAAATTTAAAGTGCCGGATTTCCCAAAGTATGTGGGATCGACTTGCCCCAAAAGTCATCTCACCATGTACTGTCGCAAGATGGCTGCATATGCCACAAATGAAAAGCTCTTGATCCACTGCTTTCAAGAGAGCTTAGCTGAAACTGCACTCAACTGGTATATGCAGCTAGATGGAAATCTAGTACATACATGGAGGCAGTTGGCCGACGCCTTTCTCAAGCGCTATAAATACAACATCGACCTAACACCCGATAGGTCAGATCTTCAAGCCTTGAGTAAAAAGAATGATGAATCCTTCAAGGCGTACGCCCAACGTTGGAGGGAGTTGGCGGCACAGATAGAGCCCCCGCTGTCGGATAAGGAGACGGTGTCCTTATTCATCAACTCGTTAACTGGTCCCTATTACGATAAAATGATAGGGAACACAACGACACTCTTCTCGGACATCATCACCATTGGAGAAAGGGTGGAACAAGGACTTAAAAGTGGGAAGCTGGCTAAGCCTTCCCAACCATATGAAGCTAAGAAGGCCTTCGGGAAGAAGAAAGAAGGAGGAGTCAACACTGTAACCATTTCCCCATCTTCTTCCACTTCGAAGTCAGGCAAATCGCAATACAACTCTGTGAAGAAGTTTGACAAACTTCCGACCACTTATAGCGATCTCCTGCCGAAGCTAGTGGAGGCGCGTCTTATAGCTTACATTCCACCAAAGAAAGTGAATCCACCTTACCCCGATTGGTACAATCCACAAGACAAATGTCTATACCATTCGGGGGCACCGGGACATTCAACGGAGAACTGCAGAGCTCTCAAGTATAAGGTCCAAGACCTTATCGATGCTGGGTGGGTCACTTTCGATTCGACGGCGCCCGACGTGAGCAAGAATCCTCTACCGCAGCAGGAGTAGAGAGAAAGGCAAGCCATGATAGGGCCCCTCCATATTTTTTCTTTTAGGGACTCATGATCAGTACCCGAGATCATGAGGACCTTTTCATGTAAATAAAGGGTTTTGTACAGTTTTACACTCATATATCAATAAAGAGGCATTTTTTTCACACATTATTCTCTCATTTTGTTCTATTCTCTCTCTCTCATTAATATTAATAAACTCTAAACCTAAACAGAACCAATAAATAATTATGTCTGTGATTGCTCGCTCTGACCGGGATCCGAAAGCCGAGGGTGAATGGGTTGAGTTGGACAGTGATGAGGAGACCATCTCTCCGGATCTGCAAAGACTGCTAGATCAAGAAGCTCGTCTACTCCAACCGAATCAAGAAGAATTGGAGACCGTGAATTTGGGGCAGGATCGAGAATTGAAAGAGGTCAACATTGGGACCCGTATCAGTGATGGAATAAAAACACAATTGATTCAATTATTGAGGGAATACAAGGACGTATTTGCATGGTCGTACCATGATATGCCCGGTTTGGACTCCAACATTGTCGAACACAAGTTGCCCTTAAAAGAGGGGTTTCGACCCATTAAGCAAAAGCTTCGACGAATCAAGCCCGAATGGTCCTTAAAGATTAAGGAGGAGGTAGAAAAACAATTGGACGCGGGATTCTTGGTTGTATCCCAGTATCCTGAATGGCTGGCTAACATTGTGCCAGTCGTCAAAAAGAATGGGAAGGTTAGAGTGTGTGTTGATTATAGGGATTTGAATCGTGCCAGTCCAAAGGACGATTTTCCCTTGCCCCACATCGATACACTTGTGGATCACACCGCCACAAACACACTCTATTCCTTTATGGATGGATACTCGGGGTATAATCAAATCAAGATGAATATAGAAGACCGCGAGAAAACTTCTTTCATTACACCCTGGGGAACTTTCTGCTACAGGGTGATGCCTTTTGGACTTAAAAATGCGGGTGCCACCTACCAACGAGCGATGGTGACGCTATTCCACGATATGATCCACAAAGAAATTGAAGTATACGTGGATGACATGATCGCGAAGTCAAAAGACGAGATGAACCATATTCAATATTTGAGAAAATTATTCAATCGGCTTCGCAAGTATCAGCTTAAGCTAAATCCGGCTAAGTGTACTTTCGGAGTCCGGTCGGGTAAGCTTCTCGGGTTCATCGTTAGTGAAAAAGGCATAGAGGTGGACCCCGATAAAGTAAAGGCAATAAGGGAAATGCCTCCTCCTAAAACCGAGAAGGAGATAAGAGGATTCCTTGGCAGGGTGAACTACATTGCAAGGTTCATCGCACAGTTGACTGACACGTGCAAGCCAATATTCAAGCTATTGCGCAAGAATCATTCCGAAACTTGGGATGAGAATTGTCAACGAGCTTTTGACAAGGTCAAACAGTGCTTGGCCAATCCACCAGTATTGGTGCCACCTGTCGAAGGAAGGCCATTAATCCTCTATCTAACAGTGCTTGATGAGTCCATGGGAGCCGTGCTAGGGCAACAGGACGAAACTGGAAAGAAAGAACGAGCCATCTACTACTTGAGCAAGAAATTTCTAGATTATGAAACCCGCTACACGCCATTAGAAAAGACTTGCTGTGCGTTAGCATGGGCAACACAAAGGCTCAGGCAGTATATGATAAGGCATACTACTTGGTTGGTTTCCAAAATGGATCCAATTAAGTATGTGTTCGACAAGCCAATAATCACTGGGAAGATCGCCCGATGGCAAGTACAATTATCAGAATTCGACATCATACATGTCACACAAAAAGCCATCAAGGGTAGTACCCTAGCTGATTACCTAGCACACGGGCCGACCAATGATTACCAATCCCTTCAGGATGATTTCCCCGATGAGCATATAATGAGTATACAACATGAAGAACCAAAAGATGATGCGTGGACCATGTATTTTGATGGAGCCTCCAACATGCTTGGACAGGGGATTGGAATAGTATTAATCTCCCCACAAGGAAAACATATCCCCTTAACGGCAAGACTCAACTTCGACTGTACAAATAACATGGCCGAATACGAGGCTTGCGCGTTAGGAATCCAAGCAGCAATCAACAATGGTATCCTAAAGCTCAAAGTATTCGGAGATTCGGCTTTAGTCATCCACCAACTGCGAGGTGAATGGGAAGTCCGAAATCCTAAGCTGATACCATATGTTGAACATATCAAAGACCTGATACAATTCTTTCAAAATGTCGTCTTTGAATATATCCCAAGGGAGGAAAATCAGTTCGCTGACGCCCTTGCTACACTATCATCGATGTTCGCCTTGGATAAGGAGCATGAAATGCCCATCATCAATATCCGGCGGCACGATAAGCAAGCGTTCTGCCTACTGATAGATGAAGCTGTTGACGATCATCCATGGTTCCATGACATCAAACAATATCTGTCAAAAGGGGAATATCCTGATATGGCTAGCGATAATGATAAAAAGCATATCTGAAGAAGGGCCATGGGATTTCTGTTGATTGGAGAAACCCTCTACAAAAAGAATTATGACTCGGTCTTGTTGAGGTGCATAGACCAAGTCGAAGCTCAAAATGTAATCAAAGAAATACATGAGGGGGTTTTCGGTACCCATATCCCCAGGCCTGCAATGGCTAAGAAAATCCTCAGAGCAGGATATTATTGGTCGACCATTGAAAAGGATTGTTACCAATACGTCCGGAAATGCCACAAGTGTCAAGCATACGCCGACAACATTCATGTCCCACCAACGCCACTCAATGTGTTGGCTTCACCATGGCCATTCGTAATGTGGGGCATGGATGTTATTGGACCCATCGAGCCAAAGGCATCCAATGGACATAGGTTCATCCTTGTGGCCATTGACTATTTCACCAAATGGGTAGAAGCGGCATCGTATGCTCATGTGACCCGAAAGGTGGTAACATCCTTCATCAGAAAGAATATCATATGCAGATACGGTATTCCCGACAAAATCATCACTGATAATGGATCCAATTTGAACAATAAGATGGTGGAAGAACTGTGCAAAGAGTTCAAAATTCAGCACCATAACTCTTCCCCATATCGACCAAAGATGAATGGGGCAGTCGAGGCAGCCAATAAGAATATCAAGAAGATAGTACAAAAGATGGTTGTCTCATTCAAAGACTGGCATGAGATGCTACCCTTCGCTCTCCATGGTTATAGGACTTCAGTACGTACATCCACGGGAGCTACTCCATTCTCCCTTGTTTATGGAATGGAGGCAGTTCTGCCGGTTGAAGTCGAGATACCGTCTCTGAGAGTAATCATGGAAGCAAAACTTTCCGAGGCAGAATGGGTTCAAAGTCGACACGACCAATTGAACCTTATCGAAGAAAAACGACTGAACGCCATATGCCATGGTCAAGCCTACCAAAGGAAGATCAAAAAGGCTTTTGACAAGAAAGTCCATCCTCGAATTTACCATGAGGGAGAGCTGGTGATGAAGAAATTGCTACCAGCTCAAAAGGACAAGATCGGAAAGTGGGCCCCAAATTACGAAGGACCATACGTGGTGAAGCGAGCCTTCTCCGGAGGAGCATTGATTCTCACAGACATGGACGGAGAAGAACTTCGATACCCAGTCAACGCTGACGTGGTAAAGAAGTATTATGCTTGAAGACGTTGCTTGCATCAGCCCGTTAGGATGAAAACCCAAAAAGGGCATCCTAGGCAAAAGTTAGGGCAAAACAAAAAGCCCGCCAGTACAAGGGTACTAGGCAAAACAAAGGCAAAATTATCCCCGCTAGGACATGTCCTAGGCAAAAATTAGGGGCAAAAGAATAAGATGCAAAAAGTAAAGCAAGCAACGATCACTTGAATCGAAAACCGAAAGGCGGTTCAAGTGATAATCTTCTAGAAGCAAGCGTCTTGCAGCATCTACACTCCTGGCTCAGGCATCTCACCCGAAGCAACTAGGGAACGGGAAGGGCAGCAATTACAGATATAATTGTTAAGCCCAATGTATATAGCCTACCCTGGCCAGCCATTCTTCAGAAATTTCCCTTTGTAAACCTTTCTGTAAAAACACTTGTGAATATCAATAAAAATATCCATTTGTTTCTTTTCTTTCTTGACCATGTGATTATGCCTCTGAATTGGTTTTTCATAAAAATTGTACGAAATTCCATTAATAATCGGTCAATAAAAGAAAATTGGAGGGGTTCCTGTAAAATCCATAATCTCCTGCATAAAGGCTCACAAAAATACTCCCTCGCGTCAATGACAGAAAGTCCTCCAAGAAGAAGAGGATAGGGAGAGCCACTCACTTTTCTAAATAAATGAACAAAAATAAAAAATTGTATTTGTGCATCACACACACATTAGTCGCACATTCAAAGACCTTATCATGAGGCAACCGCATAAAATAGAAAAATAGAAAATTGCTTGTGTATGACAGCAGCAAGCAAAAATGCAAGGATACAGAAAATCCAACAAACAATTTGTACAGAATAACTGAGCCTGGAGAGGCTTGCCGAAAAAATACTCTCAGAATAACTGAGCCTGGAGAGGCTCGCAGAAATAATACTCCCCAGAGAAAACCTCAACTCATGCTCTTGGATTCAAAATCCCCAGCAAGAGCTATCAAAGCAAAACCGACGCAATCCCCAATGGAAGTGCGATCATCCAAACAGTATATACAAGTCAAAGGACTTAACACTTCCTCAGTGGAAGATAGCTCTCCGACTCAAAGCGCTGAGTGAGGCTAAGCCTGCAGAGGCTTCCTAAATAATATTCTGGGATACATAAGATCCCTCATTCCCCAATCGCCTACTCAGAGGCATCCCTGCAAAAGGAGAAAAAAATCAAAAAAAAAACATCAATAAATATTCCTCAAGCGGAATTTGGCACTCAGCCGAACACTGAACTCCAATTCCTAAGTCGCCTACATAAGAGGCACTCCTTCAAAAGGAAAAATCATAAAAAGATCAATAATCATTCCCCAAGCGGAATCCGGCTCTCAGCCTATCATTGAATATCAAGATAATCTGCCTAACAGAAGAGGCCAATCACAACCAATGACAAAATCCCCTGGCGGATAACAGCCTACACAGAGGCAACAAAATCCAAGAGTTAAAAAGAGTTACCCGAATAAGGATAACCGGGATACTCCACCAACGTCAAAAGGACGTCAGCCAAACATAAGGCATCGCTCAACTCAGAGAGAAAGAGCATCTGTGTCTATACCCCAAGGAGTCAGAAATTCCCCAAGGGTACCAACAATGCAATGCAAGTTGGGGCACAGGAACCTGTGAATGACTGCACATCCCCTAGACGGATCCCTGCGTTATCCAGTCCTTAGTGGCACAAAATCAAAAAAAACAACCGTCGAAGCAGCATCGTGGACTGTGGAGACAAAATCATCACAAATCCCTGGAAAGGAGATATTCACGCTACCCCGTCGTCACAAACACGGAGGTATGCAGCTTCCGGCTCGAGCAATGAGCGAAGCTATCTCTGGAAAGGGGGGTACTCACTGCTTACCGTTGTCACAAGGGTACTTAGCTTCCGGCTCGAACAAAGAGTGAAGCTAAGCCTGGAGAGGCGGTACTCACAGCTTCCAGCTTGGGCAGCAAGCAAAGCAAAGCCTGGAGAGGCGAAACTCACACTGCTCACCGTCGTCACAAAGGTGCTTAGTTTCCGGCTCGAACAAAGAGCAAGACTAAGCCTGGAGAGGCGAAACTCTCACTGCTCACCGTCGTCACAAAGGTGCTTAGTTTCCGGCTCGAACAAAGAGCGAGACTAAGCCTGGAGAGGCGAAACTCACACTGCTACCGTTGTCACAAGGGTACTTAGCTTCCGGCTCGAACAAAGAGTGAAGCTAAGCCTGGAGAGGCGGTACTCACAGCTTCCAGCTTGGGCAGCAAGCAAAGCAAAGCCTGGAGAGGCGAAACTCACACTGCTCACCGTCGTCACAAAGGTGCTTAGTTTCCGGCTCGAACAAAGAGCAAGACTAAGCCTGGAGAGGCGAAACTCTCACTGCTCACCGTCGTCACAAAGGTGCTTAGTTTCCGGCTCGAACAAAGAGCGAGACTAAGCCTGGAGAGGCGAAACTCACACTGCTATCGTTGTCACAAGGGTACTTAGCTTCCGGCTCGAACAAAGAGTGAAGCTAAGCCTGGAGAGGCGGTACTCACAGCTTCCAGCTTGGGCAGCAAGCAAAGTAAAACCTGGAGAGGCTACTCGACAATTTTCCACCGGAAGACGCTACAAGTCAGAAGGTCGGCGCATCACCCGGACAATTGGGTCAACTCCTTTACTTGTCAGCCGGTACACCAAAAGGCCGTCCGACTAAGTAAAGGGGGGGCAGCTGTAGACCCCTAAAATTGTCCGGGTCGGAAATAAAGCTTGAAGACTCTCGAAGACTGAAGGAAGATCAGCCAGAAGGACTCCTGGAAGGCCCTAGGAGGGTTCTCTGTAGGTCTAGAGGTCTTAGAATAGCTCAAAATAAGGAAGTGGAGGGAATGAAGCCCAATACGGCCGTACTGAACTTAATACGGCCGTATTGAAGCTTCAATACGGCCGCCGTGAACTCAATACGGCGTATTGAAGTTTCTGAAACTTCAATACGGCCGTACTGAAATCAATACGGCCGTATTGAAGCTTCAATACAGCCGTATTGAACTTAATACGGCCGTATTGAAATTTCTGAATTTCAATACGGCCGTATTGAACTCAATACGGCCGTATTGAAGTTCAAAAAATTCAATACGGCCGTATTGCTTCTGTAGGCCGTATTGCGCCTATTCCCTATAAATATGACGTCAATTGGACGTCATTCCACACTTTTTCAGATAGTTTCAACCCTCTCCTTGAGTATTCTGGGGTTTTTGAGCAGTGTTCTGCCCTAGAAATCACTCGGAGAGTTGATCCGACAAAGTTCTTGAGCCCCGAGCCATTTTGCTTGAGGATCGAACCTAGTCGAAGGGAAATCCTCCGGATTTCCATAGTTAAAAGTTTTAGGAAGGAGCGAGCGAGCTTGTAGAGCGAGGGAACGCCAAAAAGCTTCCCAGTTTTACTCAATATATAAAAGCACGCTTCAAGAGGTTTCTTCTTAAATCCTTCCTTTTACTGCTTTCTGTGTGCATATTTAAACTGTCATCATGTAGATAGTTAATTTATAATCGCTTATAATAAATAGGGGTAATTTAGTAATTTTACGTTGTTATTTTAGAAAATAATCTGTCATAGGGAACCCGAAAGGGGCGCTGTGGGGTGCTAACACCTTCCCCACGCGTAACCGACTCCCTTACCCAACTCTGGTTGTAATGGCCAAAGTTGATTTTTAAAATCAATTGCCTTATCCCTTTTTCCAATGTTTTGAGTAAAACATTGGTGGCGACTCCACGAACCCTCCTTTTACGAAAACCACTAATCCATGGAGGGTCCCGCTTGGGATTAATATGGATTGGTGAGACGTTTTAATAAATAAATTGGATAGGATCGACAAGGTCTCAGTTTGAGAACAAGTCGTTCTAATAATCCAATACATTTTCAAAACTAAAATAAAAAGCGAGCTCGACCGTCTTCGCGACCGCCGAGGCCCGTTTGGGCCGGTGGCGACAGTGATTTTTTATTATAATATGAGATAAAGAAATAACCTAATTATAATTATAATATAATTAAAAAATAATTTATAATATTATATTTAAAAAAAATAAAAAATAAAAATTTTGACGGGTACGGGTATACCAGATACCCAACGGGGACGGGGATGAGGATGAAAACCACATACCCGACAGGTACGAGTACGGGAATGGGGATGAGTTTGACTCGCGGGGACGGGGACGGGTATCATGAAACCCGTACCTACCCCGCCCCGTTGCCTTCCCTACCTACATGTGAATTATATTGTATGGCTTAAATATGTTTGTTTTCTTTGTAATTTAACTTCTTTTATTTTTCGTTACTAAGATTTTTTTTTTTTAATTATCCTTATAAGTTTCAAATGTTTCATGTTTAATATTTGTCGTCAAATTTTGTTTAACATATATTAATGAGTTGATGTCACGATGAAATTTTTAAATCAAATATATATACATTTATAACATTTACCTAAAATCATGTTAATCAATTGATATTTCAAGAATTTTTTACCAAAATAATATTTTTTTAAAAAAAATATCTAAATGGACCTCCCCTTTATTTACAGAACTAGACCTATTTATTGTGCAGCTCAGAATCCGATCCTCGAGGAGCCAAATTCTAAGTTACCTTTCTTCCATCTCCGATGAGTAACCCTATCGGAATTCGGCCCCTAGGGAATCGAATTCCGAGCAGGGATTTTTTTTTCAATTTTAATGTTTCTAAAATTATAATATATATTTTTTAATTTAAAAAATAAAATAAAATATGTATATAAAATTAAAAAATAATAATAAATAATATTATGTTTATATATTTATTTAAATTTGTAAATTTTGCTAATAACTTATAGTATTTATTTAAATATGTAAATTTTTGTTAATAACTTATAATATTTATTTAAATATATAATTTTTGTTAATAATAATATTAATATGATAAATTAATTATGAACACAAATTTACATATTAAATAAAATGAGTTATATTAAATATTAATGTATTAATAATAATAAAATTATCTAATTAAAAAAAGATAATTACTAACATTAATTTGGAAATGGTACACTGAAGAAAATAAGTTGTAGGCAACATTAATCTATGACGGCCATGAACAATGTTTGGACATGTTTTCCTTGTGTGACCAAGGGTGTGATAATAGGAACAATGTTTTACACGGCTTTGTTGTTCTTTAATGTCCATCTGTTCTTATTCTACTTGACTTGGGTCGACCCTTGGAAGTTCTTTTGAATTCTGGATTTGGGCAAAAAATTGGGCCAGTGTAAGTTGGCCAATAGTTCTCATGTCTAAGTTTTCCAAATTGTTCTTCATATACCTTATAGACTTATTATAAGGTATAGACGGGAGATATGTAGATGTTAAAGTTGTGGTGTACGTGTAAGTATAAAGCAATTACATGCGAGCATAGGATGTGAACTTTTTGGAACTCGCCACAGTCACACCACATCTCATCTAACCTTACTATAAATCTTCCTACTGGTCGAACTTGTCCTGGATGTTGTGTCTCTTCCACTAAAAATCTTGTTCTTGTTCTGTCAAAGGTGATCCCTCTATGAGTGTTTTCCTTTGATTGTGCATCTTGAATTGTTTTTTATGCAACTTCAGAATAGACATGTCCAGCATTAATCATGACATCTACCTCCTTGCCTCTCTCGACGAAGAATTTGTTGCAACGAATGTATGTTGCCATGACCATGGAGTGAATTAGGAGTTTTCTTGTTTTCTTTAAAATCGAATTAATTAACTCCGCTAGGTTTGTTACCATGTGTCCCCAACGTCATCTATTGTCCCATGTAAGCGTCCATTTTTTCCTTGGGATGTTGTCCAACCACTATGCTGCTTCTAGATTATAATCTCTTACTATGTTGTAATAGTAAAAGAATCTAGGCTTAGTCATCCCATATGTTGAAAAAAAGTTTATAAATTAAATTAATATAACCAGCTAACCAAATGTAGAGAGTAATAATAACCAAAGAAAGTAATAAAATTACCCATATTGACGATATTTTTCTTCAATGTAGTGTTTTTGAATCGTCGCATGAAGTTTTGTACAATATGTCTAATGTAATAACATGGGAAAAATTGTTTTCTGTCCAACCACTTTCATTTCTGGAGTATGCACTTCTGATAGCCTCATGATGATCCAAAATGAGGCACAACCCCTCTCTTGGTGTTACATACTGTCAGAACCCAAAAAATTTCGATCTTACCCACATATGGTTTGGACTTCCATTTTGAAAATCTCATCAGTTAGGGAATTCCCAAAGACCAAACTAATCCTTAACTAACGTTTTCTTGAAAAAGGTTCAAAGGAGTTGCCACCGATGTTTTACTCAAAAATCGAAAAAATAAAAGGTTTTCAAAATTGCAATAATGGCCTTCATAATCAGAATTGGGTTCGAGGGTTGGTTACGTGTAGGGAAAGTGTTAGGCACCCTACAATGCCCCAATTCGGTACCTTACGACGAATTTAGCATAATAATGAATAATAATTTAAATGTTTACCCTTTTTATTAGTTATTTACAAGACAAAAATACCTATTATCTACATCGTTGCTTTTTATTATGACAATATAATATGAATAAAAACGGTAAAGAAGAAAGGAAGAATTTGATGAAAATACCCCCAAGGCAAGCTTTATAAAAATATTCAAATGTTGGGTTAAAGGCGCGTTTTGGCTCTACAAAACACCTCACAACGCTCAGGAAATACAAAGAGAAGAAGGAAAAGAAGGTTTCGAGTTATCTAAGACTTTAGTAAGAAATTTTTGCTCCATTTTGGGTCCTCGAGCACTGTACATGAGGCTCACATTTATAGACGTCAGACTTTACTGAAACGGCCATTCTAATTATCGGAATGGGCCATTCCAGATTAGTTTATTATGAGAAAATTTTGAATCTAGAATAGCCCGTTCTGAAATTGGAACAACCCATTCTAGATTTGAAATTAACTCGTAACAACCTGGGTCAAAATGACCCGTTCTAGATTAGGAACAAATCGTTTTGACCTAGGGCTTCTAGGCCATTTTAGAAGCTTGGAATGACCCATTCCAGATTGGAAACAACCCGTTCTAGACTCCTAATTCAACCTTTTTGTGGGCCTTTGGCCTTCTGATGTCGTCCTGGTCCGTTCTAACATCACATTTAGGCCTTTCAGAATTCCATTGTCTCGTATTAAAGGCTCATTTCCTTGTTGGTACATCCTAGAAGAAATTAGGTGTCTATAGATGCCCCTCTTTACATGCCCTTTGGATAGTTATGTGTTGTTTTTCCAAAGACAAGTAAAGATGTAGACATTTCATCCGGGTCTTCTCTTTTGCTTCACAACATAGGTGCTTCCACATTGTTTCCTTTAGGTAGGTGGGTTTACTTGTATCCTTGCCCTTTGGAGCAATTGAATGTTGAGTTGCGTGTTCCATTGGGTGACAAGGATGATAAACTGTACCATATAGACTTCCGACTTGGTGTAGATGCTCCATGTTGATGTCCTTGGTTTCTTGTTCGGTGATGGCGTGATTGAAGCTTTATTTGAAGCTCGTTGAGGGGTGACTATTATTTGAGCTCAGCCTCTCCAGGCTAGACTGACGTTAGGCCTATTTCCTTGTTGGCACGTCCTAGACGAAATTAGGTGTCTAGACATACCTTTGTAGATTTCTTAAAAAAAAAAAAAGAACCATGCATCAGTGATTTCACCTTCAACCATAGCAAAGGCAATGGGAATTATGTTGTTTCGACTATCTTGTGCAATTGCCACCAATAACATCCCTTTGTACTTTCTGTACAAAAATGTTCCATCCACTTGAACAATTGGCTTGTAGTGAGCAAAACCATCAATGCATGTCTCGAACGTCCAAAATAGCCTCTTGAAGAAAATGTTGCCCTCATCCAACACGTCACCTTGGTAAGCCAGTTGTGTACTCAAGTTCCAAATGAAGCCGGGAACATACAGTTGCATTGCTTGTAATAGACTATGTAACTTGTGGTACGAATTCTCCCAATTGCCAAAAATGTTTTCAATCACTAGTTGTTTCGCTAGCCATCCCTTTCTATAGCTGATAATATAACCCATTGTTGAATTTATGTGGACTACGATGATTGAGATGGGTGTGGAAGGATCAGCCTCAATAATTTCACAAATAGTTTGGGAAATCATTCATGATCCCAACTTATTATGATCTTGTGAAATCAGTGGCGAAACACATGTGGACCCCTTCGACCTTCATTATTTCCCAATATTGCTCTCTGGTGCGCAATATTGTTCGACATCGCCAATCACACTCACCATGAACACATTCCACGACAAGCCTATCTTGGCTTGACAACTTCACCTTGTACGTGCAGTGATTGACAATATGATATTTGTTGATGGCGTCCTGCACTTGTTCTTTTGTGATGAAGCGTTGGCCAACAAATAGTGTTCCGGGCGAATAAACTATCGTTTCTCTATCTAGAACATGACTAAACTCCAAATCATGTATATTTATGTTAGTTGGGAAGTCTAGAAAATGTTGAGGTGGGTTGTATGGTAAGTATAGTTCGGATGGTGGAATGTTTGCAAGTGGCTCGACGTCTTGTTCATCATTATGCTCTTGTGTAAGGATTTCATCTTCGTCCTCGCTAAAAGGATCAAAAACTTCAGTTGGGAGACCTACAACTGCAATTCATATCATGTGTTGGATTATGTGGGTTTATTTGGGTAAGGTAAGGTGAAGGTGAAGGTGAAAGTTATGGTGGCTGGGCTTCGCTAGATGATGATGTACAAGTATCGAAGGTAACATATAGTTCTATACCTGATTGAATTTCATTTGCATCGTGAATGTTGAAGATTGCCTCAACATCATCATCATTCAACTCAACACATTTGTAATTGCTCACCCCTGCCCCAAGTCTAATTGGGCAGTGAAAATGTATGGTTGCCACCCTTTCATTTTCTTGTCGTCTAAGTTTTGTGTGGATTATTTTCTTCATCCTTTGTAGAGTTACTAATCTCCTTAATTGAACCATTTTAGTTGATGGTGAGGTGAAGGTGACACCTTTATGAGGACAATTGTTAATGGCACCATCAAAGTGGATAATGACATATATTGAAGACATGTTTTGAAAATAAGAAAGGTCAAAAGAGATTTTGAGAGTGAAGAAAAGGAACAAGTATAGAATGATATTGCAAGTGTTTCTGAGTGAAGAAAAGGAAAAAAGTTATGCCTATTTATAATGGTTTAGGGTTTTTTTTAAATTAAACCAAATTTGAAATCTAAGTCTTGGATTCCTTTCTCTGTAATTGTGGGGCCCACATTTTGAGAGTGAAGGTGACCTCTAAGTCATGCCTTCTGATGTGCATGTTATGCAAGCAAACATTGATTCTGTGTGGGGCCCATACTCTATGAGTAAATGTAACCTCTTAGTCACACCTTTTAACATGCACGTTATGCGAGCAAGCATTGATTCCATGTGAAGCCCATGCTCTGTGAGTGAATGTGACCTCTTAGTCACGCCTTTTAATGTGCATTTTATGCGAGCAAGCATTGATTTCGTGTGAAGCCCACGCTCCATGAGTGAATGTGACCTCTTAGCCACCCATTCTAACGTGCATGTTATGCGAGCAAGCATTGATTTCGTATGGGACCCACACTTTGTGAGTGAATGTGACCTCTCAATCACGCCTTCTGACGTGCACGTTATGCGAGCAAGCATTGATTCCGTGTGGGGCCCACGCTTTGTGAGTGAAAGTGATCTCTTAGTCATGCCTTTTGATGTGCACGTTATGCGAGCAAGCATTGATTCCATTTGGGGCCCACGCTCTACGTTTGAATGTGACCTCTTAGTCACACCTTTTAACGTGCACGTTATGCGAGCAAGCATTGATTCCGTGTGGGGCTCACGCTCTATGTATGAATGTGACATCTCAGTCACGCCTTCTCTTCTGGCGTTCACGTTATGTGAGCAAGCATTGATTTCATGTAGGGTCCAGGCTCTGCATCTAAATGTGACCTCTCAGTCACGCCTTCTCTTCTCCCAAGCAAGCATTGGATTCACATGCAAATGTTTCTTCGGGTCTGGGCTTAGTCACCCCTTCTCATTCACACATTCACCTACTATAAATAACCATGTTCACTGTCTTTTATACTTACATTCTCACTTGCATCCTTCTTTGCTTCATTTCAAACTTGCATTCTCAATTGCATCCTTCTTTGTTTTGTTTCTCACTTATCTCCAACCAAAAATGTTGTTATGGAAGCAAAACGAACATAGGCTTGCCTTTATTGGTAAAACGGTAAGTTTTACACAATATCGTTATGTACTTCAAATTTTAATCAATATCTACATATAATGTACCTAATTTGTTAATCATTATAGGAGACTGAAAATATTATTTCCTTTTACTGTCATTCAATGCCAGAACCCCACCCTCTAATTTTTCCTACACTAAAGGAAGTTGGTTTTTCTAGGGTAGTAAACCTAAGGCATCTTAAGGTGGACCACACATTGGTAACAGTTTTGGTCGAAAGGTGGAGGACCTAAGACTCACACATTCTATTTTCCAACAGGGGAGTGCACCATAACCCTAAAGGATGTTGTACTTCAACTCAAGCTAAGAGTTGACGGATTACCATTCATTGGCCCAACAATGTTTGACTGGGAAGAAATGTGTTCCACATATCTCGACATCGTTCTAGTCAAAGGAGAACCATTTGAAGAAGAACTTCACACCCATGTAGGGCATATATATTAGGTTTAATTGGAAGTATTTTGATGCCTAACAAAACAGGAAACAAGGTACATCTTATATATTTATCTTTATGAACTAATCTTAGAAGAACAAGACGATAAAGTTAAGGGTCTGCTTGTTTAGCTATGTTATATAGGAAAGAAAATATGTACAACAACAAATGTTACGACCAAAATAATGATTGGTTGTGCATCACTGTTATAGTCCTAGGTATGGCACCGCATGCCATATATTGCGCCAATTTCCAAAGCACCACCAACATACCCTTTGGTGTGCAAATGGAGTGGCGGTAGAGTACTCAACTTTCAAAATGTACCTCATAATTATGTTGTGGGGTACAGATCAATGTTTGATCACATTCAAACTAATCAGGTAAATCTTCATAATAATGTTTAATTGTTTCTTATTTTTTTTGTTTTACATATTATTTTAAGTAACAAAGTTTAATTTATTTGTACTTTAGATGGGCTCCATATCAAGGTTTGCAAACATCAATACCCATGCAAGCATATAAAGATGCCCAATTATGGACTCCATGTACTCCCATCATTTGTTTTGCAATTGTTGAATGACATCAATCAAATAGAGTGAAATTACAATTTGATCTCTTCCAAGATGTCCCTTCACTACCCAATAATTTGAATGACCTACATAAAATTGACATGAGGGGAAGATAGAATGAAAATTAGGTTACAAGACATGCTCAATGGATCAACATATGGAACAATTGATGTGAGCATACATTAACAGGTCATCCAATGCAAGGCCCATTGTTTCACACACGAGAATACATGGAATGGTACTTGGTCAATTCCATCTATTTCCTATCTGTGTCACGACTACTACAAGACCCAAGGACCCACCAATAGGGAAGGACTACAACCACATTTGAAACCGATACAACTTCCATGTCGTCATATGAAAAGACTCACCAACATGTTTCAATTCCTCCACACAACACGATGCCAAAAACAAACATAATTGACAGAAGACATTCGTGTACAACAATTTTAGAGGATTTCTTTACAAACTTATTAGGAGTTGATTTTACAACTCCATCTTTAGGACATTCTTACGTGCAATCTCTTTGCTAACCGAATTTTGCTAATAAACCTGGTAATTCCTCAACTGCATTCCAACATCCATCCCTTGATGATGATCAAAATCCTCTAGAGCAACAACCACTACGGCAAAACCCAAGACGTAACAGATGTCGCCCTTATTGTGGAATTGGACACCATTATAGAGATTAAACCTTATATAATTCACTTTATCTTAATGTAATATTGTTATAAAAAAAATTTAATACACTTTGTCTTCATCAATATAATAATTAAGTTATTTTATTTCAATAAAATAAATAAATTACTTAAATTCTTATTGTAAATAAAAAAATTAATTTAAAAAAAAAACATAAAACCTTGCTTGGAATTCGGCTCCCGAGAACCGAATTTCGGCAAGGTTACTCATCAGAGATGGAGGAAAGGTAATTTAGAATTCAGTTTCCTGAGGATGAATTATGAGCTGCACAATAAACAGATTTATTTTCGCAAATAAAGGAGATATTCATTTGGATAATTTTTTTAAAAGAAATTATTATTTTCATAAAAGCTTTGATATTTCGAGGCAATTGCAGGAGACTTGTCGTTCGCACATTCGACACTTTTTCTCTTTCTTTCGATCCTTTTCTTTATTTTATAAAAAAATTTGTATAAAAGTAAAAATATTTTACAAAATCATGATTGAATAACTTAGGTTAAAACCATAATTTAGTCCCTCATAATATTTGTTTGTTTCAATTTAGTCCCACTTTAATTTTTTGTTTCAATTTGGTCCCCAATAATTTAAATTATTACAATGTCAGACTTCCATCCAAATTATTTGGACGGAGTTAACTGTTGGCCACGTGGGTGCCACATGGATGCATACGTGGATGCTTAATTCTTTTCATGCATCTGGAACCAGAATGGTCCGTTCTGAAACCGAAACGGCCCGTTCTGGTTGCACTCATGATGCGTAAATTTTGCATCCGGAATGGCCGTTCTAGATGCATTATTTAACACCAACGAGTGCATCAGAACGGGTCGTTCTAAAATCGGAACGAGCCGTTCTGGTTTCCAAAACGGGCCGTTCCGGATTCAGAACAGTCCGTTCCAGAACGCCAACCAACACACAATGTGATTCAAAGATAAAAACAAACCATTTACAGATAGATAATTTTTTTTATCTAAAAAATAATATATTTTAAAAAATAAAAATTATATTCTAATAAATATGTATATATATATATTTAAATTATCATATGTATAAAATATAAATTTTGAAGAATTATTCATTTATCTCATATTTATCAAACTTTTGTGCTTTCTATTTATTGTATATGTTGATAAAAAAAATCAAAATTGTAAAAATTTATATCACATATCAAAAACATCTTTATATGATAAATAAATTAAATTTGATTTTTATAAGATTTAACATATTTATTTTTATGTTTTTATTAGTGTTAAATTATTATTAAGTAGGATTTTAAGATTGTAGTTCTAACCAAACATTTTAAAAAATGTCTATGATAGATAAATATATCATATTAACAACATGTGTTTTTAATAAAAATTAGGTTTAATTCTGTTAAATTATAATATAACATAATCTGACCTAGTTTATTTTCATCCTTAATCAAAATTGTAGATATAAAAACTTGTAAAAAATAACTATAATATATATTTATACTTTTAAAAGTTATATGTAAAATTTTTAATATTACAAATATATAAATAAGTATTGCTCCCACGATCTAAAATTTCTGGATCTGTCACTAACTATAATTATCGAGTTTGTGTTTGGCATTTTGGAACCAGAACGGCCCGTTCTGGTTACACTCTTGATGTGTTAATTTTGCATCCGGAACGGCCCGTTCCAGGTGCAAAATTAACACACCAAGTGTGCAACCAGAACACGCCATTCTAGCTCCAGATGCATCTTAAAAATGTGGCAACCACGTGTACATCTATGTGACATCCATGTGGCCAACAGTTAACTCCATCTAAATAATTTGGACAGAAGTCCGACATTGTAATAATTTAAATTATTGAGGACTGTTAGAAGTGATTAAAACATTATAAATACCACCCTTGTGCTAAAATGTAATACACTGAATAAGAAAGCATAATTTTCTCTCCCTTGCCTCTGTGAGTGTGTGTTTCGTGTTACGTTTCACCTCTTTCCTCCAACAAAATTGGTATCCAGAGCCAAGGTTTCGTTCAAGGGGTTCTCGAGACACACGATGGGTTCAACGGGTACAAATTTTCCGACAAATCTTCCCGTTCTCAATGGAAAGAACTGGGATCGGTGGCGTGTGCAGATGAAGGCGATTCTGGGTTATCAAGAAGTTGTAGAAATCGTCGAAGAAGGTTATTCAACGCTCACTAAAGACTCGACAGATGCACAGAAGGCGCTTCACAGAGAAAATAAAAGGAAAGACTGTAAAGCGACCTTCTTGATTCATCAATGTGTTGATGAGGCGCACTTTGAGAAGATTGCAGGTGCTACAACTTCGCAAGAAGCGTGGAAGATCCTGGAGAAATGCAGTGAAGGAGCAGAGCAATTGAAGAAGGTGAGATTGCAGACGATGAGGCGTCAATACGAATTGATGCAAATGGAGAATAATGAAAAGATAGATGAGTTCTTCAACAGAATCATCACCCACACGAATGCCATGAAGAATTGTGGTGAGAAAATCACAGATCAAACAATCGTAGAAAAAATTCTGAGAACACTCGATCCCAAATTTGACCACATTGTTGTGGCCATTGAAGAATCAAAGAAGCTCGAGGAATTGAAGGTAGAGGAACTTTAAGGTTCTCTTGAGGCACATGAGCAGAGACTCATTGAAAGAGGTTCAATGAAGTCTGATAATCATCAAGCACTGCAAGCTCAAACCTCAAAAGGAGGACGTTACAACTCCAAAGGAAACTCCAGAGGACGAGGCCGTGGGAGAGGATTCAGAGGTGGCTTTGAAAAAAAAAATAATCAAAGTCAAGACCAAGGAAAGATTGAACAAGATCAACCAGAAAACTCAAATAGAAGAGGGAGTTTCAATAATTGGTGAGGAGGAAAGAAAAAGGTAATTGATAGGAAAAGAATTAAATGCTTTAATTGTGATCGAATTGGACATTTTTCTGCAGAATGTGAAGCTGCACCAGGTCGCACAGATCAACGGGGGAGTCAATCACATGGTGATTATCAAGCACACAAGGCCAAAGAAGATAATGAAGCGAATCTTGAAGAACAACCGTTGATGTTGATGATGATCACCAATCCAGAATCTTACAACAATGAAGAATGGTACATAGATTCTGGATGTTCCAATCATATGACCGGGCATTGAGATTGGTTTGTCAATTTCGATCCAAAGAAAAAGAGTACTGTAAAATTTGCAGACAATAGAGCCACTCAGGTTGAAGGTTCTGGAAATGTATTAGTCAAAAGAGAAGATGGAAGACAAACAGTGATTACAGAAGTACTGTATGTTCCTGGAATGACCACGAATTTGATCAGTCTGGGTCAACTTCTGGAGAAAGGATGCTCAGTAAACTCAGTTAAAGGATTTCTAGAAATATATGATAAAGCAAAGAGATTGGTGATGAAAGCTCCATTGGCCAAGAACAGAACCTTCAAGGTAAGCCTAAACACCATTGAATCTCAATGTCTTTCCGTTGCTATGTTGTTAGATGATTCATGGTTATGGCACCTTAGATTTGGCCACTTAAATTTTAGAGATTTGAGTCTCTTGAAATCCAAGGAAATGTTAACTAGTCTTCCTTCAATTAAAATCCCTAAGAAAATGTGTGATAACTGTTTAATCAGCAAACAACCCAGGAATCCCTCCAGCAATTTTACTGCTTCTAAGGCTAGTGAAATACTTCATGTTGTTTACTCAGATGTTTGTGGACCTATTGACACTCCATCATTAGGTGGAAATAGATATTTTGTTTCTTTTGTTGATGACTTGAGCAGGAAGGTGTGGCTCTACCTAATCAAAGCCAAGAGTGATGTGTTCAGCATTTTTAAAGATTTCAAGGCCCTGGTGGAGAAGCAATCTGGAAAATGCATTAAAATTCTGAGGACAGATGGTGGAGAGGAATTCACATCTGGAGAATTTGAAGGTTTTTGCAAGGAGCATGGTATAGTCCATGAAGTAACTGCTCCTTACACTCCCCAACATAATGGCACTGCAGAAAGAAGGAACAGAACAATCTTGAACATGGTCAGAAGTATGCTTAAAGAGAAGAATCTTCCTCATAGTTTCTGGGGTGAAGCAGCCATGACAGCTGTGTATGTTCTGAATAGGTGTCCAACCAAGAGGCTTGGCTCCATGGTTCCAGAAGAAGCTTGGTCAGGAAGCAAACCTTCAGTCAAGCATCTCAGAATTTTTGGTTCTCTATGCTACAGACATGTTCCTGATCAAAGGAGAAAGAAGTTGGATGACAAGAGTGAGGCAATGATCTTTGTTGGATATAACTCCACTGGTTCATACAAGCTATTCAATCCCAAGAACCAGCAAGTTTTATTTAGTAGAGATGTCTACTTTGATGAATCAAGTTCATGGGCAGAGTTTCAGTCTACTTCTGATATAATACCGAAGATTCAGTTTGAATGGAAAGATGAGGATCTAGTTGAAGAGACACATCAAGAAGTGGTCAACAGTGAACTTCAAACGGTGGCTGACAGACCTACAAGAGTCAGGAGCTTTCCTTTAAGACTTAGAGATTATCAGGTCTATCATGATGGTGCAATTACTGAGGAAGGTGATTTGGTTCAGCATATGGCACTTATGACAAACATGGAACCCATTACTTTTGAGGAAGCTATCTCTAAGGAAGTGTGGAGATCAGCAATGGAGGAAGAACTGAAGAGCATTGAGAAGAATGATACCTGGGAGATGGTGAATTTACATCAGAATAAAAAGGCTATTGCTGTTAAATGGGTTTTCAAAACTAAATTCAAATCTGATGGGTCAATTGCTAAACACAAGGCTAGGTTGGTGGCAAAAGGCTTCATGCAGAAGGAAGGGATAGATTACTCAGAGGTGTTTGCTCCTGTAGCTAGATTGGAAACTGTGAGGCTGATTGTTGCTTTGGCTAGTTGGAGGAACTGGAAGCTGTGGCAGCTGGATGTTAAGTCAGCGTTTTTAAATGGACCACTTGATGAAGAAGTTTTTGTCGCACAACCTCCTGGTTTCATATGCAAAGGTAAAGAATTGAAGGTTTTGAGATTGAAGAAGGCCTTGTACGGCTTAAAGCAAGCACCAAGGGCGTGGAACAAAAGGATTGACTCCTTTCTCACTGGTTTTGGCTTTCAGAAATGCTCAGTTGAGCATGGTGTGTATATCAAAACAATAAGTGAAACTGAGATCATGGTACTGTGTTTGTACGTTGATGATTTACTCATCACCGGTAGCAGCTTGACCGCTATTGAATCACTCAAGCAAGGTTTGAAGAGTGAATTTGAGATGACTGATCAAGGCATCCTGTCCTATTTTCTGGGAATAGAATTTGCCTACACCAAGAAAGGCATCTTTATGCATCAAAGGAAGTATGTGTCCGAAGTTCTGAAGAGATTTAAAATGTCGGGGTGCAAACCAGCAGAGACTCCAGCTGAATTGAATGTGAAGCTTGAGAAGAGCGAAGATGAAGGCTCTGTTGATGGAACTATGTTCAGGCAAATTGTTGGCAGCTTGAGGTTTATTTGTCACAGCAAACCAGAAATAGCTTTTAGTGTTGGGTTGGTTAGCAGATTTATGAGTGATCCTAGACAATCACATTTAGTTGTAGCTAAAAGAATCATGAGGTATCTAAGAGGAACACTCAGTTATGGCATTTTGTTTCCTCATCACACTAAAGGAGATGATAGTTTACACCTTGTAGCCTATTCTGATTCTGATTGGTGTGGTGATCTGGTTGACAGAAGGAGCACCATGGGACAAGTTTTCTTGCTGTCAGGATCACCTATATCCTGGAGTTCTAACAAGCAGACAGTAGTAGCATTGTCTACTTATGAAGCCGAATACATAGCAGCCTGTGCAGCTGCCTGTCAAGCCTTGTGGATATCCTCTCTACTTAAAGAATTAACTGTTGAGCTTAGGGGAGCTGAAGACTTTAAGAGTTTTGATGATCACAACAACTTGGAGACAACAAGTGTACAACAACAACATTGAACACAAAAACAAAGTCAAGGAAGATTCAAGAAAAATACCTTGAAGTATAGCTATGTAATAGAGCTTAGGAAGCAAATTGTTATAAATGAATTGTTATATTTGTGTCTGTGTGTGCTTTGTGCATTGAGCAAATCTTGTCTAGAATCAAGTAGGGAGTAGATGATGATGAGTTAAACATTGGAAAATTATTTTGAGACTTAAAATGAAGTTTTAAGAACTGACTCAAAATAATCGATTATTGTTAAATATAATCGATTATTTCAGCAAGTGGGCTAAGTGGAATGCCTTGCTGTAATAATCGATTATTTGCCAAAATAATCGATTATTTCAGGAACAACTCTCTGGAATAATCGATTATCCAGCTAAATAATCGATTAAATTGTTCTTGATTGATTTCCAGAAATCTGAAGAACAAAATAATCGATTATTCTTTAAAATAATCGATTATCTAGGTTTGAATTTTTATAAATAGTTTGAACTCTTTTGAAACTTCATAACATTGAGTAAAAACTGATAATCAACTGGTAAAAACGTTTTAGAGTCTGTGTGACATCTTGGAGAGTTTTCTTTGTGAAATCCAAGAGAAAAACGTTTGTGAAAAGCTTGTGAGGAAATCATCATCATCATCATACTCTTGAAAGAGGAAGACAAAGATTTGTTCAAGAATTCCAGGTGAATTCGTTTCATTTTATTCTTTGTGAATCTTTGTGAAAAATCTTGAGAAGGGTTTCTCAAGTGGTGAAGTTTCTTGTAGTGGGTTCTACAAGGGTTACTTTCTTGGGGTCAAGAAAGTGGTTATCTTTTTGTAGTGAAGTATATGCATGTGTGTGTGCTTGTAAACCTTCTTGCTAAAAGATAGTGGATCAAATCTTAATCAGGTGGTGATTAAGGACTGGATGTAGGTCACATGTGGAGTGGCTGAACCAGTATAAAAGACTTGTGCAATCTTCTTCAACCTTATCTCTTATTTTGTAACTTCTTGGTTGTGCTTTAAAGAAGATAAAACTTGACTAACATGTGTATGTGAATTTTGATGGTTTAAATCTATAATTGGATATTATATTTGAACTTCATTGTCTTGTAATCAAGTTGCACATTGCATTCATATCATAGTAACAAGTCTTTAAGAGTGCTTCATTTGAAAATTCTGTCATAGAAAAGTTTTGATTGAATTTAAGATCCAAAAACTCTGATAAATTTTTTAAAGGGTCATTGAATCCAATTCACCCCCCCTCTTGGATTGGGCCATTCTTTTCTAACAATTGGTATCTAGAGCAAGGTTCTTGAGAGTTATTCAAGATTTAAAAATGGCCAACAACAACCTACCCTATGGTGAGGGTGTCTCTATACATAGACCTCCTGTTTTCAATGGTGAAAATTATGTCTATTGGAAGATTAGGATGAGAATTTTCATTGAAACTATTGATATTGCTGTATGGGATGCTATAGAAAATGGACCCTATATCCCTATGAAAAAGAATGATGATGGTGAGCTTAAGGAAAAACATTGGAGTGAGTGGAGTGATGAGGAAAATAGAAGAGCCCAACATGACAAAAGAGCCAAAAACATCATAACATCTGCATTGTCTATTGATGAATTTTTCAGAATTTCACAATGCTTATCTGCTAAAGAAATGTGGGACACTTTGCAAGTCACTCATGAAGGAACAAGCGATGTAAAGAGATCAAGAAAGCATACTCTCATTAGAGAATATGAGCTGTTTAGAATGCAAAATGGTGAATCTATTTCTGATTTCCAAAAAAGATTTACACACTTGATAAATCACCTTGTTGACCTTGGCAGGAAATTTGAAAAGGAAGAGCTGAATCTAAAAGTGCTGCAATGCTTGGATAGATCATGGCAAGCAAAGGTGACAGCCATTGAAGAATCAAAGGATTTGACCTCCTTGACATTAGCTACTCTCTTTGGGAAATTAAGGGAGCATGAGCAAAAGCTGCACATATTTGATGAACATGAGCAGCAAGATAAGAAAGGCAAAGGAGTGTCATTGAAAGCCCTGAAATCTGCCAAAGGTAAAGAAGTGTGTGAAGAAACAAGCTCCGATGATTCCGAAACCGAGAACTTCAATCTGCTGGTAAAGAAGTTCAGAAAGTTCATGAGAAGAAAGAAGAATTCCCCCTACAAATTCAATAAGAAGTCAAACAAGAAAGGGGAAGCAAGCACATCCTCCTTTAATTGCTTTGAATGTGGTAAACCGGGACACATGAAGGCTGAGTGTCCAAATCTCTTGAAGAAGCAAAAAGAGGAGAAGAAAGTTAAGAAAAATGCAAAAGGAAAGAGAGCCTATATTGCTTGGGAAGATAATGACTCAAGCACATCAAGTGATGAATCTGAATGTGAGGAGAACAACTTGTGTTTGATGGCTGCAACTGACCATGACACAATTGTAAGTGACTCTGACCTTGAATCCAATCCGGATTATGATCAGCTTCAAGAAGCTTTTATACAAATTCATGAAGAAGCTGTCAAATTAGGGGCCTTAAATTCAAAGTTGAAAAACAAGCTGAAATGGTATGAAAATGCTTTAATTGAAGCTGAACAAGAGCTTGAAGATTTGAAGCATGAGCATGAAAATCTTCAAACTATGTTTAACTTTAGTGAAGCTCATTCCTCAAAAGATGTTTGTGAACATTGCAAAGTTTTTGAAAAAGAAAATGCTGACTTAAAATCCACACTTGCAAGGTTCACAAAGGGAAATGCAAATTTGAATATTCTTTTGGGAAAACAAAGAAACACTTTTGATAGGAGTGGACTTGGCTTTAATCCAAGTACAAGCATACCAATTGTGTCAAAGAAAGTAGCTTTTGTGAAAAGTCAAAATTTTAGAAAACTCAAAAGCAACTTTTCTAGACAAGCAACTTGTTTTTATTGTTGTAAAAAAGGTCATACAATTAGGAACTGCTATTCAAGAAAATATGGAGTTCCAAGTGGAAAAATGATTTGGGTTGAGAAGAGTCAAAGGCTGAGAACTAACCAACAAGGACCCTCCACATGGGTACCTAAATTTTTCCTCTAAATTTGTGTTGTAAGAATGCTTGAGGGCCAAAAATTTACTGTGGTATCTTGATAGTGGCTGCTCAAGGCACATGACCGGGGATCCCTCCAAATTCTCAAGTCTGAAATTGAAGAATGAAGGGTATGTTACCTATGGTGACAACAATAAAGGCAAAATTCTTGGCCATGGCAATGTTGGTAATTCCTCCTCTCAAACATTGATTGAAAATGTTTTGCTTGTTGATGGCTTGAAACATAATTTGCTAAGTATTAGTCAATTGAGTGATAAAGGCTTTAAAATTGAATTTGATAATACATGTTGCTTGATATGTGATAAAAAGAGTAAAGAAATCAGATTCATTGGTAAAAGAATTGACAATATATACATGTTTGACTTAGAACACTCTATAACAATGTCAAACACTAAGTGTCTAATAACTCAAGAAGAAAACATATGGCTTTGGCATAGGAGAGCTGCACACATTCATATGGATCACCTAAATAAACTGTGTAGGAAAGAATTAGTGGTTGGTCTACCTAAACTCAAGTTTGGAAAAGACAAACTATGTGATGCTTGTCAAAAGGGCAAGCAAGTGAAGGCTAGCTTTAAAAGTAAAAATCAGATTTCAACATCTAGACCTTTGCAATTAATTCACATGGATTTGTTTGGTCCATCAAGAACAATGAGCTTAGGCGGAAACTACTATGGCTTAGTAATTGTTGATGACTATTCTAGATATACATGGGTTATGTTTCTTGCAAAAAAAAATGATGCTTTTAATGCCATTAGAAAATTTGCCAAACTTGTTCAAAATGAGAAGTGTTCAAACATCACCTCTATAAGAAGTGATCATGGAGGTGAGTTTCAAAACATAATGTTTCAAAAATTCTGTGAGGAACATGGTATAAACCATAATTTCTCAGCACCTAGGACACCTCAACAAAATGGGGTTGTTGAGAGAAAGAATAGGTCCTTAGAAGAACTTGCTAGAACAATGTTGAATGAAACAAATTTGCCAAAATATTTTTGGGCTGATGCTATTAACACTGCTTGTCATGTGTTAAACAAAGTTCTGATTCGGCCTATATTAAAGAAAACACCCTATGAAATTTACAAAGGAAAGAAACCTAACATTTCATATTTTAGAGTGTTTGGGTGTAAGTGTTATGTGCTGAACAATGGGAAAGAACAACTTGGAAAGTTTGATGCAAAGGCTGATGAGGCATTCTTTCTAGGATACTCTACAAATAGTAAGGCTTATAGAATTTATAATAAGAGAACTCTAGTTGTAGAAGAATCTGTCCATGTGGTATTTGATGAGTCAAATAAGCAAGAGACTAGACAAACTGAAGTTGAGGATTTAACTGAGTTGCTTGATCAATCCCTATTTGAGAATGAACCTAATGATGTGTCTAAGGAGAGTGAGTCACATATGAAACAAAAGGAAACATGTGAACAATTGCCAAAGGAATGGAAAACCACAAGAGACTTATCAATGGACAATATAATTGGAAGCATTGGTAAGGGTGTTTCAACTAGAAGTGCAATTAAAAATATTTGCAACACTATGGCATTTGTGTCACAAGTTGAACCTAAGAACATTGATGAAGCACTTAAAGATGAACATTGGTTAATGGCTATGCAAGAGGAACTAAATCAGTTTGAAAGAAATGAAGTGTGGGATTTAGTGCCATTACCAAAAGATTATCCAATCATTGGAACCAAGTGGGTTTTCAGAAATAAGCTTGATGAATCTGGAATAATTCTTAGAAATAAGGCAAGACTAGTGGCTAAGGGGTATAATCAAGAAGAAGGAATTAACTATGATGAGACTTTTGCCCCTGTAGCAAGGATTGAAGCAATTAGACTACTTCTTGCTTATTCTACCATAAAGAATTTCAAGCTTTATCAAATGGACGTAAAAAGTGCTTTCCTCAATGGGCTGATACAAGAGGAAGTGTATGTGGAACAGCCACCTGGATTTGTGGATTTCAAAAATCCTAATCATGTGTACAAGCTCAAAAAGGCACTCTATGGCTTGAAGCAAGCTCCTAGATCTTGGTATGACAGGTTAAGCAAATTTCTAATTGAGAATGATTATGAAAGAGGAAAGGTGGATAATACATTGTTTGTCAAGAAGTTTAAAAATGATACAATGTATGTGCAAATATATGTGGATGATATTGTGTTTGGATCTACAAATATCTCTCTCTATAAAGAATTTGCTAAAACCATGCAAGGAGAATTTGAGATGTCAATGATGGGAGAACTTACCTTCTTTTTGGGATTACAAGTCAAACAAATGCATGATGGAACTTTCATAAGTCAAAGTAAGTATTGCAATGAACTTTTGAAAAAGTTTGGTATGGAAGGGTGTAAGGAGGCTGCTACACCAATATCAAACAATTGCAATCTTGACTTAGATGAGAAAGGAATTGCTGTTGAAAATTCAAAATATAGAGGTATCATAGGATCACTCTTGTACTTGACAGCAAGTAGGCCTGATATAATGTTTGTTGTGTGCCTATGTGCAAGATTCCAAGCTAATCCTAAAGAATCTCATATGAAAAGTGTAAAGAGAATCCTTAAGTATTTGAAAGGTACAACTAATGTTGGTTTGTGGTATGCAAAGGGAGTCTCACTAAGTCTGATAGGCTACTCAGATTCAGACTATGCTGGGTGTAGACTAGATAGAAAGAGCACAAGTGGAACTTGTCACTTGTTAGGTAGTGCACTTGTTTCATGGCATAGCAAAAAACAAGCTTGTGTTGCTTTAAGTACAGCTGAGGCTGAGTATATTGCAGCTGAAAGTTGTTGTGCTCAAATTCTTTGGATGAAGCAACAATTAAGAGACTATGGAGTTGAGTTGAACAAAATTCCTTTGAGGTGTGATAACACTAGTGCAATAAATCTGACCAAGAATCCAATTTTGCACTCTAGGACTAAGCATATTGAGATAAGACACCACTTTTTGAGAGATCATGTTCAAAGAAATGATTGTGCTGTGGAGTTTGTAGAGACAAGTAAACAACTTGCTGATATTTTTACAAAACCTCTACCTAGAGAAAGGTTCAATCAATTGAGAATTGAATTGGGAATAATTAATGAATCAAGTTTGAATTGATTGTGTTGTGAGAATGAAAGTAAGAGATGTGTGAAAGATTATATTTGAAAGTGGCAAACAAGTCTTGGTAAAATTTGAGAAGTTAAAATTTTTCAGAGAAACAAATCCTCACTGGAATAATCGATTATCTTAAGATATAATCGATTATCTTAAGTGATTTATGGAAACAAACGATTATCTTGGGAAATAATCGATTATCTGGAACATGAAGAATTCCAAGAGTTTCTGAAATAATCGATTATTTGAGTAATAATCGATTATCTGGTAAGAAGGAACTCAAGAGTCACTGTAATAATCGATTATCTTGGGAAATAATCGATTATCTGAGTAGTGGAATCTGAAAGGCCACTGGAATAATCGATTATTCTGTAAATAATCGATTATCTGGGTTGTGTTAGGAGAAACTACCCTCTGTAATAATCGATTATCCTTAAAATAATCGATTATCCATATCAGATTTCGTTTTCAAAAGATTTTTCTGATGCAAATAATCGATTATTTGCATAAATAATCGATTATCTGGGCGGTTTTTTGAAATTTCCTGAAACAGTTATCTACGCGCCAACCCTTAAAACTACCCATTACCCTTATACCCAGAATGTGCTAGGGCTTCAAAAACACTCTCATTCTCTCATTCTCTCATTCTCTCATTTTCCCCCAAACCCTCAAAACCCTAACTCTCTCAAATCCTTCCACAATTCTTCATCTTCTTCATCTTTCTCCAAGACCCAACCATGGCATCTTCTTCCAAAAGGCCCAAGAAGCTTGAAGTGAGGGGGAGCAAACGTCCTCTTCCCTCAGAGCAACTGATTTCGAAGTGGTTCGCGGATGAGAAAGCGCAAGAATATTACTTCGAGTGGTACGCTGGTCGGAGAATCATTCCTCCGAAGACCCTAAAGCTTGAATGGTTCAAGAATGAAGGGTTTAGCTTTCCAACCCTTTTGGAGCATCAGGAGTTGAAGGTGTTCCTGGAGATGGAAGGACCCTACTACCCAGAACTGATCAGGTTATTTCTATGTTTTGCCACTACTAACGGAGGAGTTATGCAATCAGTGGTGAAGGGCAAACTGATCAAGTTGGACGGACCAACTCTGAGAGTGGCTGCGGGTCTGAGCGGGACAGGAGCAGAGAAACCCCAGCCATTCAACTTTGGAGATTTTGAAGAACTGACCACATTTCGGGACTGTCAAAGGGTTCCGTCAAACACCAATTACGAGAAATTTTTAGCGGGAGGTATGAAGAAAAACTCTCGTTTAATTTCTTTCATTATTGCCTGGATGTTAAAACCAAGGTTGCACAATCATGCACAAATGTCTCGGGATGACATTTTATTAATGCATGTGATTAAGAAGAAAATTAAGATTGATTGGGTGTCAGTTGTGAACGATTGTATCTGGAAGGCAAGGAGAAAGGAAGACGGACCGATTCCTTATGCTTTACTCTTGTCTAAAATTTTTGAAAATGCTGGAGTAGATTTGACAGGTGAAAGAAAGATTGTTCTACACGCGTCAAATAAAATTGAGAAATCTTCTTTTCACCACATGGGTATGCTGAAGCAAGAAGATAAGTGGGTTTTTAAAGGAGATGTTCCTCCTACCCCGGAGCCAGCTACAGATGAGGACGGTGTTCCTTCTCATGATGAGGATCAGCCACCACAGGTGGAAGCTGAGCCTAGAGAAGCTGAGCAGGAGCTGAAGCCATTCTCACCGTTTGAACAGATCATGATCAACAAAATGGATGCTATGATGGAGATGTCACGGAGACATGAATCCATGTTCTCTGGAATTCTTGATAGGTTTGACGACCTAGATCATGAAGTCAGAATCATCAAGACGCAGCTTGGTATTCCGGACGATGAGGAGTGATTTCTGTTTTTGTTATTTTGTTTAGTTTTCAAGTTCAAGTTTGGAACAATTTTTTTTTAAGTTCATTTGGTTGTAATGATTTTAATTCCTGAACACTTTTATTGCTTTTGATGTTGAACAATTTAAATTTGATGAATTTGAAGCTTGTTTGTTAATGTGTTGGTTCAATTTTGATTCCAAAGCTTGGTTTGGATTGCTGATGCAAAATGCTCTGTTTTTTGGTGAGCATATATGTTGGAATGTGATTATTTGTGCTTTGGAATACTCTGTTTTTTTTTTACTGTGAAAATGACTATCTTGACTTGGTTTGGTTTGTGATATGGTGCACAATTGGCATCACAAATTGGTTAAAATTTGGTTTGAGTTGCAGAACCAAAATTGGTTCATTTATGATAATATTGTTGGAGAGAATCTGTACATGGCAATTCTTTGTTAACCTTGGCTTACTTTGTTTTTGATAATGCCAAAGGGGGAGAAATGGTATTGTGTATTGTGTGTTTAGTTGTTGTTTGCAGGTATTGTGCTTGTGTGTGTGTGTTGTGCAGGTGGTTCGTAGCACAATATGGCACAATAAGAAGTTAAGTGAATATTGGTTCATGGATTAGTTCATGGGTTGTCATCATCAAAAAGAGAGAGATTGTTGAGCTTAGGGGAGCTGAAGACTTTAAGAGTTTTGATGATCACAACAACTTGGAGACAACAAGTGTACAACAACATTGAACACAAAAACAAAGTCAAGGAAGAGTCAAGAAAAATACCTTGAAGTATAGCTATGTAATAGAGCTTAGGAAGCGAATTGTTATAAATGAATTGTTATATTTGTGTCTGTGTGTGCTTTGTGCATTGAGCAAATCTTGTCTAGAATCAAGTAGGGAGTAGATGATGATGAGTTAAACATTGGAAAATTATTTTGAGACTTAAAATGAAGTTTTAAGAACTGACTCAAAATAATCGATTATTGTTAAATATAATCGATTATTTCAACAAGTGGGCTAAGTGGAATGCCTTGCTGTAATAATCGATTATTTGCCAAAATAATCGATTATTTCAGGAACAACTCTCTGGAATAATCGATTATCCAGCTAAATAATCGATTAAATTGTTCTTGATTGATTTCCAGAAATCTGAAGAACAAAATAATCGATTATTCTTTAAAATAATCGATTATCTGGGTTTGAATTTTTATAAATAGTTTGAACTCTTTTGAAACTTCATAACATTGAGTAAAAACTGATAATCAACTGGTAAAAACATTTTAGAGAGTCTGTGTGACATCTTGGAGAGTTTTCTTTGTGAAATCCAAGAGAAAAACGTTTGTGAAAAGCTTGTGAGGAAATCATCATCATCATCATACTCTTGAAAGAGGAAGACAAAGATTTGTTCAAGAATTCCAGGTGAATTAATTTCATTTTATTCTTTGTGAATCTTTGTGAAAAATCTTGAGAAGGGTTTCTCAAGTGGTGAAGTTTCTTGTAGTGGGTTCTACAAGGGTTACTTTCTTGGGGTCAAGAAAGTGGTTATCTTTTTGTAGTGAAGTATATGCATGTGTGTGTGCTTGTAAACCTTCTTGCTAAAAGATAGTGGATCAAATCTTAATCAGGTGGTGATTAAGGACTGGATGTAGGTCACATGTGGAGTGGCTGAACCAGTATAAAAGACTTGTGCAATCTTCTTCAACCTTATCTCTTATTTTGTAACTTCTTGGTTGTGCTTTAAAGAAGATAAAACTTGACTAACATGTGTATGTGAATTTTGATGGTTTAAATCTATAATTGGATATTATATTTGAACTTCATTGTCTTGTAATCAAGTTGCACATTGCATTCATATCATAGTAACAAGTCTTTAAGAGTGCTTCATTTGAAAATTCTGTCATAGAAAAGTTTTGATTGAATTTAAGATCCAAAAACTCTGATAAATTTTTTAAAGGGTCATTGAATCCAATTCACCCCCCTCTTGGGTTGGCCCATTCTTTTCTAACATTAACGGTGTTTACTGGTGAAGCAGTGGATTTACTGGTGGATAGCAAATCAGCAATTGACTTGGCTAAGAACCCTGTGTCACACGGTAGAAGCAAGCATATAGACACGAAATTCCATTTCCTCAGAGATCAAGTAAGCAAGGGGAGGATCAGACTTCAGCATTGCAGATCTGAGAAACAGCTAGCTGACATTATGACTAAATCCATGAAGAGTGAAAGGTTTAAAGAGTTGAGAGAGTCTTTGAATGTTGTTAGTTTGTAATTGGTTTGAATCAAGGGGAGGTGTTAGAAGTGATTAAAACATTATAAATACCACCCTTGTGCTAAAATGTAATACACTGAATAAGAAAGCATAATTTTCTCTCCCTTGCCTCTGTGAGTGTGTGTTTCGTGTTACGTTTCACCTCTTTCCTCCAACAAGGACTAAATTGAAACAAAAAATTAAAATAAAACTAAATTGAAACAAACAAATATTATAAGGGACTAAATTAGGATTTTAACTAATAATTTAAAAAGGATATGTTCAGATTAGACAGCGATTGACACTTTGTTGGGTCCATCACCTCATTAAAAAAAAAAATATATATATATATATATATATATATATATATATAGATGATATTGACGGAATAATAAAGAAAGAAATAAATGGAATAATAAATATAATAAAGAATAAGATATTTTTAAAGCAAAGGTGAAGGAAGCACTAAGCAGTGATTGACACTTTATTAGGTCCATCTCCTCATTAAAAAAATATGATAATGAAAGGAATAATAAAGAGAGAGATAAATGGAATAATAAATATGATAATGATAAGATATTTTTGAAGTAAAGGTGAAGGAAGCACTAAGCATTGAGCGATGGTTTGTGCGATTATGATGCAAGAGTGGAAGAAAAGAAAGCAACAAATAATCGAAAGCCACGTACCTAAAGAGCGAGACCTGGACAAGGTTTTGGGGCCACCACATTGAAGCGGGCTCCACAAGGTACCGTCTGAAAACCCCGGCCCAACCAAAGCCCAAAACCTGCGTTGTTATAACGACAAGTAACGCCGCCAAGACCGTTAACTCCATCCGATAGAACACTTTAACGGCGCAAACGAAATGGACGGCGAAGAAGGTAGCGTCTCCGGTACTGGCGAAGATGGTGATAAGCACATGCTCCTTCACGTTGAACTTCCCCGGGTTCAGCGTGAACTCCCACCGCGTCCCCTTCAAGAACGCGCGCTCCGTCACCGTCGCCGCCATCAGGTGTCCCACCGGCACCACCGCGATCTGCGCCGATATCGCCGTCACCGAAAGCGGCTCCCGCCGGTACACGAAGAACTGGTTCAGGAACGAGAGGAGCGCGCACGCTAGGGTTCCTAAAATCCATGTCCGGAACGTGAACGAAGGCAGTGAGGGATCGTCGGTCACCGGCACCGTCAGCGCCACCTGCTCCACCGGAGAAGTCTCGTCGTCTGGTGAATTCTCCGGCGCCGAGGTGGTGGCGTTTTTGTTGTGATTGTGATTGTGACTCCTTTTAACTGAAATTGCGAAGTCCAAAGGAAAGCGTTAATTAATTCATGTTTTGATGAAAAGAAGAGAACAGAAAAAAGTGCGTTTGGAGAATGAGAGAAAATGAAGGTGCGAACGAACTTAGCGGTGCACTGATTTCAGGATCATTTGCCATGTTCTCCTGAGCTTGGGAGCTGAAATTTGAAATTTAAAATTAAAAGCGCTTTTAGTTTTGGGGTTTCTTTCTGTTCGTATATATAATTTTTGCACGTGTCAACGTGATTAAAATAGACAAATGAATGAGATATGAGCTGAAATAATTAATAGAAATGACGCTTAGCATGAACTTTTTTTTTTTTTAATATATTGTTTTTTTTAATTATTAAAATAATCTGAGCTTATTTTTATTTATGTAAATAACTAGTTTTTGAGGTTGAAATGAGAAATCAGTAACCGATTTTTTAAAAGAATTTTTAAAAAAAATTTAAAAATTCGTTTAAGAAAATTGGTTACCCAATTTTTCTATTGAGTTTTTTTTTTCGTTTTTTGGGCTTTTTTTGTTTTTCATTTTTTTCAGATTTGTTATTTATTTTCCTTTTTCAGTTTTTAATATTCAGATTTAAAAAAAGTATAATAAATTTTAAAAAAATTCATTTTGTTTTTGTTTTTTTAAGATTATAAAAAATCTATTGAATATTTAAATAAAATAATTTTTAAAGAATAAAATTTAATAAAATTAATTTTAAATAAATGACAATATTATTATAAATCACAACTTTAATTGAGATGAATAATTTTAAATAAAAACAAAATAACAACAACAAAATAAGAGATCGAATAAAAAAGAACAACAAGACAATTACAATCCACGAAATTACAATCCAACTTTAATGATGTCTATGTCCACCAGTTCCACACCTCGAAGGTTGTCGATTCCTTGTTGGGTTTCGACGACGAATGCGTGGTTGTTGTGGTTCAACTTGCTCCCCATCATGTTTTATATTAATAATAACGGTGACTAGATTTGACGAAGCACTTCCATCGATCTCAGAGTGATAAGAAGAAAATGAAGAAAAATTCATGTTTTGCATGTAAAAATATGCACTTTGTGGCATGTGTATGTCGACACCGAAAAGATTGCTCATGAAATCCCCTGTTGGAGTTGTTGTTGATGGTGGGGTGTACATGAATTGTTCATGGTGCGTATGAAATGGTGGATTCATTGAAAGAGACTGAGGATGTTGTTCCACACTATAATGTGGATCTTCAGCCATTGGGGATGTTGTTCCTATAGTTGTTGGGAGTTGTGTACTAGAAGTGGATGCATGAGATGAAGAATATTGGCTACAAAGAAATAATTTAGAATGTGTCTCAGGAAAAGTATGTGTCTCAGGTCTCCACCTCTTCACCAAAGACATTATCAGAGAATCATCGATTTTAAAATGTCTAATTTTCGCAACCTCTCCAAAGCCAGCAATCTCCAACAAATGTTCAATTCTTGGGTCAGGTGTAGGCATGGAATGATAGTAAGATTGAATCACTTGATCACTTGTTGTCTGCGAATATGGTTGAATTGAAATGTTAGTAATGAATGATATTAGTTGTAAACATTATGCAATATATATTAACTTATCATAAGATGAGTTTCATTTGACCTATGGAGGTGTTGTTTCCACAATATAGTTGAAGACGAAGAAGACATTCTTGAAAAATAATAGCAACGAAATTGAAGAGTGCAATAGCTGAAGAGAATTGATCTTTTGTTGTGTGTTTAGGGTTGGAACATATGTAGTGTATATATAGTGCAAAAAATTTGAATTAGTTTGTCTCATTGCCTAAGGAATCCAAAGACTTTGTGCAGAGTGTCATTGCCTTTGGTCCTAGAGTGTCAGAAAATTAATGCTTTGTGTAGTGTCATCAATTACTTTGTCCTAGAGCGTTAGGACTCCAATGACTTTGTGCAGTGTCATCAATTGTTTTGTCCTAGAGCGTCAGAAAATTAATGCTTTGTGTAGAGTGTCATCAATTGCTTTGTCTTAGAGCGTTTAGAAAAATTAATGACTTTATGCAGTGTCATCAATTGCTTTGTCCTAGAGCATCAGAGAAATGAATGACTTTGTGCAGAGTGTCATTGCCTTGGTCCCAGAGCGTTAGAAAAATTAATGCTTTGTGTAGAGTGTCATTGCCTTGGTCCTAGAGCGTCAGGAATCCAATGACTTTGTGCAGTGTCATCAATTGCTTTGACCTAGAGCGTCAAGAATCCAATTACTTTGCGTTTGTCCACATTAGCTTGCTTTAGTTCTTTATAAACCCTAAACACATGATAAAATGCAAGAGATTGAAACATCCAATCAATGGAGTCGTTAACCGTTCCGAACACTGTTTATTATGATGGACAAATTGTCTCCACTGAGCATGGAGATACATTTGTTAGCAACGAGGTTAAAACCCTACTAGTAAGCAACATGATGACTTATCAACAACTTATGCAGGTTATTAATAATAACCTTAATCTTCCTCATTACAAAGTTGTCATAGATATCCACCACTGATACCTGAATTCATGTATCGGTGGTGTATATAAATATACGTGTCGTCTTAGGGATGATGAAGATGTGGAGTGTATGTTTTCATTATTCATAGAACTACACGACCTAACAAGTCTCGAATTGTATGCTACCACGACGTATATTGGATTATTGCATGGGATGGAAGCGATTGAAAGATACCTTGACCAAACAATGAAGTTAGACAACTAATGTTATATGGTTTAGATTTTATGTTATTTATCTATTATGTTTGAAGTTTATTTAAATTGTGTTTTTTTAAAGTTATTTTCATTTTAATGATGAAACCGTTATAATTAGTGTATTTAATATATAATGTCATTAATATTTAATAAAATAATATTGTCATTTATGTAATAATCAATTTAATTATCTATAATTACCAATACAAAATCAATATATTTATTATTATATTAAAGTTTTCAATTTTCTATATTTAATAAATTTAATTTAAATAATAAAATCAATTTTATAATTCTAAAATTTAGTATGATAAATAAGTTTTAATATTTTCTTTATTTTTAACATAAATTTAAAATATTATGCAAAATTTTATAATTTTATATATAATTCTGAAAATTATAATTAACTATATTTATTTTAAAAAATTTAAAATCAGAAATATTATAATTTATAAATAAATATAATATTATTTTTTATTATTAAGTATTATTCTTTATAAACTATTTAGTTTAAATATTAAATATATTTTTCTAAAATTAATTATACTTTTTAAAAAAATCTGAAAATCAAAAAATGAAAAATGAATTTTTTTTTAAATCTGAACAAGAAAAGCCCAAAAAATGAAAAAAAAAAAAAAAAAAACCAATAGAAATATCGGTTATTAGGTAATCGATTTCTCAAAGGATTCTAAATTTTTTTAAAATAATTCCTTTAAGAAATTGATTATCCAGTAACCGATTTCTCACCTGAGCCTCAAAATGGGTTATTTACGCAAATAAAAATGAGTTCAAGTTATTTTAATAATTAAAAAAAATAATATATTAAAAAAAAGTCCTTAGCATGACTCCCAATGCCTATTTTATTTTTTGTATTTCTATCTTCTCTTAATGGTTTTAATCATCAAAATATTATAAATATTGATGAGAATAATGATTAGGCTTAAAATTTACGTATCAATCATATAATTGGTTTAACTAAATCTAAACAAAGTCTCATATTTAAATGAAAAAAAACGTGGTAAAAAAATAGATCTCAATAATTAAATGTGACTAACATAAAAAAAAACACTTATGAATAATTTACACCAATTATATAGTAACCAATTGAATAATGTGAGTTTTTTTTTATTTAATGAGATTTATACAACATTTACATTTATATAACAAAAAATTATATTAACAGTAATATTAATTATACAATAAATAATGTGTTTGATAATTAGGATTTGAATCTTGTTAATAATAATCATGGACATATTCATTTCATAAATCATAACTACTTTGTTTGAATTTTATATACCACAGACTCGGTGGTAGGTAATGCAAATGTATTCAACAAAAAAAAAAAAGTAATGTTATTATTTGTGAAATGCATAAATGGCATATAATTAATATAGTCCAATCTAATTTGATGGCGAGTGAGGATTTTTCTGTTGTCCCAAAAAATTTCGTATTTGGACTTGTTTCTCAACAAGATACATTAAATGAGATTCTTTTCGGAAAATAATTATTTTGATCCGTAGAATTTAGATGTCGTTATTATATTTCTCTTTTTGGATAAAAAGAAATTAAAAGAAATTTCTAAAAATGTAAAATATCAATCACATTATTCTAAAACTAGAAAATTATGTGACTAAAAAGTATAATATTAATATATTTTTAATAATTAAAATATTTAGGAGTTATGTGACGTTTTCAGTGTTTTCAACCGTGTACTAGAAGTTGTCACATTTAGTAACAACTTGTCCATACTAGAAGTCGTCAAAGGTATTGACAACTTTTGTGTTGTTCGATACTCGTTTGCCCCCTTGACGTTTTCTTACTCCTATACTCTTTTGCTACCATACTTCTATCGGATAACACCAATTTATAAATCCCAAAAATGCTAAATGGATTTATGAAGCACTATGCGCTTTTGCTCTGGACATTCAACATGTTTTAAGTTTTTAGTTTATTGAGTTGAAAGTTTAAGGTTTAGTATTAGGTTATAGTTATAGTGTAATAGTATTAATAAATTAAATACTTTTTTTTGGTAATCATAATTTTATTTATTGTTAATAATAGTGTTATAGGCTTTAAAAATATTTTTGCTAATAATTTGTTAAAAAAATTTATTTGTTATTTGCTTTGTATTTTACAATATGTAATTAATTTTCTTTTAAAATAATCATGTTCTGTATTATTTTTATTTTTATCTTTAAATAGAAAGGTAGAAAATATGTAGGTTTATTTAGTGAAATGAAAATAAATATTTGAATTTTTAAATAATTAAATATGTTAATTATTTTGAATTTAGGATATTTATTCGAACACATAATCATTATCCAACTTAAGAATTACATCAGTAAAATATATAAAATTTATATACATGATTGAAGATTATATAACTAAGATTTTGGATACACATTAATGATCAAGTTCATCATTGATATTTGATGCTAGTTGAGGACAGTTTGGTCTATTATGACCTTCAGCCCTACAATGTCCACAACGTTATTTTTGTTGACACTGTCTAATCCATTTCATTTCTTATACGAGTTTATTTTAGACGCCCCTTAGCAAACAACATAGTTTAATCAAGGACAATGCGAGATCCATTGGTAAGATGAATGTTGTCATCACTACTATCGTAACCCGAAAAATTTTTATCTTACGACCAATTGTTTAGACTACCTTTTTTTTGAAAAATCTCATTAATTAAGGAATGCCCGGATGCCAGACTAATCTTCAACTAATAGTTTTAAAAAATGTGAGTTCATGGAGTCGTCACCAATGTTTTACTCAAAACATTGAAAAAAGAAAAGATTTTGAAATTAAAATAAAAGCCTTCATAGCCAAAATTGGGTTCGGGGGTCGGTTACGTGTAAGGAAGGTATTAGGCACCCCTACAACGCCCTAAATTAGTACCCTATGATGAAATTAATATAATAATAATAATATTTTAAATATCTTATCCCCTTTTATTATTTAATATTATTTACATGACGAAAAATATCTATTATCTACATGATTATTTATTGGTATATAAGAATTATAAATAAAATAAATAAAGTGATAAATAAAGAAATAAAATAATAAATGAAATAACAAATAAAACAATAAATAAAATAATAAATAAATAATTAAAAAGAATAAATAAAAGAGAAGAATTTAGAACTTCTAAAGCAAGCCTTTTTATAAGGGAATCTTCCTAAATGCGTGCGGGGCGTGTTTTTGCAACCCTTCGCTCTACAAAAAGGTCACTATCACTCAAAGTTTTATATAGAGAGGGGGGAAGCTATGCAGCTCTTTTTCCTTAATCCCTTGGCCAGAGGGTTTCTTACATAGCCAACTAGGAGATAAAAACATAAGAGAGTTATTTGACGTAAGACTAAATTTTATAAAAATACCATCTTTTCCTAGGCACTATGCAGGACCTCTAGAGTATTCGTTAACCGCCGGATCGTGCTGTTTTTTTTATAGTATCCTCACAATACATTGATATTCAATTTCAACGTTTGGATCATTGAAATTAGGTTTGTAGTAAGAGATACAATCATAACAAAAACGTTGTCTGGTATAGGATTCATATTTTCCAGCTGCAATGCGAGGCCTCTAGAGAAATCATTAACGTTGGATCATGCTAAAACTTTGATGATATCTTCTTAAGACATTTATCTTTAACTTCAACAGTTGGATCGTGAAATTAGGTCTTTAGAGGGAGATATTATTGGAACAAAAAAAACTGCCAAACGCAAAATTTTCTGGAAAGTAGAACGGGTCGTTTTGGTTTCAGAACGGGCCGTTCCAACATTGGGAACGGTCCGTTCCAATTTAGGAAGACTGTTCTGCACTCCAGATCGGTTTTCTTGAGTTTTTTGGGCCTTTCGGAGCCATCTTGACCCATTTTGGTGCTCTATTGGGCCCTTAGGGGCCATACGTACTACTTTTTTTCAACTACAGTGTGAGGCTTCTAGAGAACTAGTTAACTGTTGGATCATGCTGGAATATTGATGATATCTTCTCAATACATGATCTTTAATCTCAACGGTTGGATCGTCAAAATTAGTTCTATAACGAGAGATATTATAATAACAAAACAGTTGTCCAACGTGTTGGGCCCCTCAAGGGTTGTTTGTCTCACTCTAGTATACCTTTGTCCTTGGTTTGGGTACTCCAGACAAAATTGGGTGTCTACAACTACCAAGTGGGTACCATTGCCCAGAATATGCCTTTTTAATATATGCATTTGAATAGGAAACATCAACAAAGTTCAAGGGATCTATGCAAGCATAAGCACATGCGATAATGACATGTGAACATGGATATCTGTAAGCTTGGAAAGCACCACACTCACATTTTTGTTCATTAAGAATTATTATCCATGACCACCTCTTTGTGTAATTGGATTGAAATTTTCTTCCAATTCAAATCTGGTGGCCTCATAGTCATATTTTCAAACAAAATGAGATGTTGCCTCCTCTTGATTGTTTTACATAGCATCCATTAACTTTTGGCAATATTGTTGACCAAGAGCAAGCTCTACATTGGCTTGACCTAACATTTGAACAAAATACTCAACTAACCTATCATATGTGCACTTTACAAGAGTTGTTATTGGCAAGTTATGGGCACCCTTTAAGATCTTGTTGACAACCTTAGACAAGTTTGCAATCATGTGATTGTATCTACGACCTTCATCATCATGGGTGAGGCTTCATTTTTCTAGCGAAATACCATCAATCCACCAACTAATTTTTGGGCTTATCTCACAAAATTGTTCAAGCGTCCTAAGAAGGTTATGTTTGCAAGTTGTGTAGCTTGTCCAAATTTTACAAGAAATAAAAACATTAGGTAATAGGATAACATATTAATCATCTTCATTATATACAATCAAGAAGTGTACGCGTAAAATTGAAATAATAAATATTTAAGTCCCTAAATAATGAATAATCAATTAAACCCTAAACAAAATATTCTTATCCTCCTACATGAAGATCAAATAATTAAAACCATAGAAACAAAAAGTTTTAAACTTCAATTTAATTTGCTAAAAGATTAATTTCATATAAATTAAATTATATAACACATAACAAAATTAATTCCAAATCAAAACTATAACTAATAACTCTTCTATTCCTCACATCAACATCAAATAATTAAAACCATGCAAAATCACAACTATTCACTATTTTATTTCTAAACACTTAAAAAATCTAAACTCCTAAAAATTTGATTCATCAACAAATTTTTCACACAAAAATCTAAAATCTAAAATTATACATGAAAAAACAAAGTATTGTTATTTTAAAAGATTACAAAAAAAACATACAGTTTACAATAATCTCCTTCTCCAAAACAAAACAAAACAAAAATTTGAATCATTAACATCATCAACAAATTTTCCACATAAATAAATCTAAAACCGAAAATTGTACATAAAAAATCAAAATATTAATATTAAAAAAAAACTTAGCTTCTCTTTCTTCACATAACTTTCCTTCTCTAATTTACCACTTTCTCCTCTTTTTCTCTTATCTTCTCTCACACTCAAATTTCTTCTTCTCTTTTTTTCTTTTTCTTCTTCTCTCACGTCCTTTAGTTCTCTTTTTTCTTTTTCTACTTCACTTGGGTCCTTCCCTTCTCTTTCCTTTTTCTTCTTCTTCTCTTCTTCTTCTCACTCACTCACTCACTCTCTTGGAACTTAAACTACTAGTCGGGGGAGGGAGGGCAACAAAGAATGTCATAGGGCCTGACATTTTCTGTTCAAACACACCCTACATAGAAAACGTCAGATGGGCTGACGTCATCCCTTCAAACTGTGCACACTACATAATGAACCTCCACACTACACGAGCACCAACCTGCTTGCATGACGAACCGAGGTGACTATGCTTGAAAATGTCACTAGCCCAGACATTTTTGGTTTAGTGCATGGAAGGCGTCACCATGCCTGATGCTTTCTGTATCTAGGCTGCTTCAACACTGCATGAAGTGGCCATGTAGGGAAGACATCAGTGTGCATGACGTTTTTTGTATCATTCTTTGGCATGCATGTAAAACGTCTGACGCAGTCACGTTTTGTCAGTGTCCACATGTCCAAAACAATTTTGTTCAGTAAATTAATCTCCAAATAATTTATTTTAAAAATTTTAGTTTTTTATTTTAATTTATTAAGGTTAAAAAGCCTCTTATGTGAGTAAAACGACCTATCAGTTACTAGAAAGAAAAATTACAAACAATAATGTTCCATCAACCAAAAAGCATCAAAATTATAGAGTTCAAAATTCCTGGCAAATGTTTTCTTCAAAGTTTCCAATTATGACCTTGTTTTGCCCTTAGAAATTCACTACAAAAAAATTAGTTAATTAGTGGCGGTTTTTTTTCGGCGGTTTTAATAAACCGCTACAAAATGATATAATTCTAGCGGTTATTTTAACCGTCACAATGACATCTACTTATTAACTCTTGTCACCACGTATACAACTTAATTAAAATATACTCTGATTCTCATTAAAAGAATTAAAAGAATAAAAATAAAAAAGAGTTAAAGAATATAAATTCAAAATAAAAAAATATCCTAGTACCTTCTGCTTCACTTCAACGCATGCTCTGCTTCGTCCGTCAAACCTTCGCTTCTTCTTCTTCCGTTAAACCTTCTGCTTCACTCTCAAATTTCTTTTTCCATCAAACCTTCAGCTTCATTTCACGGTCAACACAGTCGTTCGTGAGCCAATTTGCGATGAAAACATTTAACTAAGTGTTCAATTTGGGGTTAGTGATTTCGCAAGAGCTTTTTAAGCTTTCTCTTCTCTACGCTGTTCTTCGATCGATTGCTTCCATTTAAGGTGAGTTTTCGATTCATATCCATTTTGATTCCCTATTTTTTGCTTTGTATAATATTTCATTATAATTTTTTTGTTCAGAGGTTTTAGGTGGAACAAATTTTTCAGAGATTACAAATTTGAGGTAAGGGAATATGAATGTTCGTTATTTATTTTTTAACGTTTTGATTTGAAATTACAATGTTATTTGCTTTTTGAAATTTCGTGGAACTCGTTGGTTTCTGTTTATCCGGAGAATGATTTGTTGTGTGATGCTTTGGAGGTGTTTAGTGTTATGCGGAGAACAAATTTGAATGTTCGTGAAGCTTTTGGAGCTGCATGAAAGAAAGAAAGAAGATTGGATAAGAATATCCACTTCTATATGAATATCCACTTATAAGTATCAAGTACATTCATTCATGGCTATTTTCATACTGGCATCAGATGCTTTAGATAGTTTTTTTTTATGCAATAATATTTCCACATCTCGTGCAACACATTGATACTTCATTTTCAATCATTTCCTATTGGATCTGCAGGTGCTTTGCATTGATTATGTGGGCTGGACTTAGTTACTTCTATACCTGGAAATGGACTTTAATTATATACCTTCTTTTTTGTCTATATAAATAATATCATTATTGGAGAAAATTCTAATATATAAATAATATCATTATTGGAGAAAATTCTTAGAATTCTTAGAAGCATGTATAACTCTGCACTTAGTTTATTGTAGTAATCAAATTACCAAATCTCCTTGCAAATTAATAATGATATTTTGTTATAATCTTACTGCAAAAGTATAAGTTGCTAATATATTTCTCAGCTATATAGCAGTTTTTGACAATTTTCTCCTTTTGTGCAGAGGATTTTAACTTGAACAATTTTGAAGATGGAGTTTTATCATTTGTTTTTATGATTGAACAATTTTTGTTGAGCAGTTAAACAATAGTACGTACCAAATATAATAATTTTCTTATGTTTTATATATTCTTCTCGTGCCTATCATGTGTATGAGGATGTGCAAGGGATCAAAGACACCTTGTCAATTGTGAAAGGTGTGTTGTTGGATGCTGAGGAGAAGAGGGAGCAGAAGCATGGGTTGCGTGAATGGCTCAGGCAGATTCAAAACATATGCTTAGATGCTGAAGATATATTGGATGGATTTCAGTGCCAAAACTTAAGAAAGCAAGTTGTCAAAGCTTCAGGCAACACCAGAATGAATGTAGGCCACTTCTTTTCTTCCTCTAATTCTCTTCTTTTACGTTTTAAGATGGCTCGTCAAATCAAATATATTAGGAATAGATTGGATAAGATAGCAGCTGATGGCAACAATTAAAGAACTAGCTATACCAAGTATCTAGGCTACTTGGAAAAATAAACATTAAAGAAGCTCATTGGCATATATGTTGCAGAAACTAACTCAAACAAAATAAAAAGGGACTACTACTTGTTGGATTCTCTTTTCAGTATCATTTTGATGTACACATTGGCATCAATTGATCCCTGTTTCCAACTTCACATAATGGTTTTGGGTTATTGTGATTGTTGTTGTAAACCGATTCAACTTCAAGAAGGTTTCCCTTTCATTCTTTCCTTTGTTAATTTGATTGAAGGAATCTCAATTTATTGGTATCACATGATATTCGGTAAATACATGGTACTAAGGACTTGATTTTTTATTAAGCAATATTTGAGTTTTGTTGGAATTGAAACTCTTGCTTAGTGGGTACCTTGAATATCTGTTTGCATATAACGCCTAAACCTTGAATGACGCCTATATATAATAATTTCTTTTTTCTGTTATGCTGTAGCAAAAAGAAATATCTTTTTGGAAGCCAATGATATGCTTCTATTCATGCTGAAATGGTACCAGAAGTTTCCTTCTTACAGATCAAGGGAGTTGTTTCTTACTGGAGAAAGCTTTGCAGGTCAAAAAAATAATGATCTTATCCCAATTTTAATGATTTTATTTGTTGAATTGAAATTCCCAAAACTTGGTCTCGAGTTCCAAAATATTCTATATAATATAAGCTGACGTTATTTAGTTAAGATCAAAGCTTTTATTCTATTATTTTATGCACATGCAGATAACTTGCATCATCATTCTTAACAGGGGACATGCTATGAAATTATTGCCCCAGTTTACTTTACTTTTCTTTTCCTTTTGGAAAAGTGTTTTTATCAAATTATAATGATAATATATTTTTGTTTATTACTAACATTTAAATGTTGTACAGGACATTATATACCACAGTTAGCTAATGCTATTTTGGACCACAATGCTAATTCAGCTGGTTTCAAATTCAATATTAAAGGAGTTGCTGTAAGATCCCTTTCATGTGATATCTTTTTGGCATTATTTTACTCATTTATTTTTGCGTTGCTTTTAGACTAGTCTATGTTAGACTAGTCTATGTTATCGTACCGCTAATATTTCAATTTGAAAGGTATTTTTCCTTGGCTTTCATTTGTTAGATTGGAAACCCACTTCTGAAACTTGATCGTGATGCACAAGCAACTTATGAATACTTCTGGTCACATGGAATGATTTCCGATGAAGCTGGCCTTGCCATTACGAATGATTGCGATTTTGATGATTATGTTTTTTCAAGTACACAACATAATGTGTCTAAATCATGCAACAAAGCATTAAACAAAGCAGAAAAAATTGTTGGCGATTATATAAACAACTATGATGTGATTCTGGATGTTTGTTATCCATCCATAGTTGAACAAGAACTAAGATTGAAAAAGATGGTACTATGCCCCTTTCATTTCTGTTCTATGAATATTTTAAAATGTTTTTTTTAATAAAATTATAAACTAATTAATTTGGTTACTATAATGCAGGCTACGAAAATAAGCATAGGTGTAGATGTCTGCATGGATTATGAAAGTTTTTATTTCAACCTCCCCGAGGTTCAGAAGGCTCTGCATGCAAACCGTACCAATCTTCCGTACCAATGGAATATGTGCAGTGGGTAAGTGATTCATATTTTGGTGTTCTTACTGTATGACATGGCACTACTATCATGTGCCTATGTTGGAACTGGAAATGTTCTCAAAGTATTTATGAAGCTTCTTTTTAAAGAAACCTCTGCTACATTCATCTATGTATATTATTTATTATGCAGCCTTTTATGTTTATAATTATTGATATTCTTCCTTGCAGGTTCAAAATCTCTTGGATCATTGTTCACAACATCTTGATAAAGGTGAGACTCACCAAGTCCTGCAGTGCTTGGAATTGCTGTGGTAGCTATGGCTGAAGATTTAGGACTTGACATCTTCTATAGTATGGACTGAAGTTGTTTGATGATTCTTTACAAACATTATGTAGGTTCTTGGAAACAAGTATCAAAGAAAATTGCTTGAAGTAATAGATGCTAAGCACTAAAACTTTCATTTTATAGTGATTATAAGGTGCACGCATTTGTATGGCAGAGGTATAATACTCTGAACTCATGTTCTAAGTTAAAACTTGTTTTCAATATCAATGGGTGATAAATTTGATCGGTCTTGTCAAGTACTTTATCGGGACAATATATAGTTTCCCAAATGCATTTTTTTTACGATTTAAAACTGTCAAAGTGTAAATAAGTAAAAAAAAAAAACAATTTTCTGGCGGTTTAAAACCCCCAAAAATGTTGAATCAAGCAAAATTTAGATGAATTTTTTAGCGGTCTTAAACCGCCAGAAACTGTAAAACAAGTAACATTAAAATGCATTTTCTGGCGGTTTTAAACCGCCACAAGGTAATTCAATTTTCTGGCGCTCAAAACCACCGTTTACAAAATATCCGCCACAAACGGTTTTTGGCGACCGTGGATCTGGCGGTTATTTGTGACGCCGGTAATGCGATTTGTGGCGGTTTTTAACCGCCAGAAACTACCAAAATAACCGCCACAAATCGCACATTTTTTTGTAGTGATTAGACAAAAGTGGCAGTAAAAAAATAAAGTTTAAATATAATTTTCATTCATATAATTTATCATTTTTTTACTTTTGATTTCTATATAAAAAAGTTATTATTGTTTCATCTAACCTTTAAAAATGCTTGAAAAATAGCCTTTATTATCTTCTACCATTAAAATAATTCTAGGTTGCAAATGTGATAAATATTATATTTGTTATATTTCACTTTATCATTGTCACATAAGTAAATTATTTTTAAACTTTTTTAGACAAAATTTCAAAATGGATTTCACTGCACTCTCAACCTCATGACTGTGCTTCCTTTCTTCGATCCAAATTTGACATTGCAAACCCTAAAAAGAACAATCCAAACCCCTATCTTCCAATGAGGAGCAACTATTCACAACCACGATTTCAACAACGAAGCAAAGTTCATTGCCTCTACAAGGTTGCCATTGGCTACCACTTCACCATAGAGAAGTTCGACCTCATGCTTGACTACTCCCTCATTGTGCAAGAGTTCATGTGGCGCATGAGCTTTAACCACTCTATTGGCATTACTGCCAATGTTGCCTCCTCAAGGCTTAAGAAAATTGTGCCTCAATTGTCTCAGATCATTGCCACCTACTGCGATCATTACAACAACAACGAGCGGGACACCTCATTGGAGAAGGAAGGCCGATGGTCCAGTCCCACCACTGATGATAGCTAGGATACGATGTTGCATAGTTCAAAGAAGGTGCACGTGAAGAGTATGATTAAGTAGCAATAATGAAGTGTGTTTTATAATTTTGTCTAAAGTTTTTTTAAAATCAATTTGCCTATGTGGCAATGGAAAGTGGAATATAACAAGATATAATATGTATTATGTTTGTCATAGAATTTTTTTAACAGAAGTTGATGGTAGGGACTATTTTTGAAATGTTATAAAATGTTAAGGATGAAATAACAACAAAAATATTTACATTGAATAAAAATGAAGAAAATGATAAATTACAAGGACAAAAATTATATTTAAGTCAAAAAACAACAAATTTGATGTATAAAACACCTTATATTTCCAAACATAAATGTCAGTTTCACATTACAACCACACTAGCTCATAACTTTAATATTTTTTATCTATCCCACCACACATGCTCTCGAATCAAAGGTCTATTGGTAGAAGAAAAACTAAAAGATGAATAGTAATTGGTCAACCAAGACCACGTATAAGACAAGATTTGTCGGGTAATGACTCGACAAATCATTGCACTTTGTATAGTACAACACTATGTAGTGGAATACATAAAGAATATACTAAACTAGAGTTATCATGCAATTGTACCTTGACATTCATGCAACATATATATATATATATATATATATATATATATATATGTGTATGTGTGTGTGTGTGTGTGTGTGTGTGTGTGTGTGTGTGTGTGTGTGTGTGTGTGTGTGTGTATGTGTTGGGGGGTGAAAAAAACATAAAAGCCTACCTCCAATCAAGTGTCTTTATACACAATCGTTGTATCAAAGTAATATAATAAAAACAAGGCCATTTCCAGCATGGTCATCCACCAAGCGTGTCCTTCAACCTAATCCTACCTTACTTTTATATCAAGTATGATCATTATAATTGAACAACATGGAAAAATAAGGATAAGCTTGTGAAAGAAAACAACATATCATCATATATAAAAAAAAATAAGTAAATTATAGAAAAATATACATTTTCAACAATTTAGTTTTGTTTCAACTTAAAAACATTACAACAACCTTAATAATACCCACAAATTAACAACTGAAAATCAATCAAGGCAAATAAATAAGCAGCTTATGAACAACTAATAAACAACTGAACAACTTAAAAAATTAATGTGTTGTCATGCATATCAACTTATGGAGATCTCCTATAATTGAGGTTAGGAGTCTAAGTTGCTTGCTCCTACCGAACCAGAATTTAACAATAGGATCCTTTTTGGGCTTGCTAGATTAACAAAAAATTTGGATGCCAATGCACAACGTAGCGTGATTTCTTTGATTTTGCCACTTACACTAGAAAAGTTCAGTACTATTATCAGGGATATAACAATTTGGGTGAGTCTATGACAACCTTAACATGCATAACTAAATGAGACACTAATGCATATGTTAGTAATAACAATATGTATTATATTTGTCATATTCAAAACCTTGGTGGGAATTGCGAACGCGCTTCGTCTGACTTAACACTAAGCCTATATGGAATTAGCCCACCGACTACCCTCCAAATGTTGCACACCCTTTTGGTACTTAGTTAGGGACTTTAACCTTCAATCTTGTATTTAACCCAATGGCCACTCAATGACAAATATGGTTCGGCCTCCACCATACTATTTTCAATTGAAAAAACATAGAAGAGACAAAAACTTTCCAATCAAAAGGCAATTTATTAACCAAAGGATTTTTAACTTTGATCTCTTTGAACACCATAATTTATATCCACACAAATGAATATTTTTATTTGAAAACAACTTTTATCTCCTCTAATTTTTATGCTACTTACAACCTAAAAAAATGCATCACATGTTCAACACAATTTACAACATACAACTTAATTTCAAAAAACATCAAACAATAAACAACCACTACAAGAAAATCGCAATTTAATGAAGGAAATAGTCCCTCACTAATCCTTTTCCATTTAGCAAGGGAGTCGAGAGGGATAAACTTATCTCTCTATATGGACCATGGCTCTACCATGGTCACTATTTGATAACACAAATTAGTCTGCGAGTGAAATTGCAAGAAAGATTTATTCATACAAATATTTATAGTTTAGGAACAATTTAACACTTCACTAATTAAAGACATTTTAAAAGTAGTTAATGAGTAATCATTTCTTGATTAATTAACCACTTTAGTGGTCAAGTTTTTATTCTAATTAATCCTTTTTTTTTTAATTTAAGCTCTCAATGATTTTTAAATTTAGGTATTTTTTTTATTCCTTGTTCTTGTTTGAAGCACTTTTTCCTTTCTCCTTTTAAGTGCAAGTTGTATTCCATATGTTAGTTGATTATTTCTTTGTATTTCTATGTTAAAATATTAGAGCAACTAAACATAAAACTTAAACAATAAGATGAAGGACAAAGAATCGATTTTGGTTATCTAACACATCCCTTTACATTTAAGTCTAATTTACATGAAAACATGAACTAACTAATTTCCATATTTTCTAATTTTTAATCGTAAAGGCCCTTACATGGTTGAAAGGGAATACAAATCATGTAAACTAATCTACTAAAGTTAAGCCTATCCGGTTCAAAAAGAAACACAAGAAACACCAACCATAGAAGAGAACCCGTATGGAACATAGCAATTTAATTAAAAAAGAAAAACAAGAACCCAACATTCAATCTCACCTAACTGGTACACATCTCACATAGTTCTTATTATCTCTGGCAGTTAAGGTTTGAGCACTTATCAGTTCTTCGAAGAAAATGTTGATTGTGTTAGAGGATTTGGACAACACAAGAAGGTTCTCAACGCAAGGGTCTATATGAGCAAGAAGGGTTTGGATGACATAGGAAGGGTTCTTGATGCAAGAAGGATTCGGCAACAAAGTGTGTTTTCATTTTTTTTGGGGAAAGAGAAAATGGTAATGGCGAGGGAATTTTATTTTATGAGTAGAGGGAACACAAAAATGAAAAAAGGCACTTAAATGTTTTCTTGGGTTCTTTCCTTTTTCTACTCTAGTACTTCAAATTGTTAAATATAAATATATTAATCAAATTTAAAATAAAAATTAGTTATTTATGAATAATTTTAAAAATAGAAAATTAAAAGATAAAAATAAGGGTAAATTTATTTTCGTAAAAGTAAACACCAAATTGTGATTATCAAAAGTGATATCATTTTTATTAATAGTATATATAGATGCTAATATAGATTAAATATAAGTATTTTTTTAAATTATTTAATTAAATGAAAAATATTAAATAAATTTATATATTTAAATGAAATTAATATCAAATAAAGTTAATAATAAAAATAACATAAAATTTATAACCAAATTGTATATAATTATGAAAAAGAATCTAATATAATGTAAGATAATAATATCATATAATACAATAATATTATCATCTAATATATATTTTTAAAAATAATCATATTATACACAGTATTATGCATCAACCCTTATTTTGTTAGCAAATGATTAGTAAATGTTGATGGAACCATCTTCTCTATGAGAGTTTTTTGTTGGTTCCTTCTCTTCTTGAAGTTTAAGGGATGATGATTGAGACCTCTTTAAGGGTGAGAAAGTGGCAAAAATATGGTGGAGGATGTGGTGACGCAAAAAAATAGAAGGAAAGGAGATGGGTGGTGTTTTGAAGCTCTTAAGCTAGCTCACTTCACCAAGTGTGATGAAGACCAACGTAGGGAGACCCAAGCTCACTCTAAGGTAGAGAGGAGAGGAAGGGGGCCAAGAGAACCCTAAGTGACTAAGGAAGGGATGTTGAGGCACAAAGGCTCACTCAATATCATAAATGTCCAAAGTGGCTAGGTAGATGCCTAAAGTACTTATAAAGAGAGAAAGGGCATCTAGGGTTTCTTGGAAGCATTTGATTGAAATTTTCAAGTCCAAATGCACCCTAAATAAGCCCAAAAGGCAGCCCAAATAAAATGACTTTCATCTCTCCTAAAAGACTAAAGCACCCTTAGGCCTATAAAAAGAAAGAAATGGACTTTGACCTCAAAAATCAAGGTTTAAGTCCCAAAATAAATCCTAAGACTAATTTTACCCCATAATACAAACTAAATAAAAATATAAAATAAAATCCTAATATCTAATGTACCCCAAAATACAAGGGAAAAATAGGAAAAGAAAGCAACAAACTAAGGAGAGGGCTCAAAATCCACACACATGATGATCATGGCTTTTGGTGTGGTGTGTTCTTCATCTTCCTCCACTCTCCTAGCCATGGACCTTGTGATAGGCCCTATATGATGCTTCAAGGATGGTCCTCCATCATCCCCTCTTTCTTGAAAAGGATTTGACCTCAAATCTTCAATCTCATCCATGTCATTAGTCCTTACAAAAGGTGCAAGATCACAAACATTAAAGGAAGAACTAACTCCATAATCGGAGGGAAGGTCTAGGATGTATGCATTGTCATTAATCCTTTTAAGAACTTGGAAATGACCATTTCCCCTAGGGCTTAGTTTGGACTTCCTTTGAGTAGGGAATTTATCCTTTCTCAATTGAAGCCAAACCTAATCCCCAACTTCAAAGGTTACCTTTTTCCTCTCTTTGTTATTATACTTGGCATATTTTTCAATTTGTTTTTCAATTTGGCTCTTGACTTTCTCATGCTATTTTCTTATAAATTCAGCCCTAGATACTCTTTCTTTGTGGTACAAGGAAGTATTATTAGAAAGTGAGAGCAAGTCAAGAGGGGTAAGGGAATTAAAGCCATATACAACCTCAAAAGGAGATACGTTAATAGTCTTATGGACTACTGTATTGTAGGCAAACTCTATATGGGGGAGGCATTCATCCCAAGTTTTCTTGTTCCCTTTTAAAATGATCCTTAACAATGTGGTTAAGGACCTATTCACTACTTCAGTTTTCCCATCGGTTTGTGGGTGGAAAGTAGTGGAATAGACAAGCTTTGTTCCTAGTTTTTCCTAAAGAATTTTTCAAAAGTGACCAAGGAACTTAGCATCACTATTGGACAAAATAGTCTTGGGTAACCCATGCAAATAGACCACCTCTTTGAAGAAAAGTTTAGTGATATAACTAACATAATTTACTTTGTGGCATGGTATAAAATGAGTCATTTTACTAAAACAATCCACAACCACAAAGATAGAATCAAATCCCCTTTGGGTCCTTGGGAGACCAAGCACAAAATCCATACTAATTTCAACCCAAAGGGAGCTAACTATAGGAAGAGGGGTGTAAAGTCCATGAGGCATTACTCTTGATTTTGCTTATAAGTGATACACTTGTAGCAATGCCTTTGAACATCCACTCTTATGTGTGGCCCATAAAATTTAGATTTTAAAAGACTTAGGTGTTTATCAACACCAAAATGGCCCATGAGACCTCCCTCATGACTTTCCTCAACCAAAAGTTTTCGAATGGATCCTTGGGGTATACAAAGTCTTCCCATTTTAAAAAGGTACCCCTTAAGAAGATAGAACCCATCAAAAGGCTTTTGGAGGCATTTGGTGAAGGTGGATTGGAAATCTTGATCATTCTTATACAACTCCTTTATATTATCGAATCCTAGAATTTGAGACCCTAAGGAAAAGAGTAATGAGTGTCTTTTAGATAAAGCATCTGTCACCACATTATTCTTTCCCTTCTTGTATTTAATAATATAAGGGAATTTCTCAAGATATTCAATCTACTTGGCGTGTCTCTTGTTTAACTTCCCTTGCCATCTAATGTACTTAAGTGATTCATGATCGGTGTGTATGATAAATTCCCTAGTCACTAAGTAATGCTCCCAAACTTGGAGGGCTCTAATAAGGGCATAAAGCTCCTTGTCATAGGTGGGATAATTCAAGGTGATCCCATGAAGTTTTTCACTAAGGTAAGCAATGGGATGACCTCCTTGAAGTAACACGACACCTATGCCAAAACCATATGCATCACACTCTAGCTTAAAGGTTTGAGAAAAGTTTAGGAGGGTTAGAATGGGTGCATTGGTGAGCTTTTCCTTAAGATCATTGAAAGCTTTATCTTGGGCATGACCCCAAATGAAAGGAACATCCTTCTTAACAAGCTCATTAAAAGGGGATGCAAGTGTGGAGAAGTTTTTTCTAAATCTTCTATAGAAGCTTGCTAAACCATGAAAGCTCCTCACATCTCCGACACTTTTTGGGGTGGGCCATTCTTGCATGGCTTTTATTTTTTTGGGGTCAACTTGCACTCCCTTTTTGCCAACTATAAAATACCAAAAGTTCACATTTTCTTTACAAAAGGTACATTTCTCTAAGTTGGAATAGAGGTGGTTGTCCCTAAGAATTATTAATACCTCTCTTAAATGTCCAAGATGCTCACCTAAGGATTTGCTAAAAATTAAAATGTCATCAAAATAAACAACTACAAATTCCCCTATGTAATCCTTAAGTACAGATTTCATTAGAACCAAAAGGCATCATTAACCATTCATATAAACCAAATTTAGTTTTAAAAGCGATTTTTCACGCATCACACTCTTTGATTCTAATTTGGTGATAACTACTCTTAAGACCAATTTTGGAGAATATAATGGCCCCATGTAATTCATCCAACATATCATTTAGCTTAGGGATTGGGTGCCTATATTTTATGGTGATGTTATTGATGGCTCTACAATCCGTGCACATCCTCCATTTTCCATTTTTCTTAAGCACCAAAAGAATGGGAACGACACAAGGACTAAGACTCTTTTGAACCCAACCCTTATTCAAGAAGTCCTCAACTTGAGTTTCTATCTATTTGGTTTCTTGGGGATTAGTCCAATAGGCAAGCATATTTGGTAGACTTGCACCCGAAATGAGGTCTATTTGATGCTCTATTCCCCTTAAAGGTGGAAGTCCACTTGGAACCTCTTGAGGGAATAGATCATCAAATTCTTTCAAAAGTGTTTGGACCTCTTGAGGTAGAGACTCATGTTCATGACTAGCGGTAGTGAGTGTCTCTTTTAAAACAAAGAAGGTATAAAGGTTGTTCAAGCAAAAGTGTTTTCTTAATATCACTTTTGAGAGATAAGTGACTCTTGTGAACAACTTCTTTAGAGGGGACACTTTCCTTTAAACTTGATGCCTCTTTTTCCTTTTCTTCAGTCCATGAAAAAAGACCTTTTTTATTTTTCTTTTTTTGATTTTTGTTTTTGTTTTCTTTGTTTTTCCTCTTCTTCCCTTTTAGCTTTCATCTTGATTTGATCCTCACTCACTTGAGAAGTTGATAGAGGATACAAAACAATTTTCCTTCCCAAGTGTTGGAAACTTATCTTATTAGTGAGGCCATCATGGATGGTTTTCTTATTAAATTGCCAAGGCCTTCCAAGCAAAACATGACTAGCCTCCAACGACACTATATCACACAAAATTTCATCTTTATATTTTCCAATGGAGATTGGTATGTTTGCTTGTTGGTTGATTATAATTCCTCCTTCCTCATTAATCCATTGTAATTTATAAGGTCTAGGATGAGGTATTGAACAGGAAAAGCAGAATGACTAAGGCTCTTTTGAACCCAACCCTTTCTTCAACAAGTCCTCAAGTTAAGTTTCTATCTCTTTGGTTTCTTGGGGATTAGTCCTATAGGCAGACATATTTGGTAGACTTGCACCTGGAATGACGTCTATTTGATGCTCTATTCCCCTTAAAGGAGGAAGTCCACTTGGAACCTCTTGAGGGAATAGATCATCAAATTCTTTGAAAAGTGTTTGGACCTCTTGAGGTAGAGACTCAAGTTCATGACTAGTGGCAGTGAGTGTCTCTTTTAAACAAAGAAGGTATGAAGGTTATTCAAGCAAGAGTGTTTTCTTAATATCATTTTTGAGAGATAAGTGACTCTTGTGAACAACTTCTTTAGAGTGTACATTTGCCTCTAAACTTGATACCTCCTTTTCCTTTTCTTTAGTCCATGAAGGAGGACCTTTTTTTTCTTCTTTGTTTTTCCTCTTTTTCCCTCTTAGCTTTCATCTTGATTTGATCCTCACTCACTTGAGAAGGTGATAGAGGACACAAAACAATTTTCCTTCCCAAGTATTGGAAACTTATCTTATTAGTGAGGCCATCATGGATGGTTTACTTATCAAATTGCCAAGGCCTCCCAAGCGAAACATGACTAGCCTCCAACGACACTATATTACACAAAATTTCATCTTTATATTTTCCAATGGAGATTGGTATGTTTGCTTGTTGGTTGACTATAATTCCTCATTCCTCATTAATCCATTGCAATTTATAAGGTCTAGGATGAGGTATTGAACGAGAACAGCAGAACGACTAAGGCTCTTTTAAACCCAACCCTTTCTTCAACAAGTCCTCAACTTGAGTTTCTATCTCTTTGGTTTCTTGGGGATTAGTTCTATAGGCAGACATATTTGGTAGACTTGCACCTGGAATGAGGTCTATTTGATGCTCTATTCCCCTTAAAGATGGAATTCCACTTGGAACCTCTTGAGGGAATACATCATCAAATTCTTTAAAAAGTGTTTGGACTTCTTGACCTAGAGACTCAAGTTCATGACTAGTGGCAGTGAGTGTCTCTTTTAAACAAAGAAGGTATAAAGTTTGTTCAAGCAAGAGTGTTTTCTTAATATTATTTTTGAGAGATAAATGACTCTTGTGAACAACTTCTTTAGAGTGGACATTTGCCTTTAAACTTGATACCTCATTTTCCTTTTCTTTAGTCTATGAAGGAGGACCTTTTTTTATTTTTGTTTTTGTTTTCTTTGTTTTTCCTCTTCTTCCCTCTTAGCTTTCATCTTGATTTGATCCTCACTCAGTTGAGAAGGTGATAGAGGACACAAAACAATTTTCCTTCCCAAGTGTTGGAAACTTATCTTATTAGTGGGGCCATCATTGATGGTTTTCTTATCAAATTGCCAAGGTCTCCCAAGAAAAACATGACTAGCCTCCAATGATACTATATCACACAAAATTTCATCTTTATATTTGCTAATGGAGATTGTATGTTTTCTTGTTGGTTGACTACAATTCCTCCTTCCCCATTAATCCATTGCAATTTATAAGGTCTAGGATGAGGTATTGTAGTTAAGGCTAACTTCTCAACCAATCTTGTGCTACAACAATTGCAACTAGACCCACTATCTACAATGAGAGAATAATTATTTTCTAAAACTATGCATCTTGTGTGAAATAAGTTCTCCCTTTGAGATTGGTGAATGTCACTAGTTTGGTTCTTAAAGAGTCTTTTAACCATGAGTACGTCTCCACTATAAGGTATGATTTCTTCTTCCAAATTTATGGCTTCATATTCACTACTTGAAGTAGAAGATGAAGTAGCTTCATCAAGGCTACTATAGGTCTTTGCCTCTTAAATCATGATTTTGTTTGTGGGACATTGAGAAACAATATGTCCCCTTCCAAGACACTTGAAGCACTTGATGTCACTTGACTTAGATTATTTAGAAGGAGCTTTAAGAGAAGATTTTTCTTTTTATTTTTCCTTGGAATAAGGTTTGGAAGAAGGTCCCTCCTTCTTGAAATTCTTGGAATAAGAGGGAGTGGAGTCCTTTCTAAAACTTTTTCTTTTGAGTTGATGCTCTACTCTTGAACAAAGTTGAAAAAGTTCATTTAAATCTCTATAAGGCAAAAGTTCAACTTTGTCTCTTATTTCAAGATTAAGACCACTTTGAAATCTAAAAATGGTGGTCCTCTCTTCTTTCCTTATATACCAAACCTCATCATAAGTAACTCCATTTGTTGCCTATATTCCTCCACACTAGATGACCCTTGTTTCAACCTTTGAAGCTTATCCATAAGCTCACGATCATAGTATGGGGGAATATGCCTCCTTCTTAAGGAACTACGAAGTTCATTCCAATATTGAATTGGGGGCTCATGATGCAATCTTCTTTCTTTTTCCAAGGAGGTCCACCAATACATAGCATGCCTTTGGAAGCTAAGGGTTGCTAAATAAACCTTCTTCTCTTAATTTACCCCATGGCAAGAGAAGAGTTGCTCAACCTTCATTTCTCAATCCAAATAAGTTTCAACATTGTCTTTTCCATAAAATGAAGGAAGGTTGAGGTTAGGTTCCTTATTGGAAGACTCCCTTGGTCTAAGTGTTCTTGGTGACCTTTGATAATAATCATCATTGTGATGACCACTATAATGGCTATCACTTGGGGGGTTTGTAGGATGTTGACTACCCTTACTTTCACTTCTAGGAATTCCTACCCTTTTGCCTCTTTGGGACCTAGTTGGGGGAAACCTTGGTTTGGATCCCCCAACTTCCCCCATGACCAATTTAGCAAGCATCTCTTTTATTTCTTTATTGTTTTTCTCATTTTCTCTCCCTTTTCTCCTATACTCTTCCTCTCTTTTTTCACTTTCTTCTTCTTTTCTTTTTATGTATTCCCTAAGTTCTCTAAGTTCATCCCTAAGACTATGTCTACAACCATGGGTATTTTGACCATGTACACTTGAATGATCACTCATCTTTGATCAAGAAGGGTTCTCACAAAGAGGTTCTTGAAAATATTTTCACAAAGAGTGAGTGATAAAAGGTTTTCACAAAAAATTTTGAGTGAAAGAATAGTGATGAGAGGCTTAAGTGCACAAAGTGAACTATCAAGGGAGGTGGACTACAAATAATCTCTTAAAAACCAAGCCTTTTTCAAGTAGAAATCATTAATTCCCTTTTCACTTATCTCACAAAACAATTTGGCACAACAAGAGTGAGTGCGTGCAAGAACCCCTAGTAGACAACTTTGTAAGCCTTCTAAATGAACATATAATAACCTAAGGGAAATATGCCAACAACTAAGAGAATTAAACGAAAGCAATAAAACATATACTAGTCAAAGGTCCTAAGGTGGAAGCTTGAAGTGACCTTGGGGGTTTTCAAGACACTTCCACAAGTACTAAACAAAATTACACCTAAAACTAATTAATTTAAGAGGCCAATTACACACCAAATGAATGAATAAGGACCCAAATACAAGTGGCCCAACAAAAACAACAAAAATTGGTGCAAAAGGACTAAGTAAAAGAACAAAAATAAGAAAGTCTTCAAAGCACTTTGGGTTTCACGGACAACTCCTCCAACTCAATCTTCCCCAAAATTTCATGGAAATATGAAAGTAGGCATCATCTACACCAAGTAAACAAACCAACCAAGAGCAAGAAAGGAGGCCAAAGAAATAAAACTAAAAAGGCTAAATTAGAAAGGCTAAACTCAAGGGGAATATTGATGAGACAAAACATAAAGAATTCCAAGAAAGACAAGTGATGGAGGACCATCCAAGAAGGCTGCACACTTGAAGACCATTGGGCCTTTAACTAGGTCCATGGTTAGGAGGCTAGAGGAGGCTTCTATAGAGGAGGTGCTTATTAGATCTATGCTCTTCATGAGCATTGAGTATGATTTCTCTTTTTAGTCCCTTAGTTTCTATTGTATATACCTTGTTTGATACTTATACATAGTAGTTACTTGTATACATGTATTTTGCCTTTGTATTTGTGAGGCGTTTTCTTTCTTTTCTTATAGGATATACCTTTGGGATTTTAGGTATGTTACTTGGAGACTTTTTCTCCATTTGACCTTGTATTAAGGGTCATTGGTTTTCATATTATGCTTGTTTTCCTCCATTTTTTTTCCAAGGAACTGATTTAGCTAGGTCTCACCATCATTTGGTGAACCTAACTAAACCAATTCCAAGATTTTTGGATTGGATTAAGTGAAGGAAACAACCCTTGGCTCCCTAACTCTTCTCCTTGGCCGAAATTGCTTGGGTTCTTCTACACACTTGGATACTTGTGCTATAAGCTTCTAACTTAGCTTTCTCCCCAAGCTTCTAAGTTAAAGTTTAGGGTTTAGGGTTTAAAGTTAGAATCTTGTTCGACAAGCCTCCTAGATAACTGGATCGATTAGCTTGAGTGCAAGAAGGCTAACTAACCATGGTTTTCCTTGAACCATAGTTAGTTTAGTTTGCACCACAAGCCACTCCCTCACTATATAAGTCTTTTCCTTAACTTTGTAAACACTTTTGATGCATATATTGAGAGAATTCCAAAATTACCTATGAGTTTTCTCTCTTCCAAAAGTTTCAAACCTTTTTTATTTCAATCCATTTCTCTTATCCTCTTCATACAAAAGTGTGGTGAGATTTGAAGTGGCTAATATTCTTTCAAGGAGTGGCACCACTTGAGAGTGTTTTTCACCATTATTGGTGAGTTCCAAATTTTCATCCACCATTGGAGGCTTTGGAGAAGCTTAAGGAGAACCAAGGAGCCAAAGGTCTAGGGAAAAGCTTGAAGAAGAATCAACTATAATCTGGTTTCTACTCAAGTTTCGATCATTTGTTATCAAAAGCTAGGTCTCTTTGGTAACTTCTTCCTTAAGCTTTTTGTGTTGTCTTTGGTTTGGTCAAAATATGTTGTATTGTGTCTAAATTTGTTTCCATTTATTTGTTCCTTTATTGTCTTGTGTATCATGTGCCTTAAATTGTTCTTATGTCACATCTATAAATCTATAGAACAATTCACTATGTCTTGCTTGTTTTAATTCATACACCACTTCTTGTGAATCAATCTTTGTGTGTGCCTGTAGGTTTTAGGTTTTTAATGTTTTAGTTTTGCTTTACTTGTCAATAAATCACTTGTGTGCCTTTTTTAATTTTTGAATCTAAATACATTTGTCTCTATTTTGTTGTGATATCATTGCTGGCTGGACATGTATTAATTATAGATGTGCTCATTGAACGATTCCTATGCTTGTTATTAGACCTAACAGGTTCTAATTTGTGAACCTTAATTGCTAATTGTTTCTTAGCAATCTAAGGCCATAAATTCCTTGTGTCTTTTGTGTGCTTATTTTGAAAAACAAAATAGAGTAAGAAGTGTATCAAAAACGAAAATCAAATATGTACAAAAAGAATAACAAACTAGTAGCAAAACTAGTAACTATTGTGATTGAAATTTGACTTGTCATCACCGTGCAAGAAATGACCCCTCGCTCACCTACACAAGGGCACATCAAGCGTCTCTTGCCTATCATCCTCAAGGCAGTCTTCACTACAAGTCAAAAGAACCAACAAGGACATCATTAGAAATACTCAATACAAAGAGCGAAAGGTTACTAGACCCCTTAAAACCAATACAAAGATCGAAAGGTTACTGGATCCCTTAAAACTAGTACAAAGATCGAAAGGTTGTTGGATCCCTTAAAACCAGTATAAAGGACGAAAGGTTGTTGGACCCATTAAAACTAGTACAAAGGACGAAAGGTTGTTGGACCCATTAAAACTAGTACAAAGGACGAAAGGTTGCTGGACTCATTAAAACCAGTACAAAGGAAGAAAGGTTGTTGGACCCATTAAAACCAGTACAAAGAGCGAAAGGTTGTTGGATCCCTTAAAACCAGTACAAAGAGCCAAAAAAAGGTTGTTGAACCCTTAAAACCAGTACAAAAAGCAAAATTGCGCTGGCCAAGGCCTTAGATATCAATCTAGCCTGGAGAGGCTGAACTCAAAACATACTCCCTCTTCAACAGGCTTTGAATAAAAGATCACACTACCATGAGACAAGCAGAAACAACGTAAAGCACCAGCGCGAAGAGACAAGGAGAAGACCTAGACAAAATGTCTGTCTTTACTTGCCTTTGGAAAAGCAAACACCTAGCTATCCCAAAGGATAAGTAAAAAGAGATATCTGTAGACACCTAATTTCATCTAGGGAACAATGACAAGGAAATGGACGTCGAGCATGAAGAAAAGGAGTCCTCGAAAGCCTAGAAATGACACGAAAAGACATCAGGAGGCCTAAAGCCCAATAAGGTTGAATTAGGAGCCAAGAATGGGCCGTTCCTAAGCAAGAACGAGCTCTTCCAACCATCTCAAAAGGGCTAGAAACCCTAGGTCATAATGATTCGTTCTCAACCCACAATGGGCCGTTCTGACATAGGTTGTTATAAGTAAAATTGAAATCTAGAACGGGTCGTTCTGAATTCAGAACGGGCTGTTCCAGATTCAAATCTTACTTGTAACAGAATGACCTAGAATAGGCCGTTCCGAAACCAAAATCGGCCGTTTTGGTCAATTCTAACGTCTATAAGTAGTCGCATCAAGCACTATTCAAAGGACCAAAAATTATTGAAGAAAGTCACCTACTCGAAAATTCGCTCTCTCCCTCCTTTTGTATTCTTTGAGATTTTGTGAGGCAGTTTGTAGTGTGAAGGGTAGCCAAAAAGCACCTAAAAGTCTCCATATTTGAAGATCCAATAAAGCCCAAGCAAGAGGTATTCCAGTCAATGTTTTTCTCTTTGCCTTATTTCATCATCCCTAATAAATTTTGTTCTAAATCAAAGAAGTAATCATGTAGGCGTATTAGGGTAAGTCGTGTGATTTATTATTCACGCATGTAAAATCATCAATAAAGGGGAACTAATATTTAAACTGTTAATATTTATTATGCTAACTTCGTCATAGGGTACCGATTTAGGGCGTTGTCGGGGTGCTTAATGTAATATTCATTTTTCTAAAGGGGGTATTTTTTTAATTTCTATTAATGGCATTTTCGCAAATTTTATTAAAATTTGAGGGGTAAATGGGTAACTTGGAACGGGCTGTTCCAAAATTGGAACGGGCCGTTCCAAGCAATAAAAAGACACTAAATTTTAAGTTGGGAACGGGTCCAGAACGGGCCATTCCAACTGGGAGAACGGGCCGTTCTGATTTTGGAACGGGCCATTCTGGAGGGAGAACGGGCCGTTCCGGAAGGAGAACGGGCCGTTCTGGATGAGTCTCAGAACGGGCCGTTCCGATTTTAGAACGGGCCGTTCTGCTTTTTGGGAACGGGCCGTTTCGATTTTGGAACGGGCCGTTCCAGTTTAAAAATTTGCGTACATTTGAAAGATTCGGAACGGGCCGTTCCGAATTCCATACGGGCCATTCCGGGTGACTCTGGTTGCCTATAAATAGGAGGCAGGGGGTGAAAAAAATATAACTGGAGAGAAGAGAATCCTAGAGAGAGAAAGAGGAGAGAGAGAGAAAGAAAGAGAGGGGAGGAGAAAAGAAAAGAGGAGAGAGAAAGAGGAATCCAGTAGAGGAGGTTTTGCCAGGGGAGAGAAAAGAGGAGGGAGAGGAGGAGATTCTGCCCGAGTTTCGATCCTTGTTTAAGGAGAGAGGTGGAGATTCTGCCCGAGTTTCGATCCTTGTTTAAGGAGAGAGGTGGAGATTCTGCCCGAGTTTCGGTTCTTGTTTAAGCAAGAAAGAGGAGAAGGTTATGCCCGAGTTTCAGTTCAGGTTTATCCAAGTAAGGGTAGTGCTTATAAAATTAATCTAGTGCGTATGAGCATGATAGGAATAGTATAATTTTAATATGCTATTTTATGTGGAGATTTTCATTTCACATAATATAATTTGGATCAATTGATGGTTGTTTTGGATATTTAATTATTTATATTATTATTATATTGACAAATTGGCATGGTTATGGTTATGTTTAATTATAGAATATGCTATGTGTATGTGGTTTGGAAAAGTAAATAGGACTTAAAGGAGTAAGGTTATGGTATGGATTAGATCTCTTGGTGAGATCAGGATATAATCTTTGGAAAAATATGGAATTTGGGAATCCCATGGTGATGATTCCAATATGGAACTTTTCCAAGGATTATATAATAAACCACTTCAGATGTTAGGTGGATTCTGAAGTACTCCTCTAAGTATTCTATTTGCTACCGGTATGGGTCTAGGCCGAGTCATACCGATGGATGAGGTGGCCCCACCAGGGTTACGTGACGACGTAATCCAACTGTATATTTTCCATGAGAGGTTAGGCGTGGGACATGGGTTGCTGACATGTTTCACCGTATCAACACTTGGTTTGGATGGTGTTGAGGCCAACATTTGGTTTGGATGTGTTGGTTACATCATGGATTATACAGTGGTGTGACTTTGTTTTGGATATGGAATATGTATACATATGGTATGGATTGTATACATTGGTTATGGATTATTTTATTATCATAAAATATGTATACATTGGCATGGACGTGTATACATTATATTTTGGGTTGGTCTATATTTAGCTTGAAAATGACTTGTTGGTCTGGATAAATACTGTGCATAAATATCTGTTTAATGATATTTTATTATGATGTACTATGATTGGTTTTATATGTGCTAACCCTTATATTTCCATGATGTGGACTGTGATGATTTCACTATGTGGGGGAGCAGATAGGTATGAGGCTTTGGGATAGCAAGGAGTCTTTTGGATAGCTGCTTTGAGAAGTGACTAGGTTTAGAGCTTGACCAGCACCTAGGGTGTCTTATTTTGATGTTTTCATGACATTGTAATTATATTATCTTTTTGGATTACTGTATAACTTTAATGAGGATGATGACTCTGTTATAAAAGATTATATTATATATTTTGGAAACAATTTATATGTTATTGTATATTTACACTCTAGCGTAGCTGCTTTTGCTCTATTTTCTTTATTTTATATTATTTTATTTTGGTTGGTTATTGATGTGACGGCCTAGGGTGGGTCGTTACACTTAATACCTCCCCTACACTTAAATGACCCCCGAACCCAATTCTGGCTATGAAGGCATTTATTTTAATTTTAAAATCTTTTCTTTTTCTGATATTTTGAGTAAAATATCAGTGGTGACTCCTTCAAACCTTTTTCAAAAACCTTTGGTTAGGGATTAGTCTGGTCTCTGGGCAGTCCCTAACCAATGAGGTTTTCAAAATGGAAGTCCAAACCATCTGTGGGTAAGATCAGAATTTTTTGGGTTCCGACAATAATATTTAAAGCTTAGTGTCGTTGGGACCATTGTGTTAGTGGTTGACATCATGTAAGAGTTGAGACATAATATTTCAGGCTCAATATCATTAAGATCTATTTGTTAATTGTCATGTCATGTTGGTGCTAAGATAATTATGCCTATAGTCAATGACACTTTGGAGTTGAGACAAGATGGTTTTGTGGTAAAGTGTGTAATTTCTCTTGCTTTTAGGCACAAGAGAGAAATTAAGGATTGATAGGGAATATGAAAATATGGTTATTTGATCACATTGACATGTAATTTTCTTACTACACTTCATAATGATGATTAGTCAATAAAATCGGTAATATTAGTAATCATATAAGGTGTTGCATTAATAAGAGATATATTTGCTGCTATGATTCAATATTACATGGATTTTGTTGGATGGATTCTTAATTTGGTGTTGTATCTTATGATCGTATATTTTGCAGCCATCATGAGTTATTAGCTTGAGAATCATTTTCAAAAAAATTTAGTTATAAACTATACTATTGATTTTAATCAAGTGGAAAAATGTTGAAATTTCCTATAAATTGGTGTGTTGTTGAGATGATGGGACATCTTGAAGACTCCTAAATAATGTTTTAGTTTTGATGTTGAATTGTATAGATGTTGTTTATGCCTATGAAAAAGGATAATGTATTGATTCTAATAGATATAGGCATGTGTGTGTGTGTTTGTTTATGTTTGATGATTATGATGATGAATGCTTAATTCAAGAACGTATCAAGCTTTTAAGAAAACAAAAACTTGATTACTTAGTATTTCCATGTATAAACATAAAGTAATAATAGATTACCATGGAAAGGTAATTTACTACCAAGTATTTAAACATAGAAATATTTCTTGATTCAAACAAGAGTTTTCAAGGAAACATTGTTAATTAATTACCATTCAAGGTAATAGATTACCAAGTCTGTTACTTGAAAGGATAGTCAAACATCTTCCATGTTAATCGATTACCAGAGCTGGTAATAGGTTAAAATAGAATCTCTTGCTTGAGAAAAGCCTGAAGAATCAAGAATTCCACCGTGTTAATCGATTACCATGATCAATAATCGATTACCACAAAATGAAATGCATTTCTGGCTTCTGAAAAGCATGGGATAATTGATTACCACATTCCTGTAGACACCTAATTTTGTCTAGGGCACAAAAACAAGGAAATGGACTTTCAGCATGAAGAAGAAGTTCCTAAAGGCCTAAAAACAACACTAGAGCAGGCTAACATGACATCCAGAGATCCAAAACACAAAGTGCAAGAATTAGTAGCCTAGAACAGACCATTCTCAAACTGGAACAGGCCGTTCCAAGCTTAGAAAAAGTCATGTAAACCTAGGTCAAAATACCCCATTCTGATCTAGTCCGTTACATGGAAAATCTAAAGTGTAACAGCCTGATTTTCACAGATTGTTTGAGGGCCCAAAAGCCCAAATTGGAACGGGCCGTTCCAAACTACTAAAACGAGATTGATTTTGTAGTTCAGAACGGGCCATTCCCAAACTGGAACGGGCCGTTCCAAAATACAAAAAGTGTTTTAGATGGGAACAGGGTGTTCCCAAATTGAGAACGGGTCGTTCCAGATATGACCGTTGTAGGTTAAGTGCAACCCTAGAATGGACCGTTCTGGTTTGAGAACAGGTCGTTCTGGATGTGAATTTTACACATGCCGTCAGAGTCCAGAACGGGTCGTTCTGGATTTGAAACAGGCCGTTCCAGCGACGCTTGATGCCTATAAATAAAAAGCTCTGGAACTCCCAAAAAGCACATCTTTCAGTTTTGACTCCTTTCTTCTACATTCTCTTCTTTTCCTTCTACACTCTCTGAAGATCGAGGGGCACTCAGAGGAGGAGACCAAGGAGATCTCTATTTTAGTTTTAGCTACTGTTTATCCAAGTACAGGGGAAAATGGGAGATTTATATGTAGAGTTACATGAGGGGATTGGGTAGAGAAAGAGTCCCTTAGAATTATGGGTAATTTTATAATTATTTCTGTTTGAGGAATTGATGATCCCATTAGATTTTGTATGTGTTGAGGATTAGAAATATATATTTAATTTGTAAGAATGATGATCTGGGAGAGAACGAAATTGTAGAAAAGTGCCTGTGAGTTAGGTTTTTGGAAAAATTGGGGGTTTTACTATTTGATTTAATATTGTATTAAATTGGTGAATTAATTGGGTTTTATATTAATTTATAAATATTATTGTTATATTATTCTTATGGATGTGTATTCATGGTGAATTGCTTGAAGGGTAGCGTGACCTTGACATAGTAAGATTTGTGATGATTTTGATTGTGATGTGATTGTGGTTCCTCACACATATGACCAGGGATGAGACGACCCTGGGTAAGTGATGCTACAGAGATGGCATGCCCCTAGCATAGTGTGGGATGAGTGAGACAATTAATATGTATCACTTATGTTTAGAGTGGAACGACCTTGAGGTGGCGTGACCATTGGCATAGTGTTAATTGCAAGATTTGTGATAGACTGGTGTGATTGTGAAATTGTGATGTGCATATGATGCATGATTGATAGAATTAGAATGTATGGATATGCTTGTAAAGACTTCAATAATTGATGAGATTATGTTGTGTTTTTCCTTGTGTGCTTTACATATAGATGTTTTTTTTTCTCACCGTGAAATTTTGGATGTTTTAGGTGAGGAAGATTCGGCTATGAGTGACATCTAGAATGCCAACGGTTGAATTGTGGGTATGCTCTGATATTGTGACATTGGGACAGATGATTTCTAGGACATGGATTTTGATATGGATTTGGAGTTGTACTTATTACTTTAAAAATAATTTGTAAACTCTTACGTTTTGATTTCCAATGTTCATTTTCAATCATTTTGGATATTGAAGAACATTTGTGAAGGTTTTTATGTGAACCCTTTTACCAGTGTTGAAAAATTTATTTCCTTAATTTAATTACATTATTACGCTATATGTGTTGGGGTAGTAAGGGTGTCACACAAAGCCAAAATGGGTCGTTCCGCTTTAGAAACGGACCATTCTAGGTTCAAATTTTACATGTAACAAAAAAGTCTAGAACAACCCGTTCTGAATTCGGAACGACCCATTTTGGTGGATTTTTGTGCCTTCAAATAGTAGGCTCGTGCACAGTGCTCAGTGCCAAACATTTTTAGTCTCTGAATAGTCCCTCTAAAATATAGAATGCTTTTCTTACTTTTTGTTGTATTTCTTGAGATTTGTGAGGCATTTTGAAGTGTGAAAGGTAGCCAATAAATACCTCAAATTTACTACATTGGAAGTATATATAAAATCTCATTTTAAGAGGTATCTTTCTTTACTACTTATCCTTTCTGTTGTAAAAGAAAGCAATCATGTAGGCGTTTTAGGGCAAATCATGTTAATATGTAAATAATTATTAATAAAAAGGGAACCTAGTATTTAAATTATTGTTTGCAATCGTGCTAGTTTCATTATAGGGTATCGATTCAGGACGTTGTAGGGTGTCTGACACCTTCCCTATGCTTAATCGACCCTCGAACCAAATTCTAGTTGTAAAGGCTATTTTGGTATTTTAAAATTCTTTTCCTCTTTTTTCGATGTTTTGAGTAAAACATCGGTGGCGACTCCATGAACTTTTTTTTTTCAAAACCATTAGTTAGGGATTAGTCTAGTGTCCGGGCATTCCTTAATTAATGAAATTTTAAAATGAAAGTCTAAACCATTCGCGAGTAAGACCGAAATTTTTTGGGTTCTGACAATTCCCTTATCCTGACTCTTTTATGTTCTTAGTTTAGTTTTAAAGAGTTGGTGACAAATTACCATATCAGGTAACAAATTACTTCTATTATGACTGTTTATAACTGAATTACGTCTTGCACTTTAAATAACTATCTTTTATAAAATTAAAAGAAAACCTTTTTGAAAAATAACATCAAAGAAAAAGAATAATTTCAAAAACAAGAATTAAAGGTTGATAAAAGAAATAGTTTTTAAAATACTAGAAGTGCAAAGATTGAACATGTGTTTTTGAAAAAAGAAATTCAAGAAGTGAATGCAATTGTGAAAGATCAATATCTACTCAAATTAAATAGGTGATATCTTTATGATCTTTTAATCTATATTTTTCGTTTTGTATGGTGTATCTCTTGAGATAAGGTGTCTCAATAAGAGATATTGAAATGTTGAGTGGGATTTCTCAAGTAATTTTTGTGGGGTACAAAAATTTGTATGATTTTCAGTCTTGTAGTGTCAAGATTGATGTGTGTTAGCATTCTTGTAATATTGTGTGTGCATGGTATTTGTAAACAATATTATGGTGAATGATCTTTGATTTAGTGGGGTGCTAAATCAGAGGAATCTGGATGTAGGCCAAGTGGATGGCTGAACCAGTATAAATTTCTATGTTCTTTATATTCTTACCCTATATCTCTTGAATAATCTTATTATAAATTTGATTAAAGAATTCAAAGATTTATGAGATATGTTGTTTCAATTACCATACATACTCTGAATACTATTCTTGTAATTGAAATTGACTAAGAAGATGGTAATATAAAATCAACCTTGATTACAAGTGACTAATTCGTTGCATTAACATTGAAATTATGATATATTGGTATTGTACCTTGTAATCTACTGTAATTTGTTAATTCAAATTGATTAAAGGTTGAGTATTGAATTTCTTAGAAGGCTAAGGTCAAAATTTTGAAAATAGAGTCATTTTAGGAAAAAATCTACTCAACCACCTTTTAAATTCTAGTAAACAGGGACCAACATGTGTTACAATAAATTGGAAATTTTATTTTGTCAAAAACGGACTAATATTATGATCAATCTAAATCTAATAATACTTAAGTACACTAAAAATGCAATAAAATATAATAGGCTTTTGACATCTAATTCTAATTTGTATGGAAAACAATGTAGACCTAAACTTTAGACTTGTGATGAGAAGTGTTTACAATTAATTAAATAACGTGATTAGATATGCATTATCATTACGACATATAATTAGTGTCAAAGTTTGTCCCATTAAAAAACCAGAATATTGGAATAAGTGATAAGGAAAAGAAAGATTTGCTTCTCGAATTCAAAGTTTGTGCCACATATAAATTTTCAAAAGTATGTCTTAAAAAAAAAAGTAAATAATTTAGGGTTCTAAAATTAAAGTATGATTTTTATTTATTTATTTTTACATACCTAACTCTCTTTTATTTTATTTTCATTCTTATAAATTCACCTTTTTTTTTTTTGTTTTCTATTACATTTCTCTTTTACCGTTCTTATGTGAATCCAAAGTATTTAAGTGAATATAGTTTAAAAGAATTATATGAAAAGAATTATTGGAATCCGACACCCACACCACGACTAATCTGACGCGTCACGCAATTGAATCACTTTTATTTATTTAAAGCAATCAAGCAAACACCCACTCAACCTATCCACACATAAATATGTTGGAAGCTTTACGTTCGCGAACACAACACCTTGTATCATAAAACCATTGCTGGTCCAGATACATAAGCTAAGTCTCTCCCACTATTTTTGCATTTTCCCTACCCTTTATATATTCACCTCTTTATTCCTTTTATTTAGACAACCAAACACAAACAAACTATAACCCCCATATTACCCAACTTCTCTTAGCTAAAGCCACTTCTCGTCATGGGTTCTATTGAAAATGAAAGGTTTGTGGATTACTTCTCCAATGTTTTGCTTATATAAAGTTTCAGAATCATACCCAGTACATGTTACATGTAGCATAATTTACTAAAAGATATACTATTTATACAATAAGTTTTTATAATATTATATCTTCTTTATTTCTACTATTCCACTATAATACGACAATGTTTTTTATGTAATTTCTTATACAGATTTATCATGCAAGAATAGCCTTGAATCGGGGTTCTCAATTTAAGAAATTTTCATCATTCGTGAATTCTTTTGCTTAAACAATAAAATATTATGAAAAAATAATTTATCGTATCATCATGGGTGGTGTTTGTGTGGCTGTCTTTATTTGTTCTTTTTTCGGTTTTCTGTAGCTCGGGACCAGAGGTTATCACCGTTGATGTAGTAGCAGCCAAGGGTCTTATCCAGACCAGTCATGTTTATCTTGATGTCAGGTAACAAATGTCCTGTTTTTTGTTTTGTTGGTTCAAAATTCAGAAGGGAAATCAATTTATTGGTTGAATTTCTGGGTCTTCTTTAATGGTATTTATTTCTTCAGAGAGCCATTTTTTTTTTGGTAATTAACAGGACAGTGGAAGAGTTCGAGAAAGGGCATGTGGATGCAGAGAAGATCATTAACATTCCCTACATGTTTAATACACCACAAGGTAAGGAATTTGTGATATCTACTTAGGCAATAACATGATCATATTTTTGGGATATAAATCTTGCTAGGTTGCAATTGGGAATTTTATTTTCAGAATGTAAAATCTTGTGATTTTGAACACCAGGCAGGGTGAAGAACCCGGAGTTTCTTAAGGAGGTTTCATCTGCTTGCAAGAAAGAAGATCGCATCATCGTGGTAACCTTTTTTTTTTTTTTTTTTTCTTGATTAATAAAAAATTAATTATATAATTCAGAACTACTATATGTGTCTTTTACCTGTTCTTTGGATGCTTTTATTAAGGCTGAAATTTCTTACTTTTTCTATGAAATGGATCTGTATATAGGGTTGTCAAAGTGGAGTTAGATCTCTTTATGCAACTGCTGATCTTCTGACCGAAGTAAGTACTAAATTATTAATTCTACTTAACTATAGTTTAAAATATGTTTGCATAGATTTTTCTAAAAGCATTTTAAGAGAGAAAGAAACTACAAAAGTAAGATAAAATAAGTTTTCAATAATAATTTGAATTAATTTATGCTTGAGTTTTATCTTTAATTTTTTCAAAATTACGTTTTTAATTTATGCATAAATTAGTTGTATTTTATAGAAAAAATTATTTTTTTTTTCTAAAAGTGTTTTTAAATAAATTTATTCAACTAGATATTGTTATACTCTAAATTAGAGACGTCAAAATGAGTTGTGGCCCGTGGGCCAACCCGACCCATCTTGAAAACGGGTCGAGCAGGGTAAAAAAAATTGAAAGTTTTATAATAGGTGAGTATATCTAAATCCGGCCTACCTGGGCTGAACCTATGGTGGGTCGAGTAGCCCACCAGCCCACCAATTTTTTTTTTGCAATGAAAATTTAATTATGATTTGTAGTTAATTTTGTATGATGGGATATTAAAATTTTTTATTTTGAACTTTATCATGATTTGTATTTAATTTTGTATGATGAGTTATGACTTATGGCTATTAATAATGCTAATTTTATAACTATTATGTTAATTTATAATTAATTTAAAATTTTGAATTTTTTTAAATTTTTGGTGGGCTGGCCCGTATAACCCACCAACCCGTGGTGGGCCGGGCCGGGCTAGAAAAATTTTGATAAAATCAAAAGTGGGCCGATTGGGTTGGCTCGTTTTTAAAGTGGGTCAAGATAAACCAATCCACATGGGTCAGACTCACCCATTTTGACAACTCTACTCTAAATTCTAGAAATACATGCTACTTTTTTTCTTCCTTGCATCCTTCAGTTTGCTAGTGTTTGTGACAACTGACAACCAATTGATGAGGAAACCAACTTGTATTAATTTAATATGAATTTGTCAGGGTTTTAAGGATGTGAGCAACATGGGAGGAGGTTATCTGGATTGGGTTAAAAACGAGTTTCCAGTGAAAGCACGTTTGGAATTGGTTAAAAACGAACTTCCAGTGAAAGCACCTTCAGATTTGGTTAAAACTGAATTGCCAGTGAAAGCACCTTTGGAGTTGGTTAAAAATGAATTTCCGGTGAAAGCACCTTTAGTTGGTTAGAAATTAAAAATTGAATTTCCAATGAATTTCCCGTGAAGTTAAAGCACCTTTAGCCAAATTTAAAAAGGAGCTCTATGATCCTTTTTAAATTTCAGCTTTGTACTATTACCTTATCTTTTCTATTTACTACTTTCAGCTTGTTCATTAAGAAGGTAATTAAGGAAAACAATGTCTGTACTTACATCTACTTAATTCAAGTAATGCATAAGGGTTACTTGGTAAAGCCATTCAGAATCTTTGTTAATTGGTATTGTTCCTGTGCAAGCAAAACATTTGATCTTAGTATCTTTGATTATGTAACCTATGATAAAAACGAAATAGGAATCATAAGAGGACGTTGACCCGTTTCATGTGTTGACTAGACCCCTTGATCGGTAATTTCATGTGATGTCAATAAGATAAACTTAACATCAATAATTTAAAAGGAAGAATAATACACTAATCCGAGTCATCAGACAAGTATGAACAGGTTTGTGAAGTTTTTTCTGCGTGGAAACCATAAATTGTGACACTATTACATTACATGTGTGAAGAAGTTTCTTTCGACGTAAACCACCGTTACACCGAGTGACAAGAGAGTGTTCCTTCCATGATTAGTCCCTTGGAAAGTAAAAATGGGCCATTTGGGATGTTACAAGTGGTCATTCAAATACAACCTATATTAAATTTCAGCAAGTGATAGAATTATTATTTTGGTATTGTAGATACTCAATTTCGTCCGGATCTGTAAACACTACTAGAAAGTTATTGTTTAATGTCGTCAATTCTACATCGGTTTAGGCAAAAGCGATGTAGAAATCAAATGCGGTGGCATTTTTGTAAATTATTAGAGTTAGTTAGAGTGTAACAGAAAATATATAAATACTTGTAAGGTGTATTCTGAATCAGTTGAGAAAATGAAAAACGAATATTACACAAGTCTCATTTTCTTCCTCTCTGTTTCCTTTTAACATGGTATCAGAGCCAAAACGGCTTAACTTGCAATTACTCACCATAGGAGATGATATCCCTTTTTCTTCAAGCATGTTGGTACGGGATAATAACTCATGGATGTATTTTGACTGAGAAAGAAGAACAGCGCCAGAGGACATATGCTTAACTTCAATACCCAGAAAATACTTAAGGATTCCAAGTTTCTTAAGAGCAAAAGAAACATGTAACTTGTGAATGAGATCAATAATTAGAGAACGGGAGGAACCTGTAATGATAATGTCATCAACATAGATCAAGACATACAAGCAAACATTATTCTTGTAGTAGATAAGAAGTGAGGGATCACACTTGTTGGGCACAAATCCAAACTGCTGCAAAGTTGAGGTAAGACGTTCATACCAAGCACGTGGTGCTTGTTTAAGGCCATAGAGAGCTCTATTTAACTTGCATACCAACTTTTTGTTTGAGACTTCAAAATCGGGAGGTTGTTCCATATAAATGTCTTCTGTGAGATGACCATTTAAAAAGGCATTATTCACATCAATTTGCTGAATGTCCTAGTGATTCGTAATAGCCAAAGTAAGGATAATACGAATGGTGACAGGTTTAATAACCGGTGAAAAAGTCTATGTGAAACCAAGACCCTGTTGTTGATGGAATCCTTTAGCAACAAGACGAGCTTTATACCTATTAATACTACCATCAACATTTTCTTTTATTCTAAACACCCACTTACAGCCAACGGTATGCCGATCAAGAGGAAGATCAACCAAAGACCATATATTATTATTTATGAGAGCAGTATATTCATTTTGCATAACAACTGACCAATGAGGGCTAGACAAGGCTTGTTTTACTGTTGTAGGCTCAATATGAGTCAGTAAGACACGTGGTTTAAAGATTCCAGATTTTGCACGAGTTTGCATGGGGTGGGTATTTGTACAAGAAGGCTGGACAGTGGTAGATGTAGATGGTAAATCACCAGTGGAGGGTGAGGATGAAGTGGTAGTATTGATAGCTTGAGATGGTTGTGAAGGAGATGTAATTATAGGAATGATAGAGGAATAAGTTGAAGATTGTGATGATGTCGACAATGGTGGAAACAAATTGGGATAAGGAAACTTGTATTCATTAAATAGAACGTCTTTTGACAATGGACAGTTTTTTCGTTCCATTGTTGGTGCGCTGCAGTATGCAACAGTGACTCGTCCCAAAATTGCTTATAGTGTTAACAAGGTGTTCCAATTCATGAGTAATCCTCTTGACAGTCATTGGCGAGCTGTTAAACGAATTCTTCGCTATCTCAAAGGCACTATTAACTATGGTTTACTTCTTCAACCAGCAACTTCTAGCACCAAATACTCTTTAGAAGTTTTTTGTGATGCAAATTGGGCAAGTGATCCGGATGATCGCAGGTTAACTTCTAGATTTTGTGTTTTCTTTGGTCCCAATTTAGTTTCTTGGAGCTCTAAAAAGCAATCTCTTGTTGCTCGTTCTAGCACTGAAGCTGAGTATCGAAGTATGGCTCATGCTACTGCTAAAATTATATGGATTCAATCCTTGTTAAAGGAACTTGGCATCTTTTCTGACACTCCAACTCTGTACTGTGATAATCTTGGTGTTGTTGCTCTATCTCACAATCCAGTGCTGCATTCTCGCACTAAACACATGGAACTTGACATACATTTTGTTCGAGAGAAAGTTGTTTCTAAAAATTTGATTGTTCAACATGTTCAACTTATGCTCAAGTAGAAAATATATTAACAAAACCTTTTTCATCTATGTTCTTTTGTAATCTTCGAGACAAACTTAAAGTGTATACTTTGTCTCCACCTTAAGTTTGAGGGGAGTATTAGAGTTAGTTAGAGTGTAAAGAAAATATGTAAATACTTGTAAGGTTTATTCTGAATCAGTTGAGAAAATGAAAAATGAATATTACATAAGTCTCCTTTTCTTCCTCTCTGTTTCCTTTTAACATAAATAAGTGTATAATATAAAGCATATTTACATCGGTTATGACTGGGACCGATGTAAATATTGAGTATTCTACATCATTTTTACTAGGACCAATGTAGTATTGAATGCGCGGTGGCAATTTTGTGAATAATTATAAATAGATATACATCAGTTCACCCAGTAACCGATGTAGTATTGAGAAGCATTTGATGACCCGCGCAAGAGCCCTTTCTCTGTGAATGACTCTTTATTGAAGTATCATCTTGTTCTGCAAAGAAAGTGCGCGTAACCCGGCCTGAATCCTCATTGTTCTATAATCGTAAGCATGATCTTGTTGTCTTTGTTTGCTAACTTGCGCAAGCCCTTTCCCCCCGAAGAACCCTTTCTCGAAGCATCATCTTGTTCTGCAAAGAAGTGCACACAAACTGTGGATGGAACCCTAAATCCTCATTTCAACCTTTTTTCTTCGCTTCATCAGGTTTTGCTTTTGATTTCATTTATTTTCTATTCCTTTGATTTTTCTGTTTCTATCATGTTTTGCTCCAATTCGGTTTCCATCATTTTGGTGTTCTCCATTCTTCGATGTCTGAAATCGGTTCTTCTTTCTACTTTTTATTCCTCCCTTTCTAGTTATCGGATTCGATGTGTGCTTTAGGAATCTGGTTGTGTATCTTTAAGGCATGTTAGGTTTTCTTTTATTATTGTTTGGAAATCGTTTTTTTTTAAGATTTTTAGAACACACAAGACACTTAGTTGCGTATGGATTTGTGATTTTTGTAATTTCTGTGTATGGGAGTTTTCTGGCTACTAGTGTTGAAAGTGGCTTATGTATTTTGCGCATTAACAATTGAGGTTTTTTTTGTTTAGATTAATTAGGTCAAAAAGTTTGTTTGTTTTTAGTATTTAACGGTTCAATCAGCAAGTTCTCTAGCGCTTTTTGTATAATTATTTTTCGTTTTATTTTGGATTATTGATTATGATTTATAGCATTTGGGAGTTTAGGGCTTTTCCATGGTAGATAAAGAGTGTTATGGGTTTCCCCTTAAGTGATTCTCTGGTAGCATTTTCTTAACTTTGGAAAGCAATTTGATTTAGTAATATTTGGAGCTTAATTTTTTGTATTATTTTCTATTTACTTACTTTTTATTATTATTTTTATATGTATTTTTAGTTCTAATCATGTACAAATTTTACTTGTGTTGCAGCAATCATGGCAGATGAAACTCAAAATGAGATGAAGGAGGTTCTAGAAGTGAGTGTATTTTCTTGTTAATATCTGTAACTAAAAAATGCTTCCTCATTGTGTTTTGCTTGATTGGGTGTAAGGCCATAAAATCATTTTTTTGAAGTTTTGTTTTTGTAAATTGCTAATTGTTATGATGGTATTGTTTTGTGCATATTTTTGTTACCAACCACGTTGATTAGTTGACACTCCAATTTGTTGTGGCAATACCATCTTATGCCTGAATTTCTAAACTATGGATTGCACCTTTTAAAATTAGTAACTTGAATGATGAGAGTGGAGATTCCATTGAAGATTTGGATGGTGAGCAGCGTATAATTGTGTAAATATTGTGTGTGAATATTGGATCATGTTTATTATGACAACAAGTAATGTCTTGAGTAAAGCTTATTCAACATTGATTATTGAAAATCCTTTTTGGCATTTAGATCACGCTGAAGATGATGAAGGAGAAATAGTTGCTCCTCAGGCTCGTTATCCTTGGGAAGGGAGTGATCGTGATTATGAATATGAGGAGGTTTGTTGTATGTTAATTACTTTTCTGCAATGCTTCTATAGCGACCTCTGTGATTGAAATGCCTAAGTGAAGCTTGTTTTATGTTGATTTTTTCTACATCACTTAGTTGAAAAGTTTTGCTGAGTTGGTTTTAATTTTCATCCCTAATTCTGATTATTTATTATTTATTTTGTGGTTTATGTGGATTTGCCCTTTTACGTTTCCATATATGTTTCATAGGGTGGTTGGGGGGTTTGATCTTGATTTTATAATTTCTTTTAAATGATTGAAATCTTTAATGTGATAGCATTTTATTTAATGATTTGTGTGCCTTGGTTATCCTTATTGGATCAAGAAATGTTGGTTTTTTTTAACACTAAACCATCCAAATGGATTTTTTGTTGGCTGGTGTCCAATTATAAAGCCATAATATATTGTCTAAATCATTTATGCTATATTCTATTCTTTCTTGACTTGGAAGTTGCTTATCTTGCCTTACCCTTCCCAAACATTTTTATCCTAGATCCTCATGTGTTATTGTGCATCTTCTTGGCAGGGTGTTTAACATTCTACATGAGAATAATGTTGAACTTGCTGGAGATCGGGGAGGACAGTTATGAGGCCTCCTCATGTTCTTCGTGAAGGCACAAAGAAAACTGTGTTCATGAATTTTATGGATCTATGCAAAACATATGTTGATATTTCATGTACAAATCTACATCAATTTCAAAATTAATGTAGAAGTGTATGTATTTCTAAGTCGCCCTATTCTACATTGGTTTTAAAACCGATGTAGATGACCTCACAGAACCGATGTAGATAATGCATCCTGTAGTAGTGAAACAAGGAAATGGACCTCTATTATGAAAGGAAGGAACTCCCAAAGTATGGAAACAACATGATATGACAGCAAAGGAGCCTGAAGCCCAACAAGTTTATTTCAGTAGCCCATAATGGGCTATTCCAAAATCGGAACAAGCCATTCCCAAGTTGGAACAAGTTGTTCCTAAACTAGAACAGGTCGTTCCAAATTATTAAAAAGGCTTGAAAAACCTAGCTGAGAATGGGTTATTCCAACATAGGTTGTTATGAGTTAAGTGCAAGCCTGGAACGGGCCATTCTGGAATTAGAATGGGTCGTTCTAGATTTAAATTTAACACATAACAGACTGACTCAGAATGGGCCGTTCTAAAATTGGAACAGGTCGTTCCAAAATCAGAACAGGTCGTTCTAGTCAGGTTTGATGTCTATAAATAGACGACTTGGGCACTGCACCAAGGGCTGAAAAAATTTGTCCGGAACTCCATACAGCTTGAAAATTCCCTTTCTCTCTCTGTCTTTTTTCGTATTTCTTGAGACTTGTGAGGTACCCGTGTACTGTGTCTGGCAGCCAAAAAATGCCTCAAATCTCCCATATTTGAAGAACATTAACAAAGCTTGCTGCGAGGTATTATTCATCAATCTTTCTTTCCACCTTTCACCTCTTTTTACTTTAAATATTGTTATAATAAAAACAATCATGTAGATATTCTAGGGTCAATTGGGTAATTTAAATGTCATGTAAATAATCATTAATAAAGGGGATCAAGTATTTAAACTATTAATTTTTATTACGCTACCTTCATTATAGGGTACCGTTTAAAGGGCGTTGTTGGAGTGCTTAATACCTTCCTTTCACGTAACCGACCCCCGAACCCAATTTTGGTTATCAAGGCCATTATTGAATTTTTGAAAACATTTTATTTTTCCAATGTTTCGAGTAAAACATTGGTGGCGACTCCTACAAATCATCTTTCAAAACCATTAATTAAGGATTAGTTTGGTTTCCGAGCATTCCTAATTGATGAAATTTTTCAAAAGGTATAGTCCAAACCATTTAGTCGTAAGATCAAACTTTTTCAGGTTACGACAGGTATATGTCATTGTTATGCATAATATATTATTAAAAAACTTATGTTTTTTTACATTAGTTTTTATTAGAAATATTTTTAGTTTTCATCCTCAAAAGTTTTAAATAATTTTTTTATTCCTACTATGTGACTTTTATTAATTATAAAAGGTAAAGTGATTATTTGATGACGACTCTAGTATTTATATATAGTAATATGTTAGCACATAATATTTTTAAACTTATTTACATGTCTCTTTATTAAATGTTGGACTAAAATCTAGAAGATGAAAAATATATAAAAACAAATAGTTATAAGGAATAAAATTCAAAACTTTTATTTTATAAGGATTAAAAATATGTTTAAATTTATTTTTTATGTTTTAAAAATTATTAATTTTCATACACAATTTAAAATTTAATTTTTCATTGATTTCTTGTTTAAAAAGAGGGTTTACCCATGATGTACCCACGATGTCTATCCTACTATTATTCAAAATGTGAATGTTATTAAATCCCTTCTCAATGTTCTAGAAGGTTCCTTAGCTTTTAACAAGACATCTTTTGGGAACATTTTTGGGAGGAAGAAGGAGTTGGAGGCTAGGTTTAAGTGCATTCGACAGTTGCTTTAGAGGGTGGACTCGGTTTAGCTTTTCATCCTTCAAACCCAACTACTTAATCAGTATGAGGTGATTCATTTTCAAGAATAAACTCTTTGGTTCTAGAAGTCCAAAAAGAAGTGGATTTGCCTTGGTAGTTGCAACACTTCCTTCTTTCATACTCAAATTGTTGTGCATAGGAAAATAAATAAAACCTATGGGCTTCGCCTTTCTTCTGGTGGTTATGCACAAATGAGGCCTTGAAATTTTTCAAGGATTTATTCTATTCTAGAGAGAGTTTGGGTGGCTCGCCTCTTATTGGAGTTGGTTGCCCTCTCCCCATGGAAGCTTGTTGTTCCCTTACTTAGTCAAATTCTAAGGATGAGGTTCATATTGTCTTCTTTATTATGAAATCGTATAAATCTCCTAGTTTGGATGGCTTCTAACTTTTTTTTCAAAATGTTCTAAAATACCGTGGGTGATTTGTGGCTAACATTTTTGCTTTAGGTACATTTGACTTGTAGATACATTGATTGTGTTAATCCCTAAGGTAATGTTGTTCATAAGCTTATTTCAAATGTGTTGGTGAATAGGTTGAGACCATTTTTCAAATTGATAGTTTTCCCCTTGTAGAGCAGTTTTATTTGGGCGGAACTACAAAAGACAATGCTATTATTCTCTAGGAGTTATTCACTTTATGTAGCTTAATAAGAGAAAGGAATGAGATATGATTTTTAAATTAGATCTTGAGAAAACATATAACAAGCTGGATTTGGATTTTCTAAAGCAAAGTCTTAGGCTTTTCTATTTTTTAGAAATGATTGTGTCCCTTATTATGAATAGTGTGTCTTCAACACATCTATTACTTCTCTAAAATGGTTGAGAAACAAGTAGTTTTGCTCCTACTAGAGATTTTTGTTAGGGGATCCTTTGTCCCCTTACCTTTTTGTCTTATGTATAGAGATATTTGGTGCTTTGATATCCCACATGGTTCAAGTTGGAGGATGGAAGTCGATCCAATTGTTTAAGAATGACCCTAATATTTCCCATTTTTTTATAGACGATGTTCTTTTGTTTTCCAAGGCGATGTTGCCTCAAGTTATACTGGTTGTTTAAGTTATGGAGAATTTTTGTTTCATGTCTGGAATGCGAGTTAGTGTGGAGAAATCTCATGCTTTTGCCTCCAATGGTGTGGAAGGAATACACTTACAATCCATTCACGATTTTACCTAGATCTATTTAACTGATAAGTTAGGTACTTATCTTGGCTTCGAGATGCTTCGTAGTAGGGGGATGAAGTCAGATTATCTAGACACTTTGAATAAAGTCTCAAGAAAACTTGTTAGTTGGAGGAGTTGTCTTCTTAATAAGCAAGGAAGAGTGATTTTGACTAACTCAATGTTATCAACCATTCCTATTTATCAGATGCAGCTTCAAGGGTTTCCTCAAGGTATTTTTAATTCTTTAGATAGGTGTGTTCACTCCTTTGTTTGGAAGGATCAGTCAAACAAAGTTTTACACATGGTAAGGTGGAAGAAAATGTCAAAATATAGGCGGTTAGGGGGCTTATGGCTACATGTCGCGTGCCATCAGAATATAACTTTGGTTGGGAAGTTGATATGAGACTTTGTGAAGATAAGATAAACACTAGAAGGGGAGTTAACTAGTATATACCAAACACTCATACGTTTTCTATAGTGAAGTAGTAACGCTAGTCAGATGAAGCAAGAAAAACAATCAGATGAAGCAAGAAGAGTAGTCATATAAAACACTGAGTATTTTTATACTAGTGCACCTCAATCACTAAGACTACATCCAATTCTCAATCCAAACAACATGAGTTTCACTATCTTTTAACAAAGATACAAGTATTCTTTTAACAAGCCCCTTTTGGCTCAACCTTAAGTATTCTTTGACTTGCCTCTTCAAGCAACTACCCAAGTATTCTTTTAGCAACAAGCCACTTCAGGCTTAACAACCAAGTATTCTTTTATAGTCTAACCTCTTTAGGCTCAAAAAAAGTATTATTTTACAAACAAACCTCTCTAGGTTCAAAACAAGTATTCTTTTACAAACAAGCCTCTCCAAGCTCAACAACCAATTATTATTTTATAGACAAGTCTCTTCAGGCTCAACCTTGTCGCCACCGGCCCGAAACGGGCTTTCGGCATTCGCGAAGGATGGTTGGACTCTTTTATTTGTTTAAAAATATGGATTGCTAGAATGACTTATTCTCAAACTGAGACCTCGTCAAACGAGCAATTTTATTAAAAGGCTCACCAATCCATGTTAATCCCAAGCGGGACCCTCCATAGATTAGCGGTTTTCATAAAAAGGAAGGGTTCATGGAGTCGCCACCAATGTTTTACTCAAAACATTGGAAAAAGGGATAAGGCAATTGATTTTATAAATCAACTTCGGCCATTACAACCAGAGTTGGGTAAGGGAGTCGGTTACGCGTGGGGAAGGTGTTAGCACCCCACAGCGCCCCTTTCGGGTTCCCTATGACAGATTATTTATTAAATAATAGCGCAAAATTACTAAATTACCCCTATTTATTGTAAATTAAATATCTACATGATGATAGATTTAAATATACACACAGAAAGCAGTAAAAGGAAGGACTTAAGAAGAAACCTTTGAAGCGTGCTTTTATATTCAAGTAAAACTGGGAAGCTTTTTGGCGTTCCCTCGCTCTACAAGCCCGCTCGCTCCCTCCTATAAAATTTTAACTATGGAAATCCGGAGGATTTCCCTTCGACTAGGTTCGAATCTCCAAGCTAAATGCTCGGAATTCCAGAACTTCGTCGGATCGACTCCCAGAGAGATTTCTAGGGCAGAACACTGCTCAAAAACCCCAGAATACTCAAGGAGGGAGTCAAAACTCAGTGGAAAAGTGTAAAATGACGTCCCATTGACGTCATATTTATAGGGAAGAGGCTCAATACGGTTTATGAGGGTCAATACGGTCAACATTGAAATTTTGAACTAATACGGCCGTATTAATACGGCCGTATTGAAGTTCAAAAAACCTCAATACGGCCGTATTGAAGTTCAGTGCGGCCGTATTGAAGTTCAGTGCAGCCGTATTGAATTCAATGCAGCCGTATTGAAGTCCAGAAACTTCAATACGGCCGTATTGAGTTCAGTGCGGCCGTATTGAAGTTCAAAATGTTCAATACGGCCGTACTGAACCTCTGGGAGGCCGTATTGGGCTTCATTCCTCCCACTTTTCTTATTTTAGCTATCCTAAGACCTCTAAACCTATAGAGAACCCTCCTTGGGCCTTCTGGAAGTCCTTCTAGCTGATCTTCCTTCAGTCTTCGAGAGTCTTCAAGCTTTATTTCCGACCCGGACAATTTTAGGGGTCTACAAACCTTATGACAATGGTTATAAAAGTTACTCAAATGTTGTGTTCATCTCCCTTAGACATTATACAACCAATTACATAGCAATGAATGTATACAAGAAAGAATAGATTTTTAGAGAGTTTTTTTCCTTATATGTATCAATTACAATTATTATTTGTCTTTTTCTTATGCTTTAAATCTTCTTATATAGTAGCTCGGGGAAGATAACCGTTGCAACACTTTAAGTCTACTCACAAGTTTGTTTTGTCTATCTTCATTGTCTTCCGTTGTGGTGGCAAGTAACCATTTGACACATTTAATATGAGCATTAAATGCATTTCACTAAATAGTACCTCTTATCTAATCAAGGAGGCTACTTATCAACTTTCTGTATCAAACAAAGCTTGTAGAAGCAATGTCAATGTAAAACAGCTATAGTAGTGACTTTATTTGCTTTTCCCTGTGATTTGGTTCTTCTCTTTAGGGATTTGGTTCTGGTGGAAAGCATGGTTCTTCTCTTTAATACATTTATGAGTTTTGAGATGGTCTTTTGATTCAATTTGTTAAGGGATGAAACATTCAAAGCGAACTTTGTCATTAGTCTTAATAGATAATAAATATTTAATGTATATTAGGCAGGTTGTATGCTTCATTTGATTAACAATTATCTTATAGATGATTTATGTCTTACACTTCATCTGATAAGCCTTTCAAATATATGTTTCAAATACATTTTCATAGACATTTCTTTTACATAAAAATGCTTTGTTTGTTAAGATTAAAACTCTGAATTTAGGGGATCATCTTTTGACTTAACAAAATTATTGAACCTGTCTTTCCAACTTTCAATATCCATTCTTAGGAATAAATATCTAGGCCAAGGTTATATCTTTCCGATTGATACCAAGTTTGGGTCTGCTAAGTGAAAGGCTATTTGTTGAGCAATGGATTGGTTGCAAGAAGGCCTTTCTTTCAAGGTTAGTGCTAATGATACAGGGTTCTGGTCTCAACCATCTTTGAAGTCCCCTATTTCTCATAATATTTCTTACACTAATATTCATGATGCTCATTATAGAGTTAATGACTTATGGGACAACTCGAAGTGGAATCTGAGGATATTTTTCTTATCTCTCCCGCAACATGTGAAGCCAACTACTTACAATACTCATCCCAAATGATAGAGGACCATCCTTGAAGCCACATGTGGGTCCCATCACTAGGTCCATGGCTAGGAGAGTAGAAGAAAAGGAAGGAGTTCACACACCTACAGATACTCTTCTCATGGTCATACAGTATTGATTTCTCTCCTAAGCCTCATTAGTATAGGATTTATTTTATCCCTATTTTGCCCTTGACTTTTATTTCATAATTTTACCCTTGTATTTTGGGGTGAAGTTAGACATAAGAAACACACAAAAGGGGGGGTTGAATGTGTGTGTGTGTGTAATTTAAAGAAATCTAAAACCTTTTTCACAAAGATGATTTGATTCATTTGATAAAATATGGTTTTTAAAACATTTGACGATTATGCAAGATTTTCTCAGCTCAAGGTTTTCTGTCTGAGAGTTTTATCGTCTGCTTCAAGGAAAATGTTTCTTATAATAATAATTTAAATCCTTGCATTTTCTGTCTAAAGATAGTCGTATTGAAGAACAAGCAGTAGACGAAACTTTCAGTGTAATAAGTAAGCTAAGAGAAGTTTGTGTCTTCGTCTAAGAAATGATTTTGATGAAGAATAAATGGTGGACGAAGTTTTTAGTATGATTTAACAATTAAGAAAAATTTGTATCTGAAATATAAATAAAAGTAGTGCAAGTACTTTTATACTGGTTCGCTCAACTGAGCTACGTCCAGTCTCCTTTAGCTGAAGGGTTCCACTAGATATGCAATAAAGTACAATGAGTATTATCATCCACTCTTGGACATGAGTATTCTCAACCACTCCTGGTCCAAGTATTCTCGACCACTCTTGGCCCGTTGGCTTCACTCACCAACACTAGTATTCTTAAACCACTTTTGGTTCCCCAAGTATTCTCGACCACTCCTGGCCTGTTGGCTTCACTCACCAACGCTAGTATTCTTAAACCACTTCTAGTTCTCCAAGTATTCTCAACCACTCCTGGCCCGCCAGCTTCACTCACCAGCGTTAGTATTCTTAAACCACTTCTGGTTCTCCAAGTATTCTCGACCACTCCTGGCTCGTTGGCTTCACTCACCAGCGCTAGTATATTCTTCTCAGCCACTTCTGGCTAGCAGTAAGTATTCTTTGACAAGCCCCTCCGGGCTTTACAAGTATTCTTTTCCTATCCTCTTCAGGCTTTACATTGTTGGCTAGACAGATTTGGTTTGAGTGTTTGGGTTACTGTCAAGGAGATGATACATATGTTTCTACACTCACTACGGTTTGATGTTAAGATGTACATATTTTGAAATTCTGTAGTTTACTGAGACGAATACATTAATGTACTTTTGACTCTATGCGCACTGTCTCTAGTTTCGTTGAACCATGGGCTGGATATTACTTTTCTTTACGCTTGCATCATTTCGGGCCAAACAGCCTACCTTTTAAGGTTCAATATTGAGACCTATATATAGTCTTGTGAAATCTGCCCATTGCAAGTGTCCGTTGAAGCTAATGTAGTCATTCTTGACTAGTTTGATCTTCTCGTTTAATGCTCAGATTCTTGTATTAAATGTTGCTTCCTGTTCATAAACAATGCATGAAGTTTCCTTGCTCAGTTAGTAGCTGTGTCTGATTTAGCAAAGACCAAGGAACCTTTTTTGTCCTTTTTCTAGTCTCGTAGTTGTTGAATTATCCTTCTCTGGAAAAGTAATCTACTTTTTTCTAACAAATACATGCTTTTACTTCTACGCTTGATTTTCTCTTTCTTCTTTTCAACTTTTACTCGCGCAATCACTTTGAGAGCTTTTATGATCGTAGACGATGCCTAAGTTATCCTTGAAGACATAATTCCTTAAATGCTTTCATGATAGTTTTCATCTTCGTCTGTTAGTCCTATGCATCTCAAAACTTGATCTTCATCTGAGCTTTTGACTTGATGTTTTGACTCTTTTGTAGGTCTGGTCAACTTCTAGGTGTACAGATTTTGTTTCCATCTAGAGTTCCTTTCAATCTGTGTTGTCCTTCGTCTGATGTATAGTTGACTTCCTTCTATTCTTTGACCAATGTTTCGTCTAATTTATTAGATTACAATTGAGGTTGTCCTTGACACATCCTCATCTGACATTTGGTTCATAATTGTCTGGTACACATGTCATACTTTATTTATTCATATGACTTGGTTTGTTTCATCCTCATGGTGTGCCTTGCTTTGACTCATCCCCATCTGATTGACCATTTGGCTTCATCTGGTGCTCGTGCAAACTTCATGTATGCTTAGCCCATTTATGTCTTGTTCTAGATTTAACCTTGTTTTGGCCTTTTTCTTGATACTTTAATCTTCAACTTGTAGACGCCTTATTTTCGTATCTTCGACAGCTTGGATTAGACTTCATCCTTATACTTGCTTTACATATCTTGACTTTTGTGTTGTGCTTTGGTTGATCTTTGTCTGTTTGTTCGAACTTTATCTGAACCACTTGCTTTTTCCCTTGTGATATTTCCTGACTCATACAATTTGCTTTGGTACATCCATTTCGTACTAGTGATTGTTTTATTCTTTGGTATTGGAACAAATTCTTCTTGCATGACTTAAGCTTCAATCGTTTGCTTAACTAGCTTTCGTCTTAGTGTGCATGACATGTCTTCTTCTATGATCTTTGTGGACTTTAGACGCTTTTCCATATTCTTCGTCTTGTCCTCATCCATTATCTTTGGCCTTTTATCGTCTGAGGCTTCATTGTTTTCCTTCTTGTGCTGGGCTTGGCTTCGTTTGATCTCTTCATCTGATGCCTTATAGTTCTTTACCCTTTGTCTTGGTTCTGGTGTGGGAAGTTGCACATGCTCTATTCTTCATTATGCCTATACTTATATTTTTCTGAAACGCTAACACACTTGTTAGTAATAACAACATGTATTATATTTGTATCACTCAAAACCCTGCTAGGGATTGCTTCGTCTGACTCAACATGGGGTACCTTAGAACCTAGTATTTATTCTTGTATTTCTTTTGTCCTTGTAGTATGGGATGCTTAGTGTTTAGTTCGTGGGCTACTAAGGAGATTATAAGTGGTGTAGTGTATAAAAGGATCTTTTGGGCTAAGTGAGGCATTGACCCAAGTAGGAAGGCACCTAGGTTGCATGTTTTTACCATGCACCTAGTTGTAGCTAAGCTTGACCCAAAAAGATGTTACTTTTGGCCAAACCATGTGTGGCACATGTGGCACTCATTATTTCCTTCACATTTTTGAATGGAAATGATTGTTCAAATGATGACCTAGCCGTCACCACTCCCTAGGATTACATCATCCATCACTTATAAATATCCTAGGCCTCACTACTTGTAGACACTTTGGAATTTATGATATTAAGAGAGTCTTTGAGCCTTAATATCCTTCCTTAGTTTTCTTGGTCTATTCGGCCACTTTTCCTTCTCATCTTCACCATGAGTGTTTTCACCTTTAGGAGTGGCCTTCATCCATCAATGAAGTGAGCCAAAACCCTAGAGTACCATCCTTTCATTTCATCAAACACCTTGCCTTCATTACCCTGATTCGGTCATCATCATCATCAAGGCTAGAAATCTTGGAGTTCCACGATCCAAGGAGTTCGGTTCCCTCCCTTAATGCTCTTTTTCCCATCAATGCAAGGAGAAACTCATCATGTGGTATCTAGAGCCAAGGGTCTTCAAGGGTAATTTCTAGTCTAGTCATTCTTTTAAAAAAAAAAATTGGCCATGTCTTGTGTCTTCTTGATTGTCAAAAAGTTGTGCTAAAATGGATCATTGTCTTGTCATGTTTTTATGATCCATGTGTCTTCTTTTATGTATTAATTCATGCCATATCCATTCTTATGAATCATCTTGGTGTTTAGGCTTCTTTGATTAAGTTTCTACCATTTTATTTTAGGTTTGAGTTGTTGGAAAAAAAATTGGTTGCATGTGAAAAATTCATGAAAAGTATTTTTTTTAGTTTTATAATCTATCCGATTTTGTCACATAAGTTTGTATCTCTTAAATTGCCTTGAAAGAAATTCCAAGTATTCATGCTTAAACATTTTTATGATCAAAATATGTGATGGAATAACACTAAGGCCGAGAAGACCAAGAGGTGATATATTAAAGGAGGCAAGAGGAATGGGTTAGTGAGGCCACTTTTGGACCTTAGCTCCTAAGTTCTTTTTAATCATAGAATTTATTTTACTTGTATTTCCAATTTTACCCTTGTATTTTGGGGTGTTTAGGACTTAGAATTTATTTTCCCTTGTATTTCCCTTTTTACCCTTGTATTATGGGGTGCTCTAGATGATTAGGGTTTTTAATTTTGGGCTAGGGTGTTAACTAGAAGGGTGACGCATTTTTTTGGTGTTCATTGGATCTATTTTTGGTGTTAGAAAGGCTTAGGCCCAAGTGGAGGGCAAAGGTTGCATGGTCTTATCATGCACCTAGATATAGCCAATCTAAACTCAAAGATTCCATCCTTGGCCACCAAGTTGCATCTAGGGTTCATTTGCATTTCATTTGGAATGCATTTGCCTACTCCAAATGCAATCCTAGATGCCTCCCCTCCTATAAATACCCAACACCCCACACCTTGTAAATACTTTGGATATTGAATATAAAGAGAGCCTATAGTGCCTTTATATCTTTCCTTAGTCACCCTTGGCTATTTTCGGCCAAACCCTACCATCTCCACCTTGAGAGAAACAACCCTAGAAGTGGCCTTCATCATCATGAAGTGAGCCAACCCTATAGTACCATTCTCAAGCATTTCCTCAAACACCTTCTACCCAACCTTCATTTTCGTCCATTCCATCATCATCCACCCTAAAACCTTGGTCCACCTTTGAAGAACTTGATCCTTGGAGAAGGCGTCCTCCTCCTTGCTCATCATCTCAAGTTCATGCAAGTAAGGATGCCATCAATATGAAATGCATGTCACGTGTTTGTTGAAATGGTTGTGAGTCATAGAGTGCTTTAGAGAGTCAATCATTCATGCTAATTAGTCCTAGCATGTTCTAAATCACTTAAATGTTCATGTGTGGTTAATTTCTTTGCACATCATTGTTAAAAAAATTTCGGCCATTTTGAGTATTTCCTTGTGAACTTGATATGCTTACATATTGTTTGATGATTTGAGTATGAGATTGGTTTCTATGTGCATATTTTACTGCTAGATACTTGCACATTAAAAACTCTAAGAAACACTCAAATTATTGTCTTATTAAGCCATCACAAATTGCTAAAAAGGATGCTCCAAATTTTTGCTAATCAAACCAACAAACACAAGTGTAAAACCCAAGCAAAGGAGGAGCATAAATTCAAAAAATAAAAAAAAGGAAAGTGGTTGGAAATTGACATTAAAACCAAGCCCTATACAAGTATAAAAAAAAAGGAAGGATCAAAACAAACAAAAAGGGACCTTTGCTAGACTTATGGACTTTGGACAAATTTACCCTACCTTAGCAATTGGAGTTATTCTTGGACATTTGAAAAAGACCTAATGGCCGAATGACACTCTTAATTCAAACATATTAAGTGCAACATTTCTTTACAAATACTTGTTTTTTCAATTCTAGTGTCATTCTAGGAATTAATCTTTTGAGTGCTTGCCTTTTCTTAATGTGCTTTAATTTTAGTTTTGTGTCTTCTTTCTAATTCTTTAAGTTTATCACCTCAATTCCCCTTGAGTTTAGCCTTCCTAATTGTGCATTTTTAGTTTTATTTCTTTGGACTCTTGTACTCTTGGATGGTTTCTTCTTGATTTAGGCGTGGAAAGCTCTTAAACCCACTACATACATTTTTGGTGAATTGATTTGAGGAGTTGTCCGAATTGACCTCAAGACCTTTGGAAGCGATTCTATCATCAAAAAGAGTGCATACACTAGTGAAAGGCTAACATTGGGTGTTCCTTGTGAAGGGGTGGCAAGTTGAAGACTAGAAGATTCACTTTTCTTGTTTGAATTTCTCTTTTGCACAATTTCTTTTAGGCCACTTGTATTTTTGGCCTTTATTCCTTTTCCTTTTGGTTCGTAATTGGCCTTTCATTAAGTAGTTTTAGAGTAATTCGAGTAGTGCTTGTGGGAGTGGCTTGAATACCACCAAGGTCACTTAAGCTCCCACCCTAAGGAATCCCATTAGCACATGCTTTAGTTGCTTTCTTTACATTCCTATTGCTTTGATAGTTTAATTGCTTATGTTTTTACCTTGCTTATTTTCGTTTAGAAGGCTTCAAGTTGCCTATTAGGGGTTCGTGCATAGACACACCTAATATTTGTGCCAAAATTGTTTTGTGAGAAAGGTATAATGAGGCTTAGTGATTTTTACTTGAAAATGCTTGGTTATTAAGTGATTCTTTGTAGTCCACCTCCCTTGATAGTTTAATTTGTACACTTAGGCCTTCTAATACTAATCTTACACCTTAAAACCATTTTGTGAAAATCTTTTATCACTCACTCTGTGAAAAACTTTCAAACTCTATTGTGAAAACCTTTTCTTGATCAAAGATGAGTGATCATTCTAATGTGGATGGTCATAACTGTTGAGCTTAGGAGAGCTGAAAAAGAGTTTTGATGATCACAACATCCGGAGACAACAAGTGTGCAACAACAACATTGAACACAAAAACAAAGTCAAGGAAGTTCAAGAAAAATGCTTTGAAGTATAGCTATGTAATAGTGTTTAGGAAATAAAGTGTTAAAAGAATTGTTATATTTGTGCTTGTGTGTGTGCTTTGTGCATTAAGCAAATCTTGTCTAAAATCAAGTAGGGAGTAGATGATGATGAGTTGAGAACATTGGAAAATTATTTTGAGACTTAAAATGAAGTTTTAAGAACTGACTCAAAATAATCGATTATTGTTAAATATAATCGATTATTTCAGCAAATGGGCTAAGTGGAATGCCTTGCTGTAATAATCGATTATTTGCCAAAATAATCGATTATTTCAGAAACAACTCTCTGGAATAATCGATTATCCAGCTAAATAATCGATTAAATTGTTCTTGGTTGATTTCCAGAAATCTGAAGAACAAAATAATCGATTATTCTTTAAAATAATCGATTATCTGGGTTTGAACTTTTATAAATAGACTTGAACTATTTTGAAACATAAGACAATTGAGTGAGAACTGATAATCAACTTCTAAAAGCACTTTAGAGAGTCTGTGTGACATCTTGGAAAGGTTTCTTTGTGAAATTCCAAGAAGAAAAACATTTGTGAAAGAACTTGTGAAAATCATCATCATCATCATACTCTTGAAAGAGAAGGACAAAGAACTGTTCAAGAATTCCAGGTGAATTCGTTTCATTTTTGTTTCTTTGTGAATCTTTGTGGAAAATCTTGAGAAGGGTTTCTCAAGTGATTAAGGTTCTTGTAGTGGGATCTACAAGGGGTACTTTCTTGGGGTCAAGAAAGTGATTATCTTTTAGTAGTGAAGTATATGCATGTGTGTTTGCTTGTAAACCTTCTTGCTTAAAGATAGTGGAAAAATCTTAATCAGGTGGTGATTAAGGACTGAATGTAGGTCACATGTGGAGTGGCTGAACCAGTATAAAAGACTTGTGCAATCTTCTTCAACCTTATCTCTTGTTTTGTAATTTCTTGAATGAGTTTTAAGGAAGATAAAATTTGATTAACAAGTGAATGTAATTCTTGATGTTTTAAATCTGTAAATTGAACATTGTTGATGAACCTCATGATGTTGTAATCAAGTTAGCATATTGCATTCATATTATCATAACAAGTCTTGAGAAGTGCTTCAAGTGAGAATTCTGTCATAGAAAAGTTTGTAATTGAAAGTGTAGATCCAAAAACTCTGATAAATTTTTAAAGGGTCATTGAATCCAATTCACCCCCCCTCTTGGATTTGGCCATTCTTTTCTAACAATTGGTATCTAGAGCAAGGTTCTTGAGAGTTGTTCAAGACTTAAAAATGGCCAACAACAACCTACCCTATGGTGAGGGTGTCTCTATACATAGACCTCCTGTTTTCAATGGTGAAAATTATGTCTATTGGAAAATTAGGATGAGAATTTTCATTGAAGCTATTGATATTGCTGTATGGGATGCTATAGAAAATGGACCCTATGTTCCAATGAAAAAGAATGATGATGGTGAGCTTAAGGAGAAACATTGGAGTGAGTGGAGTGATGAGGAAAGGAGAAGAGCCCAACATGATAAGAGAGCAAAAAATATAATCACATCTGCATTGTCTATTGATGAATTTTTCAGGATTTCACAATGCTCATCAGCTAAAGAAATGTGGGACACCTTGCAAGTCACTCATGAAGGAACAAGTGATGTCAAAAGATCAAGAAAACATACTCTCATTAGAGAATATGAATTGTTTAGAATGCAAAATGGTGAATCCATCTCTGATTTTCAAAAAAGATTTACACATTTGATAAATCACCTTGTTGATCTTGGCAGGAAATTTGAAAAGGAAGAGCTGAATCTAAAAGTGCTGCAATGCTTGGATAGAACATGGCAAGCAAAGGTGACAGCCATTGAAGAATCAAAGGACTTGACCTCCTTAACATTAGCTACTCTCTTTGGAAAATTAAGGGAGCATGAACAAAAGCGCCACATATTTCATGAACATGAGCAACAAGACAAGAAAGGTAAAGGAGTGTCATTGAAGGCCTTAAAAACTGCCAAAGGAAAAGAGGTATATGAAGAAACAAGCTCCGATGACTCCGAAACCGAAAATTTCAACCTACTAGTGAAGAAATTCAGAAAGTTTATAAGAAGAAAAAGAAACTCTCCCTATAAGTTCAACAAAAAGCCAAACAAGAAAGAGGAAGCATCCTCCTCCTCCTTCAATTGCTTTGAATGCGGAAAGCCTGGACACATGAAAGCTGACTGTCCAAATATCTTAAAGAAGCAACAAGAGGAGAAGAAGTTTAAGAAAAATGCAAAAGGAAAAAGAGCCTATATTGCTTGGGAAGACAATGACTCAAGCACAACAAGTGGAGAATCTGAAAGTGAGGAAAACAATCTGTGTTTGATGGCTGGAACTGCACAAGACACAATAGTAAGTGACTCAGACCTTGAATCAAATCCTGATTATGACCAACTTCAAGAAGCTTTCATTCAAATTCATGAAGAGGCTGTCAAATTAGGTGCCTCAAATTTAAAATTGAAAAACAAGCTGAAATGGTATGAAAATGCTTTAATTAAAGCTGAACAAAAATTTGAAGATTTGAAGCATGAGCATGATGATCTTCAAACTATGTTTAACTTTAGTGAAGCTCATTCCTTAAAAGATGTTTGTGAACATTGCAAAGTTTTTGAAAAGGAAAATGCTGATTTAAAATTCACACTTGCAAGGTTCACAAAGGGAAATGCAAATTTGAACATTCTTTTGGGAAAACAAAGAAACACTTTTGATAGGAGTGGACTTGGCTTTAATCCAAGCACAAGCATACCATTTGAGTCTAGGAAAGTAGCTTTTGTGAAAAGTCAAAATTTTAGAAAACTCAAAAGTAACTTTTCTAAACAAGCAACTTGTTTTTATTGTTGTAAAATGGGTCATACTATTAGGAACTGTTACTCAAGAAAATTTGGAGTTCCAAGTGGAAAAATGATTTGGGTTGAGAAGAGTCAAGGGCTGAGAACTAACCAAAAAGGACCCTCCACATGGGTACCTAAATTTTTCCTCTGAATTTATTTTGTAGGAATGCTTGAGGGCCAAAAATTTGCTGTGGTATCTTGATAGTGGCTGCTCAAGGCACATGACCGGGGATCCCTCCAACTTCTCAAGTCTGAAATTGAAAAATGAAGGGTATGTTACCTATGGTGACAACAATAAAGGCAAAATTCTTGGCCATGGAAATATTGGTAATTCCTCCTTTCAAACATTGATTGAAAATGTTTTGCTTGTTGATGGCTTGAAACATAATTTGCTGAGTATTAGTCAATTGAGTGATAAAGGCTTTAAAATTGAATTTGACAATACATGTTGCTTAATTTGTGATAAAAAGAGTAAAGAAATCAGATTCATAGGAAAAAGGATTGACAACATATATATGCTAGACTTAGAGCATTCTATATCAATGTCAAACACTAAATGTCTAATAACTCAAGAAGAAAGCACATGGCTTTGGCATAGGAGAGCTGCACATATTCACATCGATCACTTGAATAAATTGAGTAGGAAAGAATTGGTGGTTGGTCTACCTAAACTCAAGTTTGGAAAAGACAAATTATGTGATGCTTGTCAAAAGGGCAAGCAAGTGAAGGCTAGTTTTAAAAGCAAAAATCAGATTTCAACATCTAGACCTTTGCAATTAATTCACATGGATTTGTTTGGTCCATCAAGAACAATGAGCTTAGGTGGAAACTACTATGGCTTAGTAATTGTTGATGACTACTCAAGATATACATGGGTTATGTTTCTTGCAAATAAAAATGATGCTTTCACTGCCTTTAGAAAATTTGCTAAGCTTGTTCAAAATGAGAAGTGTTCAAACATCACCTCTATAAGAAGTGATCATGGAGGTGAATTCCAAAACATCATGTTTCAAAAATTCTGTGAGGAACATGGTATAAACCATAATTTCTCAGCACCTAGGACACCTCAACAAAATGGAGTTGTTGAGAGGAAAAATAGGTCCTTAGAAGAACTTGCAAGAACAATGTTAAATGAAACAAACCTACCAAAATACTTTTGGGCTGATGCTATTAACACAGCTTGTCATGTGTTAAATAGAGTTCTAATTCGGCCTATTTTAAAGAAAACACCCTATGAAATCTATAAAGGGAAGAAGCCTAACATTTCCTATTTTAGAGTGTTTGGTTGCAAGTGTTATGTGCTGAACAATGGGAAAGAACAACTTGGGAAGTTTGATGCAAAGGCTGATGAAGCAATATTTCTAGGATACTCTACAAATAGTAAGTCTTATAGAATTTACAATAAGAGAACTTTAGTGGTAGAGGAATCTAGTCATGTAGTATTTGATGAAGTAAATAAGCAACAGACAAGGCAAACAGAAATTGAAGATTTAAATGAATTGCTTGATCAACCCCTATTGGAGAGTGAACCAAATGAAAAATCTAAGGAGAGTGTATCACATGAGAAAGAAAAGGTAACATTTGAACAATTGCCAAAAGAGTGGAAGACTTCTAGAGAATTATCAATAGATAACATAATTGGAAATATTGGTAAAGGTGTTACAACTAGGAGTGCTATCAAAAATATTTGCAACACTATGGCATTTGTTTCACAAGTTGAACCTAAGAACATTGATGAAGCACTTAAAGATGAGCATTGGTTAATGGCTATGCAAGAGGAACTAAATCAGTTTGAAAGAAATGAAGTGTGGGATTTAGTGCCATTACCAAAAGATTATCCAATTATTGGAACCAAGTGGGTTTTCAGAAATAAGCTTGATGAATCAGGAATAATTCTTAGAAATAAGGCAAGATTAGTGGCTAAGGGATATAATCAAGAAGAAGGAATTGACTATGATGAGACTTTTGCCCCTGTAGCAAGGATTGAAGCTATTAGACTACTTCTTGCTTATTCATCAATTGAGAATTTCAAGCTTTATCAAATGGATGTAAAAAGTGCTTTCCTCAATGGGCTGATACAAGAGGAAGTGTATGTGGAACAGCCACCTGGATTTGTGGACTTCAAAAATCCTAATCATGTGTACAAGCTCAAAAAGGCACTCTATGGCTTGAAGCAAGCTCCTAGATCTTGGTATGATAGGTTGAGCAAATTTCTAATTGAGAATGATTATGAAAGAGGAAAGGTGGACAATACATTGTTTGTTAAGAGATTTAAAAATGATACAATGTATGTGCAAATATATGTGGATGATATTGTGTTTGGATCTACAAATTCCTCTCTTTGTAAAGAATTTGCCAAAACAATGCAAGGAGAATTTGAGATGTCAATGATGGGAGAACTTACCTTCTTTTTGGGATTACAAATCAAACAAATGCATGATGGAACTTTCATAAGTCAAAGCAAGTATTGCAATGAACTTTTGAAAAAGTTTGGTATGGAAGGGTGTAAGGAGGCTGCCACACCAATATCAAACAATTGCAATCTTGACTTAGATGAGAAAGGAATTGCTGTTGATAATTCAAAATATAGAGGTATCATAGGATCACTCTTATACTTGACAGCAAGTAGGCCTGATATAATGTTTGTTGTGTGCCTATGTGCAAGATTTCAAGCAAATCCTAAAGAACCTCATATGAAAAGTGTAAAGAGAATCCTTAAGTATTTGAAGGGTACAACTAATGTTGGTTTGTGGTATCCAAAAGGAGTATCATTGAGTCTAATTGGCTACTCAGATTCAGATTTTGCTGGGTGCAGGCTAGACAGAAAGAGCACAAGTGGAACATGTCACTTGTTAGGTAGTGCACTTGTTTCATGGCATAGCAAAAAGCAAACTTGTGTTGCTTTAAGTACAGCTGAAGCTGAGTATATAGCAGCTGGAAGTTGTTGTGCTCAAATCCTTTGAATGAAGCAACAATTAAGAGACTATGGAATTGAGTTGAACAAGATTCCTTTGAGGTGTGATAACACAAGTGCAATAAATCTGACCAAAAATCCAATTTTGCACTCTAGGACTAAGCATATTGAGATAAGACACCACTTTTTGAGAGATCATGTTCAAAGGAATGATTGTGTTGTGGAGTTTGTAGAGACAACCAAACAACTAGCTGATATTTTCACAAAACCTCTACCTAGAGAGAGGTTCAATCAATTGAGAATTGAGTTGGGAATAATTAGTGAAACAAGTTTGAATTGATTATGTTGTGAGAATGAATGTAAGAGATGTGTGGAAGAATATAATTGACAGTGGCAAACAAGTCTTGGTAAAATTTGAGAAGTTAAAGCTTTTCAGAGAAGTAAATCTTCACTGGAATAATCAATTATCTTAAGATATAATCGATTATCTTAAGTGATTTATGGAAATAATCGATTATCTTGGGAAATAATCGATTATCTGAGTAGTAGAATCTGAAAGGCCACTGGAATAATCGATTATTCTGTAAATAATCGATTATCTGGGGAGTATAAGGAAAATGAACCCTCTGTAATAATCGATTATCCTTAAAATAATCGATTATCCATATCAGAAAGTGGTTTAAACTGAGTTTACTGATGCAAATAATCGATTATTTGCACAACTAATCGATTATTTGGGCGTTTTTTTTTTTAAATTTTCTTAAAACGGTTAACTCCGCGCCAACTCATAAAACTACCCACTTTTTCCATACCCAGAACGTGCAAACACCTTAAAATCTTCTCAGAACCTCTCATTATCTCATTCTCTCATTCTCTCATTATTTCCCAAACCCTCCAAACCCTAACTCTCTCAAAACCTCTCAAATCCCTTTTCTTCTTCATCTTTCTCCAAGACCCAACCATGGCATCTTCCTCCAAGAGACCCAAGAAGCTGGAAGTGAGGGGGAGCAAGCGCCCTCTTCCCTCGGAGCAACTCATCTCGAAGTGGTTCGCCGATGAGAAGGCCCAAGAATACTACTTCGAATGGTATGCCGGTCGGAGAATCATCCCTCCGAAGACCCTAAAGCTTGATTGGTTCAAGAATGAGGGGTTTAGCTTTCCAACCCTCCTGGAGTACCAAGAGTTGAAGGCGTTTCTCGAGATGGACGGACCCTATTATTCGGAGCTCATCCGATTATTCCTCTGTTTTGCTACCACTAATAATGGGGTTATGCAATCGGTGGTTAAGGGGAAGTTAATCAGGCTGGACGGACCCACATTGAGAGCTGCTGCGGGTCTGAGCGGAACTGGAGCAGAGAAACCCCAGCCATTCAACTTTGGAGATTTTGAAGAACTGATCACATTCCGGGATTGTCAACGGAACCCATCCAACACAAACTATGAAAAGTTCTTGGCGGGAGGTATGAAAAAGAACTCTCGCTTGATTTCCTTCATTATTGCCTGGATGTTAAAACCTAGGTTGCACAACCATGCTCAGATGTCTCGGGATGACATTTTGTTAATGCATGTAATTAAGAAGAAAATTAAGATTGATTGGGTGGCGGTTGTGAATGACTGTATTTGGAAGGCAAGGAGAAAGGAAGACGGTCCAATTCCTTATGCTTTGCTTCTGTCAAAAAATTTTGAGATTGCTGGTGTAGATTTAACAGGTGAAAGAAAGATTGTTCTGCATGTATCGAACAAAATAGAGAAGTCTTCTTTGCATCATATGGGGATGCTAAAGCAAGAAGACAAGTGGGTGTTTAAAGGAGATGTTCCTCCTACCCCGGAGCCAGCTACAGATGAGGACGGTGTGCCTTCTCATGATGAGGATCAGCCACCACAGGTGGAAGCTGAGCCTGGAGAAGCTGAGCCGGAACTAAAGCCGTTCTCACCTTTTGAGCAGATCATGATTAACAAGATTGATGCTGTTATGGACATGTCAAGGAGACATGAGACTTTGTTTTCTGGTTTGCTTGACAGGTTTGATGATCTGGATCGCGAAGTTAGGCTGATCAAGACTCAGCTTGGAATTCCGAAGGATGAGGAGTGATTTCTGTTTTTGTTATTCTGTGTCATTTTTAAATTTACGTTTGGAACAATTTATAAGTTCAATTGGGTTGTAATGATTTTAATTCCTGAACAAGTTTATTGTTTTTGATGTTGAACAATTTAAGTTTGATGAATTTGAAGTTTGGTTTGCTTATGTGATTGGCTTGATTTTGATTCCAAAGGTTATTTTGGAATGCTGGTGCACAATGCTCTGTTTTTGGTGAGCATATATGTTGTAATGTGATTATTTGAAATACTCTGTTTTTGTACTGAGATAATGGATATCTTGACTTGATTTGATTTGGTTTGTGGTATGGTGCACAATTGGCATCACACATTGGTTTATTTTGGTTTGAAGTATGGTTGAATAATGAGCAACTGATTTGGTTTGAGCTACTGAAAAATTCTATACATGGCTTATAATTGTTAACCTTGGCTTACTTTGTTTTTGATAATGCCAAAGGGGGAGAAATGGTATTGTGTGTTGAGTTTTTGTTGCAGGTATTGTGCTTTGTGCAGGTATTGTGCTTTGTGTGTGTGTGTGTTGTACAGGTTTTGGTTCATGACACAATAAGAAGCAGGCACAAAGTGCATTATGGATTGATATCATTGTCCGTGGGTTAGGCACAAAGTGCATTATGGATTGATATCATTGTCCGTGGGTTGTCATGGGTTGTCATCATCAAAAAGGGGAGATTGTTGAGCTTAGGAGAGCTGAAAAAGAGTTTTGATGATCACAACAGTCGGAGACAACAAGTGTGCAACAACAACATTGAACACAAAAACAAAGTCAAGGAAGTTCAAGAAAAATGCTTTGAAGTATAGCTATGTAATAGTGTTTAGGAAATAAAGTGTTAAAAGAATTGTTATATTTGTGCTTGTGTGTGTGCTTTGTGCATTAAGCAAATCTTGTCTAAAATCAAGTAGGGAGTAGATGATGATGAGTTGAGAACATTGGAAAATTATTTTGAGACTTAAAATGAAGTTTTAAGAACTGACTCAAAATAATCGATTATTGTTAAATATAATCGATTATTTCAGCAAATGGGCTAAGTGGAATGCCTTGCTGTAATAATCGATTATTTTCCAAAATAATCGATTATTTCAGAAACAACTCTCTGGAATAATCGATTATCCAGCTAAATAATCGATTAAATTGTTCTTGGTTGATTTCCAGAAATCTGAAGAACAAAATAATCGATTATTCTTTAAAATAATCGATTATCTGGGTTTGAACTTTTATAAATAGACTTCAACTATTTTGAAACATAAGACAATTGAGTGAGAACTGATAATCAACTTCTAAAAGCACTTTAGAGAGTCTGTGTGACATCTTGGAAAGGTTTCTTTGTGAAATTCCAAGAAGAAAAACATTTGTGAAAGAACTTGTGAAAATCATCATCATCATCATACTCTTGAAAGAGAAGGACAAAGAACTGTTCAAGAATTCCAGGTTAATTCGTTTCATTTTTGTTTCTTTGTGAATCTTTGTGGAAAATCTTGAGAAGGGTTTCTCAAGTGATTAAGGTTCTTGTAGTGGGATCTACAAGGGGTACTTTCTTGGGGTCAAGAAAGTGATTATCTTTTAGTAGTGAAGTATATGCATGTGTGTTTGCTTGTAAACCTTCTTGCTTAAAGATAGTGGAAAAATCTTAATCAGGTGGTGATTAAGGACTGGATGTAGGTCACATGTGGAGTGGCTGAACCAGTATAAAAGACTTGTGCAATCTTCTTCAACCTTATCTCTTGTTTTGTAATTTCTTGATTGAGTTTTAAGGAAGATAAAATTTGATTAACAAGTGAATGTAATTCTTGATGTTTTAAATCTGTAAATTGAACATTGTTGATGAACCTCATGATGTTGTAATCAAGTTAGCATATTGCATTCATATTATCATAACAAGTCTTGAGAAGTGCTTCAAGTGAGAATTCTGTCATAGAAAAGTTTGTAATTGAAAGTGAAGATCCAAAAACTCTGATAAATTTTTAAAGGGTCATTGAATCCAATTCACCCCCCCTCTTGGATTTGGCCATTCTTTTCTAACAATAACTCCTATAGTAGTAGACCTAGTGTTAGGGATGAGCTTAGGGAGTTAAGGGAATATTTGAGGAAAAAAAGAAGAAGAGGAAAACATTAAAAAAAAGAGGAAGAAATTAGAAAGAGGGAAAAAGAAAATGAAAAAAATAATGAGGAAATAAGAAAACTTGATGGAAATTTAATCCCTAAGGATCCCTTTGGAAGAGATAAGAAGAAGGGTAAAGGTTGATCCATAGGAGAGCTCACACTTGAAGACCATTGGGCCTTTAACTAGGTCCATGGTTAGGAGGCTAGAGGAGGCTTCTACAGAGGAGGAGCTTCTTATACCTATGCTCAATATGAGCATTGAGTATGATTCCTCCTTTTAGTCTCATAGTCTCTTTTGTACATACCTTGTATAGTTTGAGTTCTTGTACTTTGTATATAGTAGATACTTGTATAAATGTATTTTTGCCTTTGTATTTGTAAGACACCTTTTCCTTTTCTTATAGGTTATCCCTTTGGGATTTTAGGGTATGTTACTTAGAGACTTTTTCTCCATTTGACCTTGTATTAAGGGTCATTATTTTTCATATTTTTAGTAGAAGTTGAAGTTAGAGGAAAAACACATAGAAAGGGGGTTGAATATGTGTGTGTGAAGGTTTAAGGAAATCTTTTCGCATAAAAGGCTTTTTCATGTTTCATACTGACATTTTCAAATTTAAGATGCATCTCCCGTTTACTTTTAGTAAATCATTTAAAAGTGTTTTGCGTCTGCAAGTTTTATCGTCTACATGAAAGTGTTTCTTGCAGTTATAAGTTAAACATGTTAAGTCAGACGAAGACGAAAGCAATTCCCAGCAAGGTTTTGAATGAGACAAATATAATATGTATTGTTATTTCTAATAAGTGTGTTAGTATTTCAGATATAAGTACAGGCAAGTTGATATGCATCCATACCAGGACCAAGAGACACGAGCCAAGCACTGGATAAAGACTGAGAAAACGAAGGGAACACATCAGACGAAGACAGTCACAAACAAAAACACAAAAGAAGTAAAGGAAAAGGAAATGAACAACCAAGATGATGGACAAAACTAAGTTAAAACGCACCAGATGGAGACTCGAATACACAGACGAAGATCAATAAAAAGGGATTGCATCTGAAGACACAATGAGACGAACTTCCTAGCATACATACTCTCAAAAGAACACATGAAGACATCAAAATAGAAGAAGAAAGATAAAAAAATGGGTGAGCACTTATCCACAAATCAAAATTGCGTGTGTTAGAGCAAGTACACCTATCAGTCAGCAAAGGACAACCAGTCAGCAAAGGACAACACCTCCATCACTGCAATATCAAGAAAGTACGGAGATATCTTAATCTCAATCATAAAAGCAAACATATGGTACAAAAGATCTCGTGAAGCGCAAATTCAGCAAGCAAACATTTAATGCAAGATCAAAGGCATTAAATGCAACAATCCACGAAGATTATGCAACCTAGATAAAAGAATCAGATAATGGCTAGTCAAGCATAAAAACGAAGTCTGCTCACGGATAGAAGAGGACTACCACCAGAATGAGACACTATAGTATCAGACGAAGCCTATGAAGAATAGTCAAGGCAAGACACGTACCAGACAAGTCGAGACAGATGAAGTAAGTGACATAGGAAACTGAGCATCAAGAGATGATAGTTAGAACACAAATATGCGCCAGATGATCAGAAAATATCCAGACAAAGTTGTGTCAAGTGCAACTGCTCTAAAAGCACAGATCAGACGAGGCATATGTCTAAGGTCAAAAGAAAGTCAATCGTGCATCAAGACCAAAAGCAGCACAGACTAAAAGATACTCTAGAAGAAGACAAGTCTTCCTGTAATGCTGACTAGACCATATAAGAAGTCAAAGCATTAACGACAAATACTTAGATGGAGAACAAGACGTGAGACGCAGACGAAGACTGCTACGCAAGCACTTATCTAGTCTCAAAAGATTACCCAAAGTATTACCTACGATCACAAAAGTGTTCTCAACATAATAGCAGAAGAAATGAAGAAGAAGAAGAGAAGCACGTAAAAGCAGAGCATGCATGTGTCATAAAAAATGCATTAGTTTTTCAGAAAAGGACAACAGCTATATTGCTGCATGACCAGAAAAAGACAAATAATTTATAGGTCTCAGATAAATTCAAACACTGCTAGCAATAGGACAGAAAAGAATACAACAGGAAACAACATTTAATGCAAGACCAAATGCATTGAATGAAAGGATCAAACTAGTCATGAATGACTATATTAGCTTCAATGGGCATATGCAACGGGAAAATTTTACAGGCCTATAAGTATGCAATAACATCAAACCGAAAAAGGTTGGCAAGAAGCAACGAAGAAATAGTTATAGGCTTTTCCCTGGGCTTTTAACTAAAAAGAAATGATATTAAGCCCACGAGACAGAGAGTTCAGAGATGAGCATTGATAGTCATATGTACAATGTAATATTGTATTGGTATCTCCATAGGCTAAGGTTCTTGAAATGTCAATTATGGACAAACCTTAGTGAGTGGTGTAAACCTATGTATCCCCTCCATGAGAGTAACTCAAACACTCAAACACTAGTCTCTGTAAGACTAAGGTAACAAACCTTAGTGAGTGTAGATCATATATGTATCCTCTCTGTGAGAGTAACCCAAAATACTCAAACCTGACTATCTATCTACCATTTGTAAAGCCTGAAGAGGCTAGGAAAAGAATACTTGTAAAGCCCGGAAGGGCTTGTCACAAAATACTCAATGCTAGCCAGAAGTGGCTGATAAGAGAATACTAGCATTGGTGAGTGAAGCCAACGGGCCAGGAGTGGTCGAGAATACTTGGAGAACCAGAAGTGGTTTAAGAATACTAGCACTGGTGAGTGAAGTTGGCGAGCTAGGAGTGGTCGAGAATACTTGGTTAACCAGAAGTGGTTTAAGAATGCTAGCGCTGGTGAGTGAAGCTGGCAGGCCAGGAGTGGTCGAGAATACTTAGAGAACTAGAAGTGATTTAAGAATACTAGCGCTGGTGAATGAAGCTGACGGGCTAGGAGTGGTCGAGAATACTCAGGTCCAGGAGTGGACGATAATACTCAATGTTCTTTATTTTGATATCTAGTGGAACCCTTCAATTGAAGGAGACTGGACATAGCTCAGTTGAGAAAACCAGTATAAAATGATTGCATTACTTTTCTTGTTTAACTAGAAACAAATCATTTTATTAATTAAATATTTGTGAAAGACTTCGTCCAATATTTACATATCGTTAAAATCATTTTTCAGACGAAGACGCAATTTCGTTTAACAAATATATTACCCTGAAAAGCTTTATCTACTACTTGTTTCTAAACGAAACTATCTTGAAAAGGAAAGTGCCACAACTTCAATAAATATTATTATAAACCATTTTCCTCAGCAATCGATAAACCTATCAGACACAATGACCTTATGTTAATCAAATTCTAGCTAACCGTATGATATTTGAAAGTGCATTGGACGAAGTATATTACTCTTTGAAAATGTATTTTTTAAAAAAAATTCCTTCGTACATACACACACATATTCAACCCCCCCTTCTATGTGGTTTTCCAATAACTTCAATCAAGAGATGTCTTTCGTCTGAAAGCTGTTGTAGTGTGAAATAAGCAGCGAGTAAGATTTTCAATATGAAATATCAAATAAATAAATTTGCGTCTGAGATAAGTAAAATAGTGCAAAGATTTTTATACTAGTTCACTCAGACTAAGCTATGTTCAGTCTCCTTCAATTGAAGGGTTCCACTAGATTTTCAATTAAGTACAAGTATTATCACCACTTCTGGTTTTTCGAGTATTGTCGACCACTTTTGGCCCGCCAACTTCACTCATCAGCGCTAGTATTCTTTGTTCAGCCTCTCCAAGCTCTCAGTGAGTATTCTCAACCACTCCTGGTTCCCGAGTATTATCAACCACTCCTGGTTCACCAACTTCACTCATTGGCGCTAGTATTCTTTGTCCAGCCTCTTCAGGCTCTGAGTGAGTATTCTCAACCACTACTGGTTCCCAAGTATTATCAACCACTCCTGGTTGGCTAACTTCACTCATTAGCACTAGTATTCTTTGTTCAGCCTCTTCAGGCTCTTAGTGAGGATTATCAACCACTCTTGGCCCGCTAACTTCACTCATTAGTGCTAGTATTCTTTGTTCAGCCTCTTCAGGCTCTCAGTGAGGATTCTTTGACAAGCCTCTCCAGGCTTATACAAGTATTCTTTTCCTAGCCTCTTCAAGATTTACAAATGATAGATAAATTTTTTTGAGTGTGTGGTTTACTCTCATAGAGATGATAAAAAGATTTACTACACTCACTAAGGTTTATGTTCCTAAGTTACACTTAGAACTCCTTAGTCTACAGAGATAAATACAATATTGTACATTTGACTATATATGCTCTATCTCTGGTTTCGTTGCTTCTTGGGCTTGGAATCACTCTTCGCCAACCTTTCCAGGTTTGAAGTCATGACATATATATAGTATCTTTAAAATTTGCCCGTTGTAAGTGTCCGTTGAAGTAGAATGTAGTCGTTCATGACTAGTTCGATCTTTCATTTAATGCATTAGATCTTGCATTAAATGTTACTTCCTATTTATAGACATTGCGTGAAGTCTTCTACGTTTTATTAGCTATAGTGTCTGACTTTAACTATGACCTAGGAATTTCTTGTCCTTTTTCAGTCATCGTAGTTGCAAAGGCGTTGTCTTTATCTGAAAAAGTAATGTATTTTTTCTGACACATGCATGCTTTCACTTTTGGGTTTGCATTTCTTCTTCTTTTTCTTTTCCTTTCATTGTGTGATCATATTGAGAGCTCTTGTATGATTGTAGACGATGATTGAATTGTCCCTTGAGACTTGATTCTTCAAATGCTTGCATGGCAATCTTCGTCTACGTCTACGTCTGGTAGTCCATGTGCATCTCAAGACTTGATCTCGTCTAAGCATTTGTCATCAATGCTTTGACTTCCTTTGGTCTGGTCAACATTGTACATGGTCATACTTCATTTTCGTATGGAATGCTTTTTAGTCTATGTCATTCGTCTGATATGCATTTAAATTTTATCTGATTCTTGACTAACCTTCGTCTGAATCCTTATGTTGCGCTTTATGTTGTGCTTGAAACACCTATGACTGGTATTTGATCCAACATCGTCTAGTGCTCATGTCGTATTTCATCTTGCATTTGACTTTGCTTCGTCTGATCCTCGTGTTGCGTTTTGCCTTGACTAATCTTTGTCTAGTACTTGAAGAAGTTTCGTTTGTGGTTTGTATGGACTTTTTCTCATTTTTGAATGCACTTTGTCTAAAGCTTGATCATTTTCCTTCTTGTGCTAGACTTGACTTCGTTTGACCTTTCCGTCTGATGCTTGAAGCTTTTCTTCCTTTATCTTGGTTCTAGTATAAGAAGTGGCACACGTTGTCTGTTCTTCAACTTGCTTGTACTTATGTTTTTCTGAAACACTAACACACATGTTAGAAATAACAATATGTATTATATTTGTCTCATTCAAAACTTTACTGGGAATTGCTTCGTATGACTTAACAAAAGTGAGGTGACAAATAGTAAGTTCTACAGGTGTAACTAGTAATTGGGCCTCAGGTGGGCCTAGGCTAAATTTTACATATTAGGCTTGTTTTCCTCCATTTTTTCCAAGGAATTGATTTAGCTAGGTCTTGTTGAGCTTAGGAGAGCTTGAAGCCTAAAGAAGTTTTGATGATCACAACACAAGTGTACAACAACAACTTACAACTTGGAAGCACAAAAACAAAGTCAAAGAAAAGTCAATAACATGCTATGTAATGGAGCAATGTAATAGAGTTTAGAAATTAAGTTGTTTTGAATGAGATTTTATATTGTGTGTGCTTAGTATGCTTTGTGCATAATCAAATCTATATCTAAACTAAGTAGAGAGTATATGATGATGAGTTAAAACATTGAAAAGTTATTTTGAGACTTAAAATGAAGTTTTAAGTACTAACTCAAAATAATCGATTATTTGCCAAAATAATCGATTATCCCAGGAACAACTTTCTGGAATAATCGATTATCCAGCAAAATAAGCGATTATATTGTTCTTGGTTGGTTTCCAGAAAACCTGAAGAACAAAATAATCGATTATTCTTTAAAATAATCGATTATCTGCATCTGAAACTTTTATAAATAGTTTGAACTTTGAGAAACTTCAGACAAGAGTTAGAACTGATAATCAATTTGTGAAAAACGTTTTGTTGAGTCTTTGTGACATCTTGGAGAGTTTTCTTTGTGAAATCCAAGAGTGAAAACGTTTGTGAAAAGCTTGTGAGAAGATAATCATCATCATATTCTTGAAAGGGGAAGATAAAGATTTGTTCAAGAATTCCAGGTGAATTCGTTCCTTTATTCTTTGTGAATCTTTGTAAAAATCTTGAGAAGGGTTTCTCAAGTGGTAAGGTTTCTTGTAGTGGGTTCGACAAGGGGTGCTTTCTTGGGGTCAAGAAAGTGGTTATCTTTTGTGTTGAAGTATATGCATGTGTGTGTGCTTGTAAACCTTATTGCTTAAGGTAGTGGAACAAATCTTAATCAGGTATTGATTAAGGACTGGATGTAGGTCACATGTGGAGTGGCTGAACCAGTATAAAAGATTTGTGCAATCTTCTTCTACCTTATCTTTTACTTTGAGTAATTGCTTGATTGAACATTAAAGAAGATAATTCTTGATTAACATGTGTATGTGAAAATTGTTGGTTTAAATCTGAATTAGAACATTGTATTTGAACCTCACAATTTTGTAATCAAGAAAGCATATTGCATTCATACTTTCATAACAAGTCTTTGAGAGAGCTTCATTTGAAAAATTCAGTCTTAGAAAAGTTTAAGTGAAATAAAGATCCTAAATACTCTGATAATTTTTAAAGGGTCATAGAATCCAATTCACCCCCCCCTCTTGGATTGTGCCATTCTTTTCTATCAATTGGTATCTAGAGCAAGGTTCTTGAGAGTTATTCAAGATTTCAAAAATGGCCAACAACAACCTACCCTATGGTGAGGGTGTGTCTATTCATAGACCTCCTGTTTTCAATGGTGAAAACTATGTCTATTGGAAAATTAGGATGAGAATTTTCATAGAAGCTATTGATATTGCTGTATGGGATGCTATAGAAAATGGACCCTATATCCTTATGAAAAAAGATGATGATGGTGAGCTTAAGAAAAAACATTGGAGTGAATGGAGTGATGAGGAAAGGAAAAGAGCCCAACATGATAAGAGAGCTAAAAACATCATAACATCTGCATTGTCTATTGATGAATTTTTTAGAATTTCACAATGCATATCTGCTAAAGAAATGTGGGATACTTTGCAAGTCACTCATGAAGGAATAAGTGATGTAAAGAGATCAAGGAAGCATACTCTCATAAGAGAATATGAGCTGTTTAGAATGCAAAATGGTGAATCTATTTCTGATTTTCAAAAGAGATTTACACACTTGATAAATCACCTTGTAGACCTTGGCAGGAAATTTGAGAAGGAAGAGCTGAATTTAAAAGTGCTGCAATGCTTGGACAGAACATGACAAGCAAAGGTGACAACCATTGAAGAATCAAAGGATTTGACCTCCTTGACATTAGCCACTCTCTTTGGGAAGCTGAGAGAGCATGAGCAAAAGCTGCACATATTTGATGAACATGAGCAGCAAGATAAGAAAGGCAAGGGAGTGTCATTGAAAGTCTTGAAATCTGCCAAAGGTAAAGAGGTGTGTGAAGAAACAAGCTCCGATGATTCCGAAACCGAGAACTTCAATCTGCTAGTGAAGAAGTTCAGAAAGTTCATGAGAAGAAAGAAAAATTCCCCCTATAAATTCAATAAAAAGACAAACAAGAAAGAGGAAGCAAGCACATCCTCCTTCAATTGCTTTGAATGTGGAAAACCGGGACACATGAAAGTTGAGTGTCCAAATCTCTTGAAGAAGCAACAAGAGGAGAAGAAATTTAAGAAAAATAGAAAAGGGAAGAGAGCCTACATTGCTTGGGAAGATAATGACTCAAGCACATCAAATGTTGAATCCGAATGTAAGGAGAACAACTTGTGCTTGATGGCTGGAACTGACCAAGACACAATTGTAAGTGACTCTGACCTTGAATCAAATCCAGATTATGATCAACTCCAAGAAGCTTTTATACAAATTCATGAAGAAGCTTTCAAATTAGGAGCCTTAAATTCAAAGCTGAAAAACAAGCTGAAATGGTATGAAAATGCTTTAATTAAAGCTGAACAAGAGCTTGAAGATTTGAAGCATGAGCATGAAAATCTTCAAACTATGTTTAACTTTAGTGAAGCTCATTCCTCAAAAGATGCTTGTGAACATTGCAAAGTTTTTGAAAAAGAAAATGATGATTTGAGATCAACTCTTGCAAAGTTTACTAATGGAAATTCAAACTTAAACATTCTTTTGGGAAAACAAAGAAACACTTTTGATAGGAGTGGACTTCGTTTTAACCAAAGCATGAGCATGCCATTTAAGTCAAAGAAAGAAGCTTTTGTGAAAAACCAAAATTTTATAAAATTTAAAAGCAACTTTTCTAGACAAACAACTTGTTTTTATTGCTGTAAAAGAGGCCATACAATTAGGAACTGCTATTCTAGAAAATATGGAGTTCCAAATGGAGAGATGGTTTGGGTTGAAAAGAGTCAAAGGCTGAGAACTAACCAACAAGGACCCTTCACATGGGTACCTAAATTTTTCCTCTGAATTTGTGTTGTCGGAATGCTTGAGGGCCAAAAATCTACTTTGGTATCTTGATAGTGGCTGCTCAAGGCATATGACTGGGGATCCTTCAAAATTCTCAAGTCTGAAATTGAAGAATGAAGGGTATGTTACCTATGGTGACAACAACAAGGGAAAAATTCTTGGCCATGGCAATGTTGGTAATTCCTCCTCTCAAACATTGATTGGAAATGTATTGCTTGTTGATGGTTTGAAACATAATTTGCTGAGTATTAGTCAACTAAGTGATAAAGGCTTTAAAATTGAATTTGATGATACATGTTGCTTAATTTGTGATAAAAAAGACAAAAGAAATCAGATTCATAGGAAAAAGAATTGACAATATATACATGCTTGACTTAGAACACTCAATAGCAATTTCAAGTACTAAGTGTCTAATAACTCAAGAAGAAAATATATGGCTTTGGCATAGGAGAGCTGCACATATTCATATGGATCATTTGAATAAGCTGTGTAGGAAAGAATTAGTGGTTGGTCTACCTAAACTCAAGTTTGGTAAGGACAAACTATGTGATGTTTGTCAAAAGGGCAAGCAAGTAAAGGCTAGCTTTAAAAGCAAAAATCAGATTTCCATAACTAGACCTTTACAATTAATTCACATGGATCTGTTTGGTCCTTCAAGAACCATGAGCCTAGGCGGAAACTACTATGGTTTAGTGATTGTTGATGACTACTCAAGATATACATTGGTTATGTTTCTTGCAAACAAAAATGATGCTTTTGATGCCTTTAGAAAATTTGCAAAACTTGTTCAAAATGAGAAGTGTTCAAACATCACCTCTATAAGAAGTGATCATGGAGGTGAGTTTCAAAACATAATGTTTCAAAAATTCTGTGAGGAACATGGTATAAACCATAATTTCTCAGCACCTAGGACACCTCAACAAAATGGGGTTGTTGAGAGGAAAAATAGGTCCTTAGAAGAACTTGCTAGGACAATGTTAAATGAAACAAACTTGCCAAAATATTTTTGGGCTGATGCTATTAACACTGCTTGTCATGTGTTAAACAAAGTTCTGATTCAGCCTATATTAAAGAAAACACCCTATGAAATTTTCAAAGGAAAGAAGCCTAACATTTCATATTTTAGAGTGTTTGGGTGTAAGTGCTATGTGCTGAACAATGGGAAAGAACAACTTGGAAAGTTTGATGCAAAGGCTGATGAGGCAATTTTTCTAGGATACTCTACAAATAGTAAAGCCTATAAGATCTATAATAAGAGAACTCTAGTTGTAGAAGAATCTGTCCATGTGGTATTTGATGAGTCAAATAAGCAAGAGACTAGGCAAACTGAAATTGAAGATTTAACTGAGTTGCTTGATCAATCCCTATTGGAGAATGAACCAAGTGAAGTGCCTAAGGAGAGTGAAGCACATGAAAAAGCAAAGGAAACATGTGAACAATTGCCCAAGGAATGGAGAACTTCTAGAGACTTATCAATGGATAACATAATTGGAAATATTGGTAAGGGAGTTTCAACTAGGAGTGCCATTAAAAATATTTGCAACACTATGGCATTTGTGTCACAAGTTGAACCTAAGAGCATTGATGAAGCACTAAAAGATGAACATTGGTTAATGGCAATGCAAGAGGAACTAAATCAGTTTGAAAGAAATGAAGTGTGGGATTTAGTGCCATTACCAAAAGATTATCCAATTATTGGAACCAAATGGGTTTTTAGAAATAAGCTTGATGAATATGGGATAATACTAAGAAATAAGGCAAGACTAGTGGCTAAGGGGTATAACCAAGAAGATGGGATTGACTATGATGAGACTTTTGCCCCTGTAGCAAGAATTGAGGCCATTAGATTACTTCTTGCTTATTCCTCTATAAAGAATTTCAAGCTTTATCAAATGGATGTGAAAAGAGCTTTCCTCAATGGGTTGATACAAGAGGAAGTGTATGTTGAACAACCACCAGGTTTTGTGGACTTTAGGAATCCTAATCATGTGTATAAGCTCAAAAAGGCACTCTATGGCTTGAAGCAATCTCCTAGATCATGGTATGAAAGGTTAAGTAAATTTTTGATTGAGAATGACTATGAAAAAGGAAAGGTGGATAATACATTGTTTGTCAAGAAATTTAAAAATGATACAATGTATGTACAAATATATGTGGATGATATTGTGTTTGGATCCATAAATACCTCTCTTTGTAAAGAATTTGCTAAAACCATGCAAGGAGAATTTGAAATGTCAATGATGGGAGAGCTTACATGCTTTTTAGGATTGCAAATCAAACAAATGCATGATGGAATATTCATAAGTCAAAGCAAGTATTGCAATGAACTTCTATAAAAGTTTGGTATGGAAGGGTGTATGGAGGCTGCCTCACCTATATCAAACAATTGCAATCTTGACTTAGATGAGAAAGGAATTTCTGTTGATAGTTCAAAGTATAGAGGCATTATTGGATCACTCTTGTACTTGACAGCAAGTAGGCCTGATATAATGTTTGTTGTGTACCTATGTGTAAGATTCCAAGCTAATCCTAAAGAATCTCATATGAAGAGTGTGAAGAGAATCCTTAAGTATTTGAAAGGTACAACTAATGTGGGGTTGTGGTATCCAAAGGGAGTCTCACTAAGTCTGATAGGCTACTCAGATTCAGACTATGCTGGGTGTAGACTAGATAGAAAGAGCACAAGTGGAACTTGTCACTTATTAGGTAGTGCACTTGTTTCATGGCATAGCAAGAAGCAAGCTTGTGTTGCTTTAAGTACAGCTGAGGCTGAGTATATAGCTGCTGGAAGTTGTTGTGCTCAAATTCTTTGGATGAAACAACAATTAAGAGATTATGGAGTTGAGTTGAATAAAATTCCTTTGAGGTGTGACAATACTAGTGCAATAAATCTGACCAAGAATCCAATTTTGCACTCTAGGACAAAACATATTGAGATAAGACACCACTTTTTGAGAGACCATGTGCAAAGGAATGATTGTGTTGTAGAGTTTGTAGAAACTAGCAAACAACTAGCTGATATTTTTACAAAACCTCTACCAAGGGAAAGATTCAACTAATTAAGAATTGAATTGGGAATAATCAATGAGTCATGTTTGAATTGATTATGTTTTGAGAATGGAAATTAGAGATGTTTGAAAGATAGTATTTAAAGTGACAAATAAGACTTGGTGAAATTTGAGAAGTTAAAATTTCTGAGAAGCAAAACTTCTCTGAAATAATCGATTATCTTAATATATAATCGATTATCTTAAGTAAACCCATGGAAATAATCGATTATCTGGGTGACAATCGATTATCTGGAACATGAAGAATTCCAAGAGCCTCTGAAATAATTGATTATTTGGGCAATAATCGATTATATAGTAAGAAGGAACTCAAGAGTCACTGTAATAATCGATTATCTTGGGTAATAATCGATTATCTGGGAGTTGGAATCTGAGAAGTCACTGGAATAATCGATTATTCTGTAAATAATCGATTATCTGGACTGTGTTAGGAGAAAATACCCTCTGTAATAATCGATTATCTTGAAAATAGTCGATTATCTATATCAGATTGTGTTTTTAAGGGGTTTTTACTAATGCAAATAATCGATTATTTGCATAAATAATCGATTATTTGCATAAATAATTGATTATCTGGGTAGTTTTTAAAATTCCTAATGCGTTTAAACGGTTTAATGCGCGCCAAACGTTTGGAACCTCCTATAACCTCCCACTCAGAAGCCATTAGGGCATAAACCCTCTCTGTTGTCATTTTCTCTCATTCTCTCTCAAACCCTCAAATCCTCTCAAATCTCTCATCTTCTTCATCTTCTTCAACACCCATTCATGGCATCTTCATCAAAGTGACCAAAGAAGCTTGAAGTGAGGGGGAGCAAACGTCCTCTACCCTCTGGGCAACTGATTTCAAAGTGGTTCCCTGATGAGAAGACTCAAGAATATTATTTTGAGTGGTATGCTGGCCGGAGAATCATTCCTCCGAAGACCCTTAAACTTGAATGATTTAAGAATGAGGGTTTCAGTTTTCCAACCCTTTTGGAGCACCAAGGATTGAAGAAATTTTTGGAGATGGATGGACCTTATTATCCTGAGTTGATAAGGTTATTCCTCTGCTTTGCCACAAGCAACGACGGCATTATGAAATCGGTGGTGAAAGGGAAAATGATTCAGTTGGACAGACCGACATTGGAGGCTGCTGCGGGGCTGAGCGGCACTGGACAGGAGAAACCCCAACCGTTCAACTTTGGGGATTTTGAAGAGCTGACAACCTTCCGGGACTGTCAAAGGAACCCGGTGAACACAAATTATGAGAAAATCTTGGCGGGAGGTATGAAAAAGAACTCTCGCTTAATTTCTTTTATTATTGCTTGGATGTTGAAACCCAGGTTGCACAACCATGCTCAGATGTCAAGAGATGACATTCTGTTGATGCATGTGATTAAAAAGAAAATAAAGATCGATTGGGTATCGGTCGTGAATGATTGTATGTGGAAGGCTAGACGGAAGGAAGACGACCCAATTCCTTATGCTCTTTTGTTGTCCAAGATTTTTGAAATTGCCGGTGTAGATTTATCTGGAGAAAGAAAAATAATTTTGCATGCTTCAAACAAGATAGAGAAGTCTTCATTGCATCACATGGGGATGCTCAAACAAGAATACAAATGGGTGTTTAAAGGCGATGTACCCCCTACTCCGGAACAGGCAACTGATGAAGACGGTGTTCCGTCACACGATGAAGATCAGCCACCACAGGTGGAAACTGAACCGAGCAGGGAGCCTGAAGCGGAGCTGAAGCCGTTTTCACCCTTTGAGCAAATAATGATCAACAAGATGGATGCAGTGATGGAAATGTCGAGAAGACATGAGTCTCTGTTTTCCGGTATTCTTGACAGATTTGATGATCTGGACCATGAAGTGAGGCTGCTCAAGACTCACCTTGGCATACCGGAGGATGAAGATTGATCTTTGTTTTGATTAGTTTTAATTAGGATTTTAAATTCTGGTTTGGAACAATTAATTTCAATTTGGTTGTAAGGTTTTTAATTTCTGAACAATTTTAATGCTTTCTGTTGTTGAACAATTTAAATTCTGATGAATTTGGAGTTTATTATGCTAATATGTTGACTTGGTTGTGATTCCAAAGTGTGATTTGGAATGCTGGTGCTGAAATGCTCTGTTTTGTCAACATGTGTGTTCATATTCTGTTTTGCTTGGCTGATGCAAGTATGTTCTGAGTTTTGTGAGCAAATTGAGCCTTGGTTGATGGCTGATTAAAATACTCTGTTTTGAGTGTTGATGGTTTTGATTGGAATGCTCTGTTTATGATATTGTTTGTAATGTTTTTCTTGGCTTGACTTGTTCTGAATTGTGGTTAAATTGCTAAATCACAACTTTTGACTTAGATATGGCTTGTATTGTTTTTGATAATGCCAAAGGGGGAGAAAAGGTTGTGTGTATGTGTAGTTGTGTGTATTAGTTGTTGTTTTTGCAGGTATTGTGCTTGTGTGTGTGTAGTGTGCAGGTTTTATATGTTGGAGTTAAAGGCACAATATGAAGATTGAAGCACAATAGCATTGGATTGATAATCATGGGTTGTCATCATCAAAAAGGGGGAGATTGTTGAGCTTAGGAGAGCTTGAAGCCTAAAGAAGTTTTGATGATCACAACACAAGTGTACAACAACAACTTACAACTTGGAAGCACAAAAACAAAGTCAAAGAAAAGTCAAGAACATGCTATGTAATGGAGCAATGTAATAGAGTTTAGAAATTAAGTTGTTTTGAATGAGATTTTATATTGTGTGTGCTTAGTATGTTTTGTGCATAATCAAATCTATATCTAAACTAAGTAGAGAGTATATGATGATGAGTTAAAACATTGAAAAGTTATTTTGAGACTTAAAATGAAGTTTTAAGTACTTACTCAAAATAATCGATTATTTGCCAAAATAATTGATTATCCCAGGAACAACTTTATGGAATAATCGATTATCCAGCAAAATGATCGATTATATTGTTCTTGGTTGGTTTCTAGAAAACCTGAAGAACAAAATAATCGATTATTCTTTAAAATAATCGATTATCTGCATCTGAAACTTTTATAAATAGTTTGAACTTTGAGAAACTTCAGACAAGAGTTAGAACTGATAATCAACTTGTGAAAAACGTTTTGTTGAGTCTTTGTGATATCTTGGAGAGTTTTCTTTGTGAAATCCAAGAGTGAAAACGTTTGTGAAAAGCTTGTGAGAAGATAATCATCATCATATTCTTGAAAGGGGAAGATAAAGATTTGTTCAAGAATTCCAGGTGAATTCGTTCCTTTATTCTTTGTGAATCTTTGTAAAAATCTTGAGAAGGGTTTCTCAAGTGGTAAGGTTTCTTGTAGTGGGTTCCACAAGGGATGCTTTCTTGGGGTCAAGAAAGTGGTTATCTTTTGTGTTGAAGTATATGCATTGTGTGTGCTTGTAAACCTTATTGCTTAAGGTAGTGGAACAAATCTTAATCAGGTGTTGATTAAGGACTGGATGTAGGTCACATGTGGAGTGGCTGAACCAGTATAAAAGACTTGTGCAATCTTCTTCTACCTTATCTTTTACTTTGAGTAATTGCTTGATTGAACATTAAAGAAGATAATTCTTGATTAACATGTGTATGTGAAAATTGTTGGTTTAAATCTGAATTAGAACATTGTATTTGAACCTCACAATTTTGTAATCAAGAAAGCATATTGCATTCATACTTTCATAACAAGTCTTTGAGAGAGCTTCATTTAAAAAATTCAGTCTTAGAAAAGTTTAAGTGAAATAAAGATCCTAAATACTCTGATAATTTTTAAAAGGTCATAGAATCCAATTCACCCCCCCTCTTGGATTGTGCCATTCTTTTCTATCAGGTCTCACCATCATTTGGTGAACCTAACTAAACCAATTCCAAGAGTTTTGGATTGGACTAAGTGAAGGAAATAAACCTTGGCCGCCTAGCTCATTTTCTTGGCCGAAATTGCTTGGCTTCTTCTACACACTTGGATAGGTTGTGCTATAAGCTTCTAAGTTAGAAGTTTGCTCCACAAGCCTCTTAGTTGACTAGACCAGTTAGCTTGAGTGTAAGAAGGCTAACCATGGTTCTCTTTGAATCATAATTAGCCTAGCTTGCACCACAAGCCACTCCCTCACTATATAGTCTTTTTCTTTCACTTTCTAAACACTTTGGATGCTATTATAGAGAGATTTCCAAAATTTATTCAGAATTGTCTCTCTTCCAAAAGTCTTAACCTCTTTGATTTTAATCCATTTCTCTTATCCTCTTCATACAAGAGTGTGGTGAGATTTGAAGTGGCTAATCTTCCTCCAAGGAGTGGCGCCACATGAGAGTGCTCCTCACCATTGTTGGTGAAATCCAAAGCTTCATCCACCATTGGAGGCTTTGGAGAAGCTTAAGGAGAATCAATGAGACATGGGTCTAGGGAGAAACTTGAAGAGGAATCAACTTCAATTCGATTCCAAGTCAAGTTACCATCAAAACTACTTGCAAAATTAGTTGTAGGGGGGAAGCTAGTGGATCCAAACCAAGGGTCCCTGCAACTAGGTCCCAAAGAGGCAAAGGGGTTAAGATCCCTACAAGTGTGCATGAGGAGGAAAGGCATCATACACAACCTCCAAATGAAAGCCTCTATAGTAGTCATCACAATGATGATTACTATCAAAGACCCCCTAAAACACCTAGACATATTGAATCTTCCAATAAGGAACCCAACATCACTCTTGCCTTATTTCATGGCAAAGACAATGTGGAAACATATTTAGATAGGGAAATGAAAGTTGAACAACTTTTCTCTTGCAATGGAGTGAGTGAAGAGGGGAAGGTTTCTTTAGCAACTCTTAGCTTCCAAGGGCATGCTATGTATTGGTGGACCTCCTTAGAAAAAGAAAGGAGATAAAATCATGAGCTACTAATCCAATATTGGAATAAGCTCCATAGTGCCTTGAGAATGAGGCATATACTATGATCGAGAGCTTATGGATAAGCTACAAAGGTTGAAACAAGGGTCATTTAGTATGGAAGAATATAAGCAACAAATGGAGTTGCTAATGATGAGGGCTGGGATTAGGGAGGAAGAGAAGACATGACCACTATCTCTAGGTTTCAAAGTGGTCTTAACCTTGAGATAACAGACAAAGTTAAACTTTTGCCTTATAGAGATTTGAATGAACTTGTTCGACTTTGTTCAAGGGTAGAGCATCAACTTAAAAGTAAATCTTTTCAAAAAGACTTCACTCCCTCTTATTCCAAGAGTTTCAAGAAGAAGGGCTACTCTTCCAAACCTTTTTCCAAAGAAAAAGAAAAGGAAAAATCTTCTCTTAAGGCATGTTCCAAGAAGACTAAGACAAGTGACATTAAGTGCTTTAAGTGTCTTGGTCGAGGGCAAATTGCTTCTCAATGCCCAACAAAAAAAACTATGATTTTAAGGGGCCAAGACCACTATGTTAAGTCAGACGAAGCGCATCTGCAATCCCACCAATGTTTTGAATATGATAAATGTAATACATATTGTTATTACTAACATGTGCATTAGTGTTTCAGTCGGATAACGAAAAGTCCAAACAGTGGAATATGTTCAAGCATAATTTGGCTTGACAAAACATTAGACGATAGAAAGGCCAGCATTAAGACTAAGGTTGATTCAGGCTAAAATCAAGGTACAAAGTCTATCAATAGAAGCCTGAGGCATCAGATGCAAAATTGGCCAAGACATCAACATAAAGTGACCATAAGAAAGAACCAATATAGACTAGAAGACGAAGTTATCACTTCCATACTCAGACGAAAAGAGTAGTCAAGATCACATGTAGTATCTTATAACCAGACGATGTTAAGAATATTGAAGCACGTTTGAAGTCCACTAATCACATTGAAAAAAATTATACAAGAAACACAAGAGGACATCAACGTGAATAAAAAAAATGGGCAAACATGCATTCACAAGTCAAAGCTGAGTGTGTCAGTGATGAGTCATTATTTTCCCTTATTTTCTTACCTTTCTGTACTTATTTTAATCTCTGATTTGCGCTTAATTGTTGATTATCTGCACTGTTTTCTATTTGGGCTTTAATTGGACTGGTAATTCATATTTTAACTAATTTGAATTTTCTGAATCTAATTATTCCAAATTTTTATTTTCAGGGCAGTTTAATAATTATTTGGGCTTGTAATTAATTTCTGGACTTCAAGTGGAGCTGCCACGTCATCTGCCATGTTACTGCTACACCATTTTCCACCTCAACATTTATTTTCATTTTATACTTTATTTTATTGTAGTTTATTGGGTCGGACTTGTATTTTATTGGCCCAATTCATTTTTTGCTCATTTAGGTCTAGGTTAGGGCTGACTTGGCAGCCACTAACATAAGCAATCAGATGTGACTACGTGAACAGTTCTCTCCTTCTTTTTCTCTTTTACGTTTTGGCTTCTCTGTTGGTCTTCCTGGAACGTTTTTATTTCAGTAGCTACAATTTACGTTTTGCTCTCCTTTCTCTTTGGTTTTTACGTTTTTGTTTGCTCTCTGTTGGAGTTTTACGTTTTGCTTCTTCTCAAGTCAATCACATTTTGTTTTCTTTCTCTTATCTGGTTGTAGAACTTGAGCATTCATATTTGAAGAATACAGATTACTCATTTGTTGTTCTCCTTCCTTGCATTTTCGTTTCTGTTTTGACTCTATTTTCGTTTCTGTTTTCGTTTTAATGGAAGGCTAAAAACCCTTGGGGTTGGTTCCTTGAGCAGATTGCAATATCTAATTGAGGTCTTATTTGTATTCGAATCTGTTTTCTGCTTTGTTCTTCTTCATTTAATCTCTGAAACGTTTCTGATACCTGTTCATGCTTAATGAATCAGGTTGCTAACAAGTTGCTTAATCTTGTGGGGAGGTTTAATGTTGTATGCGTTTGCTTAATTCGTGTAGGGAAATCTTGAGTTAATCTTTGCTTAGTTGGTTAACTTGGATGGAACAAGGATTAAGTTATGAACAGAGAAATCTTTTGAGAACCAGGGATAAAAGAGTTGCAATCTGAACAGGGAACCAATCCGTTTTTACTTGCTGTTTTAATTCGTATTATTGTGTACAAACTGAAAATCCGAAAACAAACCCCCCCACTTCGTATGTTTAAGCCTTTAACAGTAAAATACGGTCCTTGGGAGACGACCTAGGAGTCACTTCCTAGTACTACATTTAATTGTATAAATTTGACCGGATACGACTTCGATCAAATTTGGCGCCGTTGCCGGGGACCATCGGTTCCTGTTAAAGGTTGTGTTGTTATTTGTTTTTTTTGTGTGTTTAGTGTTTTAGAGTGTTTGTTATGTTATGTGTGTTTTTGGTGTAGTGTGTTTTAGTGTATCTGGCTATCAATTTTAGTGTATCAGTATATCAGTTTTAGTGTATCAGTGTTTGTTTCAATTTTGTATGAATTTTGTGTATCAGTTTGGTGCTTGCATTTTTGTGTCTCATTACATGTTATGTTGTGTATTTGTGTTTGTTATTAGTCTCCCCAAGTGTAGCAAGTAAGCCAACTGAAGAATTCATGTTGTTAAGTCCAATGAACAGTAAACCAATGGAACAGTAACTCGAATTTGGTTTTTGGTGCATTTGTTGTCATGTGTTTGTCATAGCTGATCTTTATTGTATTTGATAGGCCATTGTGACCAATTATATTGATTCCATTTGGTGTGCTAAATCATTGTTGTGTTTATTGAGTTTCAATTCTGGTGCATTTTGTGGTGCATGTGGTGTAAAATCTGGTGCATTTTGGCTCAAAATCTGGTGCATTTTGCTCTATTTTGGTGCGTTTTCTGGTCCGTTTTTGATGCGTGTTCTGTTTCGGTTTGGGCATGCTCTGTTTTGGCTGCCTACTACTCCTCTGTTCGGGTTCTAAATTTGTGGGAAAAGGGTGTGAAAGTGTTGCAAAATCTGGTGCAAAAATGTAGCGCATGAATAGTGCTGAATAGTGCCAGAATTTTCCAATTAATTGTGATTTTTGCTTTTGATAGCTAGACTTATTATTTTTGTCTCATTTTTTTGTGGTAACTTATTTCAACCTATATTTTGTGTAAAAAATACCTAGGGCACATAGTTTGGTCAAAATTTGGAGATACCAAAATTTTTGAAATTTGTTTTCAGCAAAACTTCAAAGGGCCATAACTTTGGCTCTGGTTATCGGAATTAGGCAAACTTTTTTTTTCATTTTGTGTAGAAAAAAAAGATCTATCAAACCCACACTGCTATGCTGTGTGGCCCCAGCTAGATCTTCAAAAAAACGTCGTTTACTATTTCTTTTTTATTTTTGAAGTTTTATTTCACTATTTTTCCAAACTTTTCTAATTTTTTTAAAATAGTTAGGTTTTGAATTTTGTTCTCAATTTTTTTGTGGTAGTGTCTTATGGTTTTAGGATGATGTTGGTGCATTTGTTTTAATGGTTTCCAAATTTGCATGAAAATTCTAATGATTTTTGTGGTAGTTTTTACTGTTCACGGTTACTATTCATGCATGTGTTGCATGTAGTGCATGACTAGGAGCAAACCTGAATTTTTGCACCCATTTGATCCTGAAATAGATAGAACATACCATAGATTATGATGGAAAACTTGTTGGAGAATCCGGATTGATGTGAATCCTCTTCAAGTTTCTCCCTAGATCTTTGGCTCCTTGATTCTTCCTAGGCTTGGTTAAGGTCTCCAAGGGAGGAGGAGACCTTAGAACCACCACGGTTTGGTGGAGAAACTCTCCCAAGAGGCGCCACTCCTTGATGAAGAGATAAGCCCCTTCAATTCTCACCACACTCTTCTATGAAGGGATAAGAGAATTGGATGCTATCAAAGAGGTTTAAGGACTTTTAGAAGAGAGAAATCTGAACTCAATTTCAGAAATGAAATCTCAATACATCCAAAAGTGTTTTACAAAGAGGGAAAAATGAAAATATAGGAGTAGGAAGCTTGGAGAGTAAGCTAGTCTTAACCATGGTTCACTAGGAACCATGGTAAGGTCTAGCTAACCACCCATGGTCTAGAGGCTTGGAGAGCAAGCTCCTCACTTAGCTTGCTTGGTAAGCTAGCTAAGGAGAAGCTTGTGCTTCAAGCTTCCAAGCTTGAGAAGAACCAAGCTATTTGGCCAAGTGTGAACACATCTAGGTGGGCGGCTCTTTGGACTTAATTTACTCCAACCGATTTTGAAATTGATAATTTGGTTTAGTTAGGTTCATCCAATGTGAATGGAACCTAGCAAAATCAAATCTATGAAAAATTAGGAGTAAAATGAGTCCAATATGTAAATTTTAGCCTAGGACCACCTTTTGGCTAAATTGCTAGTAACACTCTCTAGCTTGTTAATGGCACTCTCTAGCTTGCTAGTAATACTCATATTGAGCATAGGTCTAAGAAGCACCTCCTCTCTAGAAGCCTCATCTAGCCTCCTAACCATGGACCTAGTTAAAGGCCCAATGGTCTTCAAGTGTGAGCATCCTTGGATCACCCTTCACCCTTCTTGGTCTTACCTCTTCCAAAGGGATCCTTGGGGATTAGATTTCCATCAGATTAGTTAGAGAGCATATAGTCCCACCTGAGAGTGATACCCATAGTGTGAGTGTAGCATCTGAAGTTGACTCAACTGAAAATATGGGTGACCAACCTAGACCTCGAGAGAGAACACTTAGGGAGATGGTTGCACCTGATTTCATATATGAGAGTCTATGCATTCAATATCCTAAGGAAGATGTTCCTTTTGTGCTTAAAATTGGACTGATCCATTTGTTGCCTAAGTTTCATGGTCGTGCAGGTGAGGATCCACACAAGCATCTCAAGGAGTTCCACATAGTTTGTTCCACCATGAGGCCACATAATGTCCCCGAAGATCACATCTACCTGAAGGCATTCCCTTTTTCATTGGAGGATCTTGCCAAGGACTGGTTGTACTATCTGGCTCCTGGTTCAATAACAGGCTGGGATGACTTGAAGAGAGTGTTCCTTGAAAAATTCTTCCCTGCATCCAGGACAACTGCAATCCGGAAAGACATATCTGGAATTAGGCAACTCACGGGGGAGAGCTTATACGAGTACTGGGAGAGATTCAAGAGGTTGTGTGCTAGCTGCCCTCACCATCAAATTTCTGAGCAGTTATTATTGCAATATTTCTATGAGGGGTTGAACATGATGGATAGAAGCATGATTGATGCAGCTAGTGGAGGAGCTTTAGGAGATATGACACCTACTTCTGCTAGAGGGCTGATTGAAAAAATGGCGTCCAACTCACAACAATTCAATATGAGGAGTGATGCCATAGTTGTGAGGGGTGTGCATGATGTGGTAGCCTCAGATTCCACTGAACACAAGAAGCTGGAGAGTAAGATTGATGCTCCCATCACCTTGGTTTCACAACTGGCTGCAAATCAAAAATCAGCTCCACCACCAGCAAAAGTATGTGGCATCTGCACTTCAATTAATCATCCAACAGATGCTTATCCCTCCTTGCAAGACTCTTCTACAGGTCCTGATGCCCCACAAGCTTATGCTGCAAATATCTACAATAACAGACCAGCGCAGCAATAACAGCAGTAGAGTTATGACCTCTCCAGCAATAGGTACAATCCAGGTTGGAGAAATCATCCTAATCTCAGATGGTCTAACCAGCAGCAGCAACAACAACAACAACAGCCATCCCCTCCTTTCCAAAACAATGCTGGTCCTAGCAGATATGTACCTCCTCCTATCCAACAGCAACAACAAAGACAACATGAAGCTCCTGCACCACCAACTCCTGCACCACCAGCTCCTCAACCTTGTACTTCTGAACCTTCATTGGAGGAGTTAGTGAGGCAGATGACTCTGGAAAACATGCAGTTCCAACAAGAGACCAGAGCTTCCATTTAAAGTTTGACAAATCAGATGGGGCAGATGGCCACTCAGCTCAATCAAGCACAGTCCCAAAATTCAGACAAGCTACCTTCACAAACTGTGCAAAATCCGAAGAATGTGAGTGCCATCACCTTGAGGTCTGGCAAACAAATTGACATACCAGCACCACCTACAGCTGTTGTACCTCCACCTGAGCCTACACTTGAGAAAGAGGGCCATACAGGTAGTAGCAAAAATTTTCATGCAGGTGGACCTTCTTCTAGTGCACACAGTGATGATCTACATCAGCCTCCTATCCCTCTTCCATTTCCACCAAAATCAATTCCAAGAAAAAAGATGGAAGAGGTGGATAAGGAGATTTTGGAGACCTTCAGGAAGGTGGAGGTGAACATACCTCTACTAGACGCCATCAAGCAAATTCCCAGATATGCAAAATTCTTGAAGGAGCTGTGCACTCATAAGAGGAAAATGAAGGGCAATGAGCGAATCAGCATGGGCAGAAATGTGACTGCTTTGATAGGTAAATCTGTTCCTCACATTCCTGAAAAATGTAAGGACCCAAGTACTTTCTGCATACCTTGTGTTATTGGGAATAGCAAATTTGAAAATGCCATGCTTGATTTGGGTGCTTCTATAAATGTCATGCCTCTGTCCATTTTTAAATCTCTGTCTCTTGGTCCTATGCAGCCTACGGGTGTGGTGATACAGTTGGCAAATAGAAGTGTCACCCACCCTACAGGTTTAATTGAGGATGTCTTAGTTCGGGTTGGTGAACTAATTTTTCCTACTGATTTTTATGTGCTTGACATTGATGGAGAAGACTAGGAGAAGTGAAGTAAGGCCTCCTCCTTGAATCCGCCAATGCTAGGATCTTCTTCAAAGGAGATTAGAAACCGTGATGAAGAACACTTGAAGACAATAGAAACTCGGAACTAGGTTTCCTAAGCTATGGAGGGAAGTATCCAAGCTCAAGCATCAATGGAGAGCTCACTTCAAAGAGGAGGAAGAAGGTGATTTTCCTAAGGTTTTGAGGTGAACTCTTGGTGACTTTGAATGGAGAAACTCGGCACTAAAGGCTCTCAAATTTCATATATGTTCAAAGTGAGTACAAAAGATGAGAGGAGGGAAACATATAGCATCCGAATTTGAGGAGAACACTTGGCGCCACATGATTGGTCACATGTTGGCGCCAAGATTTGAATTCAAATTCAAATTTGAATTCAAACCTTGTGTCACATGCTCATGACCGGTCATGTAGAGCTAAATGATAGATTAGGTTGAATTTAGAGTGAATTTAGGGTTGCATTTCGGTGTCACACTTGTGCAACCAAGGTGGTGCCAAAAGTGTGACCTAAATGCAACTTAAATTCATCCTAAATTTGACCTAATTTGTCCTACTTCAAATGAACTATTAAACCTCCTTAAACCCTAAACTAATGACCAAAATACAATGGTCTAATGAATACAATCAATAGGAAATATTACAAGGAAAATAATGAGCCCAATATTGGGTACCAAAAGCCCAAAGGCCCATGAAACCCAAAACTAGGCCCAACTAGCCTAAACCCTAATCTATGGTCAAAATACAAGACCAACATGAAAATAGATTCCTAAACTAAGAAAGTACAATTAAACATGGTGTATAATCAATTAAGCCCAAGTAAGAAGCACCCTAGGCCCACCAAGCCCATTGGGCCCACTAAGCTCTGAAGCAGTCAAATCTTCAAGTAACCTCCTGGCCATAGCTCTAGTGGTTGGGCCTTTAACCCATGTTCTTCCATCATTCCCTCCCTCTTGAGAAGGATTCGTCCTCGAATCTGAAGACTCTTCCTCATCATCACTAGCACCTACAAAAGGTTTAAGATCACTGACATTAAAAGTGGTGCTGACTCCATAGTCAGAGGGTAAATCAAGTCTATAGGCGTTATCATTGATACGCTGTAAGACCTGAAAGGGACCATCTCCTCTAGGACTGAGTTTAGACTTCCTTTGATTTGGAAAACGTTCTTTTCTTAAATGAAGCCAAACCCAATCACCTTCCTCGAAGATCATAGACTTCTTGCCTTTACTTCCTTGTTTTGCATATTTCTCATTTTGATTTTGAATATGAATTTTAATCCTTTCATGAAGTTTCTTAACAAAATCAGCCCTTGAAGCCCCTTCCTTATGAATGAAATGTTCAACATTAGGAAGAGGTATCAAGTCCAAAGGAGTTAAAGGATTAAACCCATAAACAGCCTCAAAAGGAGAAATATTGGTAGTTTTATGAACTACCCTATTGTAGGCAAATTCAATATGAGGTAAAAACTCATCCCAAGATTTGTGATTACCCTTTAGGACTGCCCTAAGCATAGTAGACAGAGATCTATTCACTACCTCAGTTTGGCCATCTGTTTGAGGATGACAAGTAGTTGAAAAGAGGAGTTTAGTTCCTAGTCTTGACCATAAGACACGCCAAAAATGGCTTAGAAACTTTGTATCTCTATCTGAAACTATAGTTTGAGGAAGCCCATGAAGTTTAACCACATCTCTAAAGAAGAGTTTTGCAATGTTGCTTGCATCATCTACTTTGTGGCATGGAATAAAATGAGCCATTTTACTAAAACGGTCCACTACCACAAAAATAGAATCCATTCCCCTTTGGGTTCTAGGTAAACCTAGCACAAAATCCATGCTAATATCCACCCAAGGAGAAGAAGCAACAGGCAAAGGTGTGTATGTTCCATGAGGCATTACTTTAGACTTAGCTTGTAAACAAGCTAAACATCTAAAACAATGCCTTTGGACATCTTTTCGCATATGGGGCCAATAAAATTTTTCTTTTAGCAAACTAAGGGTTTTATCAACACCAAAGTGCCCCATAAGCCCACCTTCATGACTCTCTTTAATTAATAGTTTCCTAATGGATCCTTGGGGTATACACAATCTTCCTTCTTTATATAAATACCCCTCAGCCATATAGAAACCATCAAAAGCTTTTTGTTGACATTTTTTATAATTAACACCAAATTCAAGATCTTCTTCATACAATTCCCTAATATTATCAAATCCAAGAATTTGAGTCCCTAGGGACACAAGCAAGGTATGTCTCCTAGATAAAGCATCAGCTACAACATTGGATTTTCCTTTCTTGAATTTAATAATATATGGAAATTGTTCAAGAAACTCTAACCATTTGGCATGTCTCTTATTTAATTTACCTTGACCTCTTAAATATTTAAGTGACTCATGGTCACTATGGATGACAAACTCTTTGGACACAAGATAGTGCTCCCAAGTTTGTAAAGCTCTAACCAATGCATACAACTCCTTATCATAGGTAGGGTAATTGAGGGAGGCACCTTTTAGTTTTTCACTAAAATATGCAATGGGGTGTCCTCCTTGCAATAACACAGCTCCTATGCCAACTCCTGATGCATCACATTCTAGCTCAAAAGTCTTTTCAAAATTAGGTAGAGCTAAAATGGGTGCATTAGTAAGTTGATCTTTAAGTAATTGAAATGCTTGGTCATGCTTGGAAGTCCATTCAAATAAAATATCTTTTTTGACAAGCTCATTCAAGGGTGAAGCAATGCTAGAGAAGTTAGGTACAAATCTTCTATAAAAACTTGCTAAACCATGAAAACTCCTAACTTCACTAACATTTTTAGGCTTGGGCCACTCTTGAATGGCTTTAATTTTCTCGGGATCCACTTGAACCCCATTTTTGCTTACAATGAACCCTAGGAAAACCACATGATCCACACAAAAAGTACATTTTTCAAGATTTGCAAATAATTGGTTTTCCCTAAGGATCATCATAACTTCTCTAAGATGTCCTAAATGATCATCTTGAGACCTACTATAGATTAATATATCATCAAAATAAACAACAACAAATTTTCCTATACATTCTCTCAAGACATGATTCATAAGCCTCATGAAGGTACTTGGTGCATTAGTTAAACCAAAAGGCATAACTAACCACTCATACAATCCAAATTTGGTCTTAAAAGCAGTTTTCCACTCATCACCCTTTTTAATTCTTATTTGGTGATAACCACTTTTAAGATCAATTTTAGAAAATATGGAAGCACCATGTAACTCATCAAGCATATCATCAAGTCTAGGGATTGGGTGCCTGTACTTGATTGTGATATTGTTAATGGCCCTACAATCACAACACATTCTCCATTTTCCATCTTTCTTGGGCACTAACAATACAGGCACAGCACAAGGACTCAAACTCTTTTGTACCCAACCCTTATTCAATAATTCATGGACTTGATTCTCGATCTCCTTAGTTTCTTGAGGATTTGTCCTATAGGCTGTGTAGACCCCTAAAATTGTCCGGGTCGGAAATAAAGCTCGAAGACTCTCGAAGACTGAAGGAAGATCAGCCAGAAGGACTCCTGGAAGGCCCTAGGAGGGTTCTCTGTAAGTCTAGAGGTCTTAGAATAGCTCAAAATAAGGAAGTGGAGGGAATGAAGCCCAATACGGCCGTACTGAACTTAATACGGCCGTATTGAAGCTTCAATACGGCCGCAGTGAACTCAATACGGCGTATTGAAGTTTCTGAAACTTCAATACGGCCGTACTGAAATCAATACGGCCGTATTGAAGCTTCAATACAGCCGTATTGAACTCAATACGGCCGTATTGAAGTTCAAAAATTTCAATACGGCCGTATTGCTTCTGTAGGCCGTATTGCGCCTATTCCCTATAAATATGACGTCAATTGGACGTCATTTCACACTTTTTCACTCAGTTTTGACTCCCTCCTTGAGTATTCTGGGGTTTTTGAGCAGTGTTCTGCCCTAGAAATCTCTCTGGGAGTCGATCCGACGAAGTTCTGGAATTCTGAGCACTTAGCTTGGAGATTCGAACCTAGTCGAATGGAAATCCTCCGGATTTCCATAGTCAAAAGTTTTTAGGAAGGAGCGAGCGAGCTTGTAGAGCGAGGGAACGCCAAAAAGCTTCCCAGTTTTACTCAATATATAAAAGCACGCTTCAAGAGGTTTCTTCTTAAATCCTTCCTTTTACTGCTTTCTGTGTGCATATTTAAACTGTCATCATGTAGATAGTTAATTTATAATCGCTTATAATAAATAGGGGTAATTTAGTAATTTTACACTGTTATTTTAGAAAATAATCTGTCATAGGGAACCCGAAAGGGGCGCTGTGGGGTGCTAACACCTTCCCCACGCGTAACCGACTCCCTTACCCAACTCTGGTTGTAATGGCCAAAGTTGATTTATAAAATCAATTGCCTTATCTCTTTTTCCAATGTTTTGAGTAAAACATTGGTGGCGACTCCACGAACCCTCCTTTTACGAAAACCACTAATCCATGGAGGGTCCCGCTTGGGATTAATATGGATTGGTGAGACTTTTAATAAATAAATTGGATAAGATCGACAAGGTCTCAGTTTGAGAACAAGTCGTTCTAATAATCCAATACATTTTCAAAACTAAAATAAAAAGCGAGCTCGACCGTCTTCGCGACCGCCGAGGCCCGTTTGGGCCGGTGGCGACAGATGGCGACTCCACTGGGGAAGCCTCGAGAGTCAGTCCCATTTAGTGACAGATTATTTTTAACAAATAATAGTTAAAAATTACTTCGTTACCCCTTGCTTGTATGATAACATGATTTATTATATGGCTTTTAATAACTGTTGTATTTTTAAAATTCCGCAATTGTTTGAAATATAAATTGCACACAAACCTTTGCACACAACAGTTCCCTCTATACCCGGGGGCATGAGTGATTAACCATAGGGAGTGGATGTTAGTACGGCCGGTTGTCGAATGGGTCTATAGGTGCCCGTAGACCGTTGTCGGAAAACATCACTCAAGGTGATAACCATGAACTTGAGTCCGACGGTGCGTTGGAACTTTCCATCGACCTACGACGAGAGGAATTGGGTCCCTATAATGGGGGCACCTTGGGGGCCTCAGACCAAGTGAGAACAGTTAGAACCTCCTTGAATATGCACTTTTCTGCAGGAGACCCCTACCTCGTGATTCGCTCGTGACTGTTCGTGGATGAGTGAATTGTTTGTGCATTGCTTATGTGACATTGTATGAGCATACATTGCATTTCTTTAAACATACAACATTCCTATTCTTTTAAAATAAAAATAAATAGGAATAAGGATCTTCCATTGCATGGTGTTAACATCTACCTTCATCACATTCATATAGGTAGTTTCCCTTTTCACCCAAAAATACAAAAAAAATATAATAAATAAAAATACCCAAAAAAAAAAAAAGGAAAAAGGGTTATTTATCCAAACCAAGCAATATCATGCATCATCTTAGGGACATCCTAAAAACATGATAATGCTTAGTTGAATAAACACAATGCATGCATATTCAACGTCATCATCTCATATCATGCATTCTTATCAAAGATCATGGAGAGATCTAGGAGTCATTCATACATCTCTCCTAGTAATCCATTAATAAACATTAATAAAAAGAAAGAAATAATCGATGCGTATGTTCAAAGAATGGATCGCACGCCATTCGTTATCAAGTGTAAGCCAACAACCGCGCCAAGCGAGCGCACATCAACTCCGTTGTTGGTAATCAAGACGAATAAAGGGGAAGGTCCGACACCATTAAGGATCACAGTTCCAAGGCCTTTCCCTTACAAATCAAATAAGGCTGTGCCGTGGATATACGACATCCACTCTTCTGCCAAAAGCGATATCTCCAACATCGCTGGACTTGGGGGCATGACTAGGAGTGGCAGGATCTACACTCCCGAAGATCTTCATGACAAAACTCCCAAGAATAAAGGGAAAGAAAAAGAGGAAAAAAACCGAGGAAAATAAGGAATCCGAGGAGGAGACAGACAAGCTGTTAAAATATATCCGACAGAGCGAGTATTCCATCATGGATCAACTTCATAAGACGCCAGCAAAGATTACTCTGTTGTCGTTGATCCTATGCTCCGAACCGCATCGGCAAGCTCTGTTGAAAGTCTTGAACGAGGCATACGTGTCGCACACTATCTCCCAAGACGAGTTTGAGGGGATTGTTAGTCACATCAAGGCTAATGATCACCTCACCTTCATCGATGAAGAAATCCCCGCCGAGGGATCAAACCACGACAAGCCCTTGCACATCTCTATAAAGTGCAAGGAGTATCACATCGCTAAAGTCTTGGTAGATAATGGATCTTCCTTGAATGTGATGCCAAAAAGAACGCTCAAGCAATTGGTAATCAAGGGAGTCCAAATGCGCCCGAGCAACATGATCGTTCGAGCCTTCGATGGTTCTAAAAGAGAAGTGGTGGGAGAGATCAATCTTCCAATCCAAATCGGACCCACTATCTTTAATGTCGAATTCCAAGTGATGGACATTACTCCCGCATACAGCTGTCTCCTCGGATGACCTTGGATTCATGATGCAAAAGCTGTTCCTTCTACGTTCCACCAGAAAGTCAAATTCACAGTGGGTGACAAGCTGGTGACTGTACAAGCTGAAGATGACATACTCATCAGCAAGCCATCCACCACACCTTATGTGGATGCAGCAGAGGAAGCTTTGGAAACCGCCTTCCAAGCATTGGAAATTGCCAATGTTGAAACGTTTCCCCGAGAAATGAAGAAGGTAGCTCATATGCTCACAAAGAACGGATACTTGCCAGGACAAGGATTAGGCAAGGACTCCCAAGGGATCCCGGAGTTACCTATTATCAAGGACAATCCGGGGAAACAAGGGTTAGGATATGACCCTAATAAAGATCAAAGAACGAAGAGGAACAAAGATCCTTCTCGACGTTCTTTAAGCCAGATCTTTAGGAAGGCCGGTTCACAAGCGTCAAGGCCGGTCGTCATCGTCAAATGTTTTTCTCCTTCCGATAGGGATGTATAGACTCAGTGACTATTAGAGATCACTCCTCGGGGACAGCCCGACCCCCGAGCCTCGATAGGGCACATGTTTCCATTATGATTATAATAAAATCATTCTTCATTATTGCTTCTTTTCTTGCTCGCAATAAAAATTCTAAACCACATTTTTTAACCCTGTTTGAATGAACATAAGTGAGGTTAAAATCGTCTTAATAATCAATAAACCCACATCATTTTTATGTGGAAGTGTGTGTGACAACTTGGAGCACCTTTCCTTGGCCTCAATAAGTGCCGTCATGGATAAAAAGAAATCCATTCAGGACAAAAATCCTAAAAAACAAAAAAAAGCTCGGCAGGAAACCCAAAAAGGGGGCTGCACAAAAATAAGAGCAAAAGACCCGCTAGGAATCCCACAAAAGGGTGACCTAGGCAAAAATTAGGGTTACAAAATAATGAACAAAAACAAAAGCCCGCTAAGACATCACAAATGGGTGTTTTAGGCAAAAGTTAGGGCCGTCAAAAAAAAAAAAAAAAAACAAAATAAATCCATGATGGTACCATCAATTGAATTCAACAAGGGGCTCAAGAAAAGCTATCCAAGTTGTCAAAACACAATCATTAATAACAAAGATGTGCTTAACCTCATAAGTGTTTAATCGAACAAGCCTAAACACATAAGCCTACCATGGCCAGCCATTCTTACAAAAACCATTTTTTTCAAAAAATAAAATAATCCCCTCTAAAACACAAACTTTTGAAAAATATACCCTTTCCTTCTTTTCTCTCTTGTCCCAACGATTTTTGAATAATCTAGTGGAAACATGGAGATATAGTGGTCAATAGGAGGGTTGACACATCTTCTAAAGAAAGGGAAGAATCATTTGGTTGATGACACCAAAATCAAATATGCATCATTCCTCGGTAACAGAAATCGGCAGAGCACAGTCCGTCTGGAGGAATGGCAAAATCCAAACACAAAAACGCATCGGTTAATTCTTTTGAAAAAAGAATCAAATAGAATTAGGTGCATCATACTGCATACATGCATACAGATGATAGGTGTAATGGAAGATCACTTATTCTCTGTTTATTGAAAAAACAAAAAAATAAAAAATATAAACTTCAGAAAAACAATACGCCCGTATCATGTTCAGTACGCCCGTACCAAAATTAGGGTTATGAACAAATTTTCAATACAATACGGGCATACTGAAATGAATAACGGCCGTATCGGCAATAACAGAAATCCTCCTTCACGTCGATGACAAAATTCCTCCAAGAAGAAGAGGATAGGGGGAGCCATTCATTTTTTCTAAAAAACAACAAATTAATAAAATAATTAAACTTGCATTTTGTGCATCGCGCACATTAATTGCACATTCAAAGACCTCATCATGAGGCAATTGCATAAAATAGGAAAAATAGAAAAATTGCTTGTGTATGACAGCAGCAAACAAAATGCAAAGATTCAGAAAATCAACAGCGTCATACAGAATAACTGAGCCTGGAGAGGCTTGCCGAAAGAATACTCTCAGAATAACTGAGCCTGGAGAGGCTTGCCGAAAAAATACTCTCAGAATAACTGAGCCTGGAGAGGCTTGCCGAAACAATACTCTCTCAAAATAACTGAGCCTGGAGAGGCTTGCCGAAAGAATACTCTCAGAATAACTGAGCCTGGAGAGGCTTGCCGAAAAAATACTCTCAGAATAACTGAGCCTGGAGAGGCTTGCCGAAACAATACTCTCTCAAAATAACTGAGCCTGGAGAGGCTTGCCGAAAAAATACTCTCAGAATAACTGAGCCTGGAGAGGCTTGTCGAAATAATACTCTTTCAGAATAACTGAGCCTGGAGAGGCTTGCCGAAAGAATACTCTCAGAATAACTGAGCCTGGAGAGGCTTGCCGAAATAATACTCTCTCAAAATAACTGAGCCTGGAGAGGCTCGCCGAAATAATACTCTCTCAAAATAATTGAGACATTTCTGTACAGAAAAAGCCGAAAAACAACAGAAAAGGCAAAAATACAGAAAAAGCCAAAAAATGACAAAAAAGACAAAAATACAGAAAAAGCCAAAAAAATGACAAAAAAGGCAAACATACAAAAAAAGTCAAAAGTCGACAAAAAAGACAAAGATTTCACATCTTTCAGAATAACTGAGCCTGGAGAGGCTCGCCGAAATAATACTCTCAGAATAATTGAGCCTGGAGAGGCTTGCTGAAATAATACTCTTTCAGAATAATTGAGCCTGGAGAGGCTCGCCGAAATAATACTCTCAGAATAATTGAGCCTGGAGAGGCTTGCTGAAATAATACTCTTTCAGAATAATTGAGCCTGGAGAGGCTTGCCGAAATAATACTCTTTCAGAATAACTGAGCCTGGAGAGGCTTGCAGAAATAATACTCTCTTCAGAATAACTAAGCCTGGAGAGGCTTGCAGAAATAATACTCCCCAACTGTACAGAATAAATGAGCCTGGAGAGGCTCGCAGAAATAATACTCCCCAGAGGGAACCTCAACTCATGCTCTTGGATTCAAAATCCCCAGCAAGAGCTATCAAGCAAGATCGTCAAAAATCCCCAATGGAAGTACGATCTCCCAAGCAGAATATCCAAGTCAAAGGACTTAAACTTCCTCAGTAAAGATAGCTCTCCAGCTCAAGTGTTGAGTGAGGCTAAGCCTGCAGAGGCTTCCTAAATAATACTCTGGGATACATAAGATCCCTCATTCCCCAATCGCCTACTCAAGAGGCACTCCTTCAAAAAGAGGAAAAATAAAAAAGATCAATAACCATTCCCCAAGAGGAATCCGGCACTCAGCCGAACACTGAACTTCAAATCCCCAGTCGCCTACACAAGAGGCACTCCTTCAAAAAGGAAAACCCAAAAAAAAAAAAAAAAAAAAAAAAAAAAGAAAATAACAATTCCCCAAGCGGAATTTGGCATTCAGCCAATCATCAAACATCAAGATAATTCGCCTATTCAGAGGCACTCTTTCAAAAAAGAGAAAAAATCGAAAAGATCAATAATCATTCCCCAAGCGAAATCCGGCTCTCAGCCTATCATTGAACATCAAGATGATCTGCCTAACAGAAGAGGCCAATTACAACCAATGACAAAATCCCCTGGCGGATAACAGCCTACACAGAGGCAACAAAATCCAAAAATTAAAAAGAGTTACCCGAATAAGGATAAACCGGGATACTCCACCAATGTCAAAGGACGTCAGCCAAACATAAGGCATCGCTCAACTCAGAGAGAAAGAGCATCTGTGTCTATACCCCAAGGAGTCAGAAATTCCCCAAGGGTACCAACAATGCAATGCAAGTTGGGGCACAGGAACCTGTGAATGACTGCACATCCCCTAGACGGATCCCTGCGTTATCCAGCCCTCAGTGGCACAAAAATCAAAAACAATCGTCGAAGCAGCATCGTGGACTGCAGAGACAAAATCAACATCCAGAATCCCCAGCGGATAACAGCCTACACAGAGGCAGCAAAAATCAGAAAATCCAAAAGAGATACCCGAATAAGGATAACCGGGATACTCCACCAACGTCAAAAGGACGTCAGCCAAACATAAGGCATCGCTCAACTCAGAGAGAAAGAGCATCTGTGTCTATACCCCAAGGAGTCAGAAATTCCCCAAGGGTACCAACAATGCAATGCAAGTTGGGGCACAGGAACCTGTGAATGACTGCACATCCCCTAGACGGATCCCTGCGTTATCCAGCCCTTAGTGGCACAAAATCAAAAAAAACAACCGTCGAAGCAGCATCGTGGACTGTGGAGACAAAATCATCACAAATCCCTGGAAAGGAGATATTCACGCTACCCCGTCGTCACAAACACGGAGGTATGCAGCTTCCGGCTCGAGCAATGAGCGAAGCTATCTCTGGAAAGGGGGTACTCACTGCTCGCCGTTGTCACAAGGGTACTTAGCTTCCGGCTCGAACAAAGAGTGAAGCTAAGCCTGGAGAGGCGGTACTCACAGCTTCCAGCTTGGGCAGCAAGCAAAGCAAAGCCTGGAGAGGCGAAACTCACACTGTTCACCATCGTCACAAAGGTGCTTAGTTTTCGGCTCGAACAAAGAGCAAGACTAAGCCTGGAGAGGCGAAACTCTCACTGCTCACCGTCGTCACAAAGGTGCTTAGTTTCCGGCTCGAACAAAGAGCGAGACTAAGCCTGGAGAGGCGAAACTCACACTGCTACCGTTGTCACAAGGGTACTTAGCTTCCGGCTCGAACAAAGAGTGAAGCTAAGCCTGGAGAGGCGGTACTCACAGCTTCCAGCTTGGGCAGCAAGCAAAGTAAAACCTGGAGAGGCTACTCGACAATTTTCCACCGGAAGACGCTACAAGTCAGAAGGTTGGCACATCACCCGGACAATTGGGTCAACTCCTTTACTTGTCAGCCGGTACACCAAAAGACCGTTTGACTAAGTAAAGGGGGGGCAGCTGTAGACCCCTAAAATTGTCCGGGTCGGAAATAAAGCTCGAAGACTCTCGAAGACTGAAGGAAGATCAGCCAGAAGGACTCCTGGAAGGCCCTAGGAGGGTTCTCTGTAAGTCTAGAGGTCTTAGAATAGCTCAAAATAAGGAAGTGGAGGGAATGAAGCCCAATACGGCCGTACTGAACTTAATACGGCCGTATTGAAGCTTCAATACGGCCGCAGTGAACTCAATACGGCGTATTGAAGTTTCTGAAACTTCAATACGGCCGTACTGAAATCAATACGGCCGTATTGAAGCTTCAATACAGCCGTATTGAACTCAATACGGCCGTATTGAAGTTCAAAAATTTCAATACGGCCGTATTGCTTCTGTAGGCCGTATTGCGCCTATTCCCTATAAATATGACGTCAATTGGACGTCATTTCACACTTTTTCACTCAGTTTTGACTCCCTCCTTGAGTATTCTGGGGTTTTTGAGCAGTGTTCTGCCCTAGAAATCTCTCTGGGAGTCGATCCGACGAAGTTCTGGAATTCTGAGCACTTAGCTTGGAGATTCGAACCTAGTCGAAGGGAAATCCTCCGGATTTCCATAGTCAAAAGTTTTTAGGAAGGAGCGAGCGAGCTTGTAGAGCGAGGGAACGCCAAAAAGCTTCCCAGTTTTACTCAATATATAAAAGCACGCTTCAAGAGGTTTCTTCTTAAATCCTTCCTTTTACTGCTTTCTGTGTGCATATTTAAACTGTCATCATGTAGATAGTTAATTTATAATCGCTTATAATAAATAGGGGTAATTTAGTAATTTTACACTGTTATTTTAGAAAATAATCTGTCATAGGGAACCCGAAAGGGGCGCTGTGGGGTGCTAACACCTTCCCCACGCGTAACCGACTCCCTTACCCAACTCTGGTTGTAATGGCCAAAGTTGATTTATAAAATCAATTGCCTTATCTCTTTTTCCAATGTTTTGAGTAAAACATTGGTGGCGACTCCACGAACCCTCCTTTTACGAAAACCACTAATCCATGGAGGGTCCCGCTTGGGATTAATATGGATTGGTGAGACTTTTAATAAATAAATTGGATAAGATCGACAAGGTCTCAGTTTGAGAACAAGTCGTTCTAATAATCCAATACATTTTCAAAACTAAAATAAAAAGCGAGCTCGACCGTCTTCGCGACCGCCGAGGCCCGTTTGGGCCGGTGGCGACAGGCTGGTCTATTGGGTAGACTAGCCCCAGGCATAAAATCAATTTGATGTTCTATACCCCTAAAAGGAGGAAGGCCTTGTGGACCTTCACTAGGGAATATATAATCAAATTCTTTTAATAAATGAGAAACTTGAGGAGATAAAGAACTAAGTTCAATGCTTAAATTATGACACTGAAACATACCTTTACAAAGAAGAATGTAAGAAGGTTTTTTAACAATCAAAGTTTCTTTTAAAAATTCTTGTTGAATTCCTTCTTTTGGAAAAGATTTCTCTTCATCCTTCTTTGAAAACTTATGCTTCTTTTCCTTCTTTTCTTTTTTTTTATTCAAGTTTTTTTTTTCTTCTTCTCTTTTCTTTTTCATTTGTACTTGATCCTCTATCACTTGTGAAGGAGACAAAGGATGAAGTACAAATTTCTTTTCTTTATGAGTGAAAGTAATTTCATTGGTAAGGCCATTGTGCATGGTTTTCTTGTCAAATTGCCATGGCCTTCCCAACAAAATATGGCAAGCTTCCATTGGAACTATGTCACAAACCACTTGGTCTTCATAGTTACCAATAGAGAACTTGACTTTCACTTGTTGATTAACATTAATATCCCCATCTTCATTAATCCAATGAAGTTGATATGGTTTCGGATGAGGAATAATAGTAAGACCAAGCTTCTCCACCAACCTTGTGCTACAACAGTTGCAACAAGACCCACTATCTACAATGAGAGAACAAGCATTGTTTAAAACTTTACACCTTGTGTGAAAAATGTTCTCCCTTTGTGAAAGATGGGACTCATGAGGTTGGCTTCCTAGAAGCCTTCTAATCATGAGAAGTTGACCATCACAAGGATATGCACTTTCAATGGAATGGTCTTCCTCACTTGATTCACTATCACTTGAAGTAGTGGAACTAGATTCATCAACACTACTATAAATGTCTTGCCCCTTCAAAATCATCACCTTTTTAGTTGGGCATTGAGAGGCTATGTGTCCTCTCCCAAGACACTTAAAGCATTTGATATCACTAGTTTTGCTACTAGAAGTGACAATATTTTTATTTTTCTCATTTTCTTTTTCTTTTTCTTTTTCTTTGCCAAATTTCTTAGAGGAATCAAAGTGACCCTCCCTCTTGTAATCTTTCTTAACATAAGAGCTAGATTGAGTTTTACCTTTAAAAGAGGATTTTCTCAAATTTTGTTGTTCCACCCTTATACAAAGTTGGACCAAATCATCAAGGTCCCTATAAGGGAGTAACTCAACTCTATCTCTTATGTCAAAATTAAGACCACTTAGAAATCTAGCAATGGTCAATCTTTCTTCTTCCCTTATCCCAGCCCTCATGAGATATAACTCCATCTTTTGCCTATAATCCTCAACACTCATACCCTTTTGTTGGAGTCTTTGGAGCTTATCCATAAGCTCCCTACTATAATAAGAAGGTATGTGCCTTCTTCTCATAGCACTCCTTAATTCATTCCAATAAGTGATGGGAGGATCATTATGAAGTCTTCTCTCTCTTTCCAAAGATGTCCACCAATACATGGCTTGTCCTTGAAAAGCTAGGGTGGCTAAAGGAACTTTTCTTTCCTCACCTACTTTATGACAAGTGAAAATTTGCTCCACTTTCATCTCCCAATCTAAGTAGCTGTCCACATTATCTTTTCCATGAAAGTAAGGGAGATCAACCCTTGATTCCCTCACTTTGTGTTCTTTAATGACTCTCCTAGGTGTTGGTTGATAGTAAGCATCCATATGCATACTACCATCATTATCTTGGCTTTGAGAATCATTGGAGCTCTTGGTTGAGCTCCTAGAAGAACCTTTTGGACTTTTATTTTTATTTAATCTTTTTAAAAGTTTTTCTTCCCTTTGCTTAATCTTTTGGATTTCTTGTTCCAAAGCCATGATTTGTACTTCTTTTTCAAGTTTCTCTTTTTGTTTTTGAAGTATCTCATCATTTTTCCAAAGTTTTAGTGCTTCAACCTCCTTGACAATTCTTTCAAAACTTTTAGGAGTATCAAAGTCACTACTACCTTGAGAATGATGACTCATGGTTAAGCAAAAAGAATTTGTATGCTATGCAAAAAGTTATAAAATGTTTTTGGTATTTTCTAGGAATGAAAATAGCACTTGGAAGTCTAAGTGTACAAGTTGCACTATCAAGGGAGGTGAGCTACAAAGAGCCACTTAATAACCAAGCCTTTTCAAGTGGAAATCACTAAACTCCTTTGTGGTATTTCCAATTCCCCAAAACTTTTCACAAAAATTTTTGTATGCTTTTTACAACTTTGTTTGTTTTTTTTGACACTTAACTAAGCGTAAGCAAATAAGACTACACAATTCTAGACGTTTATAGGCAACAAAGTAAAGCAATTAAGTACAAGAAAACTTAAAAGAAGCAAGTTAAGCAACTAGTCGGATATCCTAAGTGGAAGCTTGAAACATATGAAATTTCCAAGCCACTTCCACTAGTACTACACGTGAGAGTCTATCAAGGATGTAGATATACCTGACCAGCTTCTTAATACTCCCTCCAAGCTTTACAATTTGGTTTAAAAATACAAGAGAATTGACAAAAATTAAACTAGCCTAAAAAGCAATAAAGTGGCGGCTTTGGTGACCAATTAGTGGCGGTTTTGTGTTCAACTTTTCTAACACTTGTTTAAGTGTCTTAATCCGCCACTAATCCTTCAAATGGATGCTAATGGACCTGCAAAAGATACACAACAAGAGGTTAAGGGTGGCTGCCTCACAAGGTGAAGGAAAAGGTCACTCAAGTGAAGGAAGTTTAGGATAAGTTTTGGCCACTAAATTAGGTCAAATTTTTAGGTCTTAGTGTCCAAACTTTTCCTAATCTTTGTTGAGCAATGCTTGATCCTTGAGCAAGGATTTGAGGCCACTTCCAGCACAGGAAATTATTGAAAGAAAACTAGACAAGCAATAAAAGCACAATTTGAAAAGCTTATACCAAAATTAAGAGTAATAGATGTATATGACAAGACTCAAAAGAGGTTCAACAAGTAAAACTGAAAATTAAGACTCCAAATAAAAGATAGCACTCAGAGAGAAGAGTTCCTAGATAGGTACTAGAATAGATGAACAAAACAAAAAAAATTTGAAGACAATTGGACAAGTATAGCAAAAGTAGTAGCCAAAACAATAACAAGGAATCAAGTAGGTTTTTCAACTTGTATACCTCTCGGCTTTTTCCTTTTAATTTTCTTTCTCTATTTTTTTTTAATTCTTTCTTTTTCCAGTATCAAATTAAGATTCCAGAGAGTATATTTGCCTTTTGTTTCAAAATTTTCAATGATTCCAAGCTATAGAAACCGAGAATACAAATCAGCCAAAAATTAGGTCAAATTTCAAGTAACTTGAATAACTAGTGCACTAGTCTTTAGGTTTTTGGTTTGGATTCCTTTTGAACTCTTTTCTTTTTGATCTTTTGAACACTTTAGGCTCTGTTTTATCTCTGTTTTCAGCCTCTAATTTTTTTAAAATTTGAATCCACAAGAAGAGTACACTAGAAGTAGGTTTACACTTGAAATTTTGAGTCACAAAATTTTTTATAAGATTTTCAATGGAATGTGATTTGAAAACTTAAGAACATAATAGAAACCTAACTCTAAAGAAACTTGCTAGGACTAATAGAAAATTATGAACACAAAAAGGTAAAGAAAAAGCACATATAGGTAGGCACAAAGAGAAGAAAAAACCGAGAGCAATATGTAGACACAAAATTCAAAATAAAACTAGGTTAAACATGCTATTCAAGGAATTGGCAACATTTAAGGATTAAACACAAACTTCTAAGACAAAACATAGATTCAAAACCAAAATCTAAATGCAATGCATGAGGTCCAATCACGGACACATACAAGAATGGAGAGACTCAAAATAAAATCAAAATAGCACAAGCAAATAGTTCCTAAACAAGTTGATTGAGGAAGAAATTCAAGACAATCAACCAATGGATCTATGAACACAAGAACTTCAAAATATAGATCCGAAAATTGAAAAACTCAAACAAGACAAGACAAGAACATACAAACACAAAACAGACACAAAATTTTGAAGAACACTTATCTCCTTGAAGACCTTGCTCTTGATACCAAAAAATGATGGAGAAGACTAGGAGAAGTGAAGTAAGGCCTCCTCCTTGAATCCGCCAATGCTAGGATCTTCTTCAAAGGAGATTAAAAACCGTGATGAAGAACACTTGAAGACAATAGAAACTCGGAACTAGGTTTCCTAAGCTATGGAGGGAAGTATCCAAGCTCAAGCATCAATGGAGAGCTCACTTCAAAGAGGAGGAAGAAGGTGATTTTCCTAAGGTTTTGAGGTGAACTCTTGGTGACTTTGAATGGAGAAACTCGGCACTAAAGGCTCTCAAATTTCATATATGTTCAAAGTGAGTACAAAAGATGAGAGGAGGGAAACATATAGCATCCGAATTTGAGGAGAACACTTGGCGCCACATGATTGGTCACATGTTGGCGCCAAGATTTGAATTCAAATTCAAATTTGAATTCAAACCTTGTGTCACATGCTCATGACCGGTCATGTAGAGCTAAATGATAGATTAGGTTGAATTTAGAGTGAATTTAGGGTTGCATTTCGGTGTCACACTTGTGCAACCAAGGTGGTGCCAAAAGTGTGACCTAAATGCAACTTAAATTCATCCTAAATTTGACCTAATTTGTCCTACTTCAAATGAACTATTAAACCTCCTTAAACCCTAAACTAATGACCAAAATACAATGGTCTAATGAATACAATCAATAGGAAATATTACAAGGAAAATAATGAGCCCAATATTGGGTACCAAAAGCCCAAAGGCCCATGAAACCCAAAACTAGGCCCAACTAGCCTAAACCCTAATCTATGGTCAAAATACAAGACCAACATGAAAATAGATTCCTAAACTAAGAAAGTACAATTAAACATGGTGTATAATCAATTAAGCCCAAGTAAGAAGCACCCTAGGCCCACCAAGCCCATTGGGCCCACTAAGCTCTGAAGCAGTCAAATCTTCAAGTAACCTCCTGGCCATAGCTCTAGTGGTTGGGCCTTTAGCCCATGCTCTTCCATCAGACATGGAGGAGGGATTCTCCCATGGTTCCGCCCCAATCATTTTAGGCAGACCATTTTTGAAAACAGCACGAACTAAGATTGACGTGTATGCTGGTACGTTGTCCATGGAATTTGGTGATAGTGTTGTCCATTTTAATATTCTTGATGCCATGAAACATCCATCTGAGGACCATTCTGTTTTTCGTATACTTGATGATGTTGTTGATCAGTATGCTTCTGATTTTTTTTCTTTGCATGATAAGAAACATTGTTTTCTATCTGATCTATATACTTATCTTGCATGCACTGAATCTGATTATTTTTCTGAATCTGTTTTTGAGTTTGATTTTGAATCTGATTTCATATCTGATGATTTGGGTGCTGTACCTCTGGATATTAATTCTTTGGAGTCAGAATGCACTAACCATGTTTCAGGAAGTACACAAGAATCTGACTTGCAGGTTAAGGTACAGGCTGCGGAACCCCTTCTCCCTTCTTTGGTTCTTTCTGATGTTCAGCCAGCACCCACACCAGAGTTAAAGCCTCTTCCAGAGAACCTCAAGTATGCTTACTTGGAGGATGATGAGAAGTTGCCAGTGATCATTTCCACCTCCCTTGATGTTGTTCAAGAGGAAAAATTGTTGCAGGTCCTAAAAAAGCGTAAGAAAGCCATCGGTTGGACCCTAGCGGACATTCCTGGTATCAGTCCATCCACTTGCATGCACAGGATATTATTGGAGGATAGAGCTAAACCAGTGAGACAGCCCTAGAGGCGACTCAACCCTGTCATTTTGGATGTAGTGAAGAAGGAGGTGACCAAGCTTCTTCAAGCTGGGATCATTTATCCTATATCAGATAGCCAGTGGGTGAGTCCGGTCCAGGTGGTCCCCAAGAAGACAGGCCTCATTGTTGTTAAGAATGAGAGGGATGAGCTCATACCCACCAGAGTCCAAAACAATTGGAGGGTTTGTATTGACTACCGGAGGCTCAACCAAGCAACAAGGAAGGATCATTTTCCTCTGCCCTTCATTGATCAGATGCTTGAGCGTCTGGCAGGTAAATCCCACTACTGTTTTCTTGATGGGTTCTCTGGTTATTTTCAAATTCACATTGCTCTTGAGGATCAGGAGAAGACCACATTCACCTGCCCTTTTGGTACTTTTGCCTATAGAAGGATGCCTTTTGGCCTATGCAATGCCCCTGGCACATTCCAGCGGTGCATGCTCAGTATTTTTAGTGATTTTCTGGAAAATTGCATAAAGGTGTTTATGGATGATTTTACTGTTTATGGATCCTCTTTTGATGCATGTTTGAATAGTTTGGATAGAGTTCTGAATAGATGCATTGAGACTAACCTTGTTCTTAATTTTGAGAAATGTCATTTCATGGTAGAGCAGGGTATAGTTTTAGGGCATATCATTTCTAGTCGGGGCATTCAGGTAGACCCTGCAAAGATATCTGTCATTGCACAATTGCCTTACCCCTCTTGCGTGCGAGAGGTGCGATCTTTTCTTGGCCATGCAGGTTTCTACAGGCGTTTCATTAAGGACTTCAGCAAGAAAGCCCTTCCACTATCCAGCTTGCTTCAGAAGGATATTGAATTTGATTTTGATGACAGGTGCAAGGAGGCATTTGATTGCCTTAAGACAGCCTTGACCACCACTCCTATCATTCAGGCACCAGACTGGACAGTTCCCTTTGAGCTGATGTGTGATGCTTCAAATTATGCACTGGGGGCTGTCTTAGCACAGAGGGTTGACAAATCACCTAGGGTGATATACTACGCTTCCAGGACATTGGATGTTGCTCAAGCAAATTACACGACCACGGAAAAGGAACTTTTAGCTATTGTTTTTGCACTTGATAAATTTTGATCATATTTGCTTGGTTCTCGTGTCGTTGTTTTTACAGATCATGCATCTCTAAAGTACCTGTTGAAGAAAGCTTACTCAAAGCCTAGGCTGATCATATGGATCTCTGGCTTCAAGAGTTTGACTTGGACATCCGTGACAGGAGCGGAGCACAAAACTTGGTGGTAGACCATCTCAGCAGGATTGAGAGAGCTGAGGATGAGGACACTTTGCCCATTCAGGATGATTTTCCTGATGAACACTTGTTAACAGTTTTTGTTCCTTCCCGCACCCCTTGGTTTGCGAACATTGTCAATTATTTAGTTGCTTCTGTTTTTCCTCTTTTAGCATCTAGAGCTCAGATTGATAAACTTAAGAGTGATGCTAAGCATTATATTTGGGATGACCCCTATTTGTGGAAGTTGTGCAGTGACCAGGTGATTAGGATATGAATACCAGATCATGAGATCGATTCGGTCCTGCAGTTTTGTCACTCTTCCGCACCAGGTGGCCATCTTGGCATTCAGAGGACAGCTCGCAAGGTGCTTGACTGTGGTTTTTACTGGCCCACCATCTTCAAGGATGCGTGGAAGATTTGTAGCATTTGTGAGCAGTGTTAGAGAGCAGGAGGATCCCTTACATGGCGACAGCAGATGCCTCAACAGCCCATGCTATTCTGTGAGGTGTTTGATGTCTGGGGTATTGATTTCATGGGTCCCTTTCCTGTTTCTTTTGGTTTTTCCTACATTCTCCTAGATGTTGATTATGTTTCAAAATGGGTGGAAGCCAAAGCCACCAGAACTAATGATGCTCGGGTTGTTGTGAATTTTGTCAGATCTAACATATTCTGCAGGTTTGGAGTACCCAGAGCTATTGTTAGTGATCAGGGCACCCATTTTTGTAACAGATCCATGTAGGCCTCGCTTAGGAAGTATGGGGTTGTGCATAGAATTTCTACACCCTACCATCCCTAGACTAATGGGCAAGCAGAGATTTCAAATAGGGAGATCAAGAGGATCTTAGAGAAGATTGTGCAACCCAACAGAAAAGATTGGAGTAACAGGTTGGAGGATGCTCTTTGGGCGCATAGTACTGCCTACAAAGCACCCATAGGAATGTCTCCTTATCGGGTTGTCTTTGGCAAGGCTTGTCATTTACCTGTTGAGGTTGAGCATCGGGCCTACTCGAATGTGAAGACCTGCAACTTCTCTATTGATCAGGCTGGAGAGGAAAGAAAGTTGCAACTGAGTGAGCTTGATGAGATCCGCCTTGAAGCCTATGAGAACTCTAAGTTCTACAAGGAGAAAACCAAGAAGTTCCATGACAGCTTGATAGCTAGGAAGGACTTCGTGGTTGGCCAGAAAGTTCTCTTGTACAATTCTCGGCTCGGACTCATGGGTGGTAAGTTACGTTCTAAGTGGATTGGACCTTTTTGTTGTTACTAATGTTTTTCCTTATGGTACAGTTGAGATCAAAAGTGAATCCATAGACAAGAGCTTCAAAGTTAACGGGCACCGTTTGAAGCCTTTCCTCAGCAATCCATCCCTGTTGAATGCAGTTGAAGAGGAGATGTCTCTGCTCGACCCCGCTACTCTCCCACCATGACTTAGGGAGTTTTCTTTCCCCTTATCCTTCTTTACTTTTATTGCACTTGTCCAGATTTATTGATTGTTCTGATTGCTCTGATCTTTTGTTTGGGCCACATTGGGACAATGTGTGATTTAAGTGTGGGGGGGACTGTTTTGGTTACATGCTTTTAGGGTTTATTTGTTATTTTAGGTTTTATGTTTAGGTGTTATGTACAGTTTTGCATGTTTCTCTTTGATTTCTGGGTTTTGATAGTTTGTAGGCACTTACTTCATTCTTGGATAGGAGTTTCTTGATACTATATGGTTTGAAATCCCTGTTTTTCTCTGCTTGGAAAGATGATTCTGAGGTTTGAGAGGTTGTTTTAATTGTGACAGATATATCCTGTGTGAGGATTTGAGCCACTCTCTGTTCTTTCTTGTGTGTTATGCCTCTTGATTGCTTGCACAGTTGCCTCGTCTTAACTTTGTTTGATACTTCTTGATTCACATGCATGTTGGGATATGATTAAGGCATTTTGATTCTCACAAGCCTCTAGCCAAATAAGCCTACCTTGAATTAACTCCTCTGATAACCCCTGCTGAGCCTATTTCCCCCTTCTTTGTTTGAAGCTCATTACAAGCCTTAAGCGAAAAACCATGATTACCTTAACCTTAGGGAGTTTTGGAGCTTTGGAATTGTTTTGGGAATAAGTTCTTGAATAAGTGTGGGGGTGTGTGTATGTTTCATTGGATGATGTATATTGGCTAGTTGATCCCTTATGTTGTACACTTTACTTCTCTGCATGTTATCTTATCTCATTTCAAATTTTCGTGTGTACTGTTCACTATGTACTGTTCATGCCCCAAAAAAAAATTAAAAAAAAAATCAAAAAAAAAAATGAAAATTGAAAAAAAGAAGTTGTTTGAGGCAAGAGAAAGGGGATTGATCATCACAGAGGTCATTAGAGGTTTCTGGGTTTGTCTCTTGTGCTTATTCTTGACTTATTCCCCATTTCTCCTCTAGTTCCTCTGGTTTGTAGCTACTTATCCCATATATTATCCTCTACCCTGTCCTTGGCCCCATTACAACCCTAAAAAGACCTTTTGATCCTTATGTGCATGTTTGTTGGGTGTTGATTTTAGAGGCTTGCCAAGTCTATCTATTGCTTGTTTTCATGAGTGCTTTGAGAGTATACAGTTGCCTAGACACTTGAGAGATACAGTGATACAATGCATCTAGTGAGGCTCTGTTGCTTTTGATTCACCTCTTGAGCTGATTGATTGTCTTGCCATGTTTTGAAATGCTTGGATGATTTCCATAAGTATCTGGTTTCTCTAACTCTTTTTGTGTTGGATGTTGTCTACTCCTTTTCTTCTCCCAGGATTCATTGAGTATTGTGTAAATCTGTTTGTTTTCTTGTTTGTATTCTTGTTTCTGTTTCTGCATGCTGTGTCACTCTCTTTGATGTCTTTGGAATTGTTCCTTGCTCTGTTTTTTGATTTTGCCCAGGAGTGCAAAAGGCTAAGTGTGGGGGAATTTGATGAGTCATTATTTTCCCCTATTTTCTTACCTTTCTGTACTTATTTTAATCTCTGATTTGCGCTTAATTTTTGATTATCTGCACTATTTTCTAATTGGGCTTTAATTGGACTGGTAATTCATATTTTAGCTAATTTGAATTTTTTGAATCTAATTATTCCAAATTTCATTTTCAGGGCAGTTTAATAATTATCTGGGCTTGGAATTAATTTTGGACTTCAAGTGGAGCTGCCATGTCATTTTCCACGCCATCTGTCATGTCACCGCTGCACCATTTTCCACCTCAGCATTTATTTTCAGTTTTTAGTCCATTTTATTGTAGTTGGGTCAGACTTGTATTGTGGAGGGGCCCAATTTCATTTTAGGTTTAGGTCTAGGTTAGGGCTGACTTGGCAGCCACTAACAAGGGGTCTGATGTGACTACGTGAACAGTAGCCTCTCTTTGTTTTTGTATTCACGTTTTTCCTGCTGGAGACATAGTTCACGTTTTTGGCTTCCATTATTCTGTTCCTTTACGTTTTGGTCTCCTTCTTTTCTCTTTTACGTTTTGCTTCTCTTCTGCTCTTATGTGTTACGTTTTGTATCTGAATCATTGAAGAATACATATTGAAATACAAATTGTGCATTTTCGTTTCCATTTTCGTTTCCATTTTCGTTTTTGTTTCCGTTTTAATGGAAGGCTAAAAAACCCCTGGGTTGACTTCTTGTTGTGGATTGTAATCTCTGTTTGAGGTTGGGTATGTTCGTATGTCTCTGTTCTGCTTTGTTCTTCTTCATTGAACCTCTGAAACATTTTTTACACTTGTTCATGCTTAATGAATCAGGTTGCTCACAAGTTGCTTAATCTTGTGGGGAGGTTTAATGTTGTATACGTTTGCTTAATTCGTGTAGGGAAATCTTGAGTTAATCTTCGCTTAGTTGGTTAACTTGGATGGAACAAGGATTAAGTTATGAACAGAGAAATCTTTTGAGGACCAGGGATAAAAGAGTTGCAATCTGAACAGGGAACCAATCCATTTTTACTTACTGTTTTAATTCGTATTATTGTGTACAAACTAAAAATCCGAAAACAAACCCCCCCCCACTTCGTATGTTTAAGCCTTTAACAGTAAAAGACGGTCCTTGGGAGACGACCTAGGAGTCACTTCCTAGTACTACATTTAATTGTATTTATTTGACCGGATACGGCTTCGATCAGTCAGAGAAAGGACATCTACTTTTTAGAAAAAGACAACACCGCAGCAGCTAAATTGATGAGGAAAGTACAAATATACCTAGATCATGATTGAAGTTAGAAATCAAAGAAATCAACTACATAGAGAGACTCCACGAATACAAGCAAGCATTTAATGCAAGATCAAATGCATTAAATGAGAAGATTTGCATGAACATGATCGTTGCCTCCATCTGCAATGTAAAAAAGCTACGCTCCAACGGACAAATAAAAATTCAAACAACGGGCAGATTTATCAAAAGTATATAAGTATCAAGACCAAGAAGAATGAGATATAGAACAGAGAAGCAAAAAGAAAGCGTGTAATACATATCTCAAGAAGAATCAACTATTTTTTGAATATCTGTGTAAAAACTAAGATAACTTATGTTAGTGAGTGTTGCCAATAGTTCATCCTTTCTACGAGAGTAACCAAACACTCAGACACTTATCTCTGAAAAACTAAGGTTACGCACCTTAGTGAGTGTAGAAATTATCCTATCCTCTCTGTGAAAGTCATACACACACTCAAAACCTACAACTGTTGTAAAGCCTGAAGAGGCTGGTAGAAAGAATACTTGTGAACTAGAAGTGGTTAAGAATACTAGCGTCTAGTTGACGAGCCAGAAGTGACTGAGAATACTGTAATCCTTTGTGATTAGTGGAACCCTTTTGCAGAAGGAAACTGGACGTAGCTCAGATTGAGTGAACCAGTATAATTGTCTGTGCATTCTCCTCACTTTTCAGTATTACTTACTTTGTTCTTGTTCTATTTCATTTTTCAACAAAGCTTTGGACGAAAACATACTTGACCTTGTTAAAACTACTTTACTAGAGGATAACGCTTTCTAGACGGAAAACTAGTTTACTTAATCTCTTACGTTGAAAATCAGTTTTGCTGAAAAAAATCATTAGACAGAAAAGTCTGCTTGAGTTTTCCAACCAAGAGTATTCTTGCAAAATAACTCTAAAATTTTGCTTCGAATCCAAACACACACACATTTAACCCTCCTTCTGTGTGTATTTTCGCTAACCTCACACTATAGTAGCCTTGATGAAGCTACTTCTTCTTTTTTAAGTGATGAAGAAGAAATCTTAGAATCCAAGGAAGAAACCTACCCTTGTGAAGGAGACTTATTAATGGTTAGAAGGCTCCTTGAAAACCAATCTAGTGATATAGACCAATCCAAAAGAGAGAACTTGTTCCATACAAGATGCAAGGTTTTAGAATATTCTCTCATTATGGATAGTGGGTCTAGTTGTAATTGTTGTAGCACTAGATTAGTTAACAAGTTAGCCTTAACTACTCTACCTCATCCCAAACCTTACAAATTACAATGGATAAATGAGGAAGGAGGTATTCATGTCTTATATATATTTAGTTTACACGTCAACTGCATCTATAATGTATAAAAGGAGTGTTGTGCAACGAACAATATTGGTCAGTTGTGTAATGAACCACAAATCTTTCTCAATCCAAACATGCAAAGAAATAAAAAAAAAAGGTCATCCAAAACCCTTGCATATACACATCAAAATGAATATGAGAAAACATGGTCAATTGAAAAGATTTTTCATGTGTAAGAATTCAAGTCATAGTAAAAAAATGTCCTTATTGTGTCAAAAATCCTAGCTAACAACAATAATTTTAATATAATGTTCCATTGTTTGTAGCTTTCATTTTGTTTCTCATGTTAGTTTAAATTAAAGTCAATTTTTAAAATTAGTTAGTTGTTTAAAATTTTTATTTACCGACTATAATATATTTAAAAACATTTAGCAAAATAATTAATACTCTTCTCTTCTAAAAATAATCAACTACAAATTAAAATATTTACTATGTATCTATATTATTAATATATGTGATATATCTTTCTAATGTACATATTTTGTTGACCGTTTTGTTCTTTAACTTTCAAAACACTCTTTTCAATTTCTCATACATTTTAGATAACTACTCAAAACTACTCTCAAACCCTTTGTTATTTAATTACTCATGCATATTTATATAATTTCAATTATTTTATTATTTATTTTATTTTTATTTTTTAAATAAAATTCATAGAGGCACAAAGTATCTTCTTGACACTAATAATAATAAATAAAATTATATATATATATATATATATATATATATATATAAAGAAAATTGAGTGTCAACCAATTTCCAATGAAAATAATAAAATAAAATAAAATAAAATAAAACACATAGGTGAAAAAAGGGTTAAAAATCGTTTTCTCAATCTTTAATGGTAAATGTGACATATTGGCAAATAAAATTAAATGTCTTTTATTTAGATAATTTTTTTATATTAAAAAAGTCAAAAGCTCCCTAACATCATTCAACTAAACAAACTAACTTATCATTTAAAAATTAACTCCTATATATTAAATGTAAATGATTATCTTATGTGAAAGCATTTGTAGGCAAAATTTATTGACATGAGTGTTTTTTTTTATAGATTCTTTTAACTTTTTATTTAATTTATTTATTATATTATTTATAAATTAAAATTTCTTATTTTTAAAATAAATTATCAATAGTTAAAAATAATCTTGTTTCAAAATAAAAATGATTTTTTAAATAAAAAATATAATTTATTTTTTAAAATTATTTATTATATAAATTTTAAATATAATTTATAAACTCAAATATAGTATTTGATAGTATATGTAATTTGTTATAAAATTTAGTTATTTATAATAAACATAACATGTGATAATACATGTACAAAAAATACTAGTACTTTATTATTTTCATAGAAAAATTTAAAAAAAAAATAAGAATAAGATGAAATTTGTATTATAATTATGATTTATGAATATTAATGAAAACATATACATCAAATAAAACTTATAAACAAAAAGTAAATTATTAACTTATTTTTATTTAAAAATCTATATCTATATATATAGAGTATACAAAATAATTATTATTATTTTCATATTTTTTTTAGATGATTTTATTTTTAATTTTTAAATAATAATTAAAAATAATATTAAAAAATTATTTTTATCAAATTCAAAACTTAAATTTTAAATTTATTTTAAAATTAAGAATCAATTATAATATCAATTAATTCAATAAATATTAATAATTTTAAATATTTTACTAAATAAAAATATAAAAACATAAAATATTTCAACTTCATTATCGACTTATATATTATTTATGATATATTTCTTTTAAGAAAAAGAGAAAGAAAAAAAAGAAAAAAAAGTTGAGCTAGCATCGTTTCCTCCTCCCCTTGCCCTTAACACGTGTTACGCGGCCATCGAATATTGCTTGGAAAGAATTGAGGGCTACGTTACGGTCACACGGAACAACCCTTTCTAGCAAGTAAACCCGATTTTCAACTTCTCTTCTCTCTCTCTCTCTCTCTTCACATACGATCTTTCGCAGCTGAATCTCCAACAATGGTGCTCGAGGTAAACCCTGTTTTTCCTTCGTATTAATTTCAGCCCTGTCACCACAATCCCTGTAATCCAATCAATTAGGGTTTCCTCCTTAATCGTTTCTGATCACTAATTACTATTTTTTTGTGTGTTTAATAATAGGCGACGATGATCTGTATTGATAATTCGGAATGGATGCGCAATGGGGATTATTCTCCTTCTCGATTTCAGGCCCAAGCAGATGCTGTAAATCTTATTTGCGGTGCTAAAACCCAGGTGTGAAGTTAACCCTATCTATTATTGCCTAACACCCCTATTATCTGTGACTTTTACTTTGAGTAGAAAATCAAAGTTTATCAAACATTGTTGTGTTTCAGAGTGGGATTTTAAATTTAATTTGAGGTTTAGGAAATTGGTGTTGGGTTCAATTGTGCTGATTTTTTTTATTTTTTTTGGTAATTTAGTCTAATCCAGAAAATACGGTTGGAGTTCTCACGATGGCAGGGAAGGGCGTTCGTGTTTTGGTGACCCCTACCAGTGATTTGGGCAAGATCTTAGCTTGCATGCATGGTCAGTTTTTGTTTCTTGAAATATTTGGAACTAGTGGCAATTGAATTTGGCGTGTTGTTTTAGGATGCTGAGTGTAATTTCTGTGTTGTTGGGTGCCTACGATCGCAACTGATGTTTCATGAAACTTATTTCTGTAAATGTTGAGCTAGAAATAAATTAATTTTGCAGTGTATAATTTTGACATGTTATTTTATGGTTGGATTCTTCTGTTCATGTAATAGTTGATTTGTTTTTCCTTTTTTTTGTGTCCTATGTTAGGACTAGAGATAGGAGGTGAGATGAACCTAGCTGCTGGCATTCAGGTGGCACAATTGGCTCTTAAGCATAGGCAGAATAAGAAGCAGCAGCAAAGGATTATTGTCTTTGCTGGAAGGTGTGATGGCTGTTTCTTCTTTGTTACTTGAAATTGTTTTGTTTGTTTGGACTATTTTCCCTCTAATTATCTCATTTGATGCTTTGCAGTCCTGTTAAGCACGAGAAGAAAATGTTGGAGATGATTGGCAGAAAATTGAAAAAGAATAGTGTAGCACTTGACATTGTGAATTTTGGTGAAGAAGATGAGGGTAAGACTGAGAAGCTGGAGGCACTCCTTGCAGCTGTTAACAATAATGATACAAGCCACATCGTGCACGTTCCATCTGGTCCAAATGCTCTTTCTGATGTGCTAATAAGGTTGGTGGCTTTATTTCTTTTTCTTCCTTTTCACAGCATTCCCTATTTGAACTGAATTCCCATTTGAGTAATTGAAAAGTTATTAACTGTCCCTACTTCTTCTACTAAATTCTGTTCACTTTTCATCTAACTCTGATTAGTGTGTTTGGACTTTTGACTCTTGTGCATTTTCTTTTAAATTCTCTGAACTTTTGTGGCAGTACTCCTATTTTTACTGGTGATGGTGAAGGTGGAAGTGGTTTTGCAGCAGCTGCCGCTGCTGCGGCAGCAGGTGGTGTATCTGGATTTGAGTTTGGTGTTGATCCAAACTTGGACCCTGAACTGGCTCTTGCTCTAAGAGTTTCAATGGAAGAAGAGAGAGCCAGACAGGAAGCAGCTGCAAAAAAGGCAGCAGAGGATGCTTCCAAACAGGAGAAAGGTGGTGAGCAGCAAGCTAGCCCACAGGATACAACAATGACTGAGCGTGCCAGTGCATCAACTTCTGAAGCTGAGACTAAGAAAACTGATCTAACGGTTGGTGTAATTTATTTTAACCATGGTTGCTGCCTGTTTAGAAAATAAAAACAATTATCTAAACACATATAAGTAGTTTGTAGGACTTTTTGCTATAATTATTTTGTACACTATTTTAATTTTAATTACCAGCATGTACACGGTTGAAAGCTTTCAAAGGTTGATATTAGAGCTACAGTAACTTTAATTTTCTTCAGAGATCATATAGTTTTTCGATGGGTGGTACAAGTGAAACTAAAAATTTTTTATGTAGTATGGGGAGCTAGTTGCTTCCTGAGAATCTACAGCAGACCTTTGCCTTCATTTGTCCTTTTCCAATTTGCTGTTGTCCTAATTAATCCAGTGCTAACAACTTCATTATGACTGATGCTGGGACCTACATGACCACTCCATTGATTTAATATGTTGAGAACATATACTCCATAATATTATCAATCTATAATCAGTTGACCATTGTAGTATCTTGTTTTGGCATCTTACAATGTACAACAATGAGCTGTTGCAATGTATAAATTTGTCCCCCACTCAATCCCAGAATAAATTGCTTCTGCCTGCTTTGCTTTTGGATAAGTACTCTTGTTTTAATTTCATTCTTCCCATGAATCAGCATCAGGCAATAGTATTTCATTTGCGTGAACTGACTTTCAAATGAAAACAGGATGATGAGAATGCTCTACTACAGCAGGCCCTTGCAATGTCGATGGACGATCCTGCAATTAGCCATGATGTGAGAGATACTGATATGTCTGAAGCAACTGCGGATGATCCTGAGTTGGCATTAGGTGAGTTTTTAGGCTTAATCATTCTGTATTTAAACATGGGTGGATGCTTTTTCACTGAGTTGGTTGATGATTGATCTGGTTCTGAAATTGAGAAAAATTCTTCCAATTTTGGTTTAGTCAAGAGAGATAGAGAGTTTTCTTAGTCCTTTTTGTTTGAAAGTGGGTCTTTATTATCTTGAACGAATAATTTTGTTGCATGGAGATTGTTTTGCATGGGTTTTTCATAACATCTAACTCCCCTTTTTGAGGGTTTGGCCTATTTTGGTCCGCCTGGTTTTGAGGTTTCAGTGGTTTGGCTTTAATTTATCATGTTCTCTTCTATGATAAGCTCTGGTTATGAAGTCAATTTGCATCTTACAGAATTTATAGGAAAGCATTAGTAGTTGATTTCACTGAATTTTTGACTTTTCATGCTTGGAGCTCTCCAATTGTCAGTAGAAGATGGCACAAAGGACTCGGCAAGCCAGTCTGACGTTAGTAAATTGTTGGCAGATCAGTCCTTTGTATCTTCTATCCTTGCTTCGGTATGTCTAAATTCTTGTAAATTTTTCATATATCTTCAAATGTATTAATAGAATGATTTGCAATATGTTCTGCACTGAATAATATTTCATTGCTTCTGCAGCTTCCTGGGGTTGATCCAAATGACCCGTCTGTCAAAGATTTGCTGGCTTCCATGCAAAATCAGTCTGAGGTAGGTTTTCTTTTATGGAAAATAATTATTGGGTTTGAAAAGAAACTTTTGGAAGATTTCACTTAAGTCCTGCTTGAATTTGGCTTTCACCTAGATTAGCCTTTAACAACTTTTCATCGCTCCCCTCTTCTTTTAATTTATATGTTTTCTTTAGTAATAGTTGGATTTTGCAGTGTCTTAGTCTGCTAATCTTGTTTTCTTAGTATTTTCCGCCTATTTAATGATCTTTGAGGCCATAGCTGCAAGTGGAGTTTTATATATAGTTGTGACAGTTTAATCTGAGTATTCTCCCTTATTATTAATTTGGCTGATAAAATTTATACATGCTCAGTCAACGGGGAAAATTGATCATTATCACACTAATCAAAATTTAACTGTTTGATATTTATATCTATATTTCCCTGGAATCATTTAGGTGAAGAGTGGAGGGTTAATCCTGTGCGTAAAGTATCCACTAAATGGCTGATGTATATGTGCATGTATAAATTTAATCTTCCTTTTATTTGGCTTAATAGAATTTTATACGAGTGATATGCTTACTACTTCACATGACTAACATTTTAAGATTCAAACACTTGGTATTTTGGTACATTCCTGGGTTATTAACAGTTTTCTGATTGTGCTGTCAATCAGCCTCAGCAGAAGAATGAAGACAAACCACCAAATGAAGAGGAGAAGAAATAATCTCGAGTCTGGTCGCTGTTATATTTCTGTTCCTTTGCAAGGCATATCAGTAGCATGTTGGAAAGTGATTTGTGGGGCGTTATTTCTCTTGTATTCCATTTGAGTTTCCCCTGCTGATTGGAACGGGTGTATGTCTCCCGATTAAGTATGGATGATTGAGTATGGCTGATCAATGAGGGCATTAAAGCGAGTTAATGTTTTTATGATTAAAAATACACTATCCTTTTAAAATGTTCATTAGTCTCATTACAAAATTAATATGAATCCTTTCCTTTTATATTTATTTCTTGCATTTATTTTAGTTTAACTGTAGTTGCTTAAGTTAATCCTGACCCACGGCCTTTTTTCAAGTTCGAAAAGGAGTGAATTTTATATTAAGCGACGTGACTGCCAATGTTGTCCAAAGCATCGATAGCTCACGATTGAAAAAGTGACATGACTGCCAAAAAGAAAGGATAAGAGATATGCTACACCCTCTTAAATGTCCGAAATGAATGAGCTGAATTACATTCCGAAAGGTTAAAAGTAAAAAATATTAATTTAAATTATTATTTTTATTTTAAATTAACTGACAGAATATTGAACTTTATTAGAAGATTTTCTGGTCTCGGAGGATATAACATTTTTCATATCATTACGGAAAAATGTTTCCTCCGAATTCCAGATAAAAAATTTTCTGACGTAATATTCTATAAATTAATTTAAAATAAAAATAATAATTTAAGTTAATATTTTTAACTCTTGCATTTGAAAGGATGTAATATATGTTAATGTATCCTTTACATGTTGATGTATTACATCCGAAAAGATGTAATACTTCAACATGTGTTACATCCTTTCAAATGGAAAAGTTAAAAATATTAACTTAAATTATTATTTTTATTTTAAATTAATTTATAGAATATCAAATTTTAAAGTTGGAAGATATATCGACATTCGGATTGTATAGATTTTCTTTTATTTATACATATTTTATAGGTTTTTTCTTCTATTTTTTAATAATATTTTATACTTTTATAATGTCACATCGTAGGTTTTATTTTAAACAATTCAATCAATTTTTTACTCCAATTAAGAAATTTACTAAAATTTTTCAAATGGATTTCACATGTATCTTTTGTTTTATATATTTTATTATTGATTTTAATTTTAAGTTAATATATTTAAATATTACTTGTCAAATAATAAATAAGTGTAAAATATATTTTATTAAATAAAATTTAACTTAACAAAATTAATGTGAATTAAAATTAATAATAATAATAAATTTTAAAATACACAAAGAAACACTAATAAAAATTTTATAATGTCCATTTAAAGTTTCAAGTGTTCATCAATATTTGGAACATCGTATGAACAATCAAAATTTTATATCATACTTTTCTCATTCATCTTCCACAATCATATTATGCAACATTATGTATGCATCCGTTATTTTCTTCAATGTATTGATGTTCTAAAATCTAGTCAATCCACGTATAATTGCAAAACATGATTGAAGCACTTCAAAAGCTCTTTTAACATCTTTTCTTGCTACTTCTTAATGTTGGGCAAACGGTTTTATTTTTTCTCCTAGTGGCTTTGGGACGGTTTTTATAAATATAGCTCATTCTAGGTAATATTATCTGCTAAATAATACCCATGTTGTATGTGGTTCCATTTATTATAAATTGTACTTGAGGAGCTTTCTTTTGCAAAACTTACTTAAAAATTCCATATTGGTTAAGGATATTGATGTCATTATTTGAACTAGCAACACCAAAGTATGCATGTCAAATCCACTGCTTCTAACATAATTGTTAATTTGACATGATCTCCTGTTTGATATTGACCTTTCCATGTTGTAGGACCATTTTTCCATTCTCAGTGCATACAATCAATGCTACCTAACATACTAGGAAAGTTGCATGCATCTCCAATTTTCAATAGATGTTCAATGTCATTATTGTTAGACCTCCTCAAGCACTCAATCCCAAATACCACATTCACTCCTTGGACAAACTTATGTAAGCATTCCACTATAGTGGTTTCACCAATGCATACATACTCATCCACGCTATTTGTTTGTGATCCACAAGCCAACATCTAAATCATAGCAATGCATTTTTGCAATGGTGAAAGGCTTGTTCTTCTAGTTGCATCATTTTGCAATTGGAAATACTCATCATTGTTGCTAACTCCTTCAACACTGTGTAGGAATACACGCCTTTGCATTTGGAACCTTCGTCACAATTGATTATTTCTATATACTGGACTTATGGACAAGTAATCATTAAATAAGCGAAGATGGCCTTCTTCACGATTTTTTGGAATATGAGTTCTTTTACGAGCACATTGGTTGGAGCTGCTACCTTCTTCCACATGTTGATCAATTAATTTTTGAATGTGTTTATGTTGTGCTTGAATGACACTTAACTCATATTTAATAAATTTCCAATTGAGCTCATTAAGGTAAGAAATCTAACACAAATGCAATTGAAGAAAATAGGAACTAGGGAAACAAAATGGTGTGATGAAAAATGGCAACAATATAACAACATATAAGGTTTAATAGCTAATGTTATGTAATGGCTACTTCAACTCCCAACAACTAGTTTGACTCTTATTGACTACTTCGACTCCAACAAGACTAGTTCAACCCATGTTTTTCTTAATTATTTCGCATAAATGATGGTGATATCAAAGTTGTGTCTCTATCATCCCAATTGTATCCTTCATGAGTGTATCAAACTCCTTCAAAAGCAACTCTCACTCTTTGTCTTGGACTTTAGATTTTTAATACGTTTAAATTCTTTTAATCTCGCTAATGCTTCATTAGAATCATTGCTTTAATCTCTACGAGGTTAGAATTTGATTCTTTAGATTTCACTTTAGCCTTCCTTTTTGCCATTTTTGTTCCCATCGGATGCTCTAAAGTAGATGATGTTGGGTCAAAAATTTTCTATTTTTTGTTGTGTTTGATTGGGATGATAATGTATATGCCCCTGAAGCTTATGTCTTTGTGTTTTTTTTTTTTTCTTGAATAACCTCCATCATACACTACAAGCCATTTTGCTTGGTTCCTCAATTCACGCCATGCATACTCATAAGTGAATTTTTTTTTTGTGATCTTAATGAAAAATGGTTAAAGTATTGTTGATGATATCATCCCTAGAGCTCTCACTTTTCTTCATTCGAACGACTTGTGCGTAACACCCATTAAAATTTGAACTTCACCATTCATCTTTGTCCATTAAGCTTTTAGTGCACCTATTCCCCTTGTCATTCATTAATGATTTTCTTCATAGTAATTTTTTATCCTTGACCAAAAACCATCTGTCTTTTGGTCAACCCCAACAACTAGATCCTTTGAAGCATTTAGTTATTCACTAATGAGTAGTTTATCTTAATCCATTGTAAATCGTTGTTTAAAATTTGCACGACCACATAACCTTATATCTTCATTGATTGCAATTTTATCCAAGTTGATTTGTGAAGAAAAAGAAGGAATGGAAAACTCTGGTATAGATTCTACTAACGTTTGTACTTTTTGAACAAATGAGAGTAATTGTTGGGATCAAACAATTCATTCCACTTTTCCCCGATATTACATATGGACTATCCATATGACATATTTGGTGGAAAGAAACTTGAGTACGAATATGGGAGGAAATTTCTCATGTATTTGGAAAATTTGAAGATTGAGAAGGATTTTGAAAATTTTGGGCTTTTGGGGGTTGCCAATTTGACATCCAATTGAAGAAAAAATTAGGATTATATTGATTGAGATCTTCCATTTGTCTATACAAAGAAAGGTTACTAAGAAAAAATTTAAGAAAATAAATAGATGTAAGTGAAGGATGATTGTGTAAGAAAATAGTACCAAAATTAAAATTTATATAAATCAAATTTATTGTTCAATCAATAAACGGTAAAAAAAATGGAACGGTAATTTTTTAATCACCTGACTAATTAAATAATAGCTACAAGAGTAAAAAAATATCAAAAGAAAATGCAACCGTCAAATTTACCATTTTAACAAATTTTGCTTGTGAAATTTGGATGGAAGAGACATACATATTGTGAAAAAAAAAATTCAAAATGTATGGTTTTTTTTTATAATAATAATATATTTTAATAGCATATTTTAATACTATATTTGACATTTCCTTTGGTGCAAGTTTTGCTTAGGGGGTACCAAAACCCTCTGTGATTAAGATCACATAAATGATGACATGTGTTAATTTTGTCAGAACTTATAGTTTTTAAGAATGTTTTAATATTTGCTATTTAACCCTCATTAATTTATAACCTTTTAAATAATAGCCCTCAGCCTATTTAAATATGCTTTATCTTCTTCATCCCCCTACCCTTTTCATTTTCATTTTTCCTCTTCTCTCTGGCGCATATCTGGCTCCGGTGCTCAAAACCTACTCTCCCTACCAAAAGCTCCATCAAAGACGATAACTTCACCGTGTACCCTCCGTTGCACATACCACATTTCGTTAGTCATTTTCTTTCTATTACTGTGTTTGCTTCATTTTTATCATCTTCATCTTACAAATTAGGTTTGTGCTTTATTTGTATGAGGTTACTCTTTCGAAAGGGGATTTCTTTTGAAGTTTGTTAGAAACTATAAAATGCATGTTTATTTTAGTAAAAGGTTTTAGGGTTTCGACTGAGGTTCGGATTTCGTTAGTTAGTTTGTCAGTGTGTTTGTCTTTTGGGGTTTTGCAACCCCATTCGAAGGGGTTTTGTGTATTCATCGCTGTCTTTGTCATTTGGGATATGCAGTTTGTGACATGTAATAGATATATGTCCATTTTGGTGGTGTGTTTATTAATCCTATTTGCGAATGTTCAGGGTTTTATTTGTGAATGTGGCGTTTCAATCTCAGTGAGCATGGAAGCATGCAATAGATCTATGTCCATTTTGCTGGTATTTTTTTAGTTGTTTACAAAACTGGACATTGTTACCTATGTGGTTCATTTGTTTGTTGTTTTCCGATTGATTCTATTGTTTTAGTCTATTTAGTGTTTTTGCATGCTCAAGAGATTTCATTTGGAGTTTTGTTTGTTTATATGGTTATATGTGATTTAGTTTTGTATTTGTTAATCGCATAGGTGAGTTTGGTGATATAGTTTTGTTGAATTTATTTATGTTTAACTTAGTTATGTTTTTGTGAAATGAATCACTTAATTTATGAATTATTTTTGTTGTTTTACTTACACATTAATAGTCTTCAGTTTCTGAATTACATATTTTTTTTTAGGAACATGACTGAATGTTCATCTTCAGAAAGTAGCAGGGTTACATTATCACCAAATAGAAAGATGAGAAAGTGTTTTTGTGGAGTTCCTTGTAAGGTTCCAAGAACTTCTAAGAACTTTGGTAGAAAATTTTTTAGTTGTGGAAATTATGATGGATATAACAAGCATTGCCAGTATTTTTATGATGCAACCTAGTTGATGAAGTTTATGAGAATGAAAAATTGCTTTCAGTAGTTGCAGCTAAAATGAGTCAGATAGAAGAATTGAAGGGGATATTTGATAAATTGAATAGAGACACTGAAATAGAATCTTTGAAGGACATAGTTGATGAAATGAATAGTAAATTAAGTGTTGTTAGTAGTAAGGTTGAAATGATTAATGAAGATTTGATGGCAACGTGTAATACTATTGATTCTCACGTGGTAGATTAGAGGAAAATGAAGTTTGTGATGTTGGCATTCATTGTGTTTATTGTAGCCAAAGTGATGTATTTTTGATGTTGTTATTGATTAATGAATTACGTTTTTTTGCAAGTTTATTTTATTTTATTTTATAAATTTATGTAACTTTAGGGTTAAATTTATTTAATTTTGACAACAAATAAGATATTTGAATGCATTTGTTACATAATATCATTTTTGTTCCACTAAGTTGTCTGTCATATGTAAACAATAATTTTTTGTAAAATATTTTGACAAATCTATAAACTAGGTAAACTATAAATGAAATTTATGCTAACAAAAACATAAGTGAAATTACAAAACATTTTATAAGATGAAAAGTTTAATCTTGTTTTGGTTTTTAAATTGTAAAGAACATTTGTACATATTTTTTTTATTAAAATTTACTATATTGTTTGAAAAAATTGAATAAAGCTAACACATTGAATACATATAATGTCGCATAGTAAAAATTAGGAAAAAAAATGATTTTTTAACACAATGGCCCATGAAAATTGTAACATGATATATCTTATGTGATAATTTACTCATTATTACTATATAAAAGCCTAAATATATTTTAAAAAACATCAGCAACCAATGATAATATAAAATAAAAAATAATACTGTAAAAAAACATTTACTTGATTTAAATTACGCAATAACTTAACTATATTGTATAAGCATGAAGACGTGATTTTTCCCGTTTAACCAGAAGTAAAAAATAGTAGCTTCTCCTTAAATTCCCAATTGGACGTGAGGAAAACTTGCGTTTAAAAATTAAAACCAAACACGCACTAAGTCGTGTGAAACTTTCATGATTGTTAATTGTGATGCAGATAAAAAAAAGAATGAAATCATAGACAAACACTTAAAACAACACAACAGTTATAAAAGAAACATAAAATCAAAAGGCCAAGTCAAGCTTTCTTAACATGGAGGAAGAGGAAGTCGAAGTTATGAACTTTTTCAATCTTAAGTTGTATGCCTTTCTCGTATCGTTGACCTTTAATAAGCTGCCCCCATTCCTTCCCAAGATAAAACTCCCTTTTGTTTCGCTGTGTTGACGGTTTTTTAATGTCAGCTTGAACCATCTCTCCATCTTCGTTGATTAAGACACAAAAATTGTATTTGTCTATGCTCCAAACATCAAAGTATTTGACCGAAAAATACTAGAAATAATAATGAAAGTAAATTATTTACATCATTATGTATATTAATTTTTGAAATAAAATATTTTATTAATTAAAAAACAATGATGTAATTCCATACCAAAGGTTGTCTTCCAGTTGCTGCAGATTTTGTTATAGTGTGAAACCAAGGAACAAGATGTCTTGGCATATGTTCTGTTGGAAAAGACAATGTAGTTGTTGTTGTTTGGGTGGTGGTGAATCAGCCTCCGTTAAATCTACAATCTCATTGTCATGGTCGATAAGTGGGACATTAACCTTGCTGAGAAAATTAAAAGTGCACATTAATAAATAAATAAATGAAAAATTAAAGTTAATGAAATATAGGTTTGCAATTATATGTACCTTTTAGAACTCTAGCCAATTTCGTTTTAAATTTTAGGATATGATATTTCCTCTTCAGCAACAGTAAAGATACGCAAGTTAAAATTGTTTGACCCCTTGTACCAGAACTCAACAATATGTTTGTTTTTGATACCATAAAAATCTATCATTTCATTTACTCCTTTGATAATCATATCAACAGTTTTACATAAAAAATTTTAGATAAACCTTGAAGGAATTTCCTTGTGGGTCTGTAACGAGACACTTGCATGGTTCTATTTTACAAATCCAGTACTTGTAAAATTTTGCATTCAAATAGATGCGACCCTAAACAAACAAAACAAAATATGGAAGAACATAAGTTATGAATACCATGAAATTTTTTTATTTAATTTTATTTAACATACAATATAAATAAGTTAACCTTATTTGGGTACACGTCAGAACGGAAGTGTGTTGGTGGGTTTTCCGGATCAACGTCATTAAAATACTCCGTTATATGTCTTCAGCCAGGAACAAAGACAAGTAAATTGAAGGGTTCAATTCCACAAACGAAGTCGTGTTTTTTTTATATATAAACCCTAAATCGTAGACATAAAAACAGATAATGCAAAAATAATGTATGAAATGGTCATTAATGATACATGCAATGAAGAACACTAATTTTTTGTTTTTCATTACAGAATACAGACGAAGAACAATCAAATGGACGAATTTAACATGTAAAGTTTTGATTTTTATATTAAGTGAAGTTTGATAAACCTTAAGCCCTAAAAGAAATTTTTTTTTTTGTAAAACAACGATAATGAAGAGGATGAAGTTATCGAACCAACAAGATTGAAGTTTTTGAGACGACTGTGACAAGAAGATGATTCTGCGAAGAAGATGAAAGTGGCTTGTTGTCTTGTATTTGTTTAGGGTTGAGAGAATGATGAAATGATGGCACTTTATCTGTCTTTTGCCCAGTTTCTGCCCCGTTGGAATTGAAGAAATACTGAAAATTAAAGTGACTGATTGTTGCCCCGTTTCCGCACACGTTTTGGTTTGAAACGTTAAGACTTGTGGTTGTGGCAATTACTGATGGTGCATTGTGAATATCAAAACCACAAGACTCTTCCTTCCCGCATAATAAGGTGTTTTGTATTCCCAAAAGCATATTCCGTGGTTAATTTTTTATTATATTATTATAAATATAGTAAAAATTTACTTTAAGAATTTTAAAAGCATGTATTTTCCTCCCAGGCGATCACGGAATTTGAACTAGTTTTAGTTTTTTTTTTTTTAAATTTTGATTATTATGAAAAAAAGTAATGTTTTTTTTTTAATGTTTTAGTTCTGAAACTGATTTCATGGTTAGGTTTAATATGAAAACTATTGTTTGATACTATCCATTATGATATTTATTTAATTAATTTAAATTTTGATGTTTATAGCAATAAAATGGAATGATTAGTATAAACTTTATGAGGCTCGTGTATTAAACTTTTGTTATAAACAATAAGATTTAATATTTTCATGAATATAATCAAAGTTTAGCAATGTTCATTTATGCATGAAAATATTTATTAATTATGAACCAGTAACAAAGTTTGGAATAATAATAGTTAAAAAAAATGCAGATAAAAGGAGATAAAATTATTTAAAAAAAAACACGTTATCGATTAATATAGCCATAAAATATAAAATAATTTAACAATAGTCATATAAAGTTTTGAAGCCGTTTGTTTTTTTCATGTAGATTCATCCAATTTACAGCAACAAGTTTAATGATCTCATTAAAAATTTTGTTGTAATTGTGTAGGACCAAATCGAGTGCAATTTGCATCCTAGTTTCGGTGTTAACCTGATACATGAGAAAGAATGTGATTATTATACTGTTTGTGACAAATATATCATATATGAAATTTAATTGATAATATACATTTAATAATTACATTTATTTTATAATCTTTTGACTTTGCTCCTTCAATCATCCACTTAGCAACAAATACTCCACAATCATTTCTGCAATGTTTATTTGTGGTAACAAAATTTTGATTAATATATTTATAATAATATAATAATAAATGTAAAAACTAATTTATTTAAGATAAAATTAAAGAATTTACTTACGATTCAGGTTGTTGTTGTCCTATGTTCTATAGCACCTCCAAAGTATAATCCAAAAATTGGGATTTTATTGGTGAAACCATACTCATAAAATGAGTCATCCAATAACATTTCTTCCAAAAAAATAGCCTGATATAAAATAAATAGTTGTTAGTAATTTTAAATTTTATTTGTTTAAAAAAAATAATAAATGTTTTTGTAAAATAATTATTATATTTACCAATTTCCTAACGTTTCTCCTTCGATGAGCATTTCTTTGGTTGTTTGGGCAAGAATCCAACAAAATCAGTTTTTCCTTGTTCAGATCAACAAGCATGAGATACCAATGCATATTCATGTCATTCATCAGAATAAATATCTGAAAATAATAGATTTTACAGATATTAATTTAGTATTTTGGATGGGAAATATGTTATAAAAGTTTAGGGTTGTTGACCAAAATATTACAAACCCTGGACAAATAATCAATTTTTCCCATGAATTCGAATTGATAAAAGTGCATGACAACATTTGGTGGAGTTGTCCAACCTAGAGCAAATTGCTGTAATAAATAGGAAATAAAGAGGTTAATAAATGTAATATTAAAATAAAAATAAAAATTGTTGATATTATGTGCATACCGCAACGGTAGTCGGTAAATACCGATTCTCAGTATAGTTAGGAGTTGATCTTTCAATCTCAGTGAGCATGGAAGCAAGTAAGATAAGAACCTACATGAATAGGTTAAGAACATCAATAAATAAATGAAAGAAGTATTATGATTGATTTTTTTTTAATCTTTATAAATTTTAAATATAAAAATAATGTAAAACAAAGTTTAGAAACTTACATCTTGATCAACTAATCCCCTTGGTATTAGTGTCTTCAAATTGTCTTTGTAGCCGACTATTTCTCTCGGCCCAACTGTTCTGATTATTATTTCTCTCCTATTAATAATCATTTTACAACACAAGTTAGTTACTTGTTTTGCATAAAATATTTTTTTATAGTTATATAATTTAAAGTATTTTAATAATAATAAGTTATAATATCATATTAAACTAAACTTACCCATTTATGTCATCATCCTTATTTGTACCAAATATATAAGCAACAACTACTGATTGAATATCATCCACTATCATGTTTTTCGGAATATTGAATATCATAGGTATCCACTGAAAATAGTAATCAATAAATTATAATATGAGGAATTTATTGAAATATGTAAAATATGTGAAAAAAAAAAGATTATACAAAGTGAAATACTTGTGGTATTTTTACTGCCTTATTTAGACTTTCGTAATGTGTATTATGTAAAGGCTCCAAATTAGACAATAAACCATTGTGTTTTCCTGCTATGGTGAATGAAAACAACCTTTTTTTGAGTTTGTCTTGTTTGCTAGCAAATTTTTGTGTGTTGTCAATTTTTTTCCTTGTTGTTGAATCATCGATAGGTGTGTTGAATTTTTCAATAATTTCAGTTTCATTCCTTTGAATGCTAACAGGTGACACTTGGTCATCTCGTTTTGATTGAGTGTGTGTAAACTGGCTCATGGAATAAGTATGCATTGGAGTTAACATTGAACTTTCAGATGCAACAAATTTTGTTAGATTATTTATTCCTTCCATCATGATCTCCATTGTTGATGCTAGTCATTTTACTGTGTCTTCTAATCCATCTGTTTGTTTCTTCTTAGGAATTTCAATTGGACTTGCTGAAATTTTGTCCTTGGCAACATGTTTTGTACACTTTCCATGTAGTTGCAAAATTCGTCAGTTAATAAATTTCAAATATGTTGTTTTCATAAAGAAGTAAATGATTTCAAGAAAGATAAATGTAAAGCATGTAACCTAGAAGAAATTTCTATCAGCTGCTTGACCTTGGGTATTTTCTTCTTTCGTGTTGACATTTTACCCAAATCTGTAGGAGATGTATTTTTTTTTGTTTGCCTTTTTGTTGCTTTGAGACACCATTGTTGGATGATTTCTATTGTGTTTGTCTGTGTTAAAGCTCGTAATTCCTATAGTCCAATATTCAACCCTTGCACCTGTCTTAAATAACATGATAGGTTATTGTAATTCCTGAAGAATTTGAATGGACAATTTAGGTGGTTAGAAGTTGGATGAAATAATTTTTAATATTAATGAGTTTCATAAAACACACGCATGGGATGCTCATAAAGGAATATGATTCATTTTTTATGGTTTAAGAATGATATCCATTATATTTAATGAAACACACTTTCATCTGACAGAAAAACATACACTAAGCCACAACATGCTTCTATTGGATGTGCTTTTAAATTTTAAATAAGAAACATACCTTTCTATTGTGGACGTGTATAGTTGTTTCATGTGATCTGCAAGGGCTACCAATGTGTCTCTACATAGACTGTTAGGTTATCTAATATCCAGCCATAACTTTATTATCATATAACCAAATATATATTTGCGCAACATACAACCAACTATATATGTTGTACAACTATTAATTAAATACAAATGAATATATTCATAACATGACAATATTAAATATTAGATAACCATAAACATAAAATAACTTAACAACATGCCTTTCATGGCAATATATATTCAAATGTAGTAAATAATGAAGTTCAAAAATAACAAATAAGTACTTTTAAAAAATTAAAATGTTCGGTTGAAAATTAAAACTACGACATAAGCGAAACTATATCAACCCCAAAGTCAGAAATACCACCATCAAACTTAAATAGCTTATTCAAACTTTTTCAACATTCAATACTAGATAATTGGGGTCATTGAGTTTTTTCAATTTTCAAAATTTGGTGTGCGTTGTATCCTTTGCGCTTAATGAGTTGACCCCATTGTTTGCCCAGGTAAAACTCATTTTTGTTGCGCTTTGTACACTTTCTGTAAATTTCAGACTTCACCATTTGTCCATGCTCATTAATCAAAACAGAAACTTTGTAGTTGTTAACCTTCCAATCATTAACATATTTGACTGGAAAAATACTGCAATGAAATATATGATAGTAAAAAATATTGGTCATAAATATTAATATTCATTTTTAAATATAAATACAAATAACACAAATCATTTAATTCGTAACAAAAGGTTACCGTCTGGTTGAAGTTGCTTTGGTCACAGTTAGAAACCAAACAATTGGATGTCTTTAAAGTTGGCTTGCTGGATGTCTTTGAAGTTGGCTTGCTGGAAAGGTTTGATCATTTTCAATTAAATCTTCATTTTCAATTTTATGTTCCATATATTCGACATTATCCTTGTTGTCATAATGAAAAATGTAATTTAGTAATTCAAATACTATTAAAATAATTATATATTTGGCTTTATGTGTATGTAAACTTTACCCGACATTTGTTGAACTGTTGTTGGTTTCTTTTTTCAATTGAGGAAAAGATATTTCCTCCTCAACAATATTATAAATATGCATATAAAAATTATTAGTCTCATTGTAGTAGAAATCAACTATGTGTTTAAATTTCAAACTATAGAAATTTATGATTTCACTAACCCCATAAAACATTCCAACAGTTTTACCTAAATTTTTTAAATGAAGTTTAAAAGTGTTCCCTTTTGGGTCTGCAATGAGACAGTCCCCTAGTTGTATCTTACCATTCCAATGTCTGTAAAACTCAGTATTTAAAAATATCCGATCCTAACAATAATAAAGCATTTGAAACAAGGATCAGTATCAATACTATATAATACTAGTATACATTTTATATCCAATATAAAAGAAAATAGAATATTACTTAATCTTATTTGGAGATAACTCAGATCTGAAGTGTTTGACAATGTTATCCATTTCAGCATTCATAAGATGGTCGATTTTCTACATTTAAATTTTTTTTTCCAATATAGAACAACATGCAACAAAGACAATATATGGGACGAACAAAAGACATTTTTAATCAATGGATTTTTAAATAAAATTGACTAAACTATGAAACCCAAACATACTGATTCCTAAAACAACATAGATTGACTGTGCTGATTATTGTTATGTTAATAAAGAAATATTAATAAAATAAAATAAAAATATCAAGATTTGGAATGAAATACAATGATACCATTAGATAATGTTAAGCGTTGGAAACAGAAAACGGCTGATGTTGGCTGATTGTCTTCAATGGATTTTAGGGTTTTGTGATAGACAATAGGAAGAAGATGAAAAGGTTTCTTTTTGCTTCTATAAGTTTCTTTCTGAATTCGACTTTTGATATTTTGATTTTGGAGTTTACTTAAATGAGTTAAAAACAAACTTCAATTTAGAGTAGTTGTAATTGTTATCTTTGGATGCTGCGTTCGGCTTTTGTATTTTTAAATGCATACGTGTATGTACAGAAAACAACTGAAGGGGCAAATGGGTTGATGACTGATGACAGTGATGAGTACTAATTGTGTTGTTTTACGTTCCATTCTCTCTTATTTTTGGTTACATATTTATTTTTAAAAAAATTGCTTTATATATTATTAATTAATACCATCACTTTTTTGGTTTAGCCTAATATTTAGTGTACGTTTCAATCAATGTTAGATAGTCTGAAAAGTTCTTTTAGTTTTGAATAAGCCATTTTTTTTATCAACTTGTTCGTTGAAATTGCATAGAAAAAACATATAATATAAAATGTATAATATAAAACATATAATATATAATATATAGTATACAAATAGCAATTCATAATATGTTTAATAGATCATGTTAAAGATTAAAATACAGATAATAATCTAAGTAAAGCATAAAATTACATTAAATTTAGGTTGAAAGTAGTGTCTCTTCACACACTATCATCTAGTGCTCATATTACACTACATGGTCAAAATTCCTATATTCTAAGGTCTCATCTCTTGCATTCCATGTGGCCAAAACTCCTGTTTCATTGTTGACAAATATAATTGAATCATCTGAAGAACACGCCGGTAACATATATCCTGGAAACTTATTACTGACTTGCATACTTGTCAACTTAGTCCAAGACGTGTGGACACCATATTCTTTCATTTCCCATATGTCCACCATGTAGTCCCAGTTTTCATCTCGCATGACAGTACAAAAAGTCAAACAGTCTCTTATATTTCTCAAACAACAAAGAGTATATTTCTCTAATTCAACTTTTCCAGGAATATTTAAATGATAAAATTTTGAATCTAATAAATTATAAGCCAAAATAACATAAGCATTTGTTTGCCAGTTGAAACTAATCCAGTGAAGAGAATCGCCAAAATAGAGTCCGATACATCCCTGATGAACAAAAATACAAGGCTTTGTAATTGTCATAAGGGACTCATCTTCGAAATCCCTCCATGAAGCACCATTGACAAAATAGATGAATACGCGATGAGATGGATCACATTTACTAAGATAAATTTGAACCACAACATAATTGTCTTCAGATCGGTCATAACCAAATCCATAGAAGTTGAGACAAAAAAAATCACCAGAGATTCTCATTATAATAGGTGGATATGCATGAAAAGAACGAGTAAACCCGGTAGAGGGATTCCAAATGAACAAGGATGTAGGAACCCAAAAAAGTATCATGCCCTTGCATGTACCAATAATTTTCATGTACGCATTGGAGTAGGTCATTGGGTTCTGAAGAATGCAACTTGCGTCTGCACCAAGAAGAGGCTTGCTTGCGTCTACGGATAGTATTTCATTTATGAAACATGAAAAAACATAATTTTTTTGATGATTTTCGATTCTGCGTATTGCCTTTTTGCGAAGAGAGATTGGGCAAACAAAGAAAACCAAAGTTTACATACTGTTTTGGCTCTACAAATTAATTTGACGGGTGCCAGCAAAAAACTCTCAGTTATTAACTCCACTGGAAGTGCCATTTTTGAGGGTGATGTTTACTGTAGATAATGACCGTACTGTATTTGTTGTGAAGTGAAGCAATGATGACTACCAAATGACTTTTGGGGATATTTATACAAAAAATGACATATACGAAGAGTTATATCTATACTAGAAGTTGCATCTCCACTTCTGTTCCCAATAACGGCACCCCCTGGCTCCCACGTCCGCTGGAGTACAACCGTTTATTTTAATTATGCAACCTTTTTATTTATTTTTAATGAGTTATTTATTTTAAGTGGATTTAAGTGGATCAGGTTGATTCCTTTGCATTATTGAAGCCACATATTTTAATTTAACTACTTGTCATTATTAATGATAAATTAACAAATAAAAATTTAATTATATGTACTTTATATTGAAGATTAATAAATTTTAGGTGCCTTTGATGAGACTAATGTATAATAAACGTGACCAAATAACTAAAGTAAGTTGATATTAATTATATGTACTTTATATTTAAGATTAATAAAGTTTAGGTGTCTGTGTCTAATGGGTAAAATATGAATACACTGTGCCACTTACTTAAATTGATGAGGCTCATGTTTACTAAACGTGACCAAATAACTAAAGTAAGTTGATATTATATGTACTTTATATTTAAGAATAATAAAGTTTAGGTGTCTTTGTCTAAGGGGTAAAATATGAATACACTGTGTCACTTACTTGAATTGATTAGACTAATGTTTAGTAAACGTGACCAAATAACTAAAGTAAGTTGATATTATATGAACTTTATATTTAAGAATAATAAAGTTTAGGTGTCTTTGTCTAAAGGGTAAAATATGAATACACTGTGTCACTTACTTAAATTGATTAGACTAATGTTTAGTAAACGTGACCAAATAACTAAAGTAAGTTCATATTATATGAACTTTATATTTAAGATTAATAAAGTTTAGGTGTCTGTGTCTAAGGGGTAAAATATGAATACATAGTGTCACTTACTTAAATTGATGAGACTCATGTTTACTAACGTAACCAAATAACTAAAGTAAGTTGATTGATGTTGTGAATTTTACTCGTATTTTAGCACTTTAATTCACAAGAATTCATAGCATAATCATGCATATCTTTCATGTTTTTAATAAATTTTTATATCATTTTCCTATTTTATGCTTTTCTTGGTATGTGTTGTGTTTTCTCTGAGCAGGATCAAGATTTAAGAATTAAAGAGGAAATGCTGAGCTACAGGGAAAATCACGGCCGTGATTCTAAATCACGCCCGTGATTCACCATAGAAAATCACGGCCGTGACTCCCAATCACACCCGTGAACGCCACTGACCCTTCATAGATGTGCTCCAGAGAAGATCACGGCCGTGATTCTCAGTCACGGCCGTGATTCACTTCGCGTCCCAGCTTTTTAAGTTTTATGTTTTATTTTTATTTTATCTTTGTAATTTTTTATCTTGGTAGTTTTACCTTTTTACCCTTTTAGGTTATAAATTAGATGAGGTTAGCCTAGAACGGGGATTTTTTGTTTCGGAGACAGTTTTTTTTAGTTTTTGACACTTGGAGAAGGTTGGGCGCCTGTGCCATCGACTCTAAGGTTTGCTTTTCTTTTATTCTTTTTTTCTTGGAGAACTACTATGAACTCCTGTGAGTAGTTTCCCTTTTTCTGGGATCAGGGCTTAGCCTCTGAGAACCTCTTTATTAATGCATTATTCAGTTTCTTAATTTTATTCCAATTCTTGATCTGTTCTTTTATATTTTATATATGAACTTTAATATTATTGTTTTCATAATAACATTAATTAAGGATGAACTGAGAGGAGAACTTGATTATAATTATGATAAACAATTAATCTTAATTTTCATAATCATAGATAATTAGGGATGAACTGAGAGGAGAACCTAATTATCGGAACCTAAAGGAACAGACTTGAGTGTTAAATCACGAGAGTTGATTTAAGCTTTCGACGAGCAATAGATTAACAAAGATCTTAATGGGTTTAATTGAACGTAATTACCACGAGAGTAGAGATTAATTTTAATTAAACACGTCCTCGTAGCCTGAGAAGGTGCAAGGATTAAATTAGGTTAAGACTACCTTCAAGATGGAATAGAATTAATTAATGAAAATAATAATTCAATAATGTTGGAACTCTTTGTGCGAACCCTAGATTCCCGGAAATCTCCTTATCTTATCTTAAAGTTTTATCTTATTCATTAATTGCATTACTATCCCTTTTACCATCGAATCTGATCTTATCATCTCAAAACAATAATTCCATCTGTTTTAAAATTCAAATTAAAATACTAGTAATTCTAGGTCAAACACGTAGTCCCTGTGATTCGATATTTATTACTTGACGACAACCGTACACTTGCGGTTTTCCATACATCAAGTTTTTGGCGCCGTTGCCGGGGACTACGTCTCTTGATTTAAATTACAATTATTTTAATTCGAATTTTTTTTTTTTTAAAAAAAAAAAAAATTAAATAAATAAATAATTTTTTTTTTTAGTGTTTACTTCTCCAATTCAGATTGCACGGGTCACTTTCTTTTTTTTTTGCAGTGCCTTAGGGTTAATGCAAAAGAGATCTCTACGTCTTGGGAAACCAACACCACTTGATCCTGAGATTGAAAGAACTCTCCTGAGAAGGAAAAGAAACCTTTCTAGAGAATTTGACATGGCTGCACAACGAGATAATTTACCGCTTCGGGATTACTCTGCACCCGTAGCTCGTGGGATACCTGGAGGGGAGATGCAAACTGGAGCTACTGTACCAGCTTCTCTGGTGAATATGCTCAAACAGAACACCTTTGGAGGACTACCATCAGAAGATCCTAATGACCACTTAGAGGGGTTCTTGGAAATCTGTGAGACCCAGCAATTTGATGATGAAGTTTCTGATGGAATGCGACTCCGCTTATTCTCACTCACCTTGAGAGATAAGGCAAAGGTGTGGCTAAGAACAGTGCCTAGAGAAAAGATAGCAACTTGGGAATTATGTGAAAGAGCTTTTCTAGAGAAATTCTTTCCTCCTTCTAAAACTAAAGAATTGAGGAAGAAAATCACTAATTTCCAACAAGGCACTGGAGAGACTATTTATGAAGCATGGGAGCGGTTCAAAGGATATCTTCAAGCATGCCCACAACATGGCTTCAACCGTTGGCTTACCATCCAATTTTTCTTTGAAGGATTGGACCAACAAAGCACCATGATATTAGACTCAGCAGCTAGAGGATCTTTCATGGGGAAACCTATTAATGACTGCATGATTATTTTGGAAAATGTAGCCTCAAATCACAGCCAATACAGTGAAAGAGAAGTCACAGCAAGGAAAGGAACTCCGGGGCGATATGAAGTGAACAATATTGAGTTACTCTTAGCAAAATTTGATACTCTTAATCAAAGATTAGACAAGATGGAAAAAGCTAAGGTTAATTCAGTGGCTACAAATCAAGTATGTGACCTTTGTAGGGAACAAGGGCACACTGCAGTAGATTGTACCTCAATTTTTACTGGAGAAAAAGAAGATACTACTGAACAGGTGGCAGCTTCTCATAATTTCTATGACACTCCTCGAAGAGAGAAGAGTAATCCATATTCCAACACATACAACCCTGGTTGGAAGAATCATCCTAACTTTTCTTGGAAGAATAACCCAGTTCAAGGAACTAGCAATCAGCAACCTAATTTCCGTCCGTCCAATCACTTCATTAATGGGGAAGGAAATCCAGTACAGACACCCTCAATTCAACAAAGTGTTTCAAGATTAGAAAACCTTATGGAGAATTTTGTCACTAATCAAAAACATACCAATGATTCAATGGCAAATTCTATTCAAAACCTTGCTGTCAAGGTTGAGAATATTACTCTCCACAACAAGATGCTGGAAAATCAAATTGCACAGTTGATGCCTAGTTCAAACAATTCTCCAGGTAAGTTCCCAGGTAAAACAGTTGCAAACCCAGCTGAAAATGTTAATGTTGTTACTTTAAGGAGTGGGAAGAAATTAGACAGACCTGTGTCTAATCAAAATGATAATATTGAGATTGATGAAGACGCTTCTCCTATGGTTGAAAAACCTGAAAAAGAGAGATTAGAAAAAGAAAAAGTATCTTCATCAAAGCCTCAAACTGTTTATCACCCTCCAATTCCTTTTCCTCAAAGGTTAGCAAGGACTAAACTTGATAGACAATTTGAAAAATTTTTAAATATGATCAAACAAGTGTATGTAAACATTCCATTTGTAGAAGCTCTACAACAGATGCCTACATATGCTAAATTTCTTAAGGATCTTTTAGCTAACCGAAGGAAATTGGATGATAGAGAGACTGTTACATTGATCCATCATAATTTGCCCAAAAAACTTAAGGATCCTGGTAGTTTCTCTATACCTTGTCTCATTGGATATCTAAGGTTTGAAAAAGCCTTATGTGACCTTGGGGCAAGTATCAGTTTAATGCCTTTATCAATTTGCAAGAAATTAGATATGGGAGAATTAAAGCCTACAGCAATGTCAATCCAGTTAGCAGATAGATCTATAAAATATCCCATAGGAATTTTAGAAGATGTTCCAGTTAAGATAGGTAAATTTTTAATTCCGGGAGATTTTGTTGTTTTAGAAATGGAAGAGGACAAACAAATACCAATCATACTAGGTAGACCATTTTTGGCTACAGCAGGCGTGATAGTAGATGTCAGACATGGAAAATTGTCCTTATCCATTAATGATGAAACAATGGAATTTAATATTGCTAAATCTGTTAGACAACCTTCTCTTGAAAATATTTGCTGCAGGGTTGATATATTGCCTAAAGACATGGAGGAAGAAGTCATGAGATCTATTTTGAGGGATCCCTTGGAGAATTTTCTAGTTGGAGGAAAGCACATAGATCTTGAGGGGATTCAACCTAATTATGCTTGCTTGATCGATTCAAGTCCCCCGTGTAAAGAAAAAGATCCTCTAGTAGAAAGTCTTCTTGAGTCTTCAACAGATTGGCAAGAAGAAAACTCTCCAAAGTTAGAACTTAAACCACTTCCTTCATCTTTAAGGTATGAGTTTTTGGGGGCTAATTCCACTTATCCAGTCATAGTAAATTCAGCTTTAAATGAAAAAGAAACTGAAAAACTTCTCAATGAGTTGAGAAAATTTAGAAAAGTTATTGGATATACTATGGCTGATATAAAGGGAATTAGTTCTTCATTTTGTATGCATCGCATCTTCTTGGAGGAAGGATCCAAACCTTCTGTTGAAGCTCAAAGAAGACTAAATCCCAAGATGAAAGAAGAGGTAAAGAAAGAAATTTTGAAATTATTGGATGCTAAGGTAATTTATGCTATATCTGATAGTCCTTGGGTAAGTCCAGTTCATGTGGTTCCTAAGAAAGGTGGGATGACAGTAGTTAAAAATGATAATAATGAATTAATTCCCACAAGAACTGTGACTGGGTGGCGTATGTGTGTTGATTATAGAAAATTAAATAATGCCACTAGAAAGGATCACTTTCCCTTACCTTTTATTGATCAAATGCTTGAAAGGTTAGCAATGCATTCATACTTTTGTTATTTGGACGGATACTCCGGTTTTCATCAAATCCATATTCATCCATTAGACCAAGAGAAAACTACTTTTACATGTCCCTATGGTACTTTTGCTTATAGGAGAATGCCTTTTGGCCTATGTAATGCACCTGCTACCTTTCAAAGATGTATGACTGCAATCTTTAGTGATTTATTAGAAAAAGAGATGGAAGTTTTCATGGATGACTTTTCAGTTTATGGTATTTCCTTTGATGACTGTCTATTAAATCTAACTAAAGTATTGCAGCGTTGCTCTGAAGTGAATTTAGTCTTAAATTGGGAAAAATGTCATTTTATGGTACAAGAAGGAATTGTCTTAGGACACCTAATATCTGCGAGAGGAATTGAGGTAGATAGAGCAAAAATAGAAGTAATTGATAAATTGCCTCTTCCAATTGATGTTAAAGGTGTTAGAAGTTTCTTAGGGCATGCCGGTTTCTACCGAAGGTTTATTAAAGATTTTTCAAAAATCTCTAAACCATTATCTAATCTACTTGTGAAAGAGGTACCTTTTAACTTTGATGTTTCTTGTAAGAATGCATTCTACAGGTTGAAAGAAGCTCTCACTACAGCTCCTATTCTGCAAACTCCTGACTGGAGCCTTCCTTTTGAAATCATGTGTGATGCAAGTGACTATGCTATAGGAGCTGTATTGGGACAAAGAAAGGACAAGAAGGTTCATGCTATATACTATGCCAGCAAGACTCTTGATGAAGCCCAAGCCAATTATGCAACAACAGAAAAAGAATTGTTAGCAGTCGTCTATGCTTTTGAAAAGTTCAGATCTTATCTTGTGGGGTCTAAGGTTATTGTTTACACAGATCACTCTGCCCTAAAGTATCTTTTTAATAAAAAGGATGCTAAACCTAGGCTCCTCAGATGGATTCTCCTTTTACAAGAATTTGATTTAGAGATTGTGGACAGAAAGGGAGTAGAAAATGTAGTAGCTGATCATCTCTCTCGACTTCCACAAGACCAAGCAACAAAGGAGGAACTCCCTATTAATGACAGCTTCCCAGACGAAAAGCTTTTAGCAGTTGTTGTGAAAAACAGTCCCTGGTATGCAGATTATGTGAATTACTTAGCATGTGGAGTCCTTCCTGAAGACTTTAATTATCAACAAAAGAAGAAATTCTTTAGTGACCTTAACAACTTTATTTGGGATGAACCTTACCTATATAAGAGGTGTAGAGATGGTATCTACAGAAGGTGTATCTCAGAAGAAGCAGCTCCTCACATCATTCACTCATGTCATTCTTCCGCATATGGAGGGCATGCTAGTACGTCAAAAACTGCAGCTAAAATTCTACAATCTGGTTTTTACTGGCCAAACTTATTTAAGGATACTTGGAAGATGGTAAATTCTTGTGACCAATGCCAAAGATCAGGGAATATATCCAGGAAACATGAAATGCCATTAAATGGGATTTTAGAAGTAGAAATTTTTGATGTATGGGGAGTAGATTACATGGGACCATTCCCAAGTTCTAAAGGTTACAAGTTCATATTAGTTGCAGTTGATTATGTGTCCAAGTGGGTAGAAGCGATTCCCGCTCAAACGAGTGATTCAAATACTGTCATTAAACTCTTCAAAAGAATTATATTTCCAAGATTTGGGGTCCCAAGAGCTGTGATCAGTGATGGAGGCTCACATTTTATTGAAAGAAAGTTTGAATCTCTCTTAAAAAAGTATGGAGTCACTCACAAGGTTGGTACACCTTATCACCCTCAAACAAGTGGACAGGTAGAAATATCCAACAGAGAAATCAAAAAGATTCTTGAGAAGACTGTATCTACAACAAGAAAGGACTGGTCTTTAAGATTAGATGAAGCTCTTTGGGCCTACAGGACTGCTTACAAAACACCTATTGGCATGTCTCCATTTAGGCTGATTTATGGCAAATCTTGCCATCTTCCTGTAGAGCTAGAACACAAGGCTTTGTGGGCAATAAAATACTTCAACTATGACCTAAAGGATGCTGGAGAAAAAAGGAAATTGGAACTCAATGAGCTTGATGAAATCAGATTAGACTCATATGAAAATGCTAAGATTTACAAAGAAAGAACAAAGAGGTGGCATGACAAGCATATACATAGAAGAGAATTCAAGCAAGGGGACTCGGTGCTATTATTTAATTCCAGACTCAGATTGTTTCCTGGAAAATTGAAGTCAAGATGGTCGGGGCCTTTTACAGTTCAAAAAGTATATCCCTATGGAGCTGTAGAAATCAGAAACGATAAAGGCGACATATTCAAGGTCAATGCACAGAGATTGAAGTTATATTTCCATGGGGAACACTTAGAAAAATTATACTCTATGGTTCTTCAGGAACCTACTCAAGCATCATGAAAAAAAAAAATAATAATAAAAAAATAATAAAAAATAATAATAATAATAATAATAAAATAATAAAATAAAATTTCAGAGTTCTAGAGAGAATCACGACCGTGATTCTAAATCACGGGCGTGATCTTCTCTGGAAAATTTTTGGAAAACCCCAGAGAGAATCACGACCGTGATTATAAATCACGGGCGTGATCTCCTCTGTTTGAATTTTTGAAAACTCACAAAGAGAATCACGGCCGTGATTTCCAATCACGCCCGTGATTCCCTGCTGACGCTCAACAGATACAACCCGTGATTTTTGAAATTCCCCTTTCCCTTATATATTTTTCCCCCTCCTTTTACATTCTCACTTCTCTCAAACTTACGAACTCTGCCCATTCTCTCTTTTCTTCTCTCCCAAACCCTAGCTTCTCACTTCTTCTTCCTCTTCTTCCCTCTTCCTCCCACATTCACTCCTTCCGTTCATCCATGGCTCCCAAGCGCACCCGTACCGTTGGTTCGTCCTCCACCGCTTCCGATACCCACAGTTACGAGGAAGAAGCAAGTGAAATTCCGCACCTTCCTCCGAGGTTCTATCGGAACGATGAACAGCGTGAGCGGAATGAGGTATTACGCTTCCGCACTATCCATCCTACCAGTTCTTGAGTTCTTGAGCTCTCTCCACACGGAAATATTATCTGGGCCAAATTGTTCTGAAGTTTGACAGGTACAAGTAATTGGGTCGCTGGAAAATGTAATTCCTCTGCTTTCCGCCATCCTGCCATCCGTATTATGCACCGCTTTATTGCCTCTACTGTTTTGGCCCGAGGTGATTCTGAAGGAAAGGTTCGTTTGAGCGACCTTTTACTTTTATGGGCTATGATGGAAAACAGAGAGGAGCCTATTGATTCTGGCAGTCATTTGGCACGACAGTTCCAGAGTATTTCCAATACCAGCCACGGTGCGATTGTGAATGGCGGCCTCATTACCACTATAGCCAAACACCTTGGCTATCACGCTTGGCTGGACCAGTTAGAACCACTCCCTGGAAGCCGTACTATTAATTTTGCTACCTGCTCTTCTATGAACTGCATTGCGAAAGATGAAGATGATAAATACTACTTTGTAGTAACCCAGTCGGGAGTGCACCACCAGTTACCAAATCCAACATACACCGTGAAGAACCGGGCTACACGGCAGTTTCTACTGGAGCCATTAGAGGACCTACCTCCAGCAGCTGAGGAAGCGGCTCCTGCAGATGAGGAAGCAGCTCCTGAACAACCCCCTCTACATCCTGGACCTGAGGTGGACAATGCTGCTATCCTAGCAGCTATTCAATCAATGGATAACCGGCTGAAACAAATGGATGAACGCCAGCAGCATTATAATTACATGGTTGATCAAATGTATCAATGGCACATTCAACGGTATCCAGATGATTTTCCACCACAGTGAGATCTTTCTTATTCCTTATTTTACTCTGATGCTTAGGGACAAGCATTCCTTTCTGTTGTGGGTTGGTTGCATATTCATGCATTTTATAATTTTGTCAAAATAATCTATCATGCATTCATTAGCTCTTTGCTTCGGGACAAGCAAATCTTTAAGTTTGGGGTTAGGAGGATGTACGCATTTCATTCATTCATGCAAAAAAAAAAAATAAATAAATAAATAAATAAATAAATAAAAAATCATGCATATATACATATTCAGTTAATCCCAGCTTGAATTTGTGTTTGAAAAGTAAATATTTTTAATGAAATTGTTCGTCTTTGAAAATACTGAATGTGATGAATTGAATCTTGAAGTCTCAGAACAAAAGGTTGAAAAATTAGCTGGTTTTGTGGCTAGCACTTGGTTCTTAGTATTGAGGCTTGAAATGATCGAGAATTATAAAAATAGTCTCTTGAAGATAAATTCTTTTTAATTCGTGCTTAAAAGCTTTTGGGGGGTAAAAAAAAAAATCACCTAGCACCCCTTTGAGGTCATAGGTTAGAGGGAGAATATTCTTAACCTTAGAAAACTAAGGGAACTAATTAGCTACTGGGGAATTGTTTAGTAAAATAGCTAGCCCCCCTTTGAGGCTACGTGTTCTTGAAATTATCATCCTCTCTACACTGATTGGCTACTGGAGAAATGTTTTAGGTGAGACAAAAACAAAAATAAAAATATTACCCCTATTTGTGTCACAAGCATTGAAAAATTATTTCTGTTAAATTATCTTCGTTCGACTAATGAGCTTTACAAGATTTGACATCATGAAACTCTTAGAAACTAAGAGTTGGCGCTAGTAATGAAAGATTAAGATTCTAATTGGACCTTGTGAGACTAAGAGTGAAGATTTTAAATGCTCAGTTAATTCTTGATGAATTTTTTTTCAAAGTGCTAATTATTGTTTGAGGACAAACAAAAGTTCAAGTTTGGGGTTATTTGATGTTGTGAATTTTACTCGTATTTTAGCACTTTAATTCACAAGAATTCATAGCATAATCATGCATATCTTTCATGTTTTTAATAAATTTTTATATCATTTTCCTATTTTATGCTTTTCTTGGTATGTGTTGTGTTTTCTCTGAGCAGGATCAAGATTTAAGAATTAAAGAGGAAATGCTGAGCTACAGGGAAAATCACGGCCATGATTCTAAATCACGCCTGTGATTCACCATAGAAAATCACGGCCGTGACTCCCAATCACACCCGTGAACGCCACTGACCCTTCATAGATGTGCTCCAGAGAAGATCACGGCCGTGATTCTCAGTCACGGCCGTGATTCACTTCGCGTCCCAGCTTTTTAAGTTTTATGTTTTATTTTTATTTTATCTTTGTAATTTTTTATCTTGGTAGTTTTACCTTTTTACCCTTTTAGGTTATAAATTAGATGAGGTTAGCCTAGAACGGGGATTTTTTGTTTCGGAGACAGTTTTTTTTAGTTTTTGACACTTGGAGAAGGTTGGGCGCCTGTGCCATCGACTCTAAGGTTTGCTTTTCTTTTATTCTTTTTTTCTTGGAGAACTACTATGAACTCCTGTGAGTAGTTTCCCTTTTTCTGGGATCAGGGCTTAGCCTCTGAGAACCTCTTTATTAATGCATTATTCAGTTTCTTAATTTTATTCCAATTCTTGATCTGTTCTTTTATATTTTATATATGAACTTTAATATTATTGTTTTCATAATAACATTAATTAAGGATGAACTGAGAGGAGAACTTGATTATAATTATGATAAACAATTAATCTTAATTTTCATAATCATAGATAATTAGGGATGAACTGAGAGGAGAACCTAATTATCGGAACCTAAAGGAACAGACTTGAGTGTTAAATCACGAGAGTTGATTTAGGCTTTCGAGGAGTAATAGATTAACAAAGATCTTAATGGGTTTAATTGAACGTAATTACCACGAGAGTAGAGATTAATTTTAATTAAACACGTCCTCGTAGCCTGAGAAGGTGCAAGGATTAAATTAGGTTAAGACTACCTTCAAGATGAAATAGAATTAATTAATGAAAATAATAATTCAATAATGTTGGAACTCTTTGTGCGAACCCTAGATTCCCGGAAATCTCCTTATCTTATCTTAAAGTTTTATCTTATTCATTAATTGCATTACTATCCCTTTTACCATCGAATCTGATCTTATCATCTCAAAACAATAATTCCATCTGTTTTAAAATTCAAATTAAAATACTAGTAATTCTAGGTCAAACACGTAGTCCCTGTGATTCGATATTTATTACTTGACGACAACCGTACACTTGCGGTTTTCCATACATCATTGATATTATATGAACTTTATATTTAAGATTAATAAAGTTCAAGTGTCTGTGTCTAAGGGGTAAAATATGAATACACTGTGTCACTTGCTTAAATTGATGAGACTAATGTTTATTAAACGTGACTAAATAACTAAAGTAAGTTGATATTATATGTACTTTATATTTAAGATTAATAAAGTTTAGGTGTCTTTTTCTAAGGGGTAAAATATGAATACACTATATCACTTACTTAAACTGATTAGACTAATGTTTAGTAAATGTGACCAAATAACTAAAGTAAGTTGATATTATATGTACTTTATATTTAAGATTAATAAAGTTTAGGTGTCTATGTCTAAGGGGTAAAATATGAATACACTGTGTCACTTACTTAAATTGATGAGACTAATGTTTAGTAAACGTGACCAAATAACTAAAGTAAGTTGATATTATATGTATTTTATATTTAAGATTAATAAAGTTTAGGTGTCTGTGTCTAAGGGGGTAAAATATGAATACACTGTGTCACTTACTTAAATTGATGAGACTCATGTTTACTAAACATGACCAAATAATTAAAGTAAGTTGATATTATATGTACTTTATATTTAAGATTAATAAAGTTTAGGTGTCTTTGTCTTAGGGGTAAAATATGAGTACATTATGTCACTTACTTAAATTGATTAGACTAATGTTTAGTAAACGTGACGAAATAAATAAAGTAAGTTGATATTATATGTACTTTATATTTAAGAATAATAAAGTTTAGGTGTCTGTATCTAAGGGGTAAGATATGAATACACTATGTCACTTACTTAAATTGATGAGACTAATGTTTAGTAAACCTGACCAAATAACTAAAGTAAGTTGATATTATATGTACTTTATATTTAATATTAATAAAGTTTAGGTGTCTTTATCTAAGGGGTAAAATACGAATACACTGTGTCACTTACTTAAATTGATGAGACTCATGTTTACTAAACGTGACCAAATAACTAAAGTAAGTTGATCTTATATGTACTTTATATTTAAGATTAATAAAGTTTAGGTGTCTTTGTCTATGGGGTAAAATATGAATACACTGTGTCACTTACTTAAATTGATGAGACTCATGTTTACTAAACGTGACCAAATAACTAAAGTAAGTTGATATTATATGTACTTTATATTTAAGATTAATAAAGTTTAGGTGTCTGTGTCTAAGGGGTAAAATATGTCCTTTATATTTAAATATAACATTTTGTGTATATAGTTGTTATTACCATATTATAAAAGGTTAGTTATAAAAAAATTGTTATTTGTTGAAAAATGATTATCTTAAAAAAAGTGTTAATTGCATTTTACGAACAATTAATTAATGTATATAAATTATTTCATAACTCAAAGGTTATTATTGGGGTTTACAAAAATACTTCGTAATATTACATTTGAAGTAAATGCAAGGTAATAGTCAGTTAATATTTTCTTGTACGTTAGACTGTCTCATCCCGGATATTGATTAGTGAGTGTAATTATTGCTTCTAGAATTCAAAATTTTTATTTTTAATACAAAGGGACTTTATGAAATAATTTACACTGAAAAAGGTGAACCCCTTTATTGCATTATTCGGAGAGTAATCATTACTCATTACTTGTAAAATATAAGACTGACAGTGTCTTTGCATCAGAGAGAAACAAATCTAACATTCTTCCCTTTCATCTTTTTCTTCTAAAAAGAAAATTTCTCTCATATTCTTCCCTCTCATCTATAGACATTGCCAATGATAGCGTCGTTTCTCCAAACAAAAATCGTCTGTAAGTTTCATTTATGTTGTTATTGCATGTGTTTAGGGTTTTCCAGTAGATGTTGATATTTGTTATTTTTTCCGGATTTTAACTAATATTTTTTTTAAAATAAAGTTTTAGTCTATGCATGTCTAAAACGAATATATAAAGTCAATGATTTAACTTATTTTATTGCTTTTAAGTCTGAGTCAATTTTTTTTTTTTTACTTTTAACATCACTACACCAAAATTAGGTTTTTGTGGCAATTAATTTATTCTTTAGCGACCATATAAATGGTCATTATTTTTTTTACCAGCATTTAGATAATGGCTGGTGTATCCAGTGTCGCTAATACTATTACCGGCATTTATATAAAATGCTGGTAAAGACCTACTAAATTGTCGGGAAAACTTATTTTTTTTAGTGACAATTTTAGTAGCCATTTTAAAGGCTATTAAAAGTTATTTTTTCAATTATCTCCTTTCCATCCATTAATTTAGTGACTTTTATCTTTTGCTAGTAAAACTTTAAATAATTTATTCCTATAATTTTCTTTTCTAAATTCATAACTTATATACTCTCTTTTTTATCTCTAGTCGATGTGAGATTTGTAAGATGAGGGTTGTCTTCTATTTATATATTTTTTTTAATTGTCTTATCTCTTAAGAGATGTGAGATTTATAAGGTGAAAGTTGCTCTCTAATTGTTTTATAGCACTATTGAACTTGGTAATAGTGGGTGATTTGATATTAATTTATTATAGTGAATTAAGAGTCTAACTCAACCCTATAAATCAACTTATAAGGTGATAGTTATTACTCACTTATATACTATTTAATTATCTTATCTCTAATCAATGTGTGACTAGTTTTTTTCAATAAATAATTTTCGCTAATAATAAACTTTAGTGTAATATAAATACACTTTTAGTGGCTATTATATATTAGCCATTAATATTTTTATTATATAATTAAATAGCGGCAATTAAATTATTGTCATTAAACCATTGTCGTTAAAAATAATTTTTGTTGTAGTGCATGTTTAATCGAAATCATAATGTTCCTTATCATTAGTGTGTTCAACTTTAATTTTTAACTTATTCAGTCATTGAATGTATGAACTGAATAATAAACATGATCAATGTGTTTTTTTTAACTTTATTACTGATTGCATGGATACAGAATACATAGGATTTACTTTTGTTATTTAAATTTGTTATTTGTTAATTTTATTTACGAATGATAAATGCGATTTTCTTTATTGTTAGGCCATTGGGAACACACTTCAGTTCTTTTTTGAGACCAAAAAAAGGTATTTAACGTTATTTTTTTTTATAAATTAATAAACAAATTTTACCATTATATATTTGATTGTTAATTTTTTAAAATTTTATTTTTTCCAGGCACAAATATTTTGGAAGTATTTATTTTATAAACAATGGAAATGGAAGTTAAGTGTATGCCAAACTATTGATCCAAAAGGAAACACTTTCACTCTTGGTTTAAAAAATATTGGTCCGACAGTCAGACTTTTTAAAGAAGGAGTAAAGGAATTACTCCTATTTTATGGTATAAAAAAAACATACTATTGATTTTCGGTATAAAGGTAATAGTAGATTTGATATGCGTATTTTTAATATGGATGGTGAAGAAATTATTTATCCCGACAATCCAAACTTTGAAAATCTAAGATAAGACTTAATTTACAAAATTTCTTAAGTAAGTTGTTTATTGTCATACTTTAAATTCATTGAATGTTGGAAGTTTTTGTTATCAGTCACAATAACATAATACAAGAGCCCAATGAGGATGAATCAAGAGACCTGAAACTAATAATTCCACCAGCACCACAACCTAATCACGAACCAAAGGATAACCTGCCCATATATCCACCATGATATTTGACTCTAACAAAGGAAGCAACTACATGGAAACAACCATTGGTGAGTAAATAATTTACTTTAAAATCATTTTATTAATGAACTTTGTATATTTTGACTCAATAATTAATATAACAAACATATGATTAATATAATATAGTTTACTAATTATTTAATTGTTTGGTGACATAATTTTCTTGTTAAATACGTCGTTGCTTGGAACATATATGATTATGGATATTGTTTTTTATTTGATGTCAATAAAAAAAACAATATGAATCATATATATATATAAGCAGAAGATCGTCCCGCCAAACTAAGGAGTGTTATTTGGGTTCTGCATGGATGCAATTTTTGAAGGGTGAAAAATTCAAAGAGGGTGACGTCCTGAAGTTGGAAAAAGTTTTTCACTCAGAATATCTACTGATAAACATTTTCAAAATTTAGTTGTTGTTGTCGTGAATCGTTCAATATATTTTTTTTGTTAAACATTGGTAACTTTTATACTTAGTTTTGGTGTCATTTACTATGATATGCATTCTTTTAATTCCAATTACGAGAAATACAGAAATATATTATTTTGTAAACTAATTAAAAAATTACCTTAATTTTATTTTATATAATAAAAATAATTGTAAAATGTGATTATTTTTATAGTTATTAGTTAAATTTTAAAATTTTCATATTTTTTTACATATTTATTTATATAATTTTCAAACTTTTAGTGTCCTGTTTTCGAAAACAAAAATTGTACATCTTTGTAATTGTATTCTGCAACCCTAACAAATTATTTACTCTTATTAATAAATAATTATATAATTCATATTTTAATATAATTAATTAATTAATTAATTTAATTAAAAATATTAAAATTGTAATCAGTTTCTATCAAACATTGGGAAAATGATTCTGATAGTAAACACTAAACACGCATGTATTATTCAAACTGACCCTGCTTCCTTACTACACACGTGTATGACTATATCATGTCATTATTACTGCATACTTCTGAAATCATCATTGCTTATCGGAATCATGTAATTGCAGTCATACATAAATAAATTTGATATCCCTCATGAAATCTGTATGTGCTTCGTAAATGAAAATAGGGTTTCTGTCTCGTCAGTTGTATATTAATATATTTTTTTATTACATAATTAATATCTAGTTGTGTAAAGTTATTAAAAGACTCTTCGTTTTCCCGTTTAGGGTTTACACCCCCCCTTAATGACTTATTTAAAGTGACCTACAATACACACTTTTCAAATTCCATAATTGATTACCATATATTTTCATTTTCAAAGTGTTCATATGTACGCTGAGTGAAACTTAAATTCCATAACACCATTGCCTTCATTTTGGGTTTTATTCAACATTCAGTTCATCCTTCTCTCATCCAGGTATGTCTGTATTGACTTTCAAATTTTAAAAATGACATCTTCGTTTGGGTTTTATTCAGCATTCACTTCGTACTAATGTTTTCTTCAGATATTAAAGATGACATATTCTTCCACATCAGTAAACAATGACAAGTTCAAATACTGGTTTCAAACTTCTGCTACAAAATTAACTCCAGGAAAAGTATTTTCATATTATTTTTAATGTTCACTAATACTGTTTATCAACTATTGTTGTTTGTAATCTAACTTTTATTATTTCAATATACAGGATTCAATGAAAATATGCAAGAACTTTGACCAATTTTGGGGTCATCATTTAGTTACTGATTTATGTTATGCCATGGATCCCAATGGCAATGTGAACACACTTGTAATTTTTAAAAGAAAAAACAAGCATTGGTTTACAAGTAGGTGCACTGATATGACAAATTTCTATCAAATGAACACAATTCATGTTATTATGATGCACTTTATAGGAAATAATTATTTCCAACTACATATATTCAATGAATTTTTTTTAAAAATAGATTACCCAATTTCAAACGCATTCGTCAACCAACATACTATTGACTTTTCGACCAACTTTTTTCAAATATTCAAAACCAACATAAATAATGAACAAGTATTAATTTTAAAGTTACTAATTCATATACAAAATGTGTGGAGTTCTTTGTATGAATATATTTTTTTTAACTTTTTCTTTTACTTATTTAAAGCAGGATATATTGCGACTTGGAGGAACTTTTAATTTTTTGGCAAGATAGGATGAATGTTGGCATTGTCATCATTACTGATCTTGCAGGAAATGAATTTTCTTTGCAATTACAATATGACTCAACCGGTATTGATTTCCAGTTCACTGGTGCTTTGCAACTAGTACAAATATATCATCTTCAAAACAATCATCTGGTTTGAATTCATTATTTAGAACATAATAAGTTCTTAATAAGGGTGTTTTTTGGAAGCAAGATCTAAATTAATTACGATATTGGAAAAGATGAAGAAAATTTACAACAGTTTATGGTTGACAAAAGTTGGGTCAAAATAATTACTAATCAAGATTTTAAAAATTTTCAAACACCGGTAAGTTTTATGGTAATTAACAACCTATATGGTAATTTGTTAAAAAAAATTATATAATCTTATATTTCATGACTAATGATAACATGTTGGTTTTGTAGACTATTCCATTTCATGTTGTTAGAGATTTTATCCCAGTTGAACAAAAAATAATAGTCTTGCAGGATGAAGATGGAAATCAATATGTATGTGACTTGAAAGGAAGTTCTCATGAAAGGTACATGGTTGTAGGATGGTATGAGTTCGTCTACTCCAACAACTTTTTGGTGGATGATGTCCTTCAGTTTTATTTTACTCATAATCCTAACATACTATATGTATAAAAAGGCTAATGATGTTTCCCTTTATTTGTGAGAATTTTGTACATAACAGATAATGTATTACATGACTTTATCTGTTTTTCATTTATAATTTGTAATCATATTATTACTTTTTTTATCATCAAAATTAGTACAGTAATTTAACACAAATTATACACACAATATTTTCTTATTTAACCAGTCAATTTGCACATGCATAGTCAGATAAAATATAAATCATTTTCTCCATCTAAAGTCATAAGTATTTAAAATTTTGGCTGAATATCATTTCAAAATAAGTGTAGGACAATCATTTTTTCACAATATAAAATTTAAATATGTTTAAATTTCAAAATTCACTTATAATTTTGCATGGCAAACTAACAACATTGTCTCAACGTCCGTTCTAGTCAAAGCAAAACCATTGTTGCTTGTAAAATTTAGCATCTAAAGCTAAGAAATCACCATTTTCTACCCTGGTTTTTTACCTACAAAAAAAATGCCAAACGTGACAAGCATTATATAAAAAAATATTTTAATGTACAACACTATCAACAAACAAACTTACTTGTTTCAGTGCCACCATTCATAACATTTTGAAGTAAGTCAGACCAACTAGATGCACCAGCCATGTTCATCAAACGATAATTCTACAACATTATGAATGTTTTAATTTTTTTATATTAATAACATATTATGGATAATGTATGTATATACATTACGGAAACAAAATTAACTAACCTCATTTATTGGCAAGTATTGTGGATATTGAAAGTTTAACATCTGTTGTCGCTGGTTATGATTATAAAAAGGATGTTGCACAGTAGCAAACTGATTATAAGTACGGAGAAAATCAATTCTTTCAATTAATTCCAGGGAAAAAACATTTTTTTTGTCAGATTCTTCAGCTTCCTTCATTAACATAAACAAATTACAAGTTTTAAAAAAATTATATTTTGATCCTTAAGGAACTCAACAAAAAAAAATATTACTCACAAACTGGTTCTCTATTTTTTCACTTGAAGACTCCATGTTCACATCTTTCACTAAATTACAAGAACTTGCTTTTCCTTTTGCTTTTACATTTTTTATCACAAATCTTCCTACCATCTGTATGTACTTTTGAGCCACTATTTGAAGCTTTCAATTTCTGAAATTAAATATGATAATACAAAACAATGATTATAATCAAATACAAAGATAAATATTTTAATACATACATATATGAAAATAAAATTCACTTACAATGTTCTCCTCCTTCAAATTGGGTTTTGAAACCCTTTGTTTCTTATATTTTAATGTTGTTATACTTAAATCATCATCCATTCATTTATTCTGTACATTCGATTAATCAACAACTTTCATAAATTAATCACAAAATACAAATGATGAGACTATTAAATTTTTTTTCAAATATAAATTAAAGACAAGAAATACCTTGACTAGAGCACTACTGCCATCTTCTTTGTTAGTATCATCATCAGAGGATGTAAAATTTCCTTGTAATTAACAAAATAAATTACTTATATAAACTGATGTGTCAAATAAATAAATTAATTACCTAAAATGATATTTCAAAATAAATTACTTACACTTCTTTGATCACTATTTATAACACCAGCATGATCCAATTCTGTAGTATCCTCACTGGAACTAAAGTCATAATCCATGAAAAGGAGGATAGGACATGTTGAAGCTACATGACCAGTTAAGTTACAATTAGAACACTTCCTACTCTTTTTCTTGACATTTTTCTTTGATGGGACACCTTTTGTCTTAACAACAAGGGGGTCACAATAATCATTACTAGCATCATATCCATTGTGGTGCAAACCAACTTCTTTTTGTAACTTATCAGTAAGCTTCAAAATTTCATTCCTTATGAAATTATAACTTTCACGACTCTTTGAGGCAAGGTGACCAAGTCTATTAAAACATTCACTTAAAACCCCAAAGCGCACAGTAATAATCATATCATTAGAATTATCCCGTCTCATAAGACATATAAACTGAATTTTTAGCATCCTTCAACCATCGATTGCATATTAAACTTGGAGGAAACACATGAACATGTTGATATCGCATAACACATATAATATGAATACAAGGAATGCCACAAGATTCAAACATCATACAACCACATTAATATTTGCACTGATCTTTGTCAAAAACAACATTGTGTAAAGATTGATGATGTTTATAATTGTCAACTGTGAATGTAAGCTCATCACCAATGTCATTTGTATCAATAACATTCAAAGATCCAGTAGTAACAATCTCAACCTTTACCCATTTAAACACATCACTGGTATATATTTTTTAGGCTTTTTTTTCAATTAAGGGCAAACACGTGGATAAAACAGGTTCTGTATAAAAAGAATTGAAATCAGACAACAACTCATTATACCTATAATCTCTTAAAGAATGCTCAAAATTGTACAACAACTCAACTATAGTATTTTTTCTCTTCAAATAAGACTTTATGCATGAATTTATTCCTTCACATAAAGAAGTAGTCCTTATACTCATAAAAAATGTCACGTAAATAAGCAGTAGCCCACATAAACCGTTTTTGGTAAGTTTGTTGAACCCAATTATTGTCTTGTAGTTCATGTCTTTCTATTAACTCATTCCATAATCTTTCAAACTTTTCTGGGGTAAAATTACCGTACATTACTCTTTTGAAATCCTTCCAAAAATTATTATTCTTAACATTCTAACAAGCATTTTTTTGCAAATGCCATGAACAAAGCCTGTGTGTTGCTTCTGGAAATACTTGCTTAACAAGCATTCAGAAAGGATTCCAACACCCACCTATATGCCTCGATAATTTCATTAGAAACAATAACACAACCAAATATAACAGTTTGAGCATGGTGGTTTTTACTAGAAAAAATCACCAATGGCTTGTTATACTTATTCTTCTTATATGTACTATGAAAAGCAAGTACATCACCAAAACATTGAAAATCACTTCTGCTGATGCCATCAGCCCCAAATAGGTGTTTTAACTGACCCTCACATGATATCATGTACCTTGAAAAAAATAATGGATCATTATCTGCCTTGCCTTGAAGATAACTTAAAGCAACCACTACATCTCCATCTTTGATCTTAGAACGCTTACTACGCTCAATATGATTGAACAAATCTTTTTTGTTAAAGTTAAGGCCCATATGACCACCTATTTGGTCCAACATAAAACCCATTATATGACATGTCCTAACACCTTGGGCATGTAATGAATCAACCTGAGCTTTGTATGCAAAAGTCAAACCACGGTACGTACAAATTAATTGCACAAAATTAGAACCACATAGAATATGATTATGACCTTCCTCAAATGAAACGACCTTAAATTTAGAGGTTTTTGGATCCAAACGTACACGTAACTTTGCTTTGCAATCTATACGAGATAGTGGTCTATGTTCTTTTTTCATATCATCTCTCATAAAATGTTTTTTTGTCTCTTAATCCAACTTTGTTGCATAAATATTGTCGTATCACAATATTGTGCTTATCATCATAACCTATCTCATCTTTTCTGATCCCAAAACCATGACACTTAGCATAAGTGAAGTAAAATTTATAAGCAGTATTTTCACTTGCAAACTCCAATCCATAAATATCATCTGCCGTCTGATCAATATAACTTTTGTATACATCGTCATCACCTTCATCTTCTAAATTGACCTCTTCATCAATTTGACTATATATATTAATTACTTTTTCAACCTCACTACGATTACAATCAATAAAACCATTTTCATTCAAATTAGACATATCTTTAAACTCATCCATTTGCATAACAATGATAAAAAAATAAATACATACACAATATTATAAATGTACTTGTTATTCAATCGAAACAAATAAAACCTTTTACTAAAATAAACATGCATTTCATAGTTTCTAACAAACTTCAAAAGAAATCCCCTTTCGAAGAGTAACCTAATACAAATGAAGAACAAACCTACTTTGGAAGATGAAGATGATAAAAATGAAGCAAACACAGTAATAGAAAGAAAATGAATAACGAAATCCGAACCTCAGTCGAAACCCTATGCTGAAGATCGTCCAACCTAGATACTCGTTGTGGTATGTGGAACGAAGGGTACACGGTGAAGTTACCGTCTTTGATGGAGCTTTTGGTAGGCATAGTAGGTTTTGGAGCACCGGAGACCAGAGAATGGGAGGTGAGCGGAAAGAGAGAACAACAAAAAATCAGAGGTGAAATAGACAGAAGAAGCAAATGGTGCTTTTTGTAGGGAGAATAGATTGTCCAGCAACGGAGGAGAGAATGAGAGGTGCTTGCCAGAGATGCGCCAGAGAGAAGAGGAAAAATGAAAATGAAACGGGTTGGGAGATGAAGAAGATAAAGCATATTTAAATATGCTGAGAGCTATTATTTAAAAGGTTCACTACTACAATAGGGACATTTTACATCAATTCATTTGGATAATCTACATCGGTTCTAAAATCGATGTAGATTCAGGCGATGTAGAATGTGAGAGACATTCTACATCGGTTCTAAAACTGATGTAGAAAATGGATAAAATTACATCAGTTCTCATACAAACCAATGTAGTATATATATTGAACACTTTTTTCATCAGTTTATGAAAAAACCGATGTAGTATGTATTCTTTTTTTGTTTTCCTTATGTTTTGATTTTTTTATACCAAACTTGTAATGAAAATATTAATATGTCAAAGTCACACATCAATCAACACATATATCAACATATTAATGACAATTCTAACAATAATAAATCAAGAATTCTATCAAAATAATAAATATGAATACCAAAATTAATAATAATAATAATAAATAGTCTTCAAATTTGTGGCTACTTATGACAAACTTGAACATGAGAGATTACACACACACATATATATATATAATATTAATTTCCAAAAAAAAGCATATTAAGCCTGAATTCTTTCATATTAAGCCCGAATTCTTTCATTCGCTCCTCCATGGATTGATATTTGATAACAAAGAACGTCGCACCAGCTAAAGACACATTATTAGGAGACTAGACTGGAAGAGAAGTACAAGTAAACCATAAATCACGTGTATATAATAAAGGAGGATAACATAAGTACATAACCATAAACCACCATCAACTGGTTCAACCCATCATAGGGTGAAAAAGGGCAACCTAGGTCATCCGACACAGTAATATCCACAGTTTCAAGAGATCAGATATAAACCACAATGACAACAGAAAATATGAGAACTGGTGAAATAATAATAAAATAAAATAAAAGCAAACTCCTCCTAGAGTCTCACTACTCCTTAAAACTCTTCTGCATAATCCCTTAAATAGAAAAAGTTCAAATATGACAAAAACCTAAAGGGCAAACAACACCAAGTCTGAACCCACTCTCAACAATCAATTGGAAATTACATTTGACAGTATAATCCCCAACGTTAACAAGAATCACAAAATCACAACCTATAACACCAACAACATAATAGTTAATCAAATTAATTCTTGATGTATGAGACGGAGTAGGGTGATAATAGAGAATTAAGAGAGGGCTTACGCGAGGGCTCAAAATGTGTCGCGAATTTCACCGTGGATCTGCTCGACCTGAGGAGTCATCTACATGTTGGAGGCCATAAGTGTCAGAGATTAAGTTTGCCCCCAAAATCCCGGAAAGAAGTGAGGTCGGAGAGAAACCCTAATGTATCTGGAAAAGAAATAACATAACCTCACGTTGAGCGCCTGGCAGGGCGGGAAAATCACGGCGCCGAACCCATCAACGACGCTGCCGAAAGGGTAATACGGAACCCCAGGGAGCATCTTCTCAACCTCGGCCCTCTTCCTTTTGGCTGAGCTCTTGAGCTTAAATGCTAGCATTTCGTCGGACGAGAGGCTCCCGCGGAAGTTGGGAGGTTGGAGGGAGTCAAGGACGAGGATGGAGCGAGGCGCCATGCGGGCGGAGAGGAGGGCGCGGGTGAGGGCGTGGGTGCGGTGGGCGGGGACGGGGAAGGGGACGGCGGCGAGAAGGGCGGAGGGGGAGAGGGCGAAGAGGTCGACGGTGTGGTTGGGGCGGGAGAGGGGGAGCTCCGGGAAGAGGAGGGAGGCGGCGGGGGTGGAGTGGTGGAGGCGGCGGAAGAGGGCGAGGGAGGGGGGTAGAGAGGGCGACGATGAAGAGGGAAGGGGTGTGGGGTTGGGAGATGAGGAAGGGTGTGGCGAGAGGTGGGGAAGGGGGTGTGAAGGTGTTCGCAGGGCACATATTAGGGTCTCACTTCTACATCGGTCAATAATAAAACCGATGTAGAATTGCTCATATTTACATCGTTTCTTCTCCCAATCGATGTAAATATGTTTGCATTTTTTTTTTATTTACAAGTTTGTCACCGCGTTTATGATTTACATTAGTTCTAGTATAACCGATGTAAATATAGCGATGTAAATATAGCGATGTTAAAGAGTGTTTTTCTAGTAGTGGTTATAAATTAATGAGGGTTAAATAGCAAATATTAAAACATTCTTAAAAAATATAAGTTCTGACAAAATTAACACATGTCATCGTTTATGTGATCCTAGTCATATAGGATTTTGGTACCCCTAAATAAAACTTGCACCAAAAGAAATGCCACTATATTTTATGTAATTTTGCATAGGAACGTTACCATTTCCAGCATCGGAGTTCTCCACATGAGACAAAGAATATACTATTCCAACATGGAAAACTCACTTTTTTGAATCTTTTTACTATTCATGTCAGCATGAAAACTAATATGGGAGCTGCTCTTATGAACATACTTATTTTATTCATGGGAATTGAACACAAATACCAATTAACATGTATCTTTATTCAATCAATTGAACTAAACCCTATTGATTATGAACATTGAAGATTAAATAATCACTCAAAGAACAATTGGTGTTTAAGTATAATTTATGGCAAATGATACATGAGGAGCAATTTTAGTTAGCACCACTCAACTTATATGGTAAGTTATAATTTTAACCCTCCTCTGCCATCGGTAATCTAATAAGACTATTAGGCATATTAATCTTAAATTTAATTAAAGTCTTGGACTAAAATGATTAAACCAAAACTCAACCTTTAATCAACTTCTTTTCCTTAAATTCAATATAGAAAAAACTTGAATTTTATACTCCCATTGGTGCTCTAGTTCTGGTCGATAGCTCCTTGACCAGGGGAAATTACAAGCTTGATTTAATTGATTTTGGGGTCTTAATACCTATTCTTTTTTCTCTTTCACACATTTCCCTTTCACTTCAAATTCATTATCATTTATTTTTCTCTCAAGTGACCGAGCGACTCTATTGCAAAAAGGAGCACCATTTTTGCTTGGTTCTTACCTTGGAGCTTAAAGAACCAGAGCATTCATCTTCCATCACTAGTTCTCCAAAGCCTTGGTTTGTTTTCATCTATCACAAGCCATGTGAGTTTTCTTCTCTATTTTCTATTTGGTTGGACTGCCCATAATCACACTATGATTTTCTCCATCTCATTTTCTTTTTCTTCTCCTTCCCTTGGGCTCAAAATGTTAGTCTTGTTGGTGGCTGGAAACTGGAAGCACCATTCATGAAAAAAGCTTGCAAAAATGACTCAAAAAGCTAATTTGGTAAGAAAAACATTAAAAGCACAAGTCTTGGAGACTTAGTGATTTGTTTTTAGTCTTGGAGACTTGTGATTTGTTTTTAGCGTATACTAGTATTTTAACTTGTACAATAAATATGATAAATAGTGTTTCAATAAAGTGTAGGAACCAATTTAAATTTTTTTAATACATATATAATATTATTTAACATAATTTCTAATACTTGCAAAATTATTTAAGTAATTTTTTTTTATTTCAAGGATTACTTAAATAGTGTTTGATTGAGAAAAAATTGAGGAGAGGAGAGAATCTGCTATAATTTTTTTTGGTAATTTAGTTCAACTTAAGATATGAGAATGGAAGAGAGAAAAAATTCTTCTTCACTCAATTTTTGCCACCTCCAATATCAGAGAAATTTGGAAAGAAGGAGGAGAGAGGAAAATTTAAAATATTTTAAATATAATATCTAAAATACCCGTACATATTTTAAAGTTCAAACTTACAAAGTACAAAAATAAATTAAGTTTTAAAATCCATCATATCTTTTATAAACCAAAAAAAATAAAATTACATGTTCTCCCTTCGTTAGAATCCCATATCATTCTTAACCAAATAGAATATCTAATAAAAAAAATTCTCCACTCCTTCGAATCAAAGGATTCCTTCGGATAAAATGATAATACTTTAAACATGAACCCTTTTTTCAACAAAAGTATCATCATGTGTGTTTTGTTTTCTAGTGCTGTTCACCTCGTGGTAATCCCTAACTCCGTACGCAAATTTCCTAGGCCGGCCACTCCTAGGCATGGACCGATCAATGGCCACTTTATTATTTTAATATGTTAGGTTGGGTTGTCTCTATCCTCAGCTTTGGTTATATACTTTTCTATAATACTAGTTTTCTGTATTAACAATATTCACACACCCACCATAGTTTGGGTGTTGAAAATGGGAATCACGATAACTTTAGCTGCACAGTTTCTCTCTGCTCTTCTATTGCTTGGTTTCTATGGCACACTAGTTTGTGCTAAATACATAAAGTATGATACTGGGGCTGGTGTTGTGCCTGGAAAATTGAATGTTCACCTCGTTGCACACTCCCATGATGATGTTGGTTGGCTGAAGACCGTTGATCAGTACTATGTTGGGTCAAACAATAGCATTCAGGTTAGAATCACAACATTCATTTGTGTTCTATTTTCCGACCATATTATTGTCACAAAGTATCTATCTACTCATTTTGTTAGGCACTAATCTCTTTAGAGAACTTGTTTAGCCACCTTTAGTTGAAGATATAACTGTTGACTTTGTTAGGCTTCATGCTTCATAATTTCAGATTCAACTTTCATTTTTGTTCTCTGCCTGATTTTTTTGTAGGGGGCGTGTGTTGAGAACGTGCTGGACTCGGTGTTGGTGTCTCTTCAGAAAGATCCAAATAGAAAGTTTGTGTTTGCCGAAATGGTAAAATATGTGGAAATCTAGCAGCTATGTTTCAATATGTCAAAAACATAGACACCGTTGATTATGTTCTGGCACATTTACTTGAATCAGCAAATTTAATGATTTCAGTTACTTATGGGCTTCATTTAATTTCTTAAACAAATGCTGTTGGTGTTGGTAGGCATTTTTCCATCGATGGTGGGTAGAACAAAGTCCAGAAACACAAGAACAAATGAGAAAGCTTGTGGATGCAGGGCAGCTAGAATTCGTGTTAGTATATGCTTAAATAAACTTTTTTTATAAACACTTTCAATATTTAGTATCTCTATGGATAAGCTCTTTATAAGTATTTTTATTAAAAAAAAGAAAATAAGAAGATAAAAATGAAATAGACTAATCTAAAAATTAAAATTAACTTGTATATAATTTTAGTTAGAAAAATGAAAAAGTGAGATAGTTAATAAGAGAATTTTTACTCTTAAAAAATATTTTATTTTTTTTCTTGTTAATGGGCTACTATTTTGTCGTTACTTTGTGGTCCAGCTTGCACGTGTGTGTGAGTGATTTGGAAAGTGTGAGAGAAAGAGATTAGGAAATCTTATATGCAGAGTTGCACATGTGAATTGAGTGTTTTTGTCGGCAGAAACGGTGGTTGGTGCATGCACGATGAAGCAGCGACACACTACATAGACATGATTGATCAAACCACTTTGGGCCATCGCTTTATAAAGGAGCAGTTTGACAAGACTCCTCGTGTTGGATGGCAGATTGATCCATTTGGACACTCTGCTGTGCAGGCTTACCTACTCGGCGCTGAGGTAGGCCCATTACGCATGGCCCAATTTCCAGATTTTTTTTATTTTTTATTTATTTTGAATACCTTTTTCAAATAAAAATTTCACTTTTTTTTAAAAATATTGTTTTGATTCTTATGGTAAGAAGAATCATCTTTTAACATAAGTTTTTTTTTTTTTTTTTTTTTTTTATAGATATTTTGCACACTTTTTTTATTATAAAAAATTACATTTTTTAAATATATATTTATTTGTTTTGATTCTTCCACGTAAAACTATTACTTGAATATTTTTTTCTTCAAAAACGTTTGGACACACTCTCTTATTAGTTTCTTTTGATAGTTTCAAATCCATAATTTTTTTATATTAAGAAGTTGGGTGCCAAAAGGAGAGAATTTAAAATTTCGTATTGTACAGCATAAAATGCAAGAGAAAATTTGAAAAAAAAAATGGGAGAAATAGCAAGAAGAATAATCTCTTATTAATTCTTTCATTCAGAAGAGTGGTCTTTTCTGTGGAATTATGTCGTTTAGAAAATAAAACCGAAAGTGGGGTAAGAGAAATTCGAACAATTGAATCATTTTAATTTATTGATTATTTTAGAAAATTTAAAAGACATTAATTATTTTTAATTTTATTTTTATATTTTAATGTTTTTATTATGACCATAAGACTCCTGTTATTATTAGGGTCATCTGCATACAAGGTATTGTTTGTTTTTTATGCTTGTTGGATCATCACGGTTTTATTCTTGAAAAAACGTCTTAATGGGTTAAAGAGGAAAAATATTTATAAACTATCCTTAGCATCGATTCTTAAGCGATGTGAAACTTTTTAGGCATATCAGAACAAGCCCCCAGTCGATGTAAGGGGTAAGAGTAGCCCCTTATTCCGATATGCCTAAAAAATTCTATATCGTTGATACTAAGGGTAGTTTATAAATATCTCCCTCCTTAATCTATTGAAACGCCTTTTCAAGGACAAAATCGTGACAGTATAACAAGAGTCAAAGCGGACAATACTTTGGATGCAAGTGATCCTAAAGATAACAATAAACTTATTATCGGAACAATTTTTATTGGGTCAAATAATATATATATATAAAGTTTTCCCGTAGACAATTCATTCACTTATACAAAAATTACTTAAAAGTTAGACCTACCATAATTTTTTAATTAGCTAATAAAGTAAAAATAATCTTCTTCTTATAGAAAATACTCCACGTATAGACAATCTATAATTTACACCATCATCCAACTAAAACTCACCATTTTTGGATTACAAAATAATTTGTATATGCGGATATCCGTAAATAAATTCACTATGGATAATTGGTAACTTAAACAAATACTCGCAGATAATGTATATAGATTTCTTTTAATTTTTTTATAAACGGGTGGAGATAGATTTGAAAATATTTATACTCACATGTATCCGTTAAGTAATATTACTTAAATACCCTCATACACACATATATGAGGATAATCAATTTATTCTAAGAGTAAGTATATATATTTAAATTTATTTCTCTCAATAAGTCATGTTTACATCAAATTTTAACGATCCAACTATTAAATTAAAAGTTCTTAATGCATAAATTAAGTGTAAAAATTTTCAAAATTTTTGAAAATTATTTGATACTTTATTTTATTTATTCAAATTGACGAATAATCATAAAAATACTTTATACGTTAATTTGAATTAATAAAATGAAATATTAAATAGTTTTCAAATCTTTAAAAAATTTGTAAACTTGATCAATGCAATAAAAGCTTTTAATTCAACAATTCAATTATTGAAATTTGATGTAACATATGAGTTATTGAGTGAAATGAGTTTATGTAAATATACTTTTGGAGTAAATAGATCCTTTTCTCTCTCTCTCTCTATATATATATGTGTGTGAATAACTTTAAATCCCCTAATTATGATATTTTCTATATTATTGAATTGAGACTATTTACTTTTAATATTCTAATATAATTTTTTAGGTTTTTTAAATTTTTTTTATTTCTAAAAAAAATTACAAATATTCATAGAATCGCATGTTATCATAAAATTCACAAATATCCTACTTAACAAACACTCATGCGAATATTGGGTGAGTATGGAGAAAATTTTTATCCAAGAGAATTAGGACAGATAGTAGACCTCATTGTCATCTCTACTCACCATGTGTGTACAAAAATTATTTTAAGAGTCATACCATGATTTCTAAGTCATACCATGAATAACCAGTTTCATTTTGGCATTGTAGCTTGGGTTTGATTCTTTACATTTCGCTAGAATTGATTATCAAGACAGAGCTAAACGCAAAGCTGACAAATCTCTTGAAGTTGTTTGGCGTGGCTCCAAAACTTTTGGTTCTTCTGCTCAGGTTTGGTTTGCCACTTTTGTACCATGAAATGACTCATTCCTTTGTAAAAACTCACTGATTATTATTATTATTATTATTTTACCATTTTGTCTCCATTGCAGATTTTTGCCAATGCTTTTCCTGTTCATTATAGTGCTCCAAATGGTTTTAATTTTGAAGTCAATAACGACTTTGACCCGTTACAGGTTCCAACGCTAAACTATAAGATATTGATTCTATTTTTCATATTTTGTTAAACACATGGCTCATTACATGTAAGTGTTTATGTATGTAGGATGATCCTCTTCTTTTTGATTACAATGTTGAACAACGTGTCAAAGACTTTATTGATGCTGCTACTACCCAAGTAAGCTTTTTTTATCCAAGAATTTTGTTAATCTAGTGACAATTTTCTTATATTTAATGACTAATATTAGTGTGTCATTATGCTAATGAAAATAAAACCTATTGTGTGAACTGATAAATCATATTTTGTTAATCTAGTGAATGTACTATATATACAACAAGAAAAGAGAAAAATATCATATTAAACGAGACTTATCTAACAAATAGGCTCATTACTGTTATAGGGGCATACGGTGAAGAGGAAAAAATTATTAACCATCCATATCACCACGTGTCCATAATCATCATCAATCTTCACTTGTCTTATAATTGAGATTTTTAATATATGAGAAAGAATTATTAATACTCAATTATGTGTCCTATAAAGATTGGTCAGGATAATGGTGGTAAAGAACCATGTAGTAATTTCTCGACGCAAAGAGACTAGATGATTACATATACCTACCTATTTATTTAATGTTTATTGAGAAAGAGATAATTACAAATTGATTATATCTTGTGATGTTTAAAATGAGAGGATCTCATTTCTTATACCAACTAGATTTCTTCACACTCAAATAGACAAGAATATGTATAAATTAAATTTTTTGATCCTTAATATAGGCAAATGTAACGAGGACAAACCATATAATGTGGACAATGGGAGATGATTTCCAGTACCAATATGCAGAGTCTTGGTTCAAGCAAATGGATAAATTAATTAACTATGTTAACAAGGTAAGGGATTATAATACAAATCGTAGAAATTCTTTTATGCATGCACTATGAGACTAAATTCATGTTTTCCTGTGTTTTTAATCTTCAGGATGGTAGAGTAAATGCTTTGTATTCCACTCCATCAATTTACACGGATGCCAAAAATGCGGCCAATCAAACTTGGCCATTGAAAATAGATGATTACTTTCCGTGAGGATATGTTATTGTTTTTCTTTTCTTTTTTACCAACAATTTATGATCTTGACCACTTAAGCATATTCTTGATTATTTCTTATAGATATGCTGATAGACCAAATGCTTATTGGACTGGCTATTTCACAAGTCGCCCAGCCTTTAAGAGATATGTTCGAATGCTAAGTGGATACTATTTGGTATAATATTGATGTCCTAAACAAAATAAATTTGGATGGACTTTTCTGTTTGCTTCCAACTTTCCAAGCATTCTAATTAAATATGACATTGGTAACATTTTGGTGTAGGCAACACGTCAACTTGAATTTTTGGCTGCAAAAAAATCAACCAAATACCATACTTTTGACCTTGCAGATGCTCTAGGAACTGCACAACACCATGATGCTGTTAGTGGCACTGCTAAACAACATACAACCGATGACTATGCCAAACGATTGGCTATTGGAGCCTCTAAGGTGAGGAACTAAAACTTTTCAAAATCTAAAATTTAGAAATATATTTTGTGTCTTGCATTTTTGTTTATCTAGTTAATTTTCCAAAAACTATGATTTCTCACAGGCTGAAGCAGTTGTTAGTTCTTCTCTGGCTTGTCTTACTAGTAAGCAATCGAGTGATCAATGTTTAACATCGGCATCGCCATTTTCCCAGGTAAAGTTTAAAATGTGAAGAGAAAAAAATCATTTCTATTCTTGATGAGTACTGATTACTCTTGTCCAAGTGTTTGCTGGAAAATAATTCAAATTTTAAATAAATATAGGTGGTGGAAATTCCAAAGGTTGTTTTATGAATTTTTTTAGTTCTATTTCAAATTTTTAGATTTAGGATGTTATTTAGATAAAGATAAAAAAAATATTATTCTTATCCTTTAGATTTATGATATTATTTGTTTGAGTTTAAGATTAGGATGTTGATAGGAATTGAATTTGTATTATAATTTAGTTATATATAAAGAGGCAAGGAATAAAAACTCAATGGTTTGCTCCATCTCCATTGTGTGTACAATATTTTTTTTTTTTCCCAACAGTCTTGTCAAAAAAATATGTTGGTGTTTCAAGATTTCAAATGTATCTATAAGACTTGTTTAGCATCATATGTTTATTGTGTATGTGTAGATTGTTAGTTAGCATCATGTTCTCGATTCTTTAATTATTATTTTCATAGTTGTTAGATTTTGGCAGTGTCAATTGTTAAATATCAGTTATTGCCCTCCAACAGAAGACAACATTCCAGAGGCTAAGAGTTTGGTAAAATTTTTTAATTTTTGCTAATGAATTATGATTATATTTTAGTTGTCATATGTTAACAATAATAATTTCAGGTAGTAGTGGTATATAATCCACTTGGATGGAATCGTACTGATATTATCAAAATTCCTGTGAGTACATATTATCATTTACTTGTGCTTCATAAAACAAATCAAATTCAATATCATGCTAAAGGTGACAATTTGCATTAGGTTAATGATGCTAATCTTGTTGTCAAAGATTCATCGGGCAATAACCTTGAAGTACAATATGTGGATGTGGATGATGTTACAACAAATTTAAGAAAAATCTATGTGAAGGCCTATTTGGGGTTGTCACCGAAACAAGCCCCAAAGTATTGGCTTTTATTTCAGGTGTCAGTACCACCACTTGGATGGAGTACCTACTTCATTTCTAAAGCAAATAAAAAAGGTATAGTTCCATTTCATATCTCATTTTCTATATTTAGAAACTAAGTCATTGCATTTATTAAGAGAGAGAAAATATGAAAGGAAAATTTACGTTTATGTGTTGGAGCAAATGCTCGTTAGATTTAATTTTAATAGAAAACCCAAAGCACACTATGATTGGTTCACCAATATGAGACTTTGTTGAGAGAAGATCCTGTCTATCCAAGATCCATTTAGACCTGTGCATCATAAGCTCCATGCAACACTCATTTTTTAGTTTATTTGTCACATATTATCGATGTAAAATACTTTATGCTATTAACCAATAAAAATTATTTTTGGTCTGACCATAAGTCAATAAACTTATCATGAATGAAGGTTAATGTCAGTGTAAAAAGCCTTTACACCTTGGTATATTCTAATTAAGTTCATTAATTTTCAGTATTAAATATGCTTTTTTTGTTTCAACTTGTTAGGGACCAGAAGAAAAGTTCTATCTCACCTCAACAGACAGAAAAGTGAGACCATTAACATTGGGTCGGGAAATTTAAAGATGTCATTTTCCTCAACCTCCGGACAACTCAAAAGGATGTATAATTCTAAAACTGGAGTAAGTATTTTGCAAGTTGATACATTATTACAAAATAATGTTCTTAATTTATGTTAACTGATTTGCTAATTAATATGCCAAACTATGGACAACACTATACTGGATTGAATGAGCCCTTAAATAAAGACACAGAACAAGTTGAATTTCTATTTGGCATAAATCATAAAGTAAAAGTAGAGAATACTTTTTAACACACAATTTCCACAATCATCAAACTTCAAATTTTCATACTCAATGACCATTTATTGTTATAAATCTTTATTTGTGTGTTGTTGAGTATCTATTCTTTTGAATTCATATACATAAAGTAATAAATTTCAATGACAAGAATGTTCTAGGAATATTTTGTCACTTAGGCTTAGCTTTATTGATTTCATATCGAGACATATTTGAAAGGGTGTGATGGACAATATTTAATGATTTTTAAATTTTCTAAGGTTGATATACCAATTCAACAAAGCTACCTTTGGTATGAATCTAGTGACGGTGATAGTGATCCTCAGGTGTGTGACATTTTTTACACATACAACTCATTCCAATAACAAGTTAAATTAACATCGTGTATGCTTTAATGGTTCGATTTTTCTTACAGGCTTCTGGTGCATATATTTTTCGGCCTACTGGATCTTCTCCAAATATCGTTTCAAGATCAGTAAGTTTCTTCTTTGAATATGTTAACATGTGACATTAGTTTTATATAAGAAAATAGAAGTATGATCATATAAACTATTAAGTTTAAATTGACAACAAGACATTCTAAAAAATGATAATTTAAATTATCTTGAGTAATATATAAACTATTATATAATTGTTTGTTAATAAATTAAAACAAAAATATAAACAAATTATGAAGACTAAAGTGATGATGCGCAGACAGATAGAATGGAAGCAATATAAAGAGATGTGACAGTTCTTAGGAATACACAAGTTATAATATTTAACATAATATAGAATGTAATGAACAACCAGAACTCTTTTATTGAGAAATTGGAATTTTATTAAGACCTTATGTACAGATCAAAGAAATTAAGAAACTGATAACTTTCTGCCTCTTTGGAAAACTTTGAGGTCTTACAACAACCCACTCTTTGGGTCTTACAATAGACTCATTTTAGGCTGCAGACAGACTATTAGTTTCTCTTTTCTTTCCTTAAGGTCTTTTGGAAACATTTATCAAGGGCACACCTAAAGAACTCAAGCTTACAAATCCCAGGTTTTCACAAAATCATTTTCTCAAAATTGTTCAAAGTTCTAAATTACATTTTTATATGTTAAATAAAATAACTATGATATCCAAAGAACTACCACAGATATTTTAGCCAACTGTCCTCATAGAAGAATGCTTACAAAAATTTTATTGATGATATTACAATGTCAGCATACAAATGATATACTCAGAATTCTCTTCTTCTCTCACTTCTCTATTTTTGCTCTCTTTTCTACCTCCCTTCAAGAGAATTAAGTGACTCTATTTATAGACTTAAAACAAACAAAAGACAAAATACAAGCTAAAATGACTAAAATGCCCCTTCAATCAAGTATAGTATTATACTATACCTTTACTTTGTCACAAGCATACGACTAGACTTAAAGTAAAACTGGTTCTTTGTTGATAAGGTTTGTATGCAGGATATCTAACATCCTTATCTTTTGTTTTAGTCTCCCTTTTTTTTTATTTATTTGGAGACCAAAATTTCTTCATCTTCTTTGACCTCTTGCATTTCTGAGGATTTTGCCATTGAATGGTTATCCGAAGGAGTTTGTTGGCCAAAACTTCTATTTACTTTATAAATTTCTTTGTGCCTCTTTTCTTTCTAGAATAATTGCACTAATTTATTATTGGTATCCATGGGGAAAGGTATGGAAAGTTTCCCATTTTCTGATGGTAAATATAACTTTCTATCATGGGTTTCTTTGATGAGGTTGTACTCTACTTCATTAGATTCAGAGAAAAACCATTGATATCCCATGTCTTGGGCTCTGTACAAGCTGTATTGGTAATGAATATTACCTTGGACATCCCAAAGTTCATATCCATCATTATACAACATATCGGGGTAGTCTTTGTGTCTGTCAGTCAGCAATTTCATAACATGAGTTGGGTACTGGTTTTGTGTGAAATTGTTAGGGCAAGTTACTATTTTTATGGTTATATGACGCATAAAAATAGCCTGTATTGTGTTGATGGCTTCATTTATTAACGAGTTGAATCCATCAAATCTTTCTGTCGGATGAATCAAAATCGAGTCCAAGCATCCATAATCCAACAATGTCTTTCTGTTGATGGCCATGTCTTCAAAAGCTACAGGCCTAAAATTTTCTAGGTCAAGCTTGACTTTTTTGAATAAGAACTTGACCTTGCAAGGATATTTTTCATAAGATATTTCCTTGCATACTTGAGATTCCTCCAAGAATTCAAATCTATGGTTGAAATAGCTTTGGATAGCTATATACATACCTACTACTATTTGGGAATCTTTATGGACCTTCACGAGGAATTTTTGCATCACCAATTTTTTTTTGGGATTTAATTCATTTGGTGAAGATGGATTTTGTCTCACAGCCACTTGGAAACTTTGGGGCTAGGTTTTTATTGGGCTAGTTCTAATAACACTTATTCCAGGCTTTAGATTAAGGGTCTTTTTTTATTTTTGTAGTGTCAATAATGTCTAGCTCTAAGGTCTTTTCATCTTCTTCTTTAGAATAAAAACCTTTGTATTAGAAATTTTGTAGTCCTTCCTTGGTAGTGCACAAGTCAATGATGTTTGTGTATATCCCTTTTTATGGTCCTGATAGTAGGACAAAATATGTATAACCTTTATCTGAAGGTGAAGCTTTTATTAGGAGTGGAACTCCTTGATTATCTGCTATGCAAAAATTGTATAGGGCACAAATGATCCCTCTTTTTATTGAACACACATATTGTTCATTATTTTTTGAATATTTACGGATGTTCCAAATATTATCAATTATACAATTGAATTTATCATTTATAGTTCCTCTACCAGGATAGTGAAACTCATTTGTTAAAATTGGTAATTCTTGATTACCGAATTTCATTTTTTGCTTCGCGTTTGGATACGAAACCTTGGAGGGTTTCATTGTTTATCATTCCTTCAAAACGAGATAAAATATCGGTAACAATGTTTTTATTCCCTTTTATATGTTCAAAATTTATTCTTAGACCATTATGGTAAACATGTTCTTGAAATAACATACACCTTTATGGGATTTTTTGTCAGAATTTATCTAAGAATTACCATAAGCAACTATTGTTTCACAATCAGTTCTTATTGTAATTTTGCTTTTATTTATCAAAAATAGTTTAAAAGTTTTTAAACCCTTTATAACAACGTTTTCCTCATAATCTGTTGAAGTAGAGTAAACTTGAGGTTTTGTATGATATTTTCCTGAAGCATATCTACATATTTGTTCTTCAGAAATATTATCATATTTATTTTTCTTTTTCTATAAGATGGCACCCCATCCTAATTCACATCCATCGCATTCTATAACTAAATAGTTTGTATCTAATGGTAAAGATAAAAAAGGAAAAATTTTGAGATTTCTTTTATTTGTTTAACTAGTTTTGAAGTTAGCGGAAAAACACATAGAAAGAGGGGGTTGAATATGTGTGTGTTAGTACAAAGGAATTTTAGAAACGTTTTCGCAAGAGTAATGTTGTTCGTCTAATGCACTTTTGAATGTCAGACAGTTACTCAGAATTTGGTTAACATAATGTCATTGCTTTTGAATGATTCATCGTCTACTGAAAAAAATGTTTTATAATGATAATTATTAAAGTTCTAACATTTTCCTTTTCAATATAGTTTCATTTGAAGACAAGTAGAGGATAAAGCTTTTCAGTCTAATATGTTTGTTAAACAAAATTTGCGTCTTCGTCTGAAAAATGGTTTTAATGAAGAATAGACAGTAGACGAAGATTAATGGTAATTTGACAATTGAAAATAATTTGCGTCTAAAATATAGATAGAGTAGTGCAATCACTTTTATATTGGTTCCCTCAACTAAGCTACGTCCAACCTCCTTCAACTGAAGGGTTCCACTAGATATGCAATTCAATACAAAAGTATTATCGACCATTTCTGGCTCGTTGACTTCACTCATCAACGCTAGTATCTTCTTATCAGCCTCTTCAGGCTAGCATTGAGTATTATCGTCCACTCCTGGACTTGAGTATTCTCGACCACTCTTGGCCCTGAGAATTCTCGACCACTCCTAGCCCGTCAGCTTCACTCACCAACGCTAGTATTCTTAAACCACTTTTGGTTCTCCAAGTATTCTCGACCACTCCTGGCCCAGGCTTCACTCACCAACGCTAGTATTCTTAAACCACTTCTGGTTCTCCAAGTATTCTCGACCACTCCTGACCCGTCGGCTTCACTCACCAACGCTAGTATTTTCTTATCAGCCACTTCTGGCTAGTAGTGAGTATTCTTTGTCAAGCCCCTTTAGGCTTTACAAGTATTATTTTCCTAGCCTCTTCAGGCTTTACGATGTTGGTTAGAGAGTTTTGGTTTGAGTGTATACATAACTCTCATAGAAAGGATTGGGAATTTCCTACACTCGCTAAGGTTTGCTACCTTAGTTTTACAGAGACTTGTGTTTTAGTGTTTGGGTTACTCTCATGGAGAGGATACATAGGTTTACAACACTCACTAAGGTTTAGTCCATTACTAACATTTCGAACATCTTAGTCTACAGAGATAAAAATACAATATAACATTGTACATATGACTATGTATGCTCATCTCTAGTCTCTATCTCGCGGGCTTGATATCACTCTTTTTCTTCCAATCAAAAAGCTAACCTTTTAAGGTTTGAGATAGTGATATATATATATATTAGTAGAATCTGCGCGTTGCAATTGTCCATTGAAGCAAATATAGCCATTCACAACCAGTTTGATCTTCTCATTTAATGCTCAGATTCGTGCATTAAATGTTGCTTCCCATTCATAGACAATGGATGAAGTTTCCTTGCTCTATTAGTAGCTGTGTCTGAATATAGTAGAGTCCTAGGAAACTTTTTGTCCTTTTCTGATTCTATAGCTGTGAAACTTTTGTCCTAGCTTGAAAAAGTGATGTACTTTTTCTAACATATGCATGATTTAGTGTTTGAGCATGCTCTTCTTCTTTCTTCTTCTCTTCTAATAATTCGAATGACTTCGTGTGTGTTCTTTTGTGAGTGTAGATGATATTCAAATTCTCCTTTGAGGCTTGATTTCTCATATGATTGCATGACATTCTTTGTCTGCGTCTGGTAGTCAATATTTAGTTTAATACTTCGACCTTTATCTAATCATCAGTATTTTGACTTTTCCTTTCGTCTTGGTCAACCTTGTATATGGTCAAACTTTTCATTTCTTCTAGAGTTTCTTCTTGGTCATTTGACCATCTTCCGTCTGAGTCTTTATGTGCTGCCTTAGATTGTGCTTGGCATGGTCTTGTTCCTGATTTGACTTATTGAGTGCTTATGTTGGCCTTTCGTTTTGTAGCATCTGATGCTTATGCCTCTTCGTCATTTTACATGTTCTTATGTCTTTCTTAAACACTAACTCACTTGTTAGAGATAACAACATATATTATATTTGTCTCACTCAAAACCTTTTTGGGAATTTCTTTGTCTGACTTAACAAGTTTTATATCCTTTGTATTAAACTTCCTTTATCCGATTATACTAGTTTTATTATACAAAGGTGTTGTATATTTTCCCAAGTCCTTTATAAAATTTCTTGCATAATTTAAAAGTCCTAAGAAACCTCTTAGGATTTTTATATCCTCCATTTTATTAGGAAAAACAATAATTTTCTATGAAATGTGGGCTTGGAGTTTAATTTTTCCATTCCCTATTTCAGTTCCTAAAAAGGATATATGGGTTTTACAAATTTTCATTTTTGATTTAGAAATTATAAGCCCATACTTTTCAAATAGATAAAGAACCTGTTTTAAATGTAAGAAGTGTTCTTCTTTTATTTTTGAGTTTAAATGTAAGAAGTGTTCTTTTTTTTTTTTTAAAATACTAGTACATCATCTATATATGTACAAGTAAAATCTTTGTATTTACCAAAAATATTTTCCTTTTAAGTTTTCATATTTCTTACACCACATTTGTTATTTGTATAAATGTATTTTGATTTATTTTATATATAGGTACCCATCAAGGTAATCCGCGGACCATTAGTTGATGAAGTTCATCAGAAATTTAGCTCTTGGATTTACCAGGTTAGTATTTTTTTTTTCAAATTTAAGTGTTAGGATAAAGTTTTGTTTATAAAATAGTTTATCTATTTTTTTATTATGTTGGCTAGATCTAAATATTCTATGTTGTAATAAATGTATTTCAAGACAAAACAATGAATCTTGAGTCATGTTGTTTATACTTTAGAGGAGGCATATCTCAACATCCTTTTATTGAGGTAATGCAAGCAATCTACACAAAATCTAATGCCAAAATGGATTGAATACATACAAGACTAGACAACAATGAGCCATATCACATTATCTTGAATCTTGATGTCATTTAACATTAATGTTTAGAGTATAATTGTGAGTGATTTACTGTTGAAAAATTACACATTGTTGAGAAAAACAAATAAGAATCATTGCGGTGGGAAAAGTTACAACCCATCTATCTCTTCGATTTAATTCATTTTATGTTATATAAAATTATAATTATTCCTATTGATTGTAAATGACATTCTTTATTGAATATTTAAATTCCTTTTCATTGTTATGAATAATTTTTCATATTATTTATTTATTGTTTAGGTTACTAGGCTTTACAAAGACAAAGACCATGCTGAAATTGAATTCACTGTAAGTTGCGTTGTTTAATCTCCTAAAGACGTATTATGTTTTTTGGTATTATTAAGTTTAGAGTTGTATCAATAATAAATAAGGTTTTGACTTAAGTTTATTTATGAAGATTGGTCCAATTCCTACTGATGATGGAGTTGGAAAAGAAGTGATCACACGAATGACAGCAAATATGGCCACAAACAAGGAGTTTTATACCGATTCTAATGGAAGGGATTTTCTAAAACGAGTAATCTCACTCACATTTTTTCTTGTTTATAATGAAATCCTATTGGGAGAAGATATTGCAAGTTTGCAACATTTACTTATATTACCCTCAAAATGTCAATGCAGGTTCGAGATCATAGGGAAGATTGGCCACTTCAAGTTACTCAACCAGTAGCAGGAAACTATTATCCTGTAAAATTCTTTTACTCTGATAATTTTATCAAAAGTTTGGGTAAACACAATAATATGGCGACATCCAACCAATTAAAAGAACTTGAAGAGAGAGAGATAAAGATAAAATAGACTATTAGTTTTGTTGTTACATAACTTATGAGCTTCTATAATATTGATTCAAATTATATAAATTCATGCTAAATTATTGTTTCTTTGTCCAGCTTAATCTTGGAATTTATACTAAGGATAAGAAATCTGAGTTCTCAGTCTTAGTTGATCGTGCCACTGGTGGGGCTAGCATCAAAGATGGTGAGGTTGAATTGATGCTTCACAGGTATTAAAGATATATTTTACTATATAGTTCAAGATTATTTTATTGCATACAAACTATTAATACACACTATTTACTACTCAAGGCGTATTCTCCATGATGATGGACGAGGAGTCGGGGAACCACTTGATGAGCAAGTTTGCATTAACAATAATAAAACCTGTGAAGGACTAACAGTATGGAAATGTCATCAATTACATTATATTTCTTTGTGTCCTTTTTTGTTTGAGTGACTAATTTAGTTAGTTTTTTTTAAAGATGGTTAAACACTCCCTCTCAGGTTTTCATTAGCTTAATTGGGAGAAATACTAGGAAGTTAAAGTAAAGTTTTTCTTTCTTCTATCTGCATAACATATCTATCTTTTCTTTTTGTTTTAAAATATTAGGTAAGAGGAAATTATTATATTAGCATCCACAAGGTTGGAGCTGGGTCACGGTGGCGCCGTACAACTGGTCAGGAGATTTATTCACCATTGTTGTTGGCTTTTACACATGAGGTATGACTCAGTTGAAAGTACATTGTGGATTAATAATCATGATCACTATATTACATCTTATGAGATATTTATTGATCAGAACTTGAAAAATTGGAAGTCCTCTCATTTGACCAAAGGAACTATCATGGATCCAAATTACAACTTGCCTCCTAATGTTGCTTTGATAACTCTTGAGGTAGAACAATGTTGCAAGGAGATTTATAACACTCTTGGCTCTCTCTCTTTCTCTCTCTCTCTCTGACTAAAATATGTTTTGTAGGAGTTGGATGGTGGAACTGTGCTTCTCCGTTTGGCACATTTATATGAGGTATGTCTATAAAAATTAATATTTATCATCATATTCATAATTAACTTCAGATAGACTAGGCCAGAGTGATATAATAAAACTCAACAGGATCATATGCCAACTCTTATATAAATAATACATGTTTTAATGTAATTCAATTGTATTAAGTAATCTTTTTTCTATGTGAATATTAGTTCTACTCTCACATAGTTCTCATGTTTTTAACATGATTAGCCAAGTGAAGATACTGAGTATTCAACTCTTGCCAAAGTTGAACTAAAGAAGTTGTTTGCCATGAAAACGGTATGTAGAGTTTCTTCTCGCAATTAAGAAAAATAAAAGGGCTTGCCTATTTTAGTTGCTTTTTGTGACGCACATATTTTCTTAGATTAACATAATTTGAGCTTAGTTCACTTTTGTCCTATAAAACTTTGTCGGCCTAGTTTGTAATGAGTGATTCTGGTGTTTTATTATGCAGATAAAGGAGTTGAAGGAGACAAGTTTATCAGCTAACCAAGAGAAATCAGAAATAAAGAAGATGACATGGAAGGTTGAAGGAGACAAAGGAAAAGAACCTCAAGCAGTTAGGGGTGGCCCTACCAACAATCCTAATTTCGTTGTTGAGCTTGGTCCAATGGAAATACGAACTTTCCTATTGAAGTTTTGAAACATCTCAAGTCATCATTGATGATTTTATTTGAAGAATAAACATGTTTGATCACATGATTTTAACCATGTGAAAATGGTAGAAGGATACTAAGAACATTGGAGGAAATCTTTGAAAGAAATCTCGTGGTGAATAATATATTTAAGAATGTGACTTTTAACCAAATCTAACAGAGTCGAGAAATAACGTTACCAATCCCACATAATGAAATAAGATTATTGTTGTTAATTGTTTTAGTTGTTATTGTTGAATAAACATGTTTGATATTTCTCTATTGATTATTGTTTTGTTTCTAATCGCAAAATGTAGACTAATCTAAGTTTAGTTAAGTGCCTCATATTCAGCCAATTTGCTTATACTTAAAAAAATATTTTTATAAAAAGAACTTCTTAAAAATTATTTTTTTAAAGAATCAAATAGAATTTGCTTCTTAAAAAAAGAGAGTAGAAAATCGCTTATTTTTAAAATAAGTGGTTTAGATAAACACACTAAAAAATTATAAAACTACTTATTTTATTAAAAAAATTATTTTTAATTTTTTTTAAACAAATGGACCCATATCAAATAATGCATTATACAAATTGAATTTTGTGTGAGAAAAATGCTATCAACATATTATCTATCACACCTTTTAAGCATACTATTTATTATAAGGATAAATTTACTAGAAATTATAAATTTTAAAAATTTAATTCTCATTTAAAGAGTCTTTATCCTATTTTTACAATTTTCAATAAATTTTAACTAGTAATAAAAGGTACGTTAGCATGTGTCTATTGAAGAATGTGTTACTAACACTTATATCGTAAATGATGAGGTCAAAGGATGAATTTATATAAATAATGTTTTGGGATAAAAATTTAAATTTTTGAAATAGATGGGGTGGATAAAAATTAAGATAAAAATTAAGAAGATCGATTATTTTAAGTATTTATAATCTTTAAGATATTATTTAAATTTACATATTTTATCAATTTATTTTAATATTTTTTGGGATCTATTTCTTTTTTTTTTAATTAGGATTATGATATATTTGAATTTTGTATTAGAATTTAGATCTATATAAAGAGTTAAGAAATAAAACCTTATATAGTGTGCATTTCATTTGAGATTCTTGGGTGTGTGAGTAATTCTATTACGTGTAGAGGAGTTTTCCTAACACTGGCATGAGAGCTATCGTAGGGAACACATAAGTTTGAGATTTCATTATTTGATAGCAAGACAATTTTTATGATTTAATAGTGTACCATTCAAGATCTTTTTCAATAAAATCTTGATCATGCTTTGGAAGATGAAAAGTCGACTACTATCAATTATAAAGAATGAACTCAGATATAAAAGGAGGTAGTGAGCATGATTCAATTAATTCTTGCTCTTGAGATCAAGTACAATGTGTTAAAGGAGACAACATTGAAAATGTAACATCCCATTTTTCATAAAATATAATGTAATTTATTAATATTTATGGCATTTTTATTTTAACAAATAGAGTTGTGTTAATATTTATTCTAATTATTTGGCATGTTTTGGAATATTATATAAGGTGTATCGTTAAACTTTTTAATTAAATATTTTATTTTAATTAAATAAAAGGGAAGGAATTTGTAACTAGGGTTAAGTGTTTTCACTTAAGGGTTAAAGAGAGGTTAAAGTTTTTAAAAGAGTAGTTTTTGATCAAATCTTTTTACGCTTTCATTTTACATATGCGCTTCAGAGTTTAGAGAACAAAAGAAAAAATGAAATCACCCTAAAGCTGTGCATCAATCTTCTTCTACTTACCAAGGTAAGAGGGGAGTGAGAAACCTCTCTTTGGGTGTGGAATTATATGTTGGATAGCGAAATTGACCTCCAATCTCATGTATGTTGTGTGTCTATGTATGAGGGATTTTCCCAAATGTGTCTATTTTGTCCCTTTTTCTCTTATACGTTCCTAATGACATGAATTATTTGAATGTATAATCAATTGTATGCTTTGGATTGTAATTGTATGATCTGAAGTTTCCGTGGGTTCTTATGAGAATCCCTAAGAGAATTTGTTGTGATAGTTTGTGAAGATATTGATTGATATGTATAAATTGAGTGATTTGAAATGTTAATTGTATGTTATAAAATGATTTTATTGATTGTATGTGTTTATACATGAAATTGGATGTAGGTAACTTGTAGTCACTAAGGAGACGTGATTTATAGGGAGGAAGATCACGTTCTCGCTCAGCGAGATGTGTTGGATCCCTCAGCGAGAAGCCTAGAGGGCTTAACTTGCTCAACTAGATGTTGGTCGCTCAACGAGAAGTCCTATAGGGGGTTTAGTTCGCTCAGCTAGATGTCAGCTTGCTCAGCGAGAAGTCCTAGGGGAATCAACTTGCTCAACTAGCTGTCAACTTGCTCAGCTAGATGTCAGCTCACTCAGTAAGATGTTGGTGGCTTAGCTAGATGTTATTGGGAAGCAACGGTTAATTGGTTGTTTTACCTTTGTGATCTTGATACTACCTTTTCACTAATGGCTAGTTAATGTATTTGAAAATGTACATGGGATATATGAGGTGATATGAGAAATATGTGATATATGAAGTAAGAGCATGTGTATGTTATTGCATCAAGTCTATTTAACATGCATTATATGCACACAAATTGACAAATTGTTCAATATGCATTGCACATATCTTGAGATTGGTACCACATGCATGCAAATCGAGAGTTTATGTAATTTGCATTCCATACTTGCATGTGAATGAGTTAATTATGATTGGTGTGTCATAGATATGTGTATGGCTATTTGTTATTTATTTCATGCTATGAGATAGAGTGAGAAATGTTTATGGATATGTCTTGTTGTATACCTTGTTCATGTTTGCCTATTCGATTTACATTCTTACACTATGAGCCGAAGTGAGATGTTTCTCATTCCTTTTGTCCTTGTTGTTGCTCTTATGTTGATTCTGTAGGTAATGATCAACATGATGTTGAAGATATTGGTGATGAGGCTTAGACTTCATGTTGGGTTGCTCTAATAGGACATGGGACATCGAGACATATTTATAAGCTTTCTTAGACTAGATTAGGATGTTGTTCTGTTGAATTATTTTAGAAAACATTAGTTTTATTTTCTTATAATTTTAGTTGATTATGTTATTTCGTTAAGTTAAGAATGTGATGCATTCCACCTAAACACATTTGGTTTTACTTAAAAAGAGTTATGTTATTCAATTTTCATTATTTATGTATTATGACATGCGTGGTAGAGGGTGTCATATAAAGTCTTGTGGAATAAGCTCAAGAGCATTTATGCATCTAAGTCGTTGACCAATCATCTATGTTTGAAAATAGAATTGTATCAACTCAAAATAAACATAGGAGAAAATCTTCATGATCACATTAATAATTTCATCTAGTTGGTGTGTCAATTGTTGAATTCAAATGAAAACAAAAATTATAATGTGCAAGTAGTGTTGTTGTTGGCTTTATAACCAAGGTCTTACAAATTTTGATTCAAAAGTTGCTTGTAGGGAGGACGTCATTACAATTAGATGAGATAACCATCACTCTAAGACAAAATGAGAGCATAATGAAAAATAAAAATTTTGATATTGGAGGTCATGCACTAGCCATGCAACGATCTGGGCAAGGGGCATTCATGGAAACATGATGGGCTAATTAAGAGGAAGATCAAATTTTTAATTTTGTCCAAAATGAGATATGAGTAACATAGAGTGTTATTATTGCATGAGAAAAGGTCGTGTGCAAGGAAGGTTCACAAAAATCTGCGAGGACTTAAAATAATCAAGAGATACGATGAGAGATGATGACAGTTCCCAAACTAATATGACATAAGACTTTGACAATAAAGATAATTATTTGGCAAAAACCAAGTAAGTTGCTAAATCAAAATATGTAATAGATTCTCCTACTTCAAAACATATTTGTCAGGACCAAACAATGCTTGACATTTTGAAAAAAAAATGATGATTTTGGTCATGTAACAACCTCATAGGTCACCACACATAACAACACATCAACACATCAACACATTAGTATTGGAAAACATAAAATCATTTAACCTAAGGTTCTTATGCAAACAAATCTTGGATATTCATTCATCAATTTATAAATAATATATATTATTGCAGGAAAACATAAAATAGAACTTTCCCATAAGTGAAAAGTATAAAAGCCCTTTTTGGGGGTTACAATAACCCTAAATACATATATACAAAGTATATCAATATCTACAACAAAATAGGATTGCAAACAAAAGTCATAGGTGTCGATCAAGAACTTTACACTAAGTTGTATCAAAACAACTCTACAACACCACATCATTAAACTCTTGGCTCACCCTCCACCTAATCTCAAACTACTCACATACCAAGTATGATCATCATAGTCCAATACAAGAAAAAGTAAAGGTAAGCTTGTATAACAAGAAAAAAAATATAAAATAGAAATCAATAGTTATATCTATATCAAAATGAATAACTTTTAACACATAGTTGTAGAGAGATACATTGCATCAACTATACACAACTCATAACACAATTTTACAACTCAACAACCTCATTATGACAAACACCTCAATAAAACAACTTAGCAACACAATTAGACAACTTATCAACATAGATTTACATCTCAACATCATAGTAAACAACACAACATCTTTACGCATAGTAACATATTTCAACTTAAGAAATCTCCTACACCACAGGTGAACAATTTAAGTGGATCAATCTTACTAAATAAACAACACAAAAAAACCTTTGCTTTATAGATCATAACAACACAAATTTGGCTTAAAAGTCATAATCAACGTAAAAATGATTTATCAAATTTTTCCATTTAAAATAAGAGGGTCCAATACTTCTGTTAAGAATAGAACATTTTGGATGTGAGTCTACCATGACATTGACATGCATTAACTAAGCCTAAAATGGGAACCCTCCAAATACTGTGCACCCTTCCAACTCTCAATTAAGGATTTTGGCCCCTGACTTCATGCCTTACCCATTGGCCACTTCACAACTAGTATATATACTTATTTCCATATATGTCAACTAAGAACCTAAATGAGACAACTTTCAAAATAACCCTCCACTTTAGGAGCGAACCCTCTCACTAAAGGCTTTTTGTCTTTGGCATCTCACAACACCACAACTCATATCCTCGTAATAAGATCTTGTAACACATAAAATAACTTACTCCTCTGGTTCTAAGTTCAACTCACAACATACAAAGCATGCATAATTCATTATCAACTCAAACGAAACTTCTTTTGTACAAAACAACACATCCCAACTCAAAATGGTATGTATACCTCATTCATCATCTTATAAGACAATAGAGTCAACATAACATATTATGTTCATGTATCAACATTCTTCAACCTACAATACGTGATAATCAACTAAAACTTAATACACCAAGCATATCAACAAGATTTAACATAAGAAACACAACATCCAAGAATAGGGGAATCTAGTTAGGCATGCATAGCTTTGATCAGCGAGCATAGACTCATCAAGCACCCAAACCTTACTAGAGCTCCTCATTGAGTGAGCTATTCCAACTCAGCTAGACAAGCTTATTGTGGTTCTTTTTGTTAGGCGAGCTTCAACTTGCTGAGTGAGCTTGACCTTTGTGGGTCACCTCTCTAAGATATTTCATTCAACGAATTGGACCCTTTGTGGGTCCCTTTGTTGGGCGAGCTTCCCATGTTGCAATACCCCAACAACAATGTCACACTAAGAAATGCATGTATTGCTCAATATGCCCTCAAATTTTTCGTCATGAACACTCGTTCTTGTTGGGTGACTCATAGTGTTGCTAAGCAAGAACTTGATTTGGGAAACTTTGCCTTCATGTTCGAAGGCTTACCCGATGAGTTCACCTTCTTGCTACGCAAGAATATGCAACACCTATATGATGCCCACACTTCTCTCTTCTCTTCCAGCCACCATTGATGGAATAACACTAAGGCCAAGAAGTACAAGAGGTGATGTATTGAAGGAAGCAAAAGGAATGGGTTAGTGTTGAAAAATCATAGGAGGAGTGAAGCCAATTTTGGACCTTAGCTCCTAAGTTTTTATTAGCATAACATTTATTTTTATTCCTATTTTTCCCTTGTCTTTGATTTTCCATTTTTACCCTTGTATTTTGGGGTATCTTAGACATAGGATCTATTTTACTTGTATTTCCAATTTTACCCTTGTATTTTGGGGTATTTTAGTCATAGGATTTATTTTCTTTTGTATTTCCCATTTTACCCTTGTATTATGGGGTGTTTTAGATCATAAGATTTTATTTTTTTGGCTAAGGTATTTGATTAGGGTGGGATAAAAGCTAGACGTATTTTTGTGGCTATTGGACCTATTTTTGGTGTTAGAAAGGCTTAGGCCCAAGTGGAGGGAAAAGGTTGCATGGTCTTATCATGAACCTAAATGTAGCCTAGCTAAACCTAAAGATGCCATCCTTGGCCACCAAGTTGCATCTAGGGTTAATTTAGATTTCATTTGGTGTGCATTTGGCTTGTGAATTTTGGCCATGCACTCTCTAAATGCAACCCTAGATGCCTCCCACTCCTATAAATACCCTAGGCTATGCATCATGTAAATACTTTGAAAATTGAATATAAAGAGAGCATTTTTGCCTTTATATCATCCTTAGTCAGCCTTGGCTAAATTCGGCCACCACCCATCCTATCTCCACCTTGAGAGCAAAACCCTAGAAGTGGCTTTCATCTACCTTGAAGTGAGCCAAACCCTAAAATGCCCTCTCAAACCTTTCATCAAACACTTCACCCATACTCTCCATTTTCGTCCATTCCACCTTATTCCTTCTCTAAATCATGCATCACCCTTGAATGACTTTATCCTTGGAGTAGGCGTCCTCTCCCTTGCTCATCATCTCAAGTTCGTGCAAGCTAGGATGCCATCAAGTGGTATTAGAGCCTTGGTTCTTCAAGGGTAACAATCTCTTTATCTTTAAAAATATTCGGTCATGTCATGTATTCCTTACATGTATCCTAAGTGTGCCTAAATGAATCATCATCATTGCCATATTTTGATGATCCATAAATCTCTTCTCATGTGTTGATTCATACCATATGTTCTTTGTGAATCATCTTGGCATTTTAGGCTTTCTTATTTAGGTTCTTGCCTTTTTCTTTAAATTGTTGAGTTGCTGGAAATTTTGGGCTGCATGTTATACATTAATGTTTTTATTTTTTTAATCCATCCGATTTTGTCATGAGCTTGTCTCTTTGAACTACCTTGAAAAAAAATTCCAAGTTTTATGCTTAACCATTGAAATGAGAAAAAAATATGACATGCATGCCATATGTTTTATGATTTGGCCGTGACTTATATGTGCTTTAGAGAAGTCAATCATGCATGCTAATTAGTTCTAGGATGTTCTACATTCCTAAAATATCATGTGTGATTACATTCTTTGCACATCTTTGCCTTGAAATTTTTGGCCAAATTTGAAGTATCTCCTGTGCACTTGTATGCCTATATATTGTTCGATGTTTTGAGCATGAGAGTGAATTTTATGTGCACATTTTACTGCTGGACATTTTCACACTAAAAATTTTAAAATTCACTCAAGTTGTTGTCTCATTAAGCCATCACAAAATATTATAAAGAATACTCCTAAAATTATTGCTAAACTATTTGTTGGACACAAGTGATGGAATCATACTTGGGAATGCAAGAGGTGACACACTCAAAGATCCAAGAGGAGTGGGCTAGACATGGAAGATTGGGCCTGTCAAGGCCCAATGGGCTTGGAAGGCCCAAACCAAGTTTCAACATGGGCCTATCTTGTTATTAACATTCTTATTATATTTTTGTTAGCATAGTTTGAATATATTTTGGTCTTGTATTTTGGACCACATAGAGTAGCATTTTAGGTTTTAGGCTAGTTGGGCCTAGTTTTGGGCTTCATGGGCCTTTGGGCTTTTGGTACCCAATATTGGGCTCGTTTTCATTCTTGTAATTTTTCCTTTCCATTGTAATTGTTTGACCAATGTAATTAGGTCATTAGAATAGGAAAATACAAGGAATACTAAAGTTTAATTTGGAAGTCATTTAAGTTACATTTGAGTCACATGTTTAGCACCATGGGTGGCTGAACATGTGCCACTCAAATTAACCCTAAATGACTCTCAAATCACACCTAAATGCACCTTGGTACCTAAATTTTCGGACTTACACATGTGCACCAAAGTTTGAATTCAAATTTCAAATTTGAATTCAAACTTTAGGCGCCATTTTGTGAGGCTTTAGTTTAGGCACCTATGGGTCACAATTCCGTGCATACTTAAGCCATTCTTTCACCTTTTGTATTCACTTTTGAATCATATCTGAAATTTGAGAGCCAAGTGCCGAGTTTCCCCTTCAAAAGTCTTGAGAGAATTCTCTCAAAACCCTAGGAAGAACACCTTCTTCCTCCTCTTTGAAGTGAGTACTCCATTGGTCCTTGAGCTTGGATGCTTCCATCCAAGGCTTGAGCCTTCATCTTGTTCCGAGAATCCTCCTTATAGTGTCAATCAATTTCGGATTGCATTTCCTTGAAGAAGATCCGTGCATAAGGAGAGCTAAGGAGAAGTTATCTTCCACTCGTCCTAACCTTCTTCTATCATTTTTGGTATCAAGAGCAAGGTCTTCAAGGAGATAAGTGGTCTCAACCTTTGTGTGTCCGTGTTTGTTTTCTTGTGTTCTTATGTTTGTCTTGTCTTATTTGAGTTTCAATTTTCGGATCTATATTGTTGATGTTCTTGTGTTCATAGATCCATTGTTTGATTGTTCTTGAATTTCTTCCACAATCAACATGTTTAGGAACTATTTGCTTGTGCTATTTTGATTTTATTTTGAGTCTCTCCATTCCTTGTATGTGTCCGTGATTGGACCTCATGCATATGCATTAGATTTTGTTTTTGAATCTTTGTTTTGTCTTATAAGTTTATGTTTAGTCCTTATATGTTCAAAAATTCCTTGAATAACATGTTGACCTAATTTTATTTTAGTACATTGTTCATTTTGTTGCTCTCGGTTTTTGTTTCATTTGTGCCTACCTATATGTGCTTTTTCTTTTGCCTTATTGTGTTCATAATTTGCTATTAGTTCTAGCAAATTTCTTTAGAGTTAGGTTTCTTTTATGTACTTAAGTTTTCAAATCACTTTCCATTGAAAAATCTTAAGAAATTTTGTGTTACCTAAATTTTTCAAGTGCTTATCCTACTTCTAGTGCACTTTTTCTTGTGGATTCAATTTTTTAAAAAAAAAGAGTATTAAGGCTGGAAAACAGAGGAAATACAGAGCCTAAAGTGTTTCAAAATATCAAAGAAAAGTGTACAAAAGAATCCAAAACAAAACCTAAAAACTAGTGCACTAGTTTCCTTGTTTTCACTTGAAATTTGACTTAACTTGTAGTCTCGGTTTCTATAGCTTGGAATCATAAAAAAATTTGAAACAAAAGGCAATTACCTTCTCTGGAATCTTAATTTGAGTATAGAAAAAGAAAGAATAAAAAATATATATATATATATATATATATATATAGAAAACAATTTAAAGTGAAAAAGCCGAGAGGTGTTCTTTGGTAAAAATTCACTTGATTCCTTGATATTGTTTTGAGTACTATTTGTTCTATACTTATCCAATTGTTTTCAAAATTTTTTTGTTTTGTTCATCTACTCTAGTACCTATCTAGGAACCTTCCTAATTGTGTGCTAGCTTTATTTGGAGTCTTAATTTTCAGTTTTACTTGTTGAACCTCTTTGAGTCTTGTCATATACACCTATTACTCTTCATTTTTGGTATAAGCTTTTCAAATTGTGCTTTGTTTCTTGTCTAGTTTTCTTTTATTAAATTCCCTGTGCTGGAAGTGGCCTCAAATCCTTGCTCAAGGATCAAGCATTGCTCAACAAAGAGTAGGAAAAGTTTGGACACTAAGACTACAAAATTTGACCTAATTTAGTGACCAAACTTCTCCTAAACTTCCTTCACTTGAGTGACCATTCCTTTCACCTTGTGAGGCAGCCATCATTAATCTCTTTTGTTGTGATTATTTTGCAGGTCCAGGAGCATCTTATTTGAAGGATTAGTGGCGAATTAAACACTTGAACAAGTGTTAGAAAAATTGAACAACAAATCCGTCACTAATTGTCACCAAAGCCACCATTTATTGCTTTCTAGGCTAGTTTAAATTTTTGCAAAATCTTTTGTATTTCAAACCAATTTTTAAAGCTTGGAGGGAGTATTAAGAAGCTGGTAAGGTATATCTACCTCCTTTGGTAGCTACTCACGTGTAAGTGGCTTGGAAATTTCATATGTTTCAAGCTTCCACTTAGGATATCTGACTAGTTGCTTATCTTGTTTCCTTTAAGTTTCTTGTCCTTAATTGTTTTATTTTGCTGCCTTGAAACGTCTAGAATTGTGAAGTTTTATTTTCTCACGCTTAGTTTAGTGTTAAAACAAACAAATTGAGTAAAATATACAAAATTTTTTGTGAAAAGTTTTGGGGAATTGAAAGTACCACAAAGGAGTTTAGTGATTTCCACTTGAAAAGGCTTGGTTATTAAGTGGCTCTTTGTAGCTCACCTCCCTTGATAGTGCAACTTGTACACTTAGACTTCCAAGTGCTATTTTCATTCCTAGAAAATCCCAAAAACATTTTATAACTTTTTGCATAGCATATAAATTCTTATTGCTTAATCATGAGTCATCATTCTCAAAGTAGTAGTGACTTTGAATCTCCTAAAAGTTTTAAAAGTATTGTTAAGGAGGTTGAAGCATTAAAACTTTGGAAGCATGAAGAGGTACTTAAAAAAAAAAAGGAAAAGATTGAAAGAGAAGTACAACTTCTTACTTTAGAAGAAGAGATACAAAAGATTAAGCAACAAGAAGCAAAACTTTTAAAAAAAATACATAAAAGCAAAAGTCAAAAAAGTTCTTCAAAAAGTTCCACTAATAGTTCCAATGACTCTCAAAGCCAAGAATATGATGGTAGCTTGAATATGGATGCTTTCTACCAACCTAGACCTAGGAGAGTCATTAAGGAACCAAAAGTGAGGGAATCAAGGGTTGATCTCCTTTACTTTCATGGAAAAGAAAATGTTGATGCCTACTTAGATTGGGAGATGAAAGTGGAGAAAATCTTCACTTGTCATCAAGTAGGTGAGGAAAGGAAAGTTCCCTTAGCCACCCTAGCTTTCCAAGGACAAGCTATGTATTGGTGGACATCCTTGGAGAGAGAGAGAAGACTTCACAATGACCCTCCAATCACTTATTGGAATGAGTTGAGGAGTGCTATGAGAAGAAGGCACATACCTTCTTATTATAGTAGGGAGCTTATGGATAAGCTCCAAAGACTCCAACAAAAGAACATGAGTGTGGAGGAGTATAGACAGAAAATGGAGTTATATCTCATGAGGGCTGGCATAAGGGAAAAGGAAAGATTGAGCATTGCTAGGTTTTTAAGTGGTCTAAATTTTGATATAAGAGATAGAGTTGAGTTACTCCCTTATAGGGACCTTGATGATTTGGTCCAACTTTGTATAAGGGTGGAACAACAAAATTTGAGAAAAAGTTCTTTTAAAGGTAAAACTCAATCTAGCTCATATATCAAGAATGACTACAAGAGGGAGGGTCAACATGACTCTTCTACAAACTCTAGTAAGGGTCAAGAAAAAGAAATAAAAAAAGAAAATGATAAAAATGAAAATGTTGTCACTTCTAGTAGTAAAACTAGTGACATCAAATGCTTTAAATGTCTTGGGAGAGGCCATATAGCTTCTCAATGTCCAACTAAAAAGGTCATGATCTTGAGAGGACAAGACATTTATAGTAGTATTGATGAATCTAGTTCTACCACTTCAAGTGATAGTGAGAATAGTGAGGAAGATCCTAAAATTGAAAAGTTATATCCTGTTGATGGTGATCTTCTTATGATCAAAAGGCTTCTTGGAAGCCAACCTTGTCCCACTTCACTATCTCAAAGAGAGAACATCTTTCATACAAGATGTTTTGTTTCTAAAAGAACTTGTTCTCTCATTGTTGATAGTGGATCATGTTCTAATTGTTGTAGTACAAGGTTGGTTAACAAGTTAGCCCTTACCACCATTCCTCACCCTCACCCTTATAAACTTCATTGGCTCAATGAAGGTGAGGAATTGGAGGTGAATCAACAAGTGAAGGTCAAGTTTTCTATAGGGGATTATAAAGATAAAGTTTTATGTGCTGTGATCCCTATGGAAGCTTGTCATATTTTGCTTGGTAGGCCATGGCAATTTGATAAACAAACTATACTTGATGGCCTTACTAACAAAATAGCCTTCACTCATAAAAATAAGGAAATTGTTTTTAATCCTTTAACACCACCCCAAGTGTTTGAGGATCAAAAGCAAATGAAAAGAAAAAGAAATAAAGAAAGAAAAGAAGGAAAGAGTGTGGAAGAAGGGGATTCCACTAAAACCTTTGTGACCAAGGAGAGTTATTTTATGAATAAACAAGACTTGAAAAGAACTCTCTTTATTCATAAAAGTTTTGACTCTTATCCTAATGCTGCCACTAATCTTAAAGTTGAGAATGAGGAACAAAATAAATTTCGAACAAAGAATTCTCAACTTCGAGATATAGTGAAGAAGGAGTGGACTATTCCTATTGTTACTCCTTATACTACTTCCTTGAAGGTGCACAAGGAAGGAAGTATTTCTTTGGATTTAATAAAGCACCCAATTTTCGGTTTACATTGTTTAGTAGATACAACTTGTAATAATCTATATTCTATGTATGATCTTATGGGAAGTTCTTACTCTTTTGAACTTAATATGTTTCCTTCCCTACAAGATAAATATAGCTTATATGATTATGAGTATCTAGTACACAATCCAATCCAAAATTGTTTAGGGCGTTTTCTAGTAGTTTTTTCTTTATATTTTAGGAAAAGCCTAGGTTACCATTTAGGGTACTTTAGGCAAGATATTGTAGTGTTTAAAAATCATTCTTTTCGTTGTCTTAGTGATAGTGTTATCACATTTTTAGGTTTTACTTCTAGGTTATGCTTAGGAGAGGAACCTATTTCTATTTCTAGAGAGTCTAATATTTTATCTTTCTTTGTTAGGTTGGATAGTAGGACTCCTCTTAGGATCCATGATCTTTTCTTTTACCATATCATTTCTTATTCCTTGTATGTTTTACATGTAGGTGCTAATTTTTCTTCCATGCATCCTCTAGATTTGAGGACAAATCCTTTTCAAGAGGGAGGGGATGATGGAATCATACTTGGGAATGCAAGAGGTGACACACTCAAAGATCCAAGAGGAGTGGGCTAGACATGGAAGATTGGGCCTGTCAAGGCCCAATGGGCCCTATGGGCTTGGAAGGCCCAAACCAAGTTTCAACATGGGCCTATCTTGTTATTAACATTCTTATTATATTTTTGTTAGCATAGTTTGAATATATTTTGGTCTTGTATTTTGGACCACATAGAGTAACATTTTAGGTTTTAGGCTAGTTGGGCCTAGTTTTGGGTTTCATGGGCCGTTGGGCTTTTGGTACCCAATATTGGGCTTGTTTTCATTCTTGTAATTTTTCCTTTCCATTGTAATTGTTTGACCAATGTAATTAGGTCATTAGAATAGGAAAATACAAGGAATACTAAAGTATGCTAATTAGGTTAAATTAGGTTTAATTTGGAAGTCATTTAAGTTACATTTAAGTCACATGTTTAGCACCATGGGTGGCTGAACATGTGCCACTCAAATTAACCCTAAATGACTCTCAAATCACACCTAAATGCACCTTGGTACCTAAATTTTCGGACTTACACATGTGCACCAAAGTTTGAATTCAAATTTCAAATTTGAATTCAAACTTTAGGCGCCATTTTGTGAGGCTTTAGTTTAGGCACCTATGGGTCACAATTCCGTGCATACTTAAGCCATTCTTTCACCTTTTGTATTCACTTTTGAATCATATCTGAAATTTGAGAGCCAAGTGTCGAGTTTCCCCTTCAAAAGTCTTGAGAGAATTCTCTCAAAACCCTAGGAAGAACACCTTCTTCCTCCTCTTTGAAGTGAGTACTCCATTGGTCCTTGAGCTTGGATGCTTCCATCCAAGGCTTGAGCCTTTATCTTGTTCCGAGAATCCTCCTTATAGTGTCAATCAATTTCGGATTGCATTTCCTTGAAGAAGATCCGTGCATAAGGAGAGCTAAGGAGAAGTTATCTTCCACTCCTCCTAACCTTCTTCTATCAACAAGTGTAAAACCCAAGCAGAGGAAGGATTATAGTATATAAAAAAAAAGTGGTTGGACTTTGAACATCAAAACCGAGACTTGGACAAGCACAAAAAGAACAAAAGAAACAAAAACAAGAAAAAAGGAACCTTGCTAGACTTGTGGACTTTGGGACAAAAATTTTCCTACCTTAGCAATGGAGTTATTCTTGGACCTTTGAACAAACTAGTGCATGACTGTATGAAACATTAAATCAAACATATTAAGTGCATCATTCCATTTTAAGCCTATTTGCTAAATTCTATTGTAGTTCCATTCTAGGAATTATTCTCTTGTGTGCCTACCTTTCTTTAATGTGCCTTAATTTTAGTTTTTAAGTCTTTCTTCTATTCTTAAGTTTGTCTCAACAATCTCCACTTGAGTTTAGCCTTTTTAATTGTGCCTTTTTAGTTTTTATTCCTTCGCCTCTTGTACTCTTGGTTTGGTTTATTCTTGGCTTAGGTGAGGAAAGCTTCTAAACACCAGACATTCTCTTGGTGGATTGAGTGGAGGGGCTGTCCGAATTGGTGTCCAAGGTGCTTTGGAGCAAACACCAAGGGGAGGACTAACTTGGGTGTTCATTGTGAAGGAAAGCAAGTTGGAGACTTGAAGACTTAATTTTTCTTCTAAAAAAATTATTTTTCTCTTGTGCAATTTTTTTGGCCACTTGTATTTTGGCCTTTGTTTTCATTGATTTTGGTTTGTAATTGGCCTCTTTAAACCAAGTAGTTTTTAGGATAATTCGAGTAGTGCTTGTGGGAGTGGCTTGAATACCACCAAGGTCACTTCAAGCTCCCACCCTAGGAAATCCGACTAGCACATGCTTTAGTTGCTTTCTTTGCATGCTTTAGTGCTTTGGTAGTATAATTGTTTAGGTCTTCCACTTTATTTGTTTTCGTTTTAGAAGGCTTCAATTTGCCTACTAGGGGGTCGTGCAAACACACACACCTAACTTTAGTGCAAAAAAATTATTTTGTAAGAAAAGTGTGAAAGGGCTTAGTGATTCCTACTTGATAAGGCTTAGTTTTTAAGTGATTAATTCCTTGTAGTCCACCTCCCTTTGATAGTTCACTTTGTACACTTAGGCCTTTTCCTACTTATCTTGCACCTTGAAAATCTTTTGTGAAAACTGTTTTATCACTCAATCTTTGTGGAAACTTTTTTGCCAACCTTTTTGAAACAAATTTGTGAAAACCCTTTCTTGAAAAAAGATGAGTGATCATTCTAGTGTACATGGTCATAATTCTTGTAGTACTAGGTCTAGTGTTAGAGATGAGATTAGAGAGTTAAAAGAGTACATAAGAAAAAAAAGAAGAGGAACACATAAAAAGAGATGAAGAAATTAGAAAAAGGGAAAAAGAAAATGCTAGGAATAAGGAGGAAATAAAACAATTACTTGCAAAATTAGTTGAGGGGAGATGATGGAAAACTTGCTTGGAAACCAGATTGATGTTGATTCCCCTTCAAGCTCCTCCCTAGATCTTTGGCTCCTTGATTCTTCCTAGGCTTTGTTAAGGTCTCCAATGGAGGAGGAGACCTTAGAACCACCACGGTTTGGTGGAGAAACTCTCCCAAGAGGCGCCACTCCTTGATGAAGAGATAAGCCCCTTCAATTCTCACCACACTCTTCTATGAAGGGATAAGAGAATTGGATGCTATCAAAGAGGTTTAGGGACTTTTAGAAGAGAGAAATCTGAACTCAATTTCAGAAATGAAATCTCAATACATCCAAAAGTGTTTTACAATGAAGTAAAAACGAAAATATAGGAGTAGGAAGCTTAGAGAGCAAGCTAGTCTTAACCATGGTTCACTAGGAACCATGGTTGGGTCTAGCTAAACCGTCCAAGGTCAAGAGGCTTGGAGAGCAAGCTTCTCTCTTAGCTTGCTTGGTAAGCTTGCTAAGGAGAAGCTTGTGCTTCAAGCTTCCAAGCTTGAGAAGAACCAAGCTATTTGGCCAAGTGTGAACACAAGTGTGAACACAAGTGTGAACACAAGTGTGAACACAAGTGTGAACACATCGAGGTGGGCGGCTCTTTGGAATTATTTTACTCCAATCATGTTTTAAAATTGTTAATTTGGTTTAGTTAGGTTCATCCAATGTGAATGGAACCTAGCTAAATCAAATCTATGAAAAATTAGGAGTAAAATGAGTCCAATATGTAAATTTTAGCCTAGGACCACCTTTTGGCTAAATTGCTAGGAACACTCTCTAGCTTACTAGAGACACTCTCTAGTTTGCTAATGCCACTCCTATTCCTACTACTAGAAAACTAAGAAAGAGTGTATTTCTAGGTTAGGTTAAATGGAGTCAAAGTGCCCAAGTAACCTACCCTAGAAACAATATACAATAGCTACTAGAAAGGAAATAAAGTGCCTCACAAATACAAAGGCAAAAATACACCTATACAAGTATCTACTATATACAAGGTACAAGAAATCAACTATACAACTATGTACAATGGAAACTCAAGAGACTAATAAGAGGAATCATAATCAATGCTCATGAAGAGCAAAGGTCTAAGAAGCACCTCCTCTTTAGAAGCCTCTTCTAGCTTCCTAACCATGGACCTAGTTAAAGGCCCAATGGTCTTCAAGTGTGAGCATCCTTGGATCACCCTTCACCCTTCTTGGTCTTACTTCTTCCAAAGGGATCCTTGGGGATTAGATTTCCATCATACCCTCCCCCTTCGAAAGGATTTGTCCTCAAATCCAGTGGTCCTTCCACAAAGATAGCATCACCTACAATGAAAATAAGAAATAAAGCATTAGGGATGACATATTCATATAACATATGTGGAAAGTGCACCCTATGAGGAATTCCTTCTATAGTCCTAGCAAGGGTCCTTAGACTAGGAAGGATGGGTTCTATAAGAATAGGATCCTTACTATAGTGTAGTCTGAGTGTAAAACTAAATCCTAAAAATGTTAAAGTGCTAAAACTATAACAAACTTATGAAGTAGTCCTATATACTAAGATATCTTGCCTAAAGTACCCTATGTAGTAACCTAGGCTTCTACAAGAAAATAAAGTGAATATAATAAGGAAACTACCTAGACAACCCTTGATCATATTATATGTTAGATACATCAAGGAAGAGGGTGTAAAGAGTTTAGAAAAGTCATAGAATCTAATTTGGTCTTGAAGGGAAGTAGTAAAATTAAGTTCAAAGAAGTTTGAACTTCCCTTAAGATCAAAAGTAGAAAATAAGACACCATGAGATGTATCTAATAAACAATATAAACCAAAGGTTGGGTGCTTTATTAGAACAACTAAAGTAGGAGAAGTCCTAAATAGACAATGGCTGTCTACTTTGGGCACCACCAAAGTAGTAGCATAAGAAGTAGAACTAGGTGAAGTCCACTTCTTCTTCACAAGACTAAGAACTTGAGATCCATTATTTTCAAAAATATTTAGGTGGTGGATCTTAAGCTCTAAGGTTGTGGCAGCAGTAGAAAAAGAGCTAAAATCTTTATGAAGAAGAAAAGTCTTTTTACAATTATTTTGAATTAAAAAGTGACTTTCCTTTTGCATAAGATTTTTGGAGGAGACACTATCCTCCTTACTCTTTTCCAAGAGTAGTGTATTTTTAGTTTTAAGAAGGTGAAGAGGTTGTTCAACTAGAAGACATTTCTTGATAGAATGTTTTATTAAAAATTGACTTCTAGGAACAACTTCCTTGGAGGAGACACTACCCTCCAACTCTAGAACCTTCTTTTTCTCCTCTTTTCTTTTTTTTGATTTCATAAATACTTGATCTTCCAACACTTGTGAAGGTGAAAGAGGAGTCAAGGTGTGTTTCTTGCCTAGGTGGACTAGGCAAATTTTGTTTGTAACACCATCATGAATGGCCTTCCTATCATGTTGCCAAGGCCTTCCAAGTAAAATGTGGCTTGCATCCATTGGAATTATATCACATAAAATTTCATCTTTATATTTTCCAATGGAGAAAGGAACATTTACTTGATCCTTAACTTCTATAGGTCCATCCTCATTAAGCCATTGAAGTTTATAAGATTTAGGATGGGCTATAATAGTTAGGTTAAGCTTATCAACCAACCTTTGGCTTACAAAGTTATTACAAGATCCACTATCAACAATGAGAGAATGAGTTTTCTTGAAAATTTTGCATCTAGAATGGAAAAGGTTCTCTCTTTGTGATTGATCATTGGGTTGGTTGGTAAGTAACCTTTGAGCAATGAATAGGTCACCTTCACATGGTGCTTCCTCACTAGAACTAAGACTAACATCTTCTTCACTTGAGGATGATGAAGAAGATGAAGTGCTTTCCTCACTTAGGATCTCATTGCCCCTAATGATCATGGTCTTATTTGTTGGGCATTGGGAAGCTATGTGTCCCCTCCCTAAGCACTTAAAGCACTTAATGGAACTAGTTCTAGGCTCATCGGAAGGTTTTTGTTTTTGTTTTTCTTTTTCTAGTGGTCTATCCTTTGAATAAGAGGAGTGACCCTCCTTCTTGAAGTCCTTCTTAGGGTAGGGAGTAGTTTCTTTCCTAAAGCTAGGCTTTCTTCTAAGTTGTTGCTCTACCCTCACACAAAGTTGAACTAGTTCATTAAGGTCTCTATAGGGTAGTAGTTCAACCTTGTCCCTAATTTCTAGGTTAAGACCACTTTGGAACCTAGCAATGGTGGTTCTCTCTTCTTCCCTAATTCCAGCCCTTAGCATAAGCAACTCCATTTTTTGCCTATATTCCTCCACACTAAGGTTCCTTTGTTGGAGTCTTTGGAGCTTGTCCATTAACTCCCTCTCAAAATAAGGAGGAATGTGCCTTCTCCTTAAGGCACTCCTAAGTTCATTCCAATATCTAATGGAGGGCTCTCTCATAATTTGTTTTTCTCTCATTAGGGAAGTCCACCAATGCATGGCACTCCCTTGAAAACTAAGGGTAGCCATGGGAACCTTTCTCTCTTCACTCACATTGTGGCAAGTGAAGAGTTGTTCAACCTTCATCTCCCAATCCAAATAATCATCAACATTATCTTTTCCATGGAAGGGAGGAAGGTCAAACCTAGGTTCTCTAGAGGTTGTTTCATACCTAGGCCTATGATGCCTAGGGGGTCTTTGATAGTAGCCATCATCATGGTGACTACTATGGAACCCTTCACTTGTGGATGAGTGAGTGTGTGAATGGTGACTATTGGACCTAGATGATCCTTCTTCATGTTTAGGCCTATGGGACCTAGAAGGCCCCTCACCATCATGTCTTTTGGGCCTAGAATGCCCATGTCCCTCATTGGCATGGGGTTTGCTAGTCTCACCCCCCACCACAAGTTTACTTAACAACTCTCTAATAGTCTCATTATTTTTTTCATTTTCTAAGTCTTTTTTCCTAATATACTCCCTAAGTTTTCTAAGTTCATCTTTAGTGCTTTTATGACTCTTAGGAGAATGATGACCATGCACACTACTCTCATGAGAATGATCACTCATTTTTGCAAGAGAAAAGGTTTTCACAAATCATTAAAGAATTTTGCAAAGTGAGTGATAAAAATTTTCACAAAGAGTTTTTCTTTTTGGTGTAATACTAGGTACTTGGAGGTCTAAGTATACAAGTTGCACTATCAAGGGAGGTGAGCTACAAGGAGCCACTTAATAACCAAGCCTTTTCAAGTGGAAATTACTAAACCCCCTTATACTTTTCTTACAAAACAAATTTTTCACATAAGCAAGCAAAGTAGATGTGTGTGTGTGCACGAAACCCCTAGTAGGCAAGGAAGCCTTCTAAAACGAACTTAGAAGCTAAAAAAGTAAAAAGGAAAGCAAGTAAAGCATATACTAGTCGTAGGGTCCTAATGTGGAAGTCCAAGTGGCACTTGAAGCTTTTTGGGACACTTCCACAAGTCTAAACGAAGTATGAAAGCAATAAAGCTAGGCGTGTCCTAATGGAAGCCCAAATGGCACTTAAAGCCTTTGGGGACCCTTCCACATGTACTAACCGAGTCTAATAGTCTTTATTTAGAACTATTTAGGAAGTGGTGGAACTTAAACAATGTCCCAAACAACCACTCCTAAATGTAGGTTTGTATACAATAGCAAATTTAAACAAAACTAACCCAAGGTACGGTTAATGAGTTACAAGACAAGGAAACTAAACCAAATCAAAATCTTCTTGAAGAATTTCCTCCAAGGGTAGTTAGGACAGGTCTGGAACAGCCTTGAAGTCAAGAGAAAACGTCCCAAGTTGGTCTCCACCAAGCCTTCACCAAGCCCTCCAAATCCGTCACTAATTTCCTCAAAATCCGTCACTAATTTGTCTCCAAATCCGTCTCTAATTGTAACCTAAAAATCAAAATAATTCTTGGCTGCAAAAACAACAAACAAGTGAGCCTATCCAAGGTGTTTCACTCAGGTTAGGTGTACCTCAATCTCCTTCAAGTATAGACTCCTTTGAGATTAGCCAATATGTCTCAATTATTCCTTCCTTCCAAGTGTGATGGCTTGAAAAAGGATTATGTCTCACCAAGGCTTAACAACCATACAAGAAAGAGTAGAGGCCAAGGAATGAAAACTGAAAAGCACAATTTAGAAAGGCTACACTCTAATAGGAATTTGATATGACAAAACAAAAGAGAGCCAAGAAGACACAAAGCAACAATTAAGGCAAATTTTAAAAAGCTAGCACACAAAAGATTATACCTAGGAATGATACTAGAATGGATTACAAAAACCAAAATAAAATTTGTGCTAATGTTTTGAAGGTTTTGAAGTCTTTTTCCAACCACTGGACAGAAATCTAACCTCACACAAATTCACACAAAAATTCAAGGCCAAGTGCTACAAAATTTGTTTTGTTTTCACTTTGATTTTTCTAGGTTTTCTCTTTTGTTTTCTTTTCTTTTCCTTTTCTTTTTGTCTCTTTTCTTTCTTTCTTTTCTTTCAATACAGAGTGTAAGCACTTAAAACAGAGGCCAAACAATTAATAAAGAGGTTTTCCAAGTGGTGGAGAAAAGAAGAACAAGAAGAGTAGAAGTGTAAGTGTACTAGTCAAAAATTTCAACACAAATTGTTACTAGTTTTAGTACTAGTTTGTTCACTTCTTTTGTACACTTTAATTTTAGTTTTCAATACAATTATACCTCTGTTTTCTTTTGTCAAAACAAGCACAAGAAACACAAGGAATTGCTGGTCACAAATTTCTAAGAAACTATTAGCAAAAGAAGTTCACAAAAATTGACTCTAGAACATGTTAGGTCTAATAACATGCATTGGAATCTTTATGAGCACACTAAGATTTATTTAATGTTCAACTAGAAATGACACAATATAGGAACAGAGATTAACACATTAAGATTCAAAAAGAAAAAGGCACAACAAGGATTTAATGACAAGAAAAACAACTACATATGACTCTAAGACAAAACTAGTAGATTAAGAAATGTAAAAAGCTTGTATTCTTGTTTCTTTTTGGAGTTTCTTTTTTAGTCCAAATTTATAAGAGTCCAAAGGAAGATAAAAGCAATCCTAAAACAATTAAAAAGAAATACAAATAATACCTAAAGGCACATACAAAGATTGATTCACAAGAAATTATAAAATGAATCAAGAAAAGCAAGACAAAGTGAGTGTGTTCTATAGATTTATAGATGTGACACAAGAACCACTCAAGGCACATAAACACAAGACACAAAAAGGAAATACATGGAGGAACAGTATAGACACATATTAAGATGGTTTGAACCAAACAAAACAAGACAAAGAAGCTTAGGAACGAATTTACCAAGGAGACCTAGCTCTTGATACCAAATGATGGAAAACTTGCTTGGAAACCGGATTGATGTTGATTCCCCTTCAAGCTCCTCCCTAGATCTTTGGCTCCTTGATTCTTCCTAGGCTTTGTTAAGGTCTCCAATGGAGGAGGAGACCTTAGAACCACCACGGTTTGGTGGAGAAACTCTCCCAAGAGGCGCCACTCCTTGATGAAGAGATAAGCCCCTTCAATTCTCACCACACTCTTCTATGAAGGGATAAGAGAATTGGATGCTATCAAAGAGGTTTAGGGGCTTTTAGAAGAGATAAATCTGAACTCAATTTCAGAAATGAAATCTCAATACATCCAAAAGTGTTTTACAATGAAGTAAAAACGAAAATATAGGAGTAGGAAGCTTAGAGAGCAAGCTAGTCTTAACCATGGTTCACTAGGAACCATGGTTGGGTCTAGCTAAACCGTCCAAGGTCAAGAGGCTTGGAGAGCAAGCTTCTCTCTTAGCTTGCTTGGTAAGCTTGCTAAGGAGAAGCTTGTGCTTCAAGCTTCCAAGCTTGAGAAGCACCAAGCTATTTGGCCAAGTGTGAACACAAGTGTGAACACATCTAGGTGGGCGGCTCTTTGGAATTATTTTACTCCAATCACGTTTTAAAATTGTTAATTTGGTTTAGTTAGGTTCATCCAATGTGAATGGAACCTAGCTAAATCAAATCTATGAAAAATTAGGAGTAAAATGAGTCCAATATGTAAATTTTAGCCTAGGACCACCTTTTGGCTAAATTGCTAGGAACACTCTCTAGTTTGCTAATGCCACTCCTATTCCTACTACTAGAAAACTAAGAAAGAGTGTATTTCTAGGTTAGGTTAAATGGAGTCAAAGTGCCCAAGTAACCTACCCTAGAAACAGTATACAATAGCTACTAGAAAGGAAATAAAGTGCCTCACAAATACAAAGGCAAAAATACACCTATACAAGTATCTACTATATACAAGGTACAAGAAATCAACTATACAAGTATGTACAATGGAAACTCAAGAGACTAATAAGAGGAATCATAATCAATGCTCATGAAGAGCAAAGGTCTAAGAAGCACCTCCTCTTTAGAAGCCTCTTCTAGCTTCCTAACCATGGACCTAGTTAAAGGCCCAATGGTCTTCAAGTGTGAGCATCCTTGGATCACCCTTCACCCTTCTTGGTCTTACTTCTTCCAAAGGGATCCTTGGGGATTAGATTTCCATCAGGAGAGAAACTAGTGGATCCAAACCTAGGATTGTTCCAACTAGATCTCAAATAGGCAAAGAAGTTGGAGTCCTTAGGAGTATGCATGGGGAAGAAAATACAACAAGAGAGGTAGAACTTAGAAGAAAAGAAAAAGAAAAGAAAATAGAAAAGAAAGAAAAAATAAAGAAAAGTATAGAAAAAGTTCAAGAGTGGTTAGAAAATGAAAAACAACAACCAACACTCTTAGACAAGAGTAAGGAGGATAATGTTTCTTCCAAAGGGCTATGCTTGAAGAGAGTCACGTTTCCATTGAAAATGATTTAAAAAAGACTCTCTTCATTCATCAAGACCTTAACTCTTTCTCGCACGTTGCCACAAGTCATGAAGTGGAGATTCAAAAAAAAATCATTTTTAAAGAAAAAGAATCTCAACTTCAAGATTTAGTGAAGAAGAAGTGAACTTCACTTAGTCCCACTTCTTGTGCTACTTCCTTGGTGGTGCCCAAGGAAGATAAACCTTCTTTCTTTAAGACTCTTTCTACCTTAGTTGTCCTCATAAAGCACCCAACTTTTGATTTGTATGATTTGTTGGATACATCTCATGGTGTCCTATTTTCTATTTTTGATCTTGAGGGAAGTTCAAACTTAGATTAACTTTGATTTTCTATTTGAACTTAACTTGGTTACTTCCCTACAAGACAAACTTAGATTATATGAGTTTTCTAGACTCCTCTTAACACCTTTTTCTCATATGTATCTAACAAATAATGCAATACAAAGTTGTTTAGGTAATTGTTTAGTTAAGTTTTCTTTATTTTCTAGCACATACCTAGGTCACTACATTGGGTACCTCCAACAAGATATTTTAGTTTTTAGGACTAATGCATTAGTGTGCTATAGTTTTAGTCTTTTTACCTTTTTAGGTTTTGGTTATACATCTAGACTTCACCATGGGAAGGATCCTATCTTTCGCATTAGAGAGTCTAGTCCTTTTAATTTAGACAATTTTTTTAGCATTTTTAGTAGAACTCCTCTTAGGATACACTTTCCATTTCTATCATATACTGTTACCTCTAATGCTTGTTTTTATGTTTTTATTGGTAATGATGCCCACCATGAGGAACCTCTTGATTTGAGGTCAAATCCTTTTCAAGAGGGAGGGAATGATGGAATAACACTAAGGCCAAGAAGTCCAAGAGGTGATGTATTGAAGGAAGCAAAAGGAATGGGTTAGTGTTGAAAAATCATAGGAGGAGTGAGGCCACTTTTGGACCTTAGCTCCTAAGTTTTTATTAGCATAGCATTTATTTTTATTCCTATTTTGCCCTTGTCTTTGATTTCCTATTTTACCCTTGTATCTTGGGGTATTTTAGTCTTAGAATTTATTTTACTTGTATTTCCCATTTTACCCTTGTATTTTGGGGTATCTTAGTCATAGAATTTATTTTCTTTTGTATTTCCCATTTTACCCTTGTATTATGGGGTATTTTAGATCATAGGATTTTATTTTTTGGGCTAAGGTATTTGATTAGGGTGGGATAAAAGCTAGACGTATTTTTGTGGCTATTGGACCTATTTTTGGTGTTAGAAAGGCTTAGGCCTAAGTGGAGGGCAAAGGTTGCATGGTCTTATCATGCACCTAAATGTAGCCTAGCTAAACTCAAAGATTCCATCCTTGGCCACCAAGTTGCATCTAGGGTTAATTTGGATTTCATTTGGTGTGCATTTGGCTTGTGAATTTCGGCCATGCACTCTCCAAATGCAACCCTAAATATCTCTCACTCCTATAAATACCCTAAGCTATGCATCATGTAAATACTTTGGAAATTGAATATAAAGAGAGCATTTTTACCTTGATATCATCCTTAGTCACCCTTGGCTAAATCCGGCCACCACCTATCCTATCTCCACCTTGAAAGAAAAACTCTAGAAGTGACCTTCATCTACCTTGAAGTGAGCCAAATCCTAGAGTGCCCTCTCAAACCTTTCATCAAACACTTCACCCACACTCTCCATTTTCGTCCATTCCACCTTATTCCTTCTCTAAATCACGCATCACCCTTGAAGGACTTGATCCTTGGAGTAGGCGTCCTTTCCCTTGCTCATCATCTCAAGTTCATGCAAGCTAGGATGCCATCAACCATGACCATCCTCTGTAACACCCTAGATTTTTTTTTAATAATTAATAATGACTAATTAGGAAGATAATAATGCTTTTACTTTATTTTATGATTAATAGTTTTTATTTTATTTTTTCTAATTGATTTAATCATTAAGAGAAGAATTAGATATAATTAAAGATAAAAGGGTTTAGATAAATAGGTAGTTATTATTAAAAGAGAGGCAGAGAAGGGCTCATTATTTATTTTTTACATCTTCACGTTCTTTGACGCTCTTGCTCTCTAAAGCAAACACATCTGGAGAGCAAGGGTAAGGGATCATCGAAGAGGAGGTAGAGGCTTAGATATTCCATACGTTGCATCACTTCAGGTAAAAGGGGGAGTGAGAACACTCATCTCTAGGAATTGGGTTGATGCATGAAGGGTAGAGGAATTGGTCCCCAATCCCATAAATGCTCCATTTGATGAAATCTTATTTGCATTTGATGTTGTTTATTGAATAGATTCTTAATATGGATTTTATTTGGTAATCTGACGCTTTTAAAGTAATAATTAAGTGTTTTGCAAAAAGGGGTTAGAACCCTAAGGGAGAAGAATTGAAAATTTTTAGGGGCAAGAGTTGTAGATGTTTAATTTGATGAATTCATATTGAATGGTGGATTTTTTAGACGTAAAACGAGTTTTGGCTAATTAGTAATGGCATGATCAATTATTGTGATGTTTTTTTCAAGATTATTATTCTGTTGTTGGTGCGTTTGGGCGTTGGATCGCATGTAGTGTCGGGCTCGGGTGCTCAATGTCAGGCATGCCTTCATGCATATGAAGGCACCACCCAGATGTGTTGGCCTCTATTGGGGATATGTTCACGTTGGGCATGAGACAACCTGAGTGCTCTCTGTATTGACTTAGAGTCGGGTGTCGCTCAGTGAGGTCAGGCGTGAGACGACCTAAGTGCTCTTTGTCTCAACTTAAAGTCAGGCGTATGTTTCCAAGCCTGGTGTAGCCTGTCAGGAGACTCTTTTATGATGTTTTAATGATGTTATTGTTATGTTGTTGATTGGAATGATGGGTCTAGTACGAGTGGCACGAGAATGACTTATTTAATGAATTGTTAGGACAATGATGTTGATGATTAATTATATGTCTGGTGAACGATGAACTATATGATGCTCATGATGTTTTTATATAGAAGCATTGCATGGTTGTGACATGCATCATACTTGCATGATTATGTGGTTTTGGTGGGAACTTGTTAGCGTTCTGGTGGGAACACTTATGTGTTGGTAGCCTAAGGTTAAATTAGGACTTAGGTACCAACTATATATTCTTGATGATGGTTGGGTACCCCATTCATTTAGATGTAGGAGAACACCGTATTACATTATTGTGTATATGGTTGTGAGTGTAATCGATGGTGTTTACAATTGAAATTGATGTATTAATTATTGTTATTATGTTTGTTATCATGAAAGGGGGAATACCGAGGCTTGCGGCCCATTCCCTACAAAATGAGATTGTTTTCACTCCCTACTTGTTTGTTAGTATATTTTTATATGTTTTGCAAAAGAGGATCCTCAGTCTTTGGAGGAGCAAGAAGAGATTTAGATGGGTGTGGTAGCTTTGATGCCAATGTGACACTATGGCTTGGGAGTAGTTTAGGAATTATGTTATCTCTTTTATTTTAGTTCAGTTCATTCAAGTTGTAATTTGATTATTATTACTCCATTAATTATTCTTCAGTTGAGTTGAGTTACATTAATTATGACTTTAATAAGAATGAATTGAGATTTATGAGTTATTTATATCCTTATGTGGTATCACTCTTTGGGGTAGATAGGTATCACATCCTCATTTACATGCAACCCCTGATTCAACCTCTATGCTTCACAAATAACTCGAAAAACACCTTGTCTCACATATGCAACCACATTTCTTCATAAATCAACCCATCATAAGTTCCTTCAACAAAAATCCAAACCCCAACTTCACCTAAAAGCATATCAACATCAATTTCATCTCAAATGCAACGAATGGTGTTAAACCATCAAAATGCTACATAATAGCCTAATGTTTATTGTTGTTTTGCCTTAACTTAATATTAAGTTTTTGGCAATATTTCACCTTTTTTTTATTAAGTGTGCAACAAATAGAGAAAATACAAAAAAAAAAATGAAATCAATGCAATTAAGAGATAAAACAATGCAATTTTGAAAGTTGAAGACATGCACAGTTGTGAGCACGTCATTATGCATGGTCATGCTATGAAGCATGGTTGTGCATACCAATATGCACATTTGTGCTTCCTCTAGAAGGCCGAGTACGCCTTGGTCACCCCTAAGAACGCTAAGCAAGCCTTAGATATTGAGCATGACCATCATGACCATGCTTACTAGGATGTATGATCCTACTTCAAGAATAATTTTGAGTATAAATAGGGACATCTAAAATACATTGAGGTCATTTAGTTTTTAACTAGCTTTCTTTTGTTTTTAACTATAATTTTTCTTATAATTTCTTTAATCTTTTTTTCATTATTGAGGTTCTATAAGAGGCTAAAGGTCAAACCCTTAGAAAAGGATTCTTCCTATCATGGTTAATTATTTTCCCTTTTTTAATGAGTTTTAGCAACATGTGTGATTAGTTCTCTTATTCTAGAGCTATGATGTAATTATTCTTTAAGAACCCCCAATAATGAATTCATGATTTTCTTCTTGTTAAATGTCGTATTATTTAATTTTTTAAATTTTTATTTCAATTAATTGAAATTTGAATGATCAAACTATTTTAATTAAAAAAAATATTAAAATAATTAAATTATTGAAAATTGGCATGAACAAGTTGTTTTCCTAATTACTAATTGAATTAATTATTTAATTTGTTTCTATGTGTATATGTTTTATTTTTAGAATAAAACTCTTATGATCAATTTGAGTTTTTCTAAAGATAAAACTGTTAGTTTCTTTGAATCATAGGGCTATTAGCAATTTTAGAAGTGAAATTAGCAATATTACTCATTGAATTTTGAATTTTATCTTTGGAAGGCATCGAAAACAATAAATCACAACTTCAGGGTTTTTATTTTTGAATTTCAATAACAATTTTCTAGTTTTGTTCTCAATTTATAAATTAACACTCTCTCAATTAAATTTCAATTTCTTCAAGCTGCTAAAGATTAAAAGTAGGTTAGTAATTGTTTGAACCTATTCCTTTAGGCTTGATATCTGAACCCTTTCCATTTTTACTACTATGGTAAGGTACGCTTGCCTTAAGTGCATTTTAGATGCAACAAGTTTCTAATATGGAAAGAAACACAAGAATAACATAAACAACTCAAAAATATTCAATCCATAAGCTTTCTTTATCTCAATTACTTCCAAAACAAGAAGAATCATAGAAGAAGGGAAGAATAATGTGACCCTCAAGGGTCAACATCTCCAAAGATTCCAAGCTCCTTAGCTCGAATCTTTGCTTCTACTGCTAGATCTCAACTTTAGGGAAGAATAAGGATGCTCCAAGTTGAATAAAAATAAAGGTCAAACTTCTTTGGCTCTAGAGCACTTCTCTTTAAAACCTCTCTATTATTGAAGGAAAATGAATTTTATAAAGTTCATGTTTTCCAAAAACCCCATGCCTTTCTGCGTTTTTGGTTAAGTTTGTTCTCAGCTCAAACAACTTTAAACAACACAATTCATTAGGATTTCTTAACTCTTAAAGCTTTCACAAACAACATAAAAACAACCCAACAACATAAAACAACATGACAAACCAACAAAAACATCATAAAGCAACATACATCTTACAACTCAATGTTAAGATTCTCTCTAACAATAAAAATTTTTGTCCCTAAAAATTTACTTACTTGGGAAAATATATGGTTATTAATCTTTGGTCCTTTCTTGAAGCTCTTTTGTAGCCTCACTAGTGGCCATATCCCAAACTACTTTCACAAACTTCTTGGATTTGCCTCTCAATTGTTTTAACTTGTTATCAACAACATCGATTGGCCTCTTCTCAAATGTTAGATTCTCCTTAACCTATACAACATTTGACTACACTACATGACTAGTTTCATGAACATACTTCTTCAACTAAGCAACATAAAACACATCTTATAGGTTTGATAGAAATGGTGATAAAACCAACTAATAAGCAACAAAGCCTACAAAACAAAGGATTTGATAAGGTTTAATAAAATTGAGAGTTAATTTCTTGGACTTCATCGCCCTTCCTACATACTGCGGGTGTCACCTTCAAGAGCATATGTTCCCCTTCAGCAAACATTAAAGACTTTCGTCTTTTATCTGCATATGACTTATGCTTGCTCTGGTTAATCTTCATTCACTCTTGAATCAACTTCACCTTTTTTGTAGTCTACAAAACCAACTTAAGTCAAACCACTACTATTTCACCTTCCTTATACCAACATAAAGGAGTCTTACATCTTCTTTCATATAGATCTTTAAACAGTGTCATACCAATAATAACATGATAACTGTTGTTATAGGTAAACTCCACCAATGTGAAAAAAAATTTCCCAACTCCCATGGTGATCTTGTACACAAACCCTCAAAAGGTCTTCCAATGACTATATTGTCCTCTCTAATTATCCACCTGCTTGTTAGAAAAGAATGGCCCAATCCAAGAGGGGGGGTGAATTGGATTCAATGACCCTTTAAAAAATTTATCAGAGTTTTTGGATCTTAAATTCAATCAAAACTTTTCTATGACAGAATTTTCAAATGAAGCACTCTTAAAGACTTGTTACAATGATATGAATGCAATGTGCAACTTGATTACAAGACAATGAAGTTCAAATATAATATCCAATTATAGATTTAAACCATCAAAATTCACACACACATGTTAATCAAGTTTTATCTTCTTTAAAGCACAACCAAGAAATTACAAAATAAGAGATAAGGTTGAAGAAGATTGCACAAGTCTTTTATACTGGTTCAGCCACTCCACATGTGACCTACATCCAGTCCTTAACCACCACCTGATTAAGATTTGATCCACTATCTTTTAGCAAGAAGGTTTACAAGCACACACACATGCATATACTTCACTACAAAAAGATAACCACTTTCTTGACGCCAAGAAAGTAACCCTTGTAGAACCCACTACAAGAAACTTCACCACTTGAGAAACCCTTCTCAAGATTTTTCACAAAGATTCACCAAGAATAAAATGAAACGAATTCACCTGGAATTCTTGAACAAATCTTTGTCTTCCTCTTTCAAGAGTATGATGATGATGATGATTTCCTCACAAGCTTTTCACAAACGTTTTTCTCTTGGATTTCACAAAGAAAACTCTCCAAGATGTCACACAGACTCTCTAAAACGTTTTTACAAGTTGATTATCAGTTCTTACTCAATGTTATGAAGTTTCAAAAGAGTTCAAACTATTTATAAAAATTCAAACCCAGATAATCGATTATTTTAAAGAATAATCGATTATTTTGTTCTTCAGATTTCTGGAAATCAATCAAGAACAATTAAATCGATTATTTAGCTGGATAACCGATTATTCCAAAGAGTTGTTCCTGAAATAATCGATTATTTTGGCAAATAATCGATTATTACAGCAAGGCATTCCACTTAGCCCACTTGCTGAAATAATCGATTATATTTAACAATAATCGATTATTTTGAGTCAGTTCTTAAAACTTCATTTTAAGTCTCAAAATAATTTTCCAATGTTTAACTCATCATCATCTACTCCCTACTTGATTCTAGACAAGATTTGCTCAATGCACAAAGCACACACAGACACAAATATAACAATTCATTTATAACAATTTGCTTCCTAAGCTCTATTACATAGCTATACTTCAAGGTATTTTTCTTGACTCTTCCTTGACTTTGTTTTTGTGTTCAATGTTGTTGTTGTACACTTGTTGTCTCCAAGTTGTTGTGATCATCAAAACTCTTAAAGTCTTCAGCTCCCCTAAGCTCAACAATCTCCCCCTTTTTGATGATGACAACCCATGAACCAATATTCACTTAACTTCTTATTGTGCCACGAACCACCTGCACAACACACACACACAAGCACAATACCTGCAAACAACAACTAAACACACAATACACAATACCATTTCTCCCCCTTTAGCATTATCAAAAACAAAGTAAGCCAAGGTTAACAAAGAATTGCCATGTACAGATTCTATCCAGCAATATTATCATAAATGAACCAATTTTGGTTCTGCAACTCAAACCAAATTTGAACCAATTTGTGATGCCAATTGTGCACCATATCACAAACCAAACCAAATCAAGTCAAGATAGTCATTTTCACAGTACAAAAACAGAGTATTCCAAAGCACAAATAATCAGATTCCAACATATATGCTTAACAAAAACAGAGCATTTTGCATCAGCAATCCAAACCAAGCTTTGGAATCAAAATTGAACCACACATTAACAAACAAACTTCAAATTCATCAAATTTAAATTGTTCAACATCAAAAACAATAAAAGTGTTCAGGAATTAAAATCATTACAACCCAAATGAACTTAAAAATTGTTCCAAACTTGAATTTAAAAACTAAACAAAATAACAAAAACAGAAATCACTCCTCATCGTCCGGAATACCAAGCTGCGTCTTGATGATTCTGACTTCATGATCTAGGTCGTCAAACCTATCAAGAATTCCAGAGAACATGGATTCATGTCTCCGTGACATCTCCATAATAGCATCCATTTTGTTGATCATGATCTGTTCAAACGGTGAGAACGGATTCAGCTCCGGCTCAACTTCTCTAGGCTCAGCTTCCACCTGTGGTGGCTGATCCTCATCATGAGAAGGAACACCGTCCTCATCTGTAGCTGGTTCTTGGGTAGGAGGAACATCTCCTTTAAAAACGCACTTATCTTCTCGCTTCAGCATACCCATGTGGTGCAAAGAAGATTTCTCAATTTTATTTGACGCGTGTAGAACAATCTTTCTTTCACCTGTCAAATCTACTCCAGCAATTTCAAAAATTTTAGACAAGAGTAAAGCATAAGGAATCGGACCGTCTTCCTTTCTCCTTGCCTTCCAGATACAATCGTTCACAACTGACACCCAATCAATCTTAATTTTCTACTTAATCGCATGCATTAATAAAATGTCATCCCGAGACATTTGTGCATGGTTGTGCAACCTTGGTTTTAACATCCAGGCAATAATGAAAGAAATTAAACGAGAGTTTTCCTTCATACCTCCCGCCAAAAATTTCTCATAGTTGGTGTTAGATGGAACCCTTTGACAGTCCCGGAACGTTGTCAGTTCTTCAAAATCCCTGAAATTGAATGGTTGGGGTTTCTCCTTTCCGGTTCCGCTCAGCCCAGCAGCCGCTTTCAATGTAGGTCCATCCAGCCTGATTAACTTCCCCTTAATCACAGATTGCATAACCCTATCATTAGTGGAGGCAAAACAGAGGAATAATCTGATTAGCTCCGGATAATAGGGTCCTTCCATTTCCAAGAACGCCTTCAACTCCTGATGCTCCAAAAGGGTTGGAAAGCTAAACCCCTCGTTCTTGAACCAATCAAGCTTCAAGGTCTTCGGAGGAATGATTCTCCGACCGGCGTACCACTCAAAATAGTATTCTTGAGCTTTCTCATCTTTAAACCACTTCGTGATTAGCTGCCCAGAGGGAAGAGGATGCTTGCTCCCCCTCACTTCGAGCTTCTTGGGCCTTTTGGAAGAAGATGCCATGGTTGGGTCTTAGAGAAAGATGAAGAAGATGAAGAATTGTGGAAGGATTTGAGAGAGTTAGGGTTTTGAGGGTTTAGGGGAAAATGAGAGAATGAGAGAATGAGAGAAGATCAGTTGAGAGAAGTGTTTTATGCCCTAACACATTCTGGGTATAAGGGTAATGGGTAGTTTTAAAGGTTGGCGCATAGATAACCGTTTCAGGAAATTTAAAAAAAAAACCGCCCAGATAATCGATTATTTATGCAAATAATCGATTATTTGCATCAGAAAAATCTTTTAAAAACGAAATCTGATATGGATAATCGATTATTTTAAGGATAATCGATTATTACAGAAGGTCATTTTTCCTTATACTCCCCAGATAATCGATTATTTACAGAATAATCGATTATTCCAGTGACTTTTCAGATTCTACTACTCAGATAATCGATTATTACCCAAGATAATCGATTATTACAGTGACTTTTGAGTTCCTTCTTACCAGATAATCGATTATTGCCCAAATAATCGATTATTTCAGAAACTCTTGGGATTCTTCATGTTTCAGATAATCGATTATTTCCCAAGATAATCGATTGTTTCCATAAATCACTTAAGATAATCGATTATATCTTAAGATAATCGATTATTCCAGTGAAGATTTGCTTCTCTGAAAATTTTAACTTCTCAAATTTTTCCAAGTCTTGTTTGCCACTTTCAAATATAATTTTTCTCACATCTCTTACTTTCATTCTCACAACATAATCAATTCAAACTTGATTCATTAATTATTCCCAACTCAATTCTCAATTGATTAAACCTTTCTCTAGGTAGCGGTTTTGTAAAAATATCAGCAAGTTGTTTACTTGTCTCTACAAACTCCACAACACAATCATTTCTTTGAACATGATCTCTCAAAAAGTGGTGTCTAATCTCAATATGCTTAGTCCTAGAGTGCAAAATTGGATTCTTGGTCAGATTTATTGCACTAGTGTTATCACACCTCAAAGGAATTTTGTTCAACTCAACTCTATAGTCTCTTAATTGTTGCTTCATCCAAAGAATTTGAGCACAACAACTTCTAGCTGCAATATACTCAGCCTCAGCTGTACTTAAAGCAACACAAGCTTGTTTTTTGCTATGCCATGAAACAAGTGCACTACCTAACAAGTGACAAGTTCCACTTGTGCTCTTTCTATCTAGTCTACACCCAGCATAGTCTGAATCTGAGTAGCCTATCAGACTTAGTGAGACTCCCTTTGGATACCACAAACCAACATTAGTTGTGCCTTTCAAATACTTAAGGATTCTCTTTACACTTTTCATATGAGATTCTTTAGGATTAGCTTGGAATCTTGCACATTGTCGCCACCGGCCCGAAACGGGCTTTCGGCATTCGCGATGGATGGTTGGACTCGTTTATTTGTTTGAAAAATGTGGATTGCTAGAATGACTTATTCTCAAACTGAGACCTCGTCAAACGAGCAATTTTATTAAAAGGCTCACTAATCCATATTAATCCCAAGCGGGACCCTCCATGGATTAGTGGTTTTCATAAAAGGAGGGTTCGTGGAGTCGCCACCAATGTTTTACTCAAAACATTGGAAAAAGGGATAAGGCAATTGATTTTATAAATCAACTTTGGCCATTACAACCAGAGTTGGGTAAGGGAGTCGGTTACGCGTGGGGAAGGTGTTAGCACCCCACAGCGCCCCTTTCGGGTTCCCTATGACAGATTATTTTTAACAGAACAGTATAAAACTACTAAATTACCCCTATTTATTCTAAACAATTATGAATTGACTATCTACATGATGACAGTTTAAATATACACACAGAAAGCAGTAAAAGGAAGGATTGAAAGGAAACCTCTTGAAGCGTGCTTTTATATATTGTAAAGAACTGGGAAGCGTTTTGGCGTTCCCACGCTCTACAAGCCCGCTCCTCGCTCTCCTAGAACAAAATTTTAACTAAGGGAATCAAAAAGATTTCCCCTCGACTAGGTTCGATCCCCCAAGCAAAATGGCTCGGGGCTCAAGAACTTCGTCGGATCAACTCTCCGAGTGATTTCTAGGGCAGAACACTGCTCAAAAACCCCAGAATACTCAAGGAGAGGGTTCAAACTATGTTGAAAAGTGTGGAATGACGTCCAATTGACGTCATATTTATAGGGAATAGGCGCAGTACGGCCTACAGGGCCAATACGGCCGTATTGAAATTTTTGAACTTCAATACGGTCGTATTGGAGTTCAATACGGTCGTATTGAAAGTCAGAAATTTCAATACGCCCGTATTGAGTTCGCAGCGGTCGTATTGAAGTGTCAATACGGTCGTACTGACTTCAGTATGGCCGTATTGAAGCTTCAATACGGCCGTATTGAGTTCAGTACGGCCGTATTGGGCTTTTTCCCTCCACTTCTTTATTTTGAGCTATTCTAAGACCTCTGGACCTACAGAGAACCCTCCTAGGGCCTTCGAGGAGTCCTTCTGGCTGATTATCCTTCAGTCTTCGAGAGTCTTCAAGCTTTATTTCCGACCCGGACAATTTTAGGGGTCTACAGCTGCCCCCCCTTTACTTAGTCGGACGGCCTTTTGGTATACCGTCTGACAAGTAAAGGAGTTGACCCAATTGTCCGGGTATTGTGCCGACCTTCTGACTTGTAGCGTCTTCCGGTGGGAAAATGTTGAGTAGCCTCTCCAGGTGGGTGCATACCTCGGCGCTTCTGACATCCTCAGTAGCTGAGTTTACCTTCTCCAAGGCCAACTTCACTCGACGCCCGAGCCGGAAGTTGGACATCAACGCGCCTCTGATGACGCTGATGGTTGAGTACCGCCTCTCCAGGCTTAGCTTCACTCTTTGTTCGAGCCGGAAGCCAAGCACCTTTGCGACGACGGTGAGCAGTGTGAGTTTTGCCTCTCCAGGCCTTGCTTTGCTTGTTGCCCAAGCTGGAAGCTGTGAGTACCGTCTCTCCAGGCTTAACTTCACTCTTTGTTCGAGCCGGAAGCTAAGCACCTTTGTGACGACGGTGAGCAGTATGAGTTTTGCCTCTCCAGGCCTTGCTTTGCTTGTTGCCCAAGCTGGAAGCTGTAAGTACCGTCTCTCCAGGCTTAACTTCACTCTTTGTTCGAGCCGGAAGCTAAGCACCTTTGTGACGACGGTGAGCAGTATGAGTTTTGCCTCTCCAGGCCTTGCTTTGCTTGTTGCCCAAGCTGGAAGCTGTAAGTACCGTCTCTCCAGGCTTAGCTTCACTCTTTGTTCGAGCCGGAAGCTAAGTACCTTTATGACAACGGTAGGCGGTGAGTACCCTTTTTCAGAGATAGCTTCGCTCATTGTCCGAGCCGGAAGCTGCATACCTCCGTGTTTGTGACGACGGGGGTAGCGTGAATATCTCCTTTCCAGGGATTCGTGACGATTTTGTCTCCACAGTCCTCGATGCTGCTTCGACGGTTGTTTTTTGACTTTGTGCCACTAAGGGCTGGATAACGCAGGGATCCGTCTAGGGGATGTGCAGTTACTCATAGGTTCTTGTGTCCCAACTTTCCATTGCGTAGTTGGTTCCCACTGGGGAATTTCTGATTCCTTTGGGTGCAGACACAAAGATGCTCTTTCTGATGTGAGCGGTGCCTTATGATTGGCTGACGTCCTTTCGACGTTGGTGGAGTATCCCGGTTATCTTTGTTCGGGTGTCTCTTTTGGTTTTTTGATTTTGCTGCCTCTGTGTAGGCTGTTATCCACTGGGGGATTTTGTCGTTGATTTTGATTAGCCTCTTCTGTTAGGCGTATCAGCTTGACGTTCAATGATTGGCTGAGAGCCAGATTCCACTTGGGGAATGATTATTGATTTTTATTTTCTTCTCCTTCTGCAGGGATGCCTCTTGAGTAGGCGACTGGGGATTTGGGGATCTTATGTATCCCAGAGTATTATTTAGGAAGCCTCTACAGGCTTAGCCTCACTCGACACTCGAGTTGGAGAGCTATCTTCACTGAGGAAGTTTAAGTCCTTTGACTTGGATATTCTGCTTGGGTGATCGTACTTCCATTGAGGATGTCGTCGATCTTGCTTTGATAGCTCTTGTTGGGGATTTTGAGTCCAAGAGCGTGAGTTGAGGTTTCTTTGGGGAGTATTATTTCTGCGAGCCTCTCCAGGCTCAGTTATTCTGAAATGTGGGGGATGAGGAGTATTGTTTCGGCGAGCCTCTCCAGGCTCAGTTATTTTGAGAGTATTCTTTCGGCAAGCCTCTCCAGGCTCAATTACTCTGTATGATGCTGCTGATTTTCTGAATCTTTGTATTCTGCTTGCTGCTGTCATACACAAGCAATTTTCTATTTTTCTATTTTATGTAGTTGCCTCATGATAAGGTCTTTGAATGTGCAACTAATATGTGTGTGATGCACAAATGCAATACAATTTTTATGTTCATTTAGTTAGAAAAGTGAGTGGCTCTCCCTGTCCTCTTCTTCTTGGAGGACTTTCTGTCATTGACGCGAGGGAGTATTTTTGTGAGCCTTTATGTAGGAGATTATGGATTTTACAGGAACCCCTCCAATTTTCTTTTATTGACCGATTATTAAGAGTTTCGTACAATTTTTAGAAACATCAATTTAAAGGCATAATCACAAGGTCAAGAAAGAAAAGAAACAAATGGATATTTTATTGATATTCACAAATGTTTATACAGAAAGATTTACAAAGGGAATTTCTGAAGAATGGCTGGCCAAGGTTGGCTATATATTTTTGGCTTTAAACAATTATATATGTAATTGCTGCTCTTCCCGTTTCCCTAGTTGTTTCGGGTGAGATGCCTGAGCCAGGAGTGTAGATACTGCAAGACGCTTGCTTCTAGAAGATTATCACTCGAACCGCCTTTTGGTTTTCGGTTCAAGTGATCGTTGCTTGCTTTGTTTTTATATCTTATTCTTTTGCCCCTAATTTTTGCCTAGGACATGTCCTAGCGGGGATAATTTTGCCTTTGTTTTGCCTAGTACCCTTGTACTGGCAGGCTTTTTATTTTGCCCTAACTTTTGCCTAGGACGCCCTTTTTGGGTTTTCATCCTAGCGGGCCTATGCAAGCAACGTCTTCAAGCATAGTACTTCTTTACCACGTCAGTGTTGACTAAGTATCGAAGTTCTTCTCCATCCATGTTTGTGAGGATCAATGCTCCTCCTGAGAAGGCTCGTTTTCCCACGTATGGTCCTCCGTGATTTGGGGCATACTTTCCGATTTTGTCCTTTTGAGTTGGTAGTAATTTCTTCATTACCAACTCTCCCTCATGGTAGACTCGAGGGTGGACTTTCTTGTTAAAAGCCTTTTTGATCTTCCTCTGATAGGCTTGACCATGGCATATGGCGTTCAGCCGTTTCTTTTTGATAGGGTTCAACTGGTCATATTGGCTTTGAACCCATTCTGCCTCGGAAAGTTTTGTTTCCATGATTACCCTTAGATAGAATATCTCGACTTCGATGGGTAGAACTGCCTCCACCCCATAAACGAGTGAGAATGGAGTAGCTCCTGTAAATGGACGTACTGAAGTCCTATAGCCATGAGGAGCGAAGGGTAACATCTCGTGTCAGTCTTTAAATGAGACAACCGTCTTTTGCACTATTTTTTTTGATGTTCTTATTGGTTGCCTCGACTGCCCCATTCATCTTTGGCCGATATGGGGAAGAGTTGTGGTGTTGGATCTTGAATTCTTGGCACAGTTCTTCCACCATTTTGTTGTTCAGATTAGATCCATTATCAGTGATGATTTATTTCTCCATGCTTCCACTAGATTATTCTAAAATCTTTTGGGACAAGAGAGAAAAGAAGGGAAAGATATTTTTGTTTTGAAGTTTGTATTTTAGAGGGGATTATTTTTCAAAAATGGTTTTTGTAAGAATGGATGGCCAAGGTAGGCTTATGTGTTTAGGCTTGCTTGATTAAACACTTTATGAAGTTAAGCACATCTTTGTTATTAATGATTGTGCTTTGACAACTTGGATAGCTTTTCTTGAGCCCCTTGTTGAATTCAATTGATGGTACCATCATGGATTTATTTTGTTTTTCTTTTGCCCTAACTTTTGCCTAAAACATCCATTTGTGGAGTTTTAGCGGGCTTTTGTTTTTGTTCATTATTTTGTAACCCTAACTTTTGCCTAGGTCACCCTTTTGTGGGATTCCTAGCGGGTCTTTTTATCTTTAGGATTTCCTTATCCATGATGGCACTTATTGAGGCCAAGAAAAGGTGCTCCAAGTTGACACACACACTTCCACATAAAAATGATGTGGGTTTATTATTATTAAGATGATTTTAACCTCATTCATGTTTATTCAAACAGGGTTAAAAAAATGTGGTTTAGAATTTTATTATAAGCAAGAAAAGAAGCAATGAGAAAGAATGATTTTATTATAATCATAGTGGAAGCATGTGTCCTTATTTCATCACTGATATGGGTCCCAATGTTGACCTCTTTTATCTTTCGGCCATGCCCCAAATTCACGGTTTCGAATTTCTCTTGACGAGCTTCTTGATCTAGCAATCTTTGCAGATCCGGAGAAATGGTCTCCTCATCACTGTCCAACTCAACCCTTTCACCTTCGGATCCCGGTCAGAGCGAACAATTACAGACATAATTATTTTATTGGTTCTGTTTAGGTTTAGAATTATTAATGTTAATGAGGAAAGAGAGAAAAGAACAAAAGAGAGTGATGTGTGAAATGCCTCTTTATTGATATTTTAAAAAACTGTAAAACCCTTATTTACATGAAAAGGTTCTCATGATCTCGGGTACTGATCATGAGTCCCTTAAAAGAAAAGAAAAATATGAAGGGGCCCTATTGTGGCTTGCTATTCTCTACTCCTGCTTTGGTAGAGGATTCTTGCTCACATCGGGCGCTGTCGAATCGAAGGTGACCCACCCAGCATCAATAAGGTTTTGGACCTTGTATTTGAGAGCTAGGCATCTCTCTGTTGAATGCCCTGGTGCCCCCGAATGGTATAAACATTTGTCTTGTGGCTTGTACCAATCGGGGTAAGGTGGGTCGATCTTCCTTGGTGGAACATGAGCTAGAAGTTTGGCTTCTACTAGCTTCGGAAGGAGATCGCTATAGGTGGTCGGAAGTTTATCAAACTTCTTCACAGGGATGAATTGCGATCTTCCTGACTTCGAAGTGGAAGAAGCCGAGGATATGGTTATAGCATTGACTCCTCCCTCATTCTTCTTCCTGAAGGTCTTCTTAGCCTCGAATGATTGGGAAGGCTTAGATAGCTTCCCACTTTTCAATCCTTGTTCCACTCTCTCCCCAATAGTGATGATGTCCGAGAAGAGTGTCGTTGTGTTCCCTATCATTTTATCGTAATAGGGACCAGTCAACGAGTTGATGAATATGGACACCATCTCCTTATTTGACAGCGGGGGTTCTATCTGTGCCGCCAACTCCCTCCAACGTTGGGCGTACGCCTTGAAAGATTCATCATTATTCTTGCTCAAGGCTTGAAGATCTGACCTATCGGGTGTTAGGTCGATGTTGTATTTGTAGCGCTTGAGAAAGGCGTCGGCCAACTGCCTCCATGTATGTACTAGATTTCCGTCTAGCTGCATATACCAGTTGAGTGCAGTTTCAGCTAAGCTTTCTTGGAAACAGTGGATCAAGAGCTTTTCATTTGTGGCGTATGCAGCCATTTTGCGACAGTACATGGTGAGATGACTTTTGGGGCAAGTCGATCCCACATATTTCGGGAAATCTGGCACTTTAAATTTAGGAGGGAATTGAATGTCCCTCACTAAGCACATATCGGCGGCATCTTTGACATCAAAATCATGCCCCTCCATAGCCCTCAACCGATCCTCTAGGGCGTGGAATTGTTCTTTTGAAACCTCGGGCTCTTTGATCATAATTCCAGCCCCAAGAGGTATGGCATGTGGAGGATCTTCTTCATGCTCCTCCTCCTCTCCCTCATGATGGGACCCATGGTCACTGTGATGAGATCCATGAATGTTATGGTGACGCATGAGTTCCAACATTTGCGCCATCTGCTCTTTGAGCTGTGAAAGCTCGGTCGTGAGCTTCTTGTTTTGTTCCTCTAGCGCTTCCATTTTCTTGATTTTCTTTGCGCGTGTGAGGACAGAGAGATGACCAGCCACTTTCTAAAATGAATGTTTATTCTAATTAGCTTATTTATGATATGAATACATTCTTGATGTGAGCTTGATAATCTTTCATCTTTGAGGCGCTGCCCTTTTTAAGATGAAAGTTTATCACCCTCCTTAGGCTATTATCTCTCCACAACGGAGAATCCAATAGTGACGGGTCTCTTTCACTCACATCGAGAGAGTATTAGTGAACCTATAAATGATGATGAGGATGCATGAGGTATTTTTGATAATGATGCCTATGCTCCTTACTTTTATTATATTTTCACACATTGGTTTTTCCTCTCATGTCATGACATTTTCATGCATGGGGATTATTTTTTAGACCTTATCACGAGGTTATTTATTAATGCACAAACAATTGCACATAAACATTTACACAAACAATTCACTCATCCACGAACAGTCACGAGCGAATCACGAGGTAGGGGTCTCCTGCAGAAAAGTGCATATTCAAGGAGGATCTAACTGTTCTCACTTGGTCAAAGGCCCCCAAGGTGCCCCCATTATAGGGACCCAATTCCTCTCGTCGTAGGTCGATGGAAAGCTCCAACGCACCGTCGGACTCAAGTTCATGGTTATCACCTTGAGTGATGTTTTCCGACAACGGTCTCATAGGCTCCTATAAACCCATCAACCGGCCGTACTAACATCCACTCCCTATGGATTACCACTCATGCCCCCGGGTATAGAGGGAACTGTTGTGTGCAAAGGTTTGTGTGCAGTTTTTATTTCAAACAATTGCGGAATTTAAACATACAACAGTTATTAAAGCCAAATATATAAACATGTTATCATACAAGTGAGGGGTAATGAGGTAATTTTAACTATTATTTGTTAAAAATAATCTGTCACTAAATGGGACTGACTCTCGAGGCTTCCCCAGTGGAGTCGCCATCTGTCGCCACCGGCCCGAAACGGGCTTTCGGCATTCGCGATGGATGGTTGGACTCGTTTATTTGTTTGAAAAATGTGGATTGCTAGAATGACTTATTCTCAAACTGAGACCTCGTCAAACGAGCAATTTTATTAAAAGGCTCACTAATCCATATTAATCCCAAGCGGGACCCTCCATGGATTAGTGGTTTTCATAAAAGGAGGGTTCGTGGAGTCGCCACCAATGTTTTACTCAAAACATTGGAAAAAGGGATAAGGCAATTGATTTTATAAATCAACTTTGGCCATTACAACCAGAGTTGGGTAAGGGAGTCGGTTACGCGTGGGGAAGGTGTTAGCACCCCACAGCGCCCCTTTCGGGTTCCCTATGACAGATTATTTTTAACAGAACAGTATAAAACTACTAAATTACCCCTATTTATTCTAAACAATTATGAATTGACTATCTACATGATGACAGTTTAAATATACACACAGAAAGCAGTAAAAGGAAGGATTGAAAGGAAACCTCTTGAAGCGTGCTTTTATATATTGTAAAGAACTGGGAAGCGTTTTGGCGTTCCCACGCTCTACAAGCCCGCTCCTCGCTCTCCTAGAACAAAATTTTAACTAAGGGAATCAAAAAGATTTCCCCTCGACTAGGTTCGATCCCCCAAGCAAAATGGCTCGGGGCTCAAGAACTTCGTCGGATCAACTCTCCGAGTGATTTCTAGGGCAGAACACTGCTCAAAAACCCCAGAATACTCAAGGAGAGGGTTCAAACTATGTTGAAAAGTGTGGAATGACGTCCAATTGACGTCATATTTATAGGGAATAGGCGCAGTACGGCCTACAGGGCCAATACGGCCGTATTGAAATTTTTGAACTTCAATACGGTCGTATTGGAGTTCAATACGGTCGTATTGAAAGTCAGAAATTTCAATACGCCCGTATTGAGTTCGCAGCGGTCGTATTGAAGTGTCAATACGGTCGTACTGACTTCAGTATGGCCGTATTGAAGCTTCAATACGGCCGTATTGAGTTCAGTACGGCCGTATTGGGCTTTTTCCCTCCACTTCTTTATTTTGAGCTATTCTAAGACCTCTGGACCTACAGAGAACCCTCCTAGGGCCTTCGAGGAGTCCTTCTGGCTGATTATCCTTCAGTCTTCGAGAGTCTTCAAGCTTTATTTCCGACCCGGACAATTTTAGGGGTCTACACACATAGGCACACAACAAACATTATATCAGGCCTACTTGCTGTCAAGTACAAGAGTGATCCTATGATACCTCTATATTTTGAATTATCAACAACAATTCCATTCTCATCTAAGCCAAGATTGCAATTGTTTGATATTGGTGTGGCAGCCTCCTTACACCCTTCCATACCAAACTTTTTCAAAAGTTCATTGCAATACTTACTTTGACTTATGAAAGTTCCATCATGCATTTGTTTGACTTGTAATCCCAAAAAGAAGGTAAGTTCTCCCATCATTGACATCTCAAATTCTCCTTGCATGGTTTTAGCAAATTCTTTACAGAGAGAGATATTTGTAGATCCAAACACAATATTATCCACATATATTTGCACATACATTGTATCATTTTTAAACTTCTTGACAAACAATGTATTATCCACCTTTCCTCTTTCATAATCATTCTCAATTAGAAATTTGCTTAACCTGTCATACCAAGATCTAGGAGCTTGCTTCAAGCCATAGAGTGTCTTTTTGAGCTTGTACACATGATTAGGATTTTTGAAATCTACAAATCCAGGTGGCTGTTCCACATACACTTCCTCTTGTATCAGCCCATTGAGGAAAGCACTTTTTACGTCCATTTGATAAAGCTTGAAATTCTTTATGGTAGAATAAGCAAGAAGTAGTCTAATTGCTTCAATCCTTGCTACAGGGGCAAAAGTCTCATCATAGTCAATTCATTCTTCTTAATTATACCCCTTAGCCACTAGTCTTGCCTTATTTCTAAGAATTATTCCAGATTCATCAAGCTTATTTCTGAAAACCCACTTGGTTCCAATGATTGGATAATCTTTTGGTAATGGCACTAAATCCCACACTTCATTTCTTTCAAACTGATTTAGTTCCTCTTGCATAGCCATTAACCAATGTTCATCTTTAAGTGCTTCATCAATGTTCTTAGGTTCAACTTGTGACACAAATGCCATAGTGTTGCAAATATTTTTAATTGCACTTCTAGTTGAAACACCCTTACCAATGCTTCCAATTATATTGTCCATTGATAAGTCTCTTGTGGTTTTCCATTCCTTTGGCAATTGTTCACATGTTTCCTTTTGTTTCACATGTGACTCACTCTCCTTAGACACATCATTAGGTTCATTCTCCAATAGGGATTGATCAAGCAACTCAGTTAAATCCTCAACTTCAGTTTGTCTAGTCTCTTGCTTATTTGACTCATCAAATACCACATGGACAGATTCTTCTACAACTAGAGTTCTCTTATTATAAATTCTATAAGCCTTACTATTTGTAGAGTATCCTAGAAAGATTGCCTCATCAGCCTTTGCATCAAACTTTCCAAGTTGTTCTTTCCCATTGCTCAGCACATAGCACTTACATCCAAACACTCTAAAATAGGAAATGTTAGGCTTCTTTCCTTTATAGATTTCATAGGGTGTTTTCTTTAATATAGGCCGAATCAGAACTTTGTTTAACACATGACAAGTAGTGTTAATAGCATCACCCCAAAAATATTTTGGCAAGTTTGTTTCATTCAACATTGTTCTAGCAAGTTCTTCTAAGGACCTATTCTTTCTCTCAACAACCCCATTTTGTTGAGGTGTCCTAGGTGCTGAGAAATTATGGTTTATACCATGTTCCTCACAAAATTTTTGAAACAACATGTTTTGAAACTCACCTCCATGGTCACTTCTTATAGAGGTGATGTTTGAGCACTTCTCATTTTGAACAAGTTTGGCAAATTTTCTAAAGGCATTAAAAGCATCATTTTTGTTTGCAAGAAACATAACCCATGTATATCTAGAATAGTCATCAACAATTACTAAGCCATAGTAGTTGCCGCCTAAGCTCATTGTTCTTGATGGACCAAACAAATCCATGTGAATTAATTGCAAAGGTCTAGATGTTGAAATCTGATTTTTATTTTTAAAGCTAGCCTTCACTTGCTTGCCCTTTTGACAAACATCACATAGTTTGTCTTTTCCAAACTTGAGTTTAGGTAGACCAACCACTAATTCTTTCCTACACAGTTTATTTAGGTGATTCATATGAATGTGTGCAGCTCTCCTATGCCAAAGCCATATGTTTTCTTCTTGAGTTATTAGACACTTAGTGTTTGACATTGTTATAGAGTGTTCTAAGTCAAGCATGTATATATTGTCAATTCTTTTACCAATGAATCTGATTTCTTTACTCTTTTTATCACATATCAAGCAACATGTATTATCAAATTCAATTTTAAAGCCTTTATCACTCAATTGACTAATACTCAGCAAATTATGTTTCAAGCCATCAACAAGCAAAACATTTTCAATCAATGTTTGAGAGGAGGAATTACCAACATTGCCATGGCCAAGAATTTTGCCTTTATTGTTGTCACCATAGGTAACATACCCTTCATTCTTCAATTTCAGACTTGAGAATTTGGAGGGATCCCCGGTCATGTGCCTTGAGCAGCCACTATCAAGATACCACAGTAAATTTTTGGCCCTCAAGCATTCCTACAACACAAATTTAGAGGAAAAATTTAGGTACCCATGTGGAGGGTCCTTGTTGGTTAGTTCTCAGCCTTTGACTCTTCTCAACCCAAATCATTTTTCCACTTGGAACTCCATATTTTCTTGAATAGCAGTTCCTAATTGTATGACCTTTTTTACAACAATAAAAACAAGTTGCTTGTCTAGAAAAGTTGCTTTTGAGTTTTCTAAAATTTTGACTTTTCACAAAAGCTACTTTCTTTGACACAATTGGTATGCTTGTACTTGGATTAAAACCAAGTCCACTCCTATCAAAAGTGTTTCTTTGTTTTCCCAAAAGAATATTCAAATTTGCATTTCCCTTTGTGAACCTTGCAAGTGTCGATTTTAAGTCAGCATTTTCTTTTTCAAAAACTTTGCAATGTTCACAAACATCTTTTGAGGAATGAGCTTCACTAAAGTTAAACATAGTTTGAAGATTTTCATGCTCATGCTTCAAATCTTCAAGCTCTTGTTCAGCTTCAATTAAAGCATTTTCATACCATTTCAGCTTGTTTTTCAACTTTTAATTTAAGGCACCTAATTTGACAGCTTCTTCATGAATTTGTATAAACGCTTCTTGAAGCTGATCATAATCCGGATTGGATTCAAGGTCAGAGTCACTTACAATTGTGTCATGGTCAGTTCCAGCCATCAAGCACAGGTTGTTCTCCTCACATTCAGATTCATCACTTGATGTGCTTGAGTCATTATCTTCCCAAGCAATGTAGGCTCTCTTTTCTTTTGCATTTTTCTTAATTTTCTTCTCCTCTTGTTGCTTCTTCAAGAGATTTGGACACTCAGCCTTCATGTGTCCCGGTTTACCACATTCAAAGCAATTAAAGGAGGATGTGCTTGCTTCCTCTTTCTTGTTTGACTTCTTATTGAATTTGTAGGGGGAATTCTTCTTTCTTCTCATGAACTTTCTGAACTTCTTTACCAGCAGATTGAAGTTCTCGGTTTTGGAATCATCGGAGCTTGTTTCTTCACACACTTCTTTACCTTTGGCAGATTTCAGGGCTTTCAATGACACTCCTTTGCCTTTCTTATCTTGCTGCTCATGTTCATCAAATATGTGCAGCTTTTGCTCATGCTCCCTTAATTTCCCAAAGAGAGTAGCTAATGTCAAGGAGGTCAAATCCTTTGATTCTTCAATGGCTGTCACCTTTGCTTGCCATGATCTATCCAAGCATTGCAGCACTTTTAGATTCAGCTCTTCCTTCTCAAATTTCCTGCCAAGGTCAACAAGGTGATTTATCAAGTGTGTAAATGTTTTTTGAAAATCAGAAATAGATTCACCATTTTGCATTCTAAACAGTTCATATTCTCTAATGAGAGTATGCTTTCTTGATCTCTTTACATCGCTTGTTCCTTCATGAGTGACTTGCAAAGTGTCCCACATTTCTTTAGCAGATAAGCATTGTGAAATTCTGAAAAATTCATCAATAGACAATGCAGATGTTATGATGTTTTTGGCTCTTTTGTCATGTTGGGCTCTTCTCTTTTCCTCATCACTCCACTCACTCCAATGTTTTTCCTTAAGCTCACCATCATCATTCTTTTTCATAGGGATATAGGGTCCATTTTCTATAGCATCCCATACAGCATCTCAATAGCTTCAATGAAAATTCTCATCCTAATCTTCCAATAGACATAATTTTCACCATTGAAAACAGGAGGTCTATGTATAGAGACACCCTCACCATAGGGTAGGTTGTTGTTGGCCATTTTTAAATCTTGAATAACTCTCAAGAACCTTGCTCTAGATACCAATTGTTAGAAAAGAATGGCCCAATCCAAGAGGGGGGTGAATTGGATTCAATGACCCTTTAAAAAATTTATCAGAGTTTTTGGATCTTAAATTCAATCAAAACTTTTCTATGACAGAATTTTCAAATGAAGCACTCTTAAAGACTTGTTACAATGATATGAATGCAATGTGCAACTTGATTACAAGACAATGAAGTTCAAATATAATATCCAATTATAGATTTAAACCATCAAAATTCACATACACATGTTAATCAAGTTTTATCTTCTTTAAAGCACAACCAAGAAATTACAAAATAAGAGATAAGGTTGAAGAAGATTGCACAAGTCTTTTATACTGGTTCAACCACTCCACATGTGACCTACATCCAGTCCTTAACCACCACCTGATTAAGATTTGATCCACTATCTTTTAGCAAGAAGGTTTACAAGCACACACACATGCATATACTTCACTACAAAAAGATAACCATTTTCTTGACCCCAAGAAAGTAACCCTTGTAGAACCCACTACAAGAAACTTCACCACTTGAGAAACCCTCTCAAGATTTTTCACAAAGATTCACCAAGAATAAAATGAAACAAATTCACCTGGAATTCTTGAACAAATCTTTGTCTTCCTCTTTCAAGAGTATGATGATGATGATGATTTCCTCACAAGCTTTTCACAAACGTTTTTCTCTTGGATTTCACAAAGAAAACTCTCCAAGATGTCACACAGACTCTCTAAAACGTTTTTACAAGTTGATTATCAGTTCTTACTCAATGTTATGAAGTTTCAAAAGAGTTCAAACTATTTATAAAAATTCAAACCCAGATAATCGATTATTTTAAAGAATAATCGATTATTTTGTTCTTCAGATTTCTGGAAATCAATCAAGAACAATTTAATCGATTGTTTAGCTGGATAATCGATTATTCCAGAGAGTTGTTCCTGAAATAATCGATTATTTTGGCAAATAATCGATTATTACAGCAAGGCATTCCACTTAGCCCACTTGCTGAAATAATCGATTATATTTAACAATAATCGATTATTTTGAGTCAGTTCTTAAAACTTCATTTTAAGTCTCAAAATAATTTTCCAATGTTTAACTCATCATCATCTACTCCCTACTTGATTCTAGACAAGATTTGCTCAATGCACAAAGCACACACAGACACAAATATAACAATTCATTTATAACAATTTGCTTCCTAAGCTCTATTACATAGCTATACTTCAAGGTATTTTTCTTGACTCTTCCTTGACTTTGTTTTTGTGTTCAATGTTGTTGTTGTACACTTGTTGTCTCCAAGTTGTTGTGATCATCAAAACTCTTAAAGTCTTCAGCTCCCCTAAGCTCAACACTGCTTACAAGTGATAAGAAGCACTTAGTCTCAACCTTGTTCCTAGGGTCTGATGCAAACTCTACTAGAATCTAGAAGTGAAACTTGGATTATGATTCGAGATGATACAATAAGGTACTCTATGAAGATGTATACCATCATAACATCTTCTTAAGGTATAAGTACATTCTGTTGAATTTGAAGCCCTCTTGAAGATGTAGTTTTAGTTTTAATGTAGATTTGTTTAAAATTTGCTTCATTTTATATTTTTGGCCTATGTTAAAAGGATATTGTATTAGTTGTTTCATAAGACTTAGGCTTGTATGTGTTTGCTTGTTATGATCATTTATTTTCAAAACTTATCTTGTTTTTTAGTAAACATATCTCAATGTTTTTTATTTTATGTGGAAACATAATGTAATAGATTACCATGTCTAGTAATAGATTACAAAGTGTTTTAACATTAAATGAAACTTGAAATCATTCAAAAGAATTCAATGTTAAGTGATGTAATAGATTACCATTTTAGGTAATAGATTACTGAAACTTAGTATCCTCGCTATTTTAATTGATTACCATGTTTGGTAATAGATTACCTGATAGAGGACCATCCTTGAAGACACATGTGGGCCCCATCACTAGGTCCATGGCTAGGAGAGTTGAAGAGGAGGAGGGAGCTCACCCACCAAGGGACACTCTTCTCATGATCATAGAGTATTAGTTCACTCCTAAGCTTCATTAGTATAGGGTTTATTTTATTTGCCAATTTTACCCTTGTATTTTGGGGTGTTTAGGACTTAGAATTTATTTTCTTTTGTATTTCCCATTTTACCCTTGTATTATGGGGTGCTCTAGATGATTAGGGTTTTAATTTTGGGCTAGGGTGTTAAATTAGAAGGGTGACGCATTTTTGGTGCTCTTGGATCTATTTTTGGTGTTAGAAAGGCTTAGGCCCAAGTGGAGGGCAAAGGTTGCATGGTCTTATCATGCACCTAGATATAGCCAATCTAAACCCAAAGATTCCATCCTTGGCCACCAAGTTGCATCTAGGGTTCATTTGCATTTCATTTGGAGTGCATTTGTCTTATGAAATGCAACCCTAGATGCCTCCCCTCCTATAAATACCCAATGCACCACACCTTGTAAATACTTTGGATTATATGATATTGAGTGATCATTTTATGCCTCAAAATCCCATCCTTAGTCCCTAGGTTAATTCAGCTAGCCTACTTCATTCTCCACCCTTGGAGAGTGAAACCCTAGAGTGGCCTCCACCTTTCACTTGGAGTGAGCCAACCTTGAGCAACCATACACCAACCTTTCATCCTTCATCACCCTTACGTCCCAAAAACCACCTTTGACCCACACATCCACATAACCCCTTTCTCCTTTGGTGAACCTAGATCTTTGGGCAAGGAGTCCCTCTTCAAGGAGCCGAAATCATCCATGGAAGGGAGGATCCCATCAAGTGGTATCTAGAGCCAAGGTTCATCAAGGGTAAAATCTTGTCTTCCTTGTCTTCTTGCTTGTTTTTTTTTCTATTCGGTCATTTCTCTACTCCTTGTCATTTCTTGTGTGACCGAATAGTTTAGGGCTCATTCTTTGTTCCTTGTGAGCCTTCTTTGAATATTATAGGTTTCCATTGCTAGGTGTTTCCATGCTTTTCATTTTTTTTTAGGTTGAGTCTCATGAACATGAAGAACATGATAAACATGCCTTTTTGATTTTTGAATCTTTTAAGTTTTGTCAAAGTTTTGTTTCCTATATTTTGTCAAAAAAATTCCATGTATGTATGCCAAACACTTTGCATGAATGCATGAATCAAAATTACCATAATAGTGGGCGTGACATATAGAAGCTTTCTAGGGGTCATTCATGCATGCTACTTAGTCCTAGCTTGTTCCTTGTATTTTTGAGTTTCCATGTGTGAAATGCTTCCTTGCACATGCATCTAACTTGCTGCCCACTTTTCCCATGCACTCCACTTGTTATGGTCTTTATTTGATGCTTAATAACCCTAAAAGAATCTAAGAGGTGTTCTGGAAATTTAGTACAAAACAACTTGTCCTAAATAGTACAAGACCAATTCCACTAAAAAGATTCCCTAAAACCCTCTAAGAACTTGCCACTTGTCTCCTTTCTCTTTCTCCTAAATTTGACCTAATTTTTCCCACCCACAAGTGCAAAACCTAAGCAAAAAATGGGCTAAACATTTAAAAAAAAATTTGGACCCAAGGAATATAAAAAAAAATTGACGTGAAAGAAAAGGAAGAAAAGAAAGAACAAAAAAAATTGACCAAAAGGACTTGTTGTTAGACTTGTGGACTTGGACCTTTACCTATGCATTTGGGAGTTGGACTTAAGACCTTTTTGAACCTATTTTGAGACCTTAAGAGTGGTTGGACCTAATCATATAAAAGACTTAAGCAAGTGGACTAAAAACTAATCCATTCTAGTGTCATTCTAGGAATACTCTTTTGTGTGCTTCCTTTTTAATTGTGTCTTAATTTTTAGTTTGTCTTTTCTTTGGCTTCTTTGTTTTGTCTCAATCAATTCTCTCTGAGTTTAGCCTTTCCTAATTGTGCTTTTTCAGTTTTTATTTCTTGGACTCTTGCTCTTTGGGTTGGTTTCATTTTGAATGTAGGTGAAGAACCTATCTAGCAAACTAGCAAACTTTTGGTGGATTTGAGTGGAGGAGTGAACCGAATCCAAACCTAGCCTTTGGAGGGATTTACACCACACAAAAGGAGTGTTTAAACACTTGGAGAGGACTAACAAGTTTTCTCTTTGTGAAGGAACCCAAGTGGAGGAGTTGAAGACCTAAATTTTTTTGTCTTTTCCTATTTTTTCTTGATTTCTTTTGGGCCACTTGTATTTGGGCCTTCTTTCTTTATTTTGGTTTGTAATTGGCCATTTTTAAACCTCTTCATTTTGGTTTAATTTCGTGTAGTTGAAGGTGATTTGAAAACCTTCACCTAGGACTTCGACTAGTATATGTTTTAAGTGCTTTCCTTTTGCATGTTTTAAAGCTTTTGGTAGTATAATTGTTTAGGGTTTTATCTTTGTCCCCAATTCCGTTTAGAAGGCTTATTTTTGCCTACTAGGGGTAACGTGCACACACACTTTATTGTTGTGCCAAATTTTTTTGTGAGTAAAGTGGAAAAGGCTTAGTGATTTTTACTTGATAAGGCTTGGTTATTAAGTGATTCCTAGTAGTCCACCTCCCTTTGAAAGTTCACTTTGTACACTTAGGTCTTTTCCTACCTATCTTGCACCTTGAAAAACTTTTTTTTTTGTGTGAAACTTTTTATCACTCACTCTTTGTGAAAACCTTTTCCAAACCTTTTTGAAAAACAACTTTGTTAAAACCATTTGGATCAAAGATGAGTGATCATTCTAGTGTACATGGTCATAACTCTTGAAGTTCTAGGTCTAGTGTTAAGGATGAACTTAGGCAAATAAAAGAGTACCTAAGAAAAAAAGAAGAGGAAAATATAAAAAGAGAGGAAGAGTTGAGATGAAAAGAAAAAGAGTTTGAAAAAAATAATGAGGAGATAAAAAGGTTGCTTGCTAGGTTAGTTATGGGAGGAGAGGCTAGTGGTTCAAAACCAAGAGTCACTTCTCCTAAATCCTCAAAAGGCAAGGGGCACATGATACATTCAAGTGTTCATGAGGAGGAAGGGCATCATACCCAACCTCCAAGTGACATCTTCCATAGTAGTCATCACAATGATGATTACTATCAAAGACCCCCAAGGCAACATAAACATAGGGAGTCTTCCAATAGGGAACCCCACATCCCTCTTCCCCCATTTCATGGCAAAGACAATGTTGAAACTTATTTGGATTGGGAAATGAAAGTAAAACAACTATTTTCTTGCCATGGAGTGAGTGAAGAGAGAAAGGTTTCTTTGGCAACCCTTAGCTTCCAAGGGCATGCCATGTATTGGTAGACCTCCTTAGAAAAAGATAGAAGAATAAACCATGAGCCTCCAATTCAATATTGGAATGAGCTCCGTAGTGCCTTAAGAAGGAGGCATATTCCTCCATACTATGACCGTGAGCTTATGGACAAGCTACAAAGATTGAAACAAGGGTCATCTAGTGTGGAAGAATATAGGCAATCTATGGAGTTACTCATGATGAGGGCTGGGATAAGGAAAGAAGAGAGGACCACCATCTCAAGATTCCAAAGTGGTCTTAATCTTGAAATAAAAGACAAATTTGAACTCTTACCATATAGAGATTTGAATGAACTTGTTCAACTTTGTTCTAGAGTGGAGCCCCAACTCAAAAGGAAAACTTTTAGAAAAGACTCCACTCCATCTTATTCCAAGAGTTTCAAGAAGGAGGGCCCCTTTTCCAACCCTTTTCCTAAAGAAAAAGAAAAAGAAACCTCTCAAAGGACATCTTCCAAAGAAACTAAGACAAGTGACATCAAGTGCTTTAAGTGTCTTGGTCGAGGGCACATTTCTTCTCAATGCCCAACAAAGAAAACCATGATTTTAAAGGGCCAAGACCACTATAGTAGCCTTGATGAAGCTACTTCTTCTTCTTCAAGTGATGAAGAAGGAACCTTAGAGTCCGAGGAAGAAATCTACCCTTGTGAAGGAGACTTGTTAATGGTTAGAAGGCTCCTTGGAAGCCAATCTAGTGATCTAGATCAATCCCAAAGAGAGAACTTGTTTCATACAAGGTGCAAGGTTTTAGAAAACACTTGTTCTCTCATTGTGGATAGTGGATCTAGTTGCAATTGTTGTAGCACTAGATTAGTGGATAAGCTAGCCTTAACTACTATACCACATCCAAAACCTTACAAATTACAATGGATCAATGAGGAGGGAGGTATTTTAGTTAATCAACAAGTGAATATACCTATCTCCATTGGCAAATACCAAGATGAAGTTTTATGTGATATAGTGCCATTGGATGCTAGTCATATTCTACTTGGAAGGCCTTGGCAATTTGATAAAAAAACTATTCATGATGGCCTAACCAACAAAATAAGTTTCCATCACTTAGGCAAGAAGATTGTGTTGTGTCCTCTATCACCTTCTCAAGTGTGTGAGGACCAACTCAAAATGAAATTCAAAAGAGAGGGAGAAGAAAAAAAAAGTAGAAAACAAAGGAAAGAAGAAAAAGACCTTCCCCTAAAGAATAAAGAAGGGGAAGAGAAGGTGTCAAGTTTAGAGGCAAGTGTCCCCTCTAAAGAAGTTGCTCACAAAAGTGTTCTATCCCTTAAAAATGACATAAAAAAAACACTTTTGATTGAACAACCTTTGTACCTTCTCTATTTCAAAGAGACACTTGCTGCCACTAGTCATGAGCTTGAGTCTCTACCTCATGAGGTTCAAAAACTTTTAAAGGAGTTTGATGACCTATTTCCTCAAGAAGTTCCAAGTGGACTTCCACCCTTAAGAGGAATAGAACATCAAATAGACCTCATACCGGGTTCTAGTCTTCCTAATAGGCCCGCCTATAGGACTAACCCTCAAGAAACCAAAGAGATAGAAGATCAAGTTGATGACTTGTTGAAGAAGGGTTGGGTTCGAAAGAGCCTTAGCCCTTGTGCCGTCCCCGTTCTCTTGGTGCCTAAGAAAGATGGCAAATGGAGGATGTGCACTGATTGTAGAGCCATCAATAACATAACAATAAAATATAGGCACCCAATCCCTAGGCTAGATGATATGTTAGATGAATTGCATGGGGCCATCATATTTTCCAAGATTGACCTTAAAAGTGGTTATCACCAAATTCGAATCAAAGAGGGTGATGAGTGGAAAATCGCTTTTAAGATCGAATTTGGTTTATATGAGTGGTTAGTGATGCCTTTTGGCCTCACTAATGCCCCTAGTACTTTCATGCGCCTAATGAATCATATTCTTAGGGATTGCATAGGAAAATTTGTGGTTGTCTACTTTGATGACATCCTTGTATATAGTAAGACCTTAGATGAACATCTTGGACATCTAAGGCAAGTCCTAATAATTCTTAGAGTCAACCATCTCTATGCCAACCTTGAAAAATGTACTTTTTGTCAAGAACAAGTAAATTTTTTGGGATTCATAGTTGGCAAAGAGGGAGGACAAGTTGACTCTGAGAAAATAAAGGCTATCCAAGAATGGCCCACCCCAAAGAGTGTTGGAGAAGTTAGAAGTTTTCATGGCTTAGCTAGCTTTTATAGAAGGTTTGTAAAAGACTTCTCCACACTTGCATCCCCTCTTAATGAGCTTGTTAAGAAGGATGTACCATTCCTTTGGGGTGAAGCCCAAGAAAAAGCTTTCAAAAACCTAAAAGAGAAACTCACCAATGCACTCATTCTAGCTCTACCAAATTTTGACCAAACCTTCGAGCTAGAATGTGATGCATCCGGTCTAGGCATAGGTGTTGTGTTACTTCAAGGAGGTCACCCCATTGCTTACTTTAGTGAAAAACTCCATGGGGCCACCTTGAATTATCCCACCTATGACAAGGAACTCTATGCCCTCACAAGAGCTCTACAAGTTTAGGATCACTACTTAGTGACTAAAGAATTTGTTATACACACCGACCATGAGTCACTTAAGTATCTTAGAGGGCAAGGGAAGTTGAATAAAAGGCATGCAAAGTGGGTGGAATATCTTGAACAATTCCCCTACATCATCAAATATAAGAAGGGAAAGAGCAATGTGGTAGCCGACGCTCTTTCAAGGAGGCACACCTTGCTCTCCACCTTAGGAACACAAATACTTGGCTTTGATGATGTAAAGGAATTGTATGAGCTTGATTTAGACTTCCAAGCCACTTATACCAAATGTCTCCAAAAGCCTTTTGATGGATTCTATCTTCTTGAGGGGTATATTTTTAGAATGGGCAAACTTTGCATACCCCAAGGATCCATTAGAAAGCTTTTGGTCAAAGAGAGTCATGAAGGAGGTCTCATGGGCCATTTTGGGGTTGACAAAACCCTAAGTTTCTTAAAGACTAAATTTTTTTGGCCACACATGAGAATAGATGTCCAAAGGCATTGCTCCAAGTGCATTACTTGTTTAAAAGCTAAATCGAAAGTAATGCCTCATGGACTCTATACCCCCCTTCCTATAGCTAGCTCCCCTTGGGTAGATTTTAGTATGGACTTTGTTCTTGGACTTCCAAGGACTCAAAGGGGATTTGACTCCATCTTTGTGGTAGTGGACCGTTTTAGCAAAATGGCTCATTTTATACCATGCCACAAAGTGGATGATGCTAGCTATATAGCTAAACTTTTCTTTAGGGAAGTGGTCCGCTTGCATGGTCTACCCAAAAAAATTGTGTCTGATAGGGATGCTAAGTTCCTTAGTCACTTTTGGAAGGTACTATGGGAAAAACTAGGAACAAAGCTTCTCTATTCTACTACTTGTCATCCTCAAACCGATGGCCAAACTGAAGTAGTAAATAGATCCCTATCCACTTTGTTAAGGGTACTCCTCAAAGGGAATAAGAAAACTTGGGATGATTGTCTCCCCCATCTAGAATTTGCATACAATAGAGTAGTCCATAAGACTACTAATCTTTCACCCTTTGAAGTTGTCTATGGCTTTAACCCAATAACTCCTCTTGATCTATTACCCCTTCCTAATACCCCTTCCTTGTTTCACAAAGAGGGAGTATCTAGGGCGGATTTTATTAAGAAATATCATGAAAAGATCAAGAGTCAAATTGAAAAGCAAACACAAAAATATGCCAAATACAACAACAAAGGAAGAAAGAAAATCACTTTTAAAGTTGGGGAGATGGACCATTCCAAGTCCTTCATAAAATAAATGACAATGCATATAAATTAGACCTTCCTTCTAAGTATGGCACTAGCTCATCTTTTAATGTATGTGATCTCACACCATTTTTAGGAGCTGAGGATTTGGATGAAGATTCTAATCTGAGAACAGATGCTTCTCAAGAAGGAGGGGATGATGGAGGACCATCCTTGAAGACACATGTGGGCCCCATCACTAGGTCCATGGCTAGGAGAGTTGAAGAGGAGGAGGGAGCTCACCCACCAAGGGACACTCTCCTCATGATCATAGAGTATTAGTTCTCTGCTAAGCTTCATTAGTTATAGGGTTTATCTTATTTTGAGTGAAACAAGCAATTTTGCATCAGGTTAATCGATTACCCTATGTAGCAATTGATTACCACTATGAAAATTGAGTTATATGCTTACCGAGAAGCACGAGATAATCAATTACCTTGCTTGGTAATAGATTACCTTTATTCTAAAATCAATGTGGTTTCGGTTTTTAAGAATTTGGTAATAGATGACCTTCATAGGTAATAGACTACAACTGTTACAAAATTTTTGAATGTTGAAATCCTTTTTGCACTAATATAAAACTTTTCAAAAACTTAAAAGAGAGATCAAATATACTCTGAAAAACATTTTTAGAACAAGAAAAATATCACATATTTTTCAAAAAGAATACAAGTGCTAAAAATTAATTGAAGAAGATGAGTTCTTGATAGATTTCAAGAAATTTATGAGTTAGTCTTTGTTCAAGATCATTCTACACATATGGGGTGTATTATCTTTGATCTTATATCTTTGTTTTTACTTTTGATTGTATTACTCTTTGAGATAGAGTGTCTCAAGAAGAGTTAAGAGAAATCTTGAGACTGAATTTTTCTCAAGTAGGTTCTTATGGGGTGCAAGAATCTTTGTGAGTTAAATCTCGTGGATTCAAGATTGTGTTTGATTTTTATTCTAATTGTAATATTGCTTGTACATGGTGTGTGTAAAGAATATTATAGTAGAATGACTTGATTTAGTGGTGTGCTAAGTTAGAAATTGGATGTAGGCCCTTGTATGACTGAACCAGTATAGATCTTTATGTAATTATCTCTTAACCTTCATCTCTTGATATAATTATGATTTCATCTTGTGATATTTGTTAAAAAGAATTTCAAGAAAAGTTTTCTTGACATGTTAGCAAATGTTGTTCATACTCAGTTTATCATATATGCAATTTGGTAATAATAAAAGAAAGAAGGTAATTTCTAAAATCAATTTGGATTATAAGTAATTGATCCTCTACAGGCTATATTTGATATTTTGTGTCTTATTACTGATTTATAGTCTAAGTTTGATTAATTGATATTGGAATAAGAAATAAGAGAATAAGAATTTTTTTTGAAGATCATAGAAAGCCATCTAAGTGAAGAATCTATTGAACACCCCCTTCTAGATTCATGTTCTACCAGAGTAACACATCTTTGTCATGCTAGGATGAAAAATAAGTTTACTCTTATGACTTTCAATCAAAGCCATGTTTTTTAGCTCATAATCTTGAGGTAAGTAAATGTTGCCATTGAACCGCAAAATCCTTTCATCATCAACATCAAACCCCTCTGCCTTTTCAAAGCCCAATAACCTTCTTGTCTTCATCAAACTCTGATCTTGCATTTGGTTCTCCTTTACCTTCTTTAAGAACTCATTTGTAATGGTTGTTGTCTCACAACTAAAGTGATCACCACATAGAGATTCAAATATGTGAATTTCAGTACTAACCCAACTACTTAAGCATCATAGATGTTATGTAAATGGATTTCCTACTTAAAATATCTGCTACCACACTGGCCTTATCAGGATGATACATCAATGGGAAGTCATAATTCTCTTTAGGAATTTCATTCACCTTTGTTGTCTTATATTTAGCTTTTTTTGATCAAACAAGTACTTCAATTTGTTATGGCCACCAAAGACATCAAATTGCTCCTCACAAAGATAATGTCTCCAAATCTTCAAGGCAAACACCACAACTACCAATTCCAAATCATAAGTAGGATATCTCTTTTCAGAAGTCTTCAACTGCCTTGAAGCGTATGCCACCATCTTTCTATTTATGCATCAACACATATCCTAACCCTTGATGAGAAGCGTCACAATAAACCTTAAAAGGTTAATTGGGATTAGGTAACACCAACACCAACACAAGAGATGTTGTAAACTTCTTCTTTATCACTTTAAAGTTGTACTCACAATCATTTGTCCAAATTATAGGTTCATCCTTTCTAGTCAGTTGACTTAGAGAGATTACTATTTTGAAGAATCCTTTAATGAGCCTTTGATAGTAACCCACCAACCCAACAAAATTTTTTTATCTTTGTAACAGTGTTGGGACACTACCACTACAACATAGTCTCGACTTTGGATGGGTCTACTAAAGTCCTTTAAGAAAAAATCACATGGCCCAAAAACTACACTTCACTCATCCAAAAACCACACTTTGATAACTTTGCATACAACTTCTCCCTTAACACCTACAACATCAGCTTTAAATGCTCCATATGCTCTCCTAGGGATACTAAATAAATAAAAATTTCATCTATGAAAACAACAATAAACTTATCTAGCAAGGGCCTGGAAATTTGATTATTGTAATCCATGAAAACTGCAAGGACATTTGTCACATTGAACGATAAGGGTGTAAGCAGGTCAGGTTTAGACTATTTTAGTCCTAATCCAATTAAACTTAATCAAGTTGGGTTAGTCAGGTTTGTGGACTTTTTCTATGCAACCCAAACCAAACCAACCTAATTATAATCAGATTGAGTCAAGTTAGGTCATTGAGTTAAGTAATTATGAAATAAATGTTTTTTCAAAAATTAAAACAATTAAAAGCAAAATAAATACTTAATTTATATTTTAATACATTATTCAAAGTATAAATAATATTACAATAATCATACATGAGAAATCCCAAATATTTCAAAAGAGCAAACATTATGTTACTAACATAACAAATTTTGAATTACATAACAAGTAGAGTTAAATCATTCCTCTTGATCTATGTTCTCTTCAATTTAGTCAATTAATTCATTATTCAATATTTGGCAAAAAAATAGTAGAATTAAATATATGTAGAAGATTGTATTATGTGTTGTGTTGTGTGTAGTATTTTTAATTTAATTTAATAATTTATTATAGGTTGGTTTGGTTTAGGTTCATTGGATAGAAAATTCTTTGACTTGTTACCCAACCTAATTATAATTAGGTAATGTAAAAATTACCTAACCCGACTCGCAAAAATGTAATTGGGTTGGTTTTGGTATGTTAGGTTCGAAGGTGAGTCGTTACCCACTTATACCCTTATTGAATGACATCAATACATATTGATAATGACCATACTGAGTCTTGAAGGTGGTCTTTGATATGTCATCATCCTTCACTTTTATCTGGTTTAGGGTTTATTGAACATCAAATTGATCTCATTCCTGATTCTCTAATTGCAAATAGGCCAACCTATATAATGAGTCCTAAGGAAGCGAAAGAAATTCAAAAGCAAGCGGATGAATTGCTTCAAAAGGGATTTGTGAGGGAAAGTCTTAGTCCATGTTTTGTTCCTATAATCTTGGTTCCAAAGAAAGATGGAACATGACACATGTGCATTGACAGTCGAGCCATCAATAAAATCACTGTAAAGTATAGTTATCCTATCCCTAGATTGGATGATATGCTTGATGAATTGCATGGTTCTTGTCTATTCTCTAAAATTGATTTAAAAAGTGGATACAATCAAATTCGCATGAAAGAAGGTGATGAATGGAAAACAGCTTTCAAAACAAAATATGGTTTATATGAGTGGTTAGTGATGTCATTTGGCTTAACTAAAGCACCCAACACCTTCATGAGGTTAATGAACCATGTGTTGCATTCTTTCATTGGGAAATTTGTTGTAGTCTATTTTGATGATATTTTGATTTATAGTAAGACTTTTGGTGAACATGTTGATCATTTGCATGTTGTTCTTAATGTTTTGAGAGAAAACGAATTGTATGCTAATCTCAAGAAGTTTTCATTCTATCTTGAATCTGTTGTGTTTTTGGGTTATGTTGTAAGCTCAAAAGGAATAAGTGTAGATGAAGAAAAGGTAAAAGCAATTAAAGAATGTCCTACACCTAAAAATGCAAATGAAGTGAGAAGTTTTCATGGTTTAGCAAGTTTTTATAGAACGTTTGTGAAGAAATTTAGTTCTATTGCTACACCTTTGAATGAATTTTTTAAAAAGAATGTTGTGTTCAAATGGGATGATATGCATGAGAAAGCTTTTAATTTGTTGAAAGATAGGTTAACCAATGCACCTTTGCTTTGTTTGCCTAATTTTGATAAAGCTTTTGAAATTAAATGTGATGCTTCTGGTATTGGTATAGGCGATGTACTTATGCAAGACTCTAAGCTAATTTCATATTTTAGTGAGAAGTATAGTGGGGTAGCATTGAACTATCCAACTTATGACAAAAAGTTTGAAGTTAGCGAAAAAACACATAGAAGGGAGGGTTGAATATATGTGTGTGTGAACAAAGGTATTTTAAAAATGTTTTCACAAGGGTGGTGCTCTTCGTCCATTGTGCTTTTGAATATTAGACGATTGAGCATAGCTTGCTTATCATACGGTCAATGCGTCTGAAAGTTTTATCGACCACTAGGGAAAATGTCATGTAAAAATATTAATTAAACTTTTTACACTTTCCTTTTTAAGATAGTTTCGTTTAAGGATAAGTAGCAGATGAACTTTCAGTGTAACAAATTTGTTAAGCAAAATTAGCATCTTCGTCTAAGAGTTGCTTCAAAGATATATATAAAAACTGTACGAAGTCTTTCACAATTTTAGAGAAGATTTGCGTCTAAGTAAATAAAAAGAATGCAATCATTTTATACTAGTTCGCTCGACTGAGCTACATCCAGTCTCCTTCAACTTGAAGGGTTCCACTAAATATGCAATGAAGTACATAAGTATTGTTGACCAGTTCTGCACCGTTGACTTCACTCATCAACGCTAGTTTCTGGTTCTCAACCTCTTCAAGCTAGCAGTGAGTATTATGAACCACCCAGGTTAGAACCACTCCTGGTCCAAGTATTCTCGACCACTCCTGGCCCAAGTATTCTCTACCACTCCTAGCCCGCCAGCTTCACTCACTAGCTCTAGTATTCTTACACCACTTCTGGTCCAAGTATTCTCGACCACTTGTGGCCCGTCGGCTTCACTCACCAATGCTAGTATTCTTACACCACTTTTGGTCCAAGTATTCTCAACGACTTCTGGCCCGTTGGCTTCACTCACCAACGCTAGTATTCTTAAACCACTTCTGGTTCCCCAAGTATTCTCGACTACACCTGGTCCGTCGGCTTTACTCACCAACACTAGTATTTTCTTATCAGCCACTTTTGGCTAGCACTGAGTATTCTTTAACAAGCCCCTCCGGGCTTTAGAAGTATTCTTTTCCTAGCCTCTTCAGGCTTTACTATGTTGGCTAAGTAGGTTTGGTTTGAGTGTATACATAACTCTCATAGAGAGGATTGAAAATTTCTACACTCACTAAGGTTTACTACATTAGTCTTATAGAGACTTGTGGTTGAGTGTTTAGTTTACTCTCATGGAGAGGATACATAGGTTTACAACACTCACTAAGATTTAGTTCACCAATGACGCCTCAACTACCTTAGTCTTTAGAGATAAAAATACAATATTACATTGTACATATGACTTTGAATGTTCATCTCTGGTATCTCTATTTTCTTGGGCTTGATATCACTATTTCTTGATCAGAAAAAAAAAAAAGCCAACCATTTAACGCTTGAGGTAGTGATATATATAGGCTCTTGTAAAATCTGCCCGTTGCATGTCTGATGAAGCAGATATGGTCGTTTATGACTAGTTTAATCTTCTCATTTAATGCTCTGATTCTTGCATTAAATGTTGCTTCCTGTTTATGGACAATGCGTGAAGTTTTCCTACTCAGTTGGTAGCTGTATCTGTGTGTAGCAGAGTCCTAGGAAACTTTTGTCCTTTTTCTGATCCTATAGTTGTGAAGCTTTTGTGCTTGTATGAAAAGTGATGTACTTTTCCTGACACGCGCATGATTTAACATTTAAGTATGCTCTTCTTCTTTCTTCTTCTCTTATCATAATTCGTCTGTCTTCATGTGTTCTTTTTATGAGTGTAGAGGGTATTCAAATTGTCTTTTGAACCATGAATTCTTAGGTGATTATGTGTCATTCTTCGTCTGTGTCTGGTAATCGACATATAGTTCAATACTTTGACCTTTGTCTGATCATCAGTATTTTCCTTTCGTCTTGGCCAACTCTGTATACAGTTAGGCTTTCCATTTCTTCTTGGTTGTTGATCATCTTCTGTCTAAGTCTTTAAGTGCCACCTTAGACTATATTTTGTATGGTCTTTTTTATGTTGGCCTTTTTTCTTGTGTCATCGGATGCTTATACCACTTTATCATTTTACCTGTTCTTACGTCTCTCTGAAACACTAACTCACTTGTTAGAGATAACAACATATATTATATATGTCACACTCAAAATCTTTTTTGGGAATGTCTTCATCTGACTTAACAATCTCCCCCTTTTTGATAATGACAAATATAATTAATCAAGTTTGTTTCAAATAAGATTGGTGCGTCTAAATCAAGGCAATTAGAATAAATCGTATGTTCGTTGTGCAAGTTGAGTATTGTGTTCGATATCCCCCTTACTCGATTGTCCCTTGGAGGATTATCAGTTGTCCATTTATGGAGTGCATTTATAAAGTGTAGTTTTAGTTGATTAATTTTTCTTCTATTTCTCCCCCTTTGTAATCATCAAAAAAATGGAGACAAGATAATATCGAAGGAAAAGAAATGTGTATTGAATTGCAATGAGTGTTTACAATAAAAACTGCAAAAAAAAACATTGTATGCTATCATGACTAATCGTGTAGTTGCTATCCTATCCTTCTTGACTACGATCATTAGGACGGAGGAGGATCCTTGGGAAGCCTTGATGCAATCAGATCAAACAAGTTGTCAAACTTATTAGCTAAATCAGTTCTGAACCTGTTGAATTCCTCAATCCAGACATATTGTTGTGTTGGTTCAGGGGCTGATGAGAGTGCCTCCGGAGGAGCAGATGCTGAGATTGGCTTAGCAGAAATAGGCTCAGACGATTCAAAGTTTTCCTCTTCATACTGAGTATCCCAGGGCATAGGCATATTGGGTTTCCATGATGGAATATCCTTGCACTACTCATAATCAACTTTATTCCATGTACTTGTGACAGCCTTCCACTCATCTTTGTATAGGTCAAGATTGAAAAGAGAGGAATGGGGGAAGTATCTTTTGCTAAGAGCAACAAGATCAGGCCCTCGTCGTCAATTCAGGAAGGCAATAGATGTGTCACTGAAGTTTATCACTTTGCATGGGGTCATTCAGCAATACCCACGCAGCATGAGTGTCTTAGCCTTTTCATCATCTAAGAGACCAGATGAACTTGCTTCTTGCCCACACTTATACATAAAGTTCTGATAGAGCTTTTCAGCATCATCTTCAGTATATATTAAGGCCCTGGAAGGATCTTGTCGAAAATTTAGGCTTACTCCTTTGTATTGGTGAACTTCAACTTTTGATGGTCTGGGCATCGGTCCTAGATGTAGAGTAGGTTCTTTCATTTTGTTTTGATCTATCAAAGGAAGCCGAGGACAGATTCAGTCAAGATAGACATAAATTTGTGTTTCTGCTGGAGTTTATAGAGAGGGAGGTATGTACAGTTTCAAAGGTGTTTCTCTACATTGACGCAGGTGACCTATTGTTGCTTGGTCTGATGCTGAGAGTGAATGGTAGTGATTTATATGTACAGGGACAAATTTTGTTGAAGAATTGAAGAATTCTACCTTTGGCAGAAGAGATATAGCCCCTTTTTGATGACTTGAGGATGACATTTTCCTTTTCGGGAACGAAGATGATGACGGTTGTTGAAGTAAAGGACGGATGAGTTGAGGTGTTCCTTGTGGTGGAGTCCATACGATTTTGGACTTGATCACTCCTCCTGGATATATCCTTCTTTTGAAAATTGGTGGAGGAAGAATGGTTATGGCATATGGAGGAAGAGCCAGGTAGGCCTTAGACAGAGAAAAAGGTACATCTGGACAGTATGGTTTGCACATGTATACCCCTTCCTCATATACTTCCATGGATATAGGTAGCTCATGTTGTCCAACCGGAATGAAGTCTGCAACCTTTTTACCGTGTGGGTCAAAGTCAGTCAGTGCGGGGAAGTGTTTCAGTAGAAAGTACATGGATGGAGGGTGTCGGGGTAGTTCGTCCATTAGCTAAAAGGAGGATGAAGAGGATGAAGAAGAATCTTGTTTAAGCCTAAAAGTAGGTGGGCGAACAAGGATGGAAAATGGAGCCGGAGGGGGAGATTGCTCGAGACAGTAGTACTCTGGCCCATGTGTAGGCTAGTTAGGCAGAATGGCTTCATACTTGTGAGTGTTTCCTTGCGAGTCACGTAGAGGGTCCCCTGAAGCATTCAGTATGATTGAGCCTTCTTTGAGCCATCAGTACCAGAGGGTGTACGTTAGGCTTTTGTAAGACATAACGTCTGGCCCAGTTAATGGGATATCGTTAACAGAGCACATTAATCGTCCTATCAATGATGTAGGGATGTGGCTTTGTTCTTAGACCAACCCTATTTCTCTTATTCACGTTCTTATCATTGGTGAGATGGTTGGTTGTGAGCAGCTCTGCCTTGTTATCAGAATTGGTAGTTCCAGAAAAGATGATGGAGTATATGTCTATCCCTCTATCCATTCCTCCTGGTATCCTCGAGGCTGGTGGTTCTTTCAGAGAAAATGTTGGAAATAATGAAGGCATTGGAGGTAGGATCATAAGATCAGCTTTGATTGTCGACTTTCTCTTCCTCAATGTCAGAGTATCTACAATGACAACCTATAGGACAATTCAGGATTAAATAGGAATTAAGAGTAGTTTGACATGGGAAGTGAAAGATATGAAGAATGTCACTTACGAATGATGAATGTTCAGTGACAGGAGGGGAAGGGACATTCACAAATACTTCCATCTAAGTTGAACATGTGAGATCCTTAGACGCAGGTTTATCCACTATCTTTGATCTGAGCTTTATGATCCTCCTTTTTGTGGATAGAGGTGGTGCATGTGGTGGTAGTAAGGTTTTTCTTTTCACGATTTCCCCGATGGGTTGGCTGTCCTCATCATCAGACGTGAATTCTTCGTCCTCTTGAAGGACCATTCGTCATCTAGAAGTTGGTGCTGCAGTAGCCAGAGGTTCAATGTTTATGGAGGGTGTAGATGACTTACGCTTCCTTGAACGTGTCTCACGTTGCCCTTCTCCAATCTCCTTCTTTATTTCAATTGCTTCAGTGAGATTAGGAATGGTGTAGCTCACCGACATTTTTCCTAGGTTAGCTTTTCCAAACACAATAGGTTGCAGCCGTTTGTTTGATCCCATATCCATGATCTTCTGTTTCTCCTCTTTGTCTTCAAGATTGTGAAACTTGTGATAGACACCTTCAGCCCGGAGAATCTTATTTAGAAGCATGGTGTGAACAATGAAGTTCTGGCAATCCTTCAGACATCCCTTCCAGTGTGAAATAGTGTTTGGGGTAAATCAAAGGAAATCCCTATCAGCATATGGAAAAGACAAAACTTGTGCATTTCTGATATGATGTCTTTGCCACCTATTTTATGGAGGATCGATTTGTTTAGAATTTGTTGACAAACTTTGGCCCTGTCTTGAAGTTTATTATAGACTACTGGTCCTTTCTCACCTTCTTTGTGAAGGGCTTTGGTAATTTTTGTTATCCCTCCGGCGTCAGAAATCCACCCTTCCCAGTAAGTATTCCCAGACGTTTCACATCCAATGGCTTGAGCAATGATAGAGGGGGATATTTTGATCCTTGTTCTGAGGACATTCCCTTCAAATGATTCTTGATGGATTCTTAGGGATTCGTAGAATAGCTTTATCACCCCAGGGTAGACTACTTCCTTAATATTGAAGTACCCAAGGATTTTGCATTTGGAAAAGTCTTTATAGATGGGTATCCCCCATTTCTTCATTTTGTTAATGTCGAAGCGATGTTCTAGATATACAACTGGCCTTTCTTCTATAGTGAAGGTGTGGACACAATCAGTAGCTTCCCTCATCTCTACGGGAATATTAGCATCGTTTCCAGCTTGTGCAGCCATTGCAATGGAGAAGAAGGATTTCAGATATGAGAGATTATGGTTTAGAGACTTGAGGGCGGAGGTGAAGGGTTTTTGAGTTTCAAGGTTGTAAAACGTAGGGTGTACGTTTTCTAATAGGAGGGAAGATATAAGGTTTTGTTTTGAAACAGAAGAATATTTTCTGGGTTTTTTTTTTACGAGGCGTCCTTTGGTTTACTCCACTTAATCCATTGTACACTACGCATTAATATTAGGAGGAAGATTTCCTTTCAAGATAGTGATTCCAAACGACAGTCTTGTCGTTTATCAATTTAAAATTTTCATCTTTTTAAATACGGAGAATGTTTGTCTCTGACTATAGTTTGTTCATTAATGACATTTTTGACAACTTAAATTTTCTGGATGCAAGAGAAGTGTTTTGCACACTTCATCATACGAGGAATCCCAAAAGCTAGAGTTTCTTGCAGTGCCCTCAGGTGTATGCAGACGCAACAATTCACTGTCTTTGTTTGCACGGACACTAGACATACATTACTATTCTAGCATGTTCGAAGATATCTATCCTAATATAGTGAAGATGATGCTTTATTTGAATGAGTAGGATGATACATGTTTTACCTATGTCAGTTGTTCTTCTTCCTGTCTTTTCAGCACTCTGTCGTCCTTTGTTCTTCTATGGATCGTCGTATTCCCCTGTATTGTTAGATGCTCAACCCAAGGAGTCAAGCTTTGATACCAAATGAAGTTAGCGGAAAAACACATAGAAGGGGGGGTTGAATATGTGTGTGTGTGAACAAAAGTTTTTTAAAAATGTTTTTGCAAGGGTGGTGCTCTTCATCCACTATGCTTTTGAATATTAGACGATTGGGCATAGCTTTCTTATATACGGTCAATGCGTCTGAAAGTTTTATCGACCACTAGGGAAAATGTCATGTAAAAATATTAATTAAACCTTTTACACTTTCCTTTTGAAGATAGTTTCGTTTAAGGATAAGTAGCATATGAACTTTTAGTGTAACAAATTTGTTAAGAAAAATTAGCATCTTCGTCTAAGAGTTGCTTCAAAGATATATATAAAAACAGGACGAAGTCTTTCACAATTTTAGAGAAGATTTGTGTCTAAGTAAATAGAAAGAATGCAATCATTTTATACTGGTTCGCTCGACTGAGCTACGTCCAGTCTCCTTCAACTTGAAGGGTTCTACTAAATATGCAATGAAGTACATAAGTATTGTTGACCAGTTCTGGCCCGTTGACTTCACTCATCAACGCTAGTTTCTGGTTCTCAACCTCTTCAGGCTAGCAGTGAGTATTATGAACCACCCAGGTTAGAACCACTCCTAGTCCAAGTATTCTCGACCACTCCTGGCCCAAGTATTCTCTAACACTCCTGGCTCGCCAGCTTCACTCACCAATACTAGTATTCTTACACCACTTGTGGTCCAAGTATTCTCGACCACTTCTGGCCCATCGGCTTCACTCACCAGCGTTAGTATTCTTACACCACTTTTGGTCCATGTATTCTCGACCACTTCTAGCCTGTCGACTTCACTCACCAACGCCAGTATTCTTAAACCATTTCTAGTTCCCCAAGTATTCTCGACCACTCCTGGCGCGGGCTTTACTCACCAATGCTAGTATTTTCTTATTAGCCACTTCTGGCTAGCAGTGAGTATTCTTTGACAAGCCCTTCCGGGCTTTACAAGTATTATTTTCCTAGCCTCTTCAGGCTTTACTATGTTGGCTAAGTAGGTTTGGTTTGAGTGTATACATAACTCTCACAGAGAGGATTGGAAATTTCTACACTCACTAAGGTTTACTACCTTAGTCTTATAGAGACTTATGGTTGATTGTTTGGGTTACTCTCATGGAGAGGATACATAGGTTTACAACATTCAATAAGGTTTAGTTCACCAATGACGCCTCAACTACCTTAGTGTTTAGAGATAAAAATACAATATTACATTGTACATATGACTTTGAATGCTCATCTCTAGTATCTATGTTTTCTTGGGCTTAAAAAAGCCAACCATTTAAGGTTTGAGGTAGTGATATATATAGGCTCTTGTAAAATCTGCCCGTTGCATATGTCTGTTGAAGCATATATGGTTGTTTATGACTAGTTTAATCTTCTCATTTAAAGCTTTGATCCTTGCATTAAATGTTGCTTTCTGTTTATGGACAATGTGTGAAGTTTTCCTGCTTAGTTGGTAGTTGTATCTGTGTGTAACAGAGCCCTAGGAAACTTCTGTCCTTTTTTTGATCCTATAGTTGTGAAGCTTTTGTCCTTGTCTGAAATGTGATGTATTTTTCCTGACATGCGTATGATTCAAGATTTGAGTATGCTCTTCTTCTTTCTTCTTCTCTTGTCATAATTCGTATGTTTTCATGTGTTCTTTTTATGAGTGTAGACGATATTCAAATTGTCTTTTGAACCATGACTTCTTAGGTGATTATGTTTCGTTCTTCATCTACGTCTGGTAGTCGACATATAGTTCAATACTTTGACCTTTGTCTGATCATCAGTATTTTCCTTTCGTCTTGGTCAACTCTGTATACAGTCAGGATTTCCATTTCTTCTTGGTCATTGATCATCTTCCATCTGAGTCTTTAAGTGCTACCTTAGACTGTATTTTGTATTGTCTTGTTTATGTTGGCATTTTGTATTGTGCCATCGGATGCTTATGCCACTTTGTCATTTTACCTGTTCTTACGTCTCTTTGAAACACTAACTCACTTGTTAGAGATAACAACATATATTATATTTGTCACACTCAAAATCTTTTTTGGGAATGTCTTCATCTGACTTAACAAAGTTATATGCTTTGGTGAGAACATTGCAAAATTGGCAGCACTATTTATGGCCAAGGGAGTTCATAATCCATTCTGACCATCAAAGTGTGAAGTTTTTGAAAAAAGTTTTTTGAAAATAAAGAAGTGTGACCCTGACCACGACCTGGGGGTAAAACTAACACTATCAAGTTCTTATCCAAGAACAACAGAAAAAGTTCTCACAAATGAGAAACTTAAAATATATTAATATTCAAATGATCTAGATGCTTACAAGATGCTCCTATTTATAGGCTAAGATCCGCAACCTATCACTTACATGTAGTAAATTTTCATTAAGCTCCACTAAGCAATAAAATCCCACTAACTCCCACTAACATTTATTTTCCACTAAGTAGCCTAAAAGATATGGAAAACCATCTGATTTATTTTAATAAAAATAAATAAAACCAAAATTTCAATAAAATAAGAAAAAGGATTAAATAAATTTTAAGCCCAAAAGCTAAGTAAATCATCCAAATAATGTCCAGTCCATTATAGCATCTTTAGTAACTGGTGTTGGGTTGATTGGACTCTTCAATATATTATTTTTAACTTTTTTTTGTCTTCTTCCTCTTATTGGGTCTTCCATAAATTGAAAGTCATATTTTAAAGAATTGGACCTTGGTAGGTGCCTATCATTAAGCCTATGTAAAATGATATTGTATTGATTGCAATAGATATAGGCATGTGTATGTGCTTGTTTATGTTTAATGATGATGATGAATGCTTAACTCAAGAACTAATCAAGTTTTTTAAGAAACCAAGAATTTAATTTTTTAGTATTTCCATGTGTAAACATAAAGTAATAGATTATCATGAAAAGGTAGTTTACTACCAAGTGTTTAAATTTAGAAATATGACTTGATTCAAACTAAAGTTTTCAAGGTAACATTGTTAATCAATTACCATTCAGGGTAATAGATTACCAAGTCTGTTACTGGAAAAAGATTCTCAAGATTTTTTTGAGGTAACAGATTACCAGAGTAGGTAATAGATTAAAATAGACTCTCTTGCTTGAAACAAGGCTGAAGAATCAAAGTTTTCATCGGGATAATCGATTACCATAGAATGAAACTCAATTATGGGTCTTAGAAAGCTTGGGACAATCGATTACCATATCCCGCAATCGATTTCCCTGGTAGTTTTATGTTCTTGGTTCAGTTTTAAAGAGCTGGTAACAGATTACCATATCACGTAATAGATTACCTCAGTTATTACTCTTTATACTAAGAAGTGCAGAGATTGAACATGTGCTCTTGAAAGAAGAAATTCAAGAAGTGAATTCAATTGTGAAAGATCAATATCTACAAAAATGAGGTGATATCTTTCTGATCTTTAACCTGTAATTTTTGTTTTGAATGGTGTATCTCTTGAGATAGGGTGTCTCAATAAGAGATCTTGAAATCTTGAGTGAGATTTCTCAAGTAATTTTTGTGGGATACAGAAATTTGTGTGTCGTTTCAGTCTTGTAGTGTCAAGATTGATGTATGTTTACATTCTTGTAATATTGTGTGTGCATGGTATTTGTAAACAATATTATAGTGAATGATCTTTGATTTAGTGGGGTGCTAAATCAGAGAAAATTGGATGTAGGCAAGTGTGATGGAGGACCATCCTTGGAGCTTCATGTAGGACCCATCAATAGGTCCATGGCTAGGGGATTGGAAGAGGATAGAGAGCTAACAACCTATAGACATACTTCTTGTGGTTATAGGATATTGATCAACCTCCTAAGACTTGTTAGCATAGAATTTATCTTTTATGCCTATTTTTCCCTTGTCTTTATTTTTCCCATTTTACCCTTATATTTTGGGTATGTTAGACATATGATTTATTTTACATGTATTTCCCATTTTACCCTTGTATTTTGGGGTATTTTAGTCATAGGATTTATTTTCAATTGTATTTCCTATTTTACCCTTGTATTATGAGGTGCCTTAGATTATAGAATTTTATTTTTGGACTAGGGTATTCTATTAGGGTGAGAAATAGGCCTAGATATATTTTTTGGTGAACATTGATCTATTTTTGGACTTGGAAAGGCTTAGGCCCAAGTGGAGGGCACCTAGGTTGCATGGTCTTATCATGCACCTAGTTGTAGCTTAGCCAAACCCAAAGATTACATCCTTGGCCACCAAGTAGCATCTAGGGTTAATTTGGTTTTCATTTGAAGTGCATTTAGCATGCAAATTTTGGCCATACACTTCCGAATGAAACCCTAGATGCTCCCTCCCATATAAATACCCTAAACCATGCACCTTGTAAATACTTTTGGAATATATTAATTTGAGTGAGCATTTTTTGCCTCAAATCCTCTCCTTAGTCACCTAGGTCATCACGGCCTAGACCTCCCCTCTCCTCCCTTGAGTGAGTTTAGGGTTTATTGAGTGGCCTTCATCCCCACTTGGTGAAGTGAGCCAACCTAGAACCACCTAGACACATTTCTCTTCCACTTCCTCCTATTCGCCCACCATAAACACCTCACACCCATCATCCTTATTTCTCCACCCTTGAAGGAACATCCACCATTGAGGTTATCACCTTGGCCTTAGCAAGGAGTCTCTCTCCCACCTTGGACGTCTTGGTCTCTCCCATGGTGGAAGGAGTCCATCAAAGTGGATGGTTGAACCAGTATAATTTTCTGTGTTCTTAAACTTCTTACCCTATATCTTTTAATAATCTTGATATTATTTGTTTAAAGAATCAAATATTTGTGAGATATGTTGTTTCAATTACCTTGTGTACTCTGAATATTATTCTTGTAATTGAAATTGATTAAGAATAAGGTAATATAATATTAGCCTTGATTACAAGTGAATGATTTGTGGCGTTTATATTGAAATTATGATATTTTGGTATTGTATCTTGTAATATGCTATAATTTTTTAAATCAAATTGAGTAAAGGTTGAGTTTTGGATATCTTGCTAGGTTTTAATCAAGAAACTTTGACATTAGAGCCATCTTAGGATAGAATTTATTCAACCTCCTATTTAGATTCTAATAAACATGGACCAACAATTGGTATCAAGAGCTTAGAACTTGTTAGTCAATTAATTTAGATCCATAAACTCCTTAAGATGGCTAGTAATCAATTACCATTTGTTAAGGGTGCCTCTATAAACAAACCTCCTCTCTTTTGTGGGGATAATTACCCTTTTTAGAAAGTTAGAATGAAAATCTTTAGGGAATTTGTTCATTGAATCATATGGCTGGCTATAATTACCGGATGCAAAACTCCTACTAAAATTGAAAATTAAAAAGAAACAGAGAAACCTTTTGATAGCTGGGATTAAAATGAGATTAAAAGAGCTGAGAATGATGCAAAGGCATTAAATATAATACATTCCGCATTAAATTATGATGAATTTTTTTAGAATTTCAACTTGTAATATAGCTAAAGAAGCATGTGACTCAAGTGACGCATGAAGGAACCCTTGAAGTTCGACATTCTAGAAAGAATACTCTCATCCAAGAATATAAGACATTGAGAATGACACAAGGAGAAACCATCATGGACATGCAAAAGAGGTTTACTCACATTATCAACCACTTGAGGGGCTTAGGAAAGATCTTTGATGAAGAAGAATTAAATGTCAAGGTCCTAAATTCACTAAATAGAAGATGGCAACCTACAGTGACTGCAATCACAGAATCTAAGAATCTAGCTCAAATGACAAGTGCTAAGTTATTTGGTAAACTTAGAGAATATTAAATGGACATGACCAGAATGGCTAAAGAAAAACTAAAAGACAAAAAGGTCAAGGGTCTCACATTAAAACTAGAAAACTCTTCAAGTGAAGAAGAAGAAAGCAGTGATGAGGACAAATCTGAACAAGAAGAAATGAATTTAATGGTAAGGAAATTCCAAAAGTTCATGAAAAGGAAGAACAGTAAAAGGAAATCCTCAAATCAGAAGAAAATCTTCAAAAAGGGTGACAACTCCTCTCCTAAATTTACATGCTTTGAATGTGGCAAAGCTGGACACATGAAGGCTGATTGCCCCAACCTAAAATGGCAAGGAAATGAGGAAAAGAAACCTAAGTTCAAATAAAAGAAAAATAAGGCTTATATAGCATGGGAAAAAATGACTCAACAACTTCTAGTGAGACGGAAAGTGAAGAAAAAACTAATTTATGTCTCATGGCAGGTCATGAAGTTGATTATGAGGTAAGTGATTTTGACTCTTCCATATATTCATATGATTAATTACATGATGTTTTATGTGATTTGTATTAAGAAGCTAAGAAGTTAAGTTCTCAAAACAGGAAATTGAAAGGCAATATTAAAGAAATGGAATTGAAAATCTCTTTTCTTAAAAAAGATATTCATTTGCTTAAATCAGAAAATGAGAAATTGAAATTGCCATGTTTAGAATGCAAGAACTTATATGTTGTTTTGAAGAAGAGAAATGAAGCATCAAAACATAAAAGCAAATCCACAACTTCTCACATATCATGTAAGTATTGCATGAAACCTGGACATAATCTTTATAAATGCATGATAAAGAAAATTGGTGTTCCTAGTGGAATGTTTGTATGGATTAAGAAACTAAATTATGATTGCACTAACATACAAGGACCCAAAATCCTTTGGGTACCAAAATAAAGTTATTCTCTTAATTATAGGTGTGCTTGAGAGCCAAGCAAATAATGTGGTATCTGGACAGTGGTTGCTCAAGACATATGATAGGGGATAAAAGCAAGTTTGTATCCCTACAAGAAAAAGAAAGTGGAACCATAACATATGGAGATAATAACAAAGGCAAAATACTAGGATCGGGTACTATCAGTAACTCTTCTAATACCCTTATTGAAGACGTTCTATATGTAGAAGGTGTAAAATACAATCTTCTTAGTATTAGCCAACTTTGTGATAAAAACTTCAATGCCTCATTTAATAATGAATGTTGTTTGGTGTGTGATAAGTCAACCAATAAAACATTGTTTATTGGTAAAAGAATTAACAACATATACATCTTAGACTTAGACAATACTACATCCAACATTGCATGTCTTTCTTCCAATGATGACTTAACATGGTTATGGCATTGACGCATTGCTCATATAATTGTAGATCAACTAAATAGACTTGCTTCTAAAAATCTAGTTGAAGGTCTACCTAAAAACAAGTTCTTAAAAAAAGGAAGTGATGCATGTCAAAAGGGAAAACAATCTAGAACTTCTTTAAAAAATAAGAAAATTGTTTCTACTTCTAGACCACTTGAAATTTTTCAGATGGATCTGTTTGGACCCTCAAGAACCATGAGTTTAGGTGGCAACACATATATGGCTTTGTCATAATAGATGACTTCTCTAGATTTACATGGGTTTCATTTATATCTCATAAAGACAATGCTTTTAAAACCTTCAAAATTATTGCGAAAAGAATTCAGAATGAAAAGGATTTGAAAATTAAGTTTTCAAGAAGTGATCATGGTGGTGAATTTCAAAATAAAAAGTTTCAAATATTTTGTGAAAAACATGGGATAAGTCACAATTTTTCTACTCCTAGAACACCACAACAAAATAGAGTTGTAGAACGAAAAATAGATCTCTAATAGAGCTAGCAAGGGTCATGTTAAATGAAAATGATTTACCAAAATATTTTTGGGCCAATGTAGTAAATACTGCATGCTACATTCTAAATAGAATCGTGATAAGACCCCTTTTAAAGAAAGCACCATATGAGCTTTACAAAGATAGAAAGCCTAACATTTCACATTTTAAAGTGTTTGGCTGCAAGTGTTTTATTATGAATAATGGCAAAGAAACTCTTGGAAAGTTTGATGCCAAGGTTGATGAAGGTGTCTTTATTGGATACTCTGCAACTAGTAAGCCATATAGGATCTTTAACAAGAGATCTTTAGTTGTAGAAGAATCCATTCATGTTAAATTTGATGAATCTAACCCCCTCAAGAAGGGAAGTTTTCTAAATGATGAGGATGAGACAGGTAATAACAATACACAGCAAGAAAACCAAAGCAAAGAGCAACAACATCAAACTACATCAAATGTTGGAACTCGTCTACCCAAAGAATGGAAGAAACCAAGAGATCTATTTCTGGACAACATCATAGGTGATATAGGTAAGGGAGTCTCTACTAGACATTCTCTTAATCTTTTCTGTGATGATATGACATTTGTCTCTCAAGTTGAACTATCATGTGTTGAGCATGCTTTAAAAGATGAATTTTGGTTAATGGCTATGCATGATGAACTGAATCAATTTAAGAGAAACAATGTATGGGACTTAGTTCCCTCCAATAAAGATATGAATGTCATAGGAACTAAATGGGTATTTAGAAATAAACTAAATGAGGATGGTGTAATAATTTAAAAAAAAAAAAAAAGCTAGACTAGTTGTTAAAGTTTATAATCAACAAAAAGGAATATATTTTGATGAAACCTATGCTCCGGTAGCTAGACTAGAAGTTGTAAGGCTTTTGCTTGCATTTGCATGTGTTTATGATTTCAAATTATATCAAATGGATGTCAAAAGTGCATTTTTTTAATGGCTTTATAGATGAAGAAGTGTATGTATCCCAACCCCCTGGTTTTATTGATTGCAAATTGCCTAAACATGTATACAATCTTAAGAAAGCATTGTATGGGCTTAAACAAGCTCCTAGGCAATGGTATGAAAGGCTAAGCAAGTTTCTCTTGTCTCATGGCTTTCATAGAGGCAATGTTGACAAAACTTTTTTCATAAAGAGAGCCTCTAAAGATATTTTGTTAGTTCAAGTTTTTGTAGATGATATAATCTTTGGATCAACTAACACATTTCTTTGTGAGAAATTTGTTCAAGTATGCAGGGAGAGTTTGATATGTCAATGATGGGAGAAATAAGTTTCTTCTTAAGATTACAAGTCAAACAAATGAAGAAGGGAATTTTCTACATCAAACCAAATATAGCAAAGAGTTACTAAAGAAGTTTGACATGGAGAATCATAAAATTTCAAACATCCCTATGTCCACTAACTGTTATGATGGGTTCCTTCTCCATGGAATGTTGTAGAGATGAAGGAGAGGAAGCCTTGCCCTTGATCTAGGTTCAACAAGGTGGACAAAAGGAGGATATATGGTGAGATGATGGTGTTTGGGCGGAAGCACTTAGGGTGGAGGTGTTTGGGTGCTCAAAGTTGGCTCACTCCAAGGTAGGTGGAGGCCACTCTAGGTTTCCTACTCTCCAAGGGTGGAGATAGGAGGAGGCTAGCCGAACTAACCTAGGGACTAAGGAAAGGATTGTAGACCCCTAAAATGGTCCGGGTCGGAAATAAAGCTTGAAGACTCTCGAAGACTGAAGGAAGATCAGCCAGAAGGACTTCCAGAAGGCCCAAGGAGGGTTCTCTATAGGTCTAGAGGTCTTAGGATAGCTAAAATAAGAAAAGTGGGAGGAATGAAGCCCAATACGGCCTCCCAGAGGTTCAGTACGGCCGTATTGAACATTTTGAACTTCAATACGGCCGCACTGAACTCAATACGGCTGTATTGAAGTTTCTGAACTTCAATACGGCTGCATTGAATTCAATACGGCTGCACTGAACTTCAATACGGCTGCACTGAACTTCAATACGGCCGTATTGAGGTTTTTGAACTTCAATACGGCCGTATTGAATTCAATACGGCCGTATTGTAGTTCAAAACTTCAATACGGACCGTATTGACCCCCAGAGACCGTATTGAGCCTCATCCCTATAAATATGACGTCAATGGGACGTCATTCTACACTTTCACACTGAGTTTTAACCCTCTTCTTGAGTATTCTGGGTTTTTTTGAGCAGTGCTCTGCCTAGAAATCACTCGGAGAGTTGATCCGACAAAGTTCTCGAGTTCTGAGCTTTTTGCTTGAGTCTCGAACTAGTCGAAGGGAAATCCTCTGGATTTCCATAGTTAAAATTTTATAGAAGGGAGCGAGCGGTCTTGTAGAGGGAGGGATGTAGACCCCTAAAATTGTCCGGGTCGGAAATAAAGCTTGAAGAGTCTCGAAGACTGAAGGAAGATCAGCCAGAAGGACTCCTGGAAGGCCCTAGGAGGGTTCTCTGTAGGTCTAGAGGTCTTAGAATAGCTCAAAATAAGGAAGTGGAGGGAATGAAGCCCAATACGGCCATACTGAACTTAATACGGCCGTATTGAAGCTTCAATACGGCCGCAGTGAACTCAATACGGCGTATTGAAGTTTCTGAAACTTCAATACGGCCGTACTGAAATCAATACGGCCGTATTGAAGCTTCAATACAGCCGTATTGAACTCAATACGGCCGTATTGAAATTTCTGAATTTCAATACGGCCGTATTGAACTCAATACGGCCGTATTGAAGTTCAAAAATTTCAATACGGCCGTATTGCTTCTGTAGGCCGTATTGCGCCTATTCCCTATAAATATGACGTCAATTGGACGTCATTCCACACTTTTTTTCAGATAGTTTTAACCCTCTCCTTGAGTATTCTGGGGTTTTTGAGCAGTGTTCTGCCCTAGAAATCACTCGGAGAGTTGATCCGACAAAGTTCTTGAGCCCCGAGCCATTTTGCTTGAGGATCGAACCTAGTCGAAGGGAAATCCTCCGGATTTCCATAGTTAAAAGTTTTTAGGAAGGAGCGAGCGAGCTTGTAGAGCGAGGGAACGCCAAAAAGCTTCCCAGTTTCACTCAATATATAAAAGCACGCTTCAAGAGGTTTCTTCTTAAATCCTTCCTTTTACTGCTTTCTGTGTGCATATTTAAACTGTCATCATGTAGATAGTTAATTTATAATTGCTTAGAATAAATAGGGGTAATTTAGTAATTTTACGCTGTTATTTTAGAAAATAATCTGTCATAGGGAACCCGAAAGGGGCGTTGTGGGGTGCTAACACCTTCCCCACGCGTAACCGACTCCCTTACCCAACTCTGGTTGTAATGGCCAAAGTTGATTTGTAAAATCAATTGCCTTATCCCTTTTTCCAATGTTTTGAGAAAAACATTGGTGGCGACTCCACGAACCCCTCCTTTTTGCGAAAACCACTAATCCATGGAGGGTCCCGCTTGGGATTAATATGGATTGGTGAATCATTTAATAAAATTGCTCGTTTGACAAGGTCTCAGTTTGAGAATACGTCATTCTAGCAATCCATATTTTTAAACAAATAAACGAGTCCAACCATCCTTCGCGAATGCCGAAAGCCCGTTTCGGGCCGGTGGCGACAGATGGCGACTCCACTGGGGAAGCTTTGAGAGTCAGTCCCATTTAGTGACAGATTGTTTTTAACAAATAATAGTAAAAATTACTTCATTACCCCTTGCTTGTATGATAACATGCTTTATATATTTGGCTTTAAATAACTGTTGTTTGTTTAAATTTCCGCAATTGTTTGAAATAAAAATTGCACACAAACCTTTGCACACAACAGTTCCCTCTATACCCGGGGGCATGAGTGGTAATCCATAGGGAGTGGATGTTAGTACGGCCGGTTGAATGGGTCTATAGGAGCCTACGAGACCGTTGTCGGAAAAACATCACTCAAGGTGATAACCATGAACTTGAGTCCGACAGTGCGTTGGAGCTTTCCATCGACTTACGACGAGAGGAATTGGGTCCCTATAATGGGGGCACCTTGGGGGCCTTTGACCAAGTGAGAACAGTTAGATCCTCCTTGAATATGCACTTTTCTGCAGGAGACCCCTACCTCGTGATTCGCTCGTGATTGTTCGTGGATGAGTGAATTGTTTGTGCATTGTGTATGTGAAATTGTTTGAGCATACATTGCATTTCTTTAAACATACAACATTCCTATTCTTTTAAAAATAAGAATAAATAGGAATAAGAATCTTCCATTATACGGTGTTAACATCTACCTTCATTACATTCATATAGGTAGTTTCCCTTTTCACCCAAAAATACAAAAAGATACAAAATATCAAAAAATAATGATATTTACCCAAACCAAGCAATATCATGCATCATCTTAGGAACATCCTAAAAACATGATAATGCTTAGTTGAATAAACACTATGCATGCATATTCAACCTCATCATCTCATATCATGCATATAGATCATGGAGAGATCTAGGAGCCATTCATACATCTCTCCTAGTAATCCATTAATAAACATTAATAAAAAGAAAGGATTAATCGATGCGTATGTTCAAAGAATGGATCGCACGCCGTTCGTTATTAAGTGTAAGCCAACAACCGCGCCAAGCAAGCGCACATCAACTCCGTTGTTGGTAATCAAGACGAATAAAGGGGAAGGTCCGACACCATTAAGGATCACAGTTCCAAGGCCTTTCCCTTACAAATCAAATAAGGCTGTGCCGTGGATATACGACATCCACTCTTCTGCCGACAGCGATATCTCCAAACACCGCTGGACTTGGGGGCATGACTAGGAGTGGTAGGATCTACACTCCCGATGATCTTCATAACAAAGCTCCCAAGAATAAAGAAAAAGAAAAAGATAAAACCGAGGAAAGAGAATCCGAGGAGGAGACAGACGAGCTGTTAAAGTTCATACGACAGAGCGAGTACTCCATCGTGGATCAACTTCATAAGATGCCAGCAAAGATTACGCTGTTGTCGTTGATCCTAAGTTCCGAACCGCATCGGCAAGCTCTGTTGAAAGTATTGAACGAGGCATATGTGTCGCACAAAATCTCCCAAGACAAGTTTGAGGGGATTGTTAGTCACATCAAGGCTAATGATCACCTCACCTTCACCGATGAAGAAATCCCCGCCGAGGGATCAAATCATAACAAACCCTTGCACATCTCTGTAAAGTGCAAGGAGTATCACATCGCAAAGGTCTTGATAACGGATCTTCCTTGAACGTGATGCCCAAAAGAACTCTTGATCAAATGGCAATCAAGGGAGTCCAAATGCGCCCGAGCAACATGATCGTTCGAGCTTTCGACGGTTCTAAAAGAGAAGTGGTGGGAGAAGTCAATCTTCCAATCCAAATTGGACCTACCATCTTCAACGTCGAATTTCAAGTAATGGATATTACTCCTGTATACAGCTGTCTCCTAGGCCGACCTTGGATTCATGATGCGAAAGCTGTACCCTCTACGCTCCACCAGAAAGTCAAGTTCATAGTGGGTGACAAACTGGTGACTGTACAAGCTGAAGATGACATACTCATCAGCAAACCATCCACCATACCTTACGTGGATGTAGCAGAGGAAGCTTTAGAAACCGCCTTCCAAGCATTGGAAATCGCCAATGTCGAAACGTTTCCCCGAGAAATGAAGAAGGTAGCCTCCATGCTCACCAAGAACGGATACTTGCCAGGACAAGGATTAGGCAAGGACTCCCAAGGAATCCCGGAGCTACCCATTATCAAGGATAATCCGGGGAAACAAGGGTTAGGATACAACCCTAACAAAGATCAAAGAACGAAGAGGAATCAAGATCCTTCTCGACGTTCTTTAAGCCAGATCTTTAGGAAGGCCGGTTCACAAGCGTCAAGGCCGGTCGTCGTCGTCAAAATGTTTTTTTCCTTCCGATAGGGATGTATAGACTCAGTGACTATTAGAGATCACTCCTCGGGGACAGCCCGACCCCCGAGCCTCGATAGGGCACATGTTTCCATTATGATTATAATAAAATCATTCTTCATTAATTCTTTATTGCTTCTTTTCTTGCTCGCAATAAAATTCTAAACCACATTATTTAACCCTGTTTGAATAAGCATAAATGAGGTTAAAATCGTCTTAATAATCAATAAACCCGCATCATTTTTATGTGGAAATGTGCATGACAGCTTGGAGCACCTTTTCTTGGCATCAATAAGTGCCATCATGGATAAAGAAATCCTAAAGAGCAAAAGACCCGCTAGGAATCCCACAAAAGGGTGACCTAGGCAAAAGTTAGGGTTACAAAATAAGACCAAAAGACCCGCTAGGAATCCCACAAAAGGGTGACCTAGGCAAAAGTTAGGGTTACAAAATAAGACCAAAAGACCCGCTAGGAATCCCACAAAAGGGTGACCTAGGCAAAAATTAGGGTTACAAAAACAAAAGTCCGCTAAAATACCACGGAAGGGTGTTTTAGGCAAAAATAAGGACGATCAAAAAACAAAATAAATCCATGATGGTACCATCAATTGAATTCAACAAGGGGCTCAAGAAAAGCTATCCAAGTTGTCAAAGCACAATCATTAATAACAAAGATGTGCTTAACCTCATAAGTGTTTAATCGAACAAACCTAAACACATAAGCCTACTGTCGCCACCGGCCCGAAACGGGCTTTCGGCATTCGCGAGGGATGGTTGGACTCTTTTATTTGTTTGAAAAATGTGGATTGCTAGAATGACTTATTCTCAAACTGAGACCTCGTCAAACGAGCAATTTTATTAAATGATTCACCAATCCATATTAATCCCAAGCGGGACCCTCCATGGATTAGTGGTTTTCGCAAAAGGAGGGTTCGTGGAGTCGCCACCAATGTTTTGCTCAAAACATTGAAAAAAGGGATAAGGCAATCGATTCAAAAATCGACTTCGGCCATTACAACCAGAGTCGGGTAAGGGAGTCGGTTACGCGTGGGGAAGGTGTTAGCACCCCACAGCGCCCCTTTCGGGTTCCCTATGACAGATTATTTCTAAAAATAATAGTGCAAAATTACTAAATTACCCCTATTTATTCTAAGCAATTATAAATTAACTATCTACATGATGACAGTTAAATATGCACACAGAAAGCAGTAAAAGGAAGGATTTAAGAAGAAACCTCTTGAAGCGTGCTTTTATATATTGAGTAAAACTGGGAAGCTTTTTGGCGTTCCCTCGCTCTACAAGCTCGCTCGCTCCTTCCTAAAAACTTTTGACTATGGAAATCCGGAGGATTTCTCTTCGACTAGGTTCGAATCTCCAAGCTAAGTGCTCGGAATTCCAGAACTTCGTCGGATCGACTCCCAGAGAGATTTCTAGGGCAGAACACTGCTCAAAAACCCCAGAATACTCAAGGAGGGAGTCAAAACTGAGTGTAGAAGTGTGGAATGACGTCCAATTGACGTCATATTTATAGGGAATAGGCGCAATACGGCCTACAGGAGCAATACGGCCGTATTGAAATTTTTGAACTTCAATACGGTCGTATTGAAGTTCAATACGGCCGTATTGAAGTTCAGAAATTTCAATACGGCCGTATTGAATTCAATACGGCTGTATTGAAGCTTCAATACGGCCGTATTGATTTCAGTACGGCCGTATTGAAGTTTCAGAAACTTCAATACGCCGTATTGAGTTCACTGTGGCCGTATTGAAGCTTCAATACTGCCGTATTGGGGTTCAGTACGGCCGTATTGGGCTTTTTCCCTCCACTTCTTTATTTTGAGCTATTCTAAGACCTCTAGACCTACAGAGAACCCTCCTAGGGCCTTCGAGGAGTCCTTCTGGCTGATTATCCTTCAGTCTTCGAGAGTCTTCAAGCTTTATTTCCGACCCGGACAATTTTAGGGGTCTACAGCTGCCCCCCCTTTACTTAGTCGGACGGCCTTTTGGTGTACCGGCTGACAAGTAAAGGAGTTGACCCAATTGTCCGGGTGATGTGCCGACCTTCTGACTTGTAATGTCTTCCGGTGGAAAATTGTTGAGTAGCCTCTCCAGGTGGGTGCATACCTCGGCGCTTCTGACATCCTCGGTAGCTGATTTTAACACCAACGTGCCTCTGACGACGCTGATGGCTGAGTATTGTCTCTCCAGACCTTGAGTATTGTCTCTCCAGACCTTGAGTACTGTCTCTCCAGACTTTGTTTGAGTACCGTCTCTCCAGACTTTGTTCGAGTACCGTCTCTCCAGACCTTGTTTGAGTACCGTCTCTCCAGACTTTGAGTACTGTCTCTCCAGACTTTGTTTGAGTACCGTCTCTCCAGACTTTGTTTGAGTATTGTCTCTCCAGACCTTGTTTGAGTATTGTCTCTCCAGACCTTGTTTGAGTATTGTCTCTCCAGACCTTGTTTGAGTACCGTCTCTCCAGACTTTGTTTGAGTATTGTCTCTCCAGACTTTGTTTGAGTATTGTCTCTCCAGACTTGTGCATACCTCGGTGCTCTCGACAACTGGGTAGCTGAGTATTGCCTTTTAGGCTTTGAGATGATTTTGTCTCCACAGTCCACGATGCTGTTTCGACGGTTTTTTCTGATTTTGTGCCACTGAGGGCTGGATAACGCAGGGATCCGTCTAGGGGATGTGCAGTCATTCACAGGTTCCTGTGCCCCAACTTGCATTGCATTGTTGGTACCCATGGGGAATTTCTGACTCCTTGGGGTGTAGACACAGATGCTCTTTCTCTCTGAGTTGAGCGATGCCTTATGTTTGGCTGACGTCCTTTGACGTTGGTGGAGTATCCCGGTTCATCCTTATTCGGGTATCTCTTTTTGATTTTCTGATTTTTGCCCCTGTGTAGGCTGTTATCCGCTGGGGGATTTCGTCGTTGATTTTGATTAGCCTCTTCTGTTAGGCGTATCGGCTTGACGTTCGATGTTTGGCTAAGAGCCGGATTCCACTTGGGGAATACTTATTGATATTTTTGATTTTCTTCTCCTTTTTGCAGGGATGCCTCTTGAGTAGGCGATTGGGGATTTGGGGATCTTATTGTATCCCAGAGTATTATTTAGGAAGCCTCTACAGGCTTAGCCTCGCTCAGTGCTTTGAGTCGGAGAGCTATCTTCCACCGAGGAAGTGTTAAGTCCTTTGACTTGTATATACTGTTTGGATGATCGCACTTCCATTGGGGATTGCGTCGATTTTGCTTTGATAGCTCTCGCTGGGGATTTTTCCGTGAGCTTGAGCTGAGGTTCCCTCTGGGGAGTATTATTTCTGCGAGCCTCTCCAGGCTCAGTTATTCTTTGATGTGGAGTATTATTTTGGCGAGCCTCTCCAGGCTCAATTATTCTGAATGAGTATTGTTTCGGCAAGCCTCTCCAGGCTCAGTTATTTCTGAGAGAGTATTATTTCAGTAAGCCTCTCCAGGCTCAGTTATTCTGATGAGAGTATTATTTCAGCAAGCCTCTCCAGGCTCAATTATTCTGAGAGTATTATTTCGGCGAGCCTCTCCAGGCTCAGTTATTCTGAAAGATGTGAAATCTTTGTCTTTTTTGTCGACTTTTGACTTTTTCTGTATGTTTGCCTTTTTTGTCATTTTTTGGCTTTTTCTGTATAGAAATGTCTCAGTTATTCTGAGAGAGTATTATTTCGGCGAGCCTCTCCAGGCTCAATTATTCTGAGAGAGTATTATTTCGACGAGCCTCTCCAGGCTCAGTTATTCTGAGAGTATTCTTTCGGCAAGCCTCTCCAGGCTCAGTTATTCTGAGAGTATTCTTTCGGCAAGCCTCTCCAGGCTCAGTTATTCTGAGAGTATTCTTTCGGCAAGCCTCTCCAGGCTCAGTTATTCTGTATGACGCTGTTGATTTTCTGAATCTTTGCATTTTGTTTGCTGCTGTCATACACAAGCAATTTTTCTATTTTTTCTATTTTATGTAGTTGCCTCATGACGAGGTCTTTGAAAATTTCTTTATGGCCAATACGGCCGCATCCATTTCAGTACGCCCGTATTGAGTTGAAATTTTGTTCATAACCCTGATTTTAGTACGGGTGTACTGAACATGGTACAGGCGCATTGTTTTTTCTGAAATTTATATTATATATTTTTTTTGTTTTTTCAATAAACAGAGAATAAGTGATCTTCCAGTACACCTATCATCTGTATGCATGTATGCAGTATGATGCACCTAATTCTATTTGATTCTTTTTTCAAAAGAATTAACCGATGCGTTTTTGTGTTTGGATTTTGCCATTCCTCCAGACGGACTGTGCGCTGCCGATTTCTGTTACCGAGGAATGATGCGTATTTTGATTTTGGTGTCATCAACCAAATGATTCTTCCCTTTCTTTAAGAGATGTGTCAACCCTCCTATTGACCACTATATCTCCATGTTTCCACTAGATTATTCAAAAATCGTTGGGACAAGAGAGAAAAGAAGGAAAGGATATATTTTCAAAAGTTTGTGTTTTAGAGGGGATTATTTTATTTTTGAAAAATTGTTTTTGTAAGCATGGATGGCCAAGGTAGGCTTATTGTGTTTAGGTTTGTTTGTTTAAACACTTATGAGGTTAAGCACATCTTTGTTATTAATGATTGTGCTTTGACAACTTGGATAGCTTTTCTTGAGCCCCTTTGTTGAATTCAATTGATGGTACCATCATGGATTTATTCTGTTTTTTTCTTTTTTGATGGCTCTTACTTTTGCCTAAAACACCCATTTGTGGTGTCTTAGCGGGCGTTTGTTTTTATTCATTATTTTGTAACCCTAATTTTTGCCTAGGTCACCCTTTTGTGGGATTCCTAGCGGGTCTTTTGGTCTTATTTTGTAACCCTAACTTTTGCCTAGGTCACCCTTTTGTGGGATTCCTAGCGGGTCTTTTGGTCTTATTTTGTAACCCTAACTTTTGCCTAGGTCACCCTTTTGTGGGATTCCTAGCGGGTCTTTTGCTCTTTAGGATTTCTTTATCCATGATGGCACTTATTGAGGCCAAGAAAAGGTGTTCCAAGTTGACACACACACTTCCACATAAAAATGATGTGGGTTTATTATTATTAAGATGATTTTAACTTCATTCATGTTTATTCAAACAGGGTTAAAATAATGTGGTCTAGAATTTTATTGCAAGCGAGAAAAGAAGCAATAAAGAATTAATGAAGAATGATTTTATTATAATCATAATGGAAACATGTGCCCTATCGAGGCTCGGGGGTCGGGCTGTCCCCGAGGAGTGATCTCTAATAGTCACTGAGTCTATACATCCCTATCGGAAGGAGAAAAACATTTGACGACGACGACCGGCCTTGACGCTTGTGAACCGGCCTTCCTAAAGATCTGGCTTAAAGAACGTCGAGAAGGATCTTGATTCTTCTTCGTTCTTTGATCTTTGTTAGGGTTGTATCCTAACCCTTGTTTCCCCGGATTTATCCTTGATAATGGGTAGCTCCGGGATTCCTTGGGAGTCCTTGCCTAATCCTTGTCCTGGCAAGTATCCGTTCTTGGTGAGCATGGAGGCTACCTTCTTCATTTCTCGGGGAAACGTTTCGACATTGGCGATTTCCAATGCTTGGAAGGCGGTTTCTAAAGCTTCCTCTGCTGCATCCACATAAAGTATGTTGGATGGCTTGCTGATGAGTATGTCATCTTTAGCTTGTTCGGTCACCAGTTTGTCACCCACTATGAACTTGATTTTCTGGTGGAGCGTAGAAGGAATAGCTTTCGCATCATGAATCCAAGGTCGGCCGAGGAGACAGCTGTATGCGGGAGTGATATCCATCACTTGAAATTCGACGTTGAAGATAGTGGGTCCAATTTGGATTGGAAGATTGATTTCTCCCACTACTTCTCTTTTAGAACCGTCGAAAGCTCGAACGATCATGTTGCTCGGGCGCGTTTGGACTCCCTTGATTGCCAATTGCTTGAGCGTTCTTTTTGGCATCACTTTCAAGGAAGATCCATTACCTACCAAGACTTTAACGATGTGCTACTCCTTGCACTTTGTAGAGATGTGCAAGGGCTTGTTGTGGTTTGATCCCTCGGCGGGGATTTCTTCATCGATGAAGGTGAGGTGATCATTAGCCTTGATGTGACTAACAATCCCCTCAAACTCGTCTTGGGAGATAGTGTGCGACACGTATGCCTCGTTCAAGACTTTCGACAGAGCTTGCCGATGCGGTTCGGAACTTAGGATCAACGACAACAGCGTAATCTTTGCTGGCGTCCTATGAAGTTGATCCACGATGGAGTACTCGCTCTGTCGGATAAACTTTAACAGCTCGTCTGTCTCCTCCTCGGATTCTTTTTCCTCGTTTTTCTTTTCTTCTTTTTCTTTATTCTTGGGGGCTTTATCATGAAGATCTTCGGGAGTGTAGATCCTGCCACTCCTAGTCATGCCCCCAAGTCCAGCGATGTTGGAGATATCGCTGTCGGCAGAAGAGTGGATGTCGTATATCCACGGCACAGCCTTATTTGATTCGTAGGGGAAAGGTCTTGGAGCGGTGATCCTTAATGGTGTCGGACCTTCCCCTTTATTCGTCTTGATTACCAACAACGGAGTTGATGTGCGCTCGCTTGGCGCGGTTGTTGGCTTACACTTGATGACGAACGGCGTGCGATCCATTTTTGAACATACGCATCGATTTAATCCTTTCTTTTTATTTATGTTTATTACTGAATTACTAGGAGGGATGTATGAAATGAATGATTCTTAGATCCCTCCATGATCTATATGCATGAGATGATGATGTTGAATATGCATGCATTGTGTTTATTGAACTAAGCATTATCATGTTTTTAGGATTTTCCTAAGATGATGCATGATATTGCTTGGTTTGGGTAAATACATATTTTTCTTTTGAATATTTTGTATCTTTTTTTTGTATTTTTTTGGGTGAAAAGGGAAACTACCTATATGAATGCAATGAAGGTAGATGTTAACACCATGTACTAGAAGATCCTTATTTCTATTTATTCTTATTTTAATAGAATAGGAATGTTGTTTGTTTAAAGAATGCAAATGTATGCTCATACAATGTCACATAACGAATGCACAAACAATTCACTCATCCACGAACAGTCACGAGCGAATCACGAGGTAGGGGTCTCCTGCAGAAAAGTGCATATTCAAGGAGGATCTAACTGTTCTCACTTGGTCAAAGGCCCCCAAGGTGCCCCCATTATAGGGACCCAATTCCTCTCGTCGTAAGCCGATGGAAAGCTCCAACGCACTGTCGGACTCGAGTTCATGGTTATCACCTTGAGTGATGTTTTCCGACAACGGTCTCATAGGCTCCTATAAACCCATCAACCGGCCGTACTAACATCCACTCCCTATGGATTACCACTCATGCCCCCGGGTATAGAGGGAACTGTTGTGTGCAAAGGTTTGTGTACAGTTTGTATTTCAAACAATTGCGGAAATTAAACAAACAACAGTTATTAAAGCCAAATATATAAAGCATGTTATCATACAAGCAAGGGGTAATGAAGTAATTTTAACTATTATTTGTTAAAAATAATCTGTCACTAAATGGGACTGACTCTCAAGGCTTCCCCAGTGGAGTCGCCATCTGTCGCCACCGGCCCGAAACGGGCTTTCGGCATTCGCGAGGGATGGTTGGACTCTTTTATTTGTTTGAAAAATGTGGATTGCTAGAATGACTTATTCTCAAACTGAGACCTCGTCAAACGAGCAATTTTATTAAATGATTCACCAATCCATATTAATCCCAAGCGGGACCCTCCATGGATTAGTGGTTTTCGCAAAAGGAGGGTTCGTGGAGTCGCCACCAATGTTTTGCTCAAAACATTGAAAAAAGGGATAAGGCAATCGATTCAAAAATCGACTTCGGCCATTACAACCAGAGTCGGGTAAGGGAGTCGGTTACGCGTGGGGAAGGTGTTAGCACCCCACAGCGCCCCTTTCGGGTTCCCTATGACAGATTATTTCTAAAAATAATAGTGCAAAATTACTAAATTACCCCTATTTATTCTAAGCAATTATAAATTAACTATCTACATGATGACAGTTAAATATGCACACAGAAAGCAGTAAAAGGAAGGATTTAAGAAGAAACCTCTTGAAGCGTGCTTTTATATATTGAGTAAAACTGGGAAGCTTTTTGGCGTTCCCTCGCTCTACAAGCTCGCTCGCTCCTTCCTAAAAACTTTTGACTATGAAAATCCGGAGGATTTCCCTTCGACTAGGTTCGAATCTCCAAGCTAAGTGCTCGGAATTCCAGAACTTCGTCGGATCGACTCCCAGAGAGATTTCTAGGGCAGAACACTGCTCAAAAACCCCAGAATACTCAAGGAGGGAGTCAAAACTGAGTGTAGAAGTGTGGAATGACGTCCAATTGACGTCATATTTATAGGGAATAGGCGCAATACGGCCTACAGGAGCAATACGGCCGTATTGAAATTTTTGAACTTCAATACGGTCGTATTGAAGTTCAATACGGCCGTATTGAAGTTCAGAAATTTCAATACGGCCGTATTGAATTCAATACGGCTGTATTGAAGCTTCAATACGGCCGTATTGATTTCAGTACGGCCGTATTGAAGTTTCAGAAACTTCAATACGCCGTATTGAGTTCACTGTGGCCGTATTGAAGCTTCAATACGGCCGTATTGGGGTTCAGTACGGCCGTATTGGGCTTTTTCCCTCCACTTCTTTATTTTGAGCTATTCTAAGACCTCTAGACCTACAGAGAACCCTCCTAGGGCCTTCGAGGAGTCCTTCTGGCTGATTATCCTTCAGTCTTCGAGAGTCTTCAAGCTTTATTTCCGACCCGGACAATTTTAGGGGTCTACACCTACCATGGCCAGCCATTCTTACAAAATCCATTTTTCAAAAAAAATAAATCCCCTCTAAAACACAAACTTTTGAAAAATATACCCTTTCCTTCTTTTCTCTCTTGTCCCAACGATTTTTGAATAATCTAGTGGAAACATGGAGATATAGTGGTCAATAGGAGGGTTGACACATCTTCTAAAGAAAGGGAAGAATCATTTGGTTGATGACACCAAAATCAAATACGCATCATTCCTCGGTAACAGAAATCGGCAGAGCACAAGCTCGTCTAGAGGAATGGCAAAAATCCAAACAGAAGAACGCATCGATTAATTCTTTTGAAAAAATGAATCAAATAGAATTAGGTGCATCATACCGCATACATGCATACAGATGATAGGTGTACTGGAAGATCACTTATTCTCTGTTTATTGAAAAAACAAACAAAAAAAAAAAAAAAAAAAAAAAAAACAACAACAACAACAACAAAAAAATATATAAACTTCAGAAAAAACAATGCGCCCGTACCATGTTCAGTACACCCGTACTAAAATTGGGGTTATGAACAAATTTTTAACTCAAACATGGGCGTACTGAAATGGATGTGGCCGTATTGGCCATAAAGAAATTTTCAAAGACCTCGTCATGAGGCAATTGCATAAAATAGAAAAAATAGAAAAAATTGCTTGTGTATGACAGCAGCAAACAAAATGCAAAGATTCAGAAAATCAACAGCGTCATACAGAATAACTGAGCCTGGAGAGGCTTGCCGAAAGAATACTCTCAGAATAACTGAGCCTGGAGAGGCTTGCCGAAAGAATACTCTCAGAATAACTGAGCCTGGAGAGGCTTGCCGAAAGAATACTCTTAGAATAACTGAGCCTGGAGAGGCTTGCCGAAAGAATACTCTCAGAATAACTGAGCCTGGAGAGGCTTGCCGAAATAATACTCTCTCAAAATAACTGAGCCTGGAGAGGCTTGTCGAAATAATACTCCTTCAAAATAACTGAGCCTGGAGAGGCTCGCCGAAATAATACTCCCTCATAATAACTGAGACATTTCTGTACAGAAAAAACCGAAAAACAACAGAAAAGGCAAAAATACAGAAAAAGCCAAAAAATGACAAAAAAGGCAAAAATACAGAAAAAGCCAAAAAATGACCAAAAAAAAGGCAAAATACAGAAAAGTCAAAATTCGACAAAATGAGCCTGGAGAGGTTTGCAAAAATAATACTCCTTCAAAATAAATGAGCCTGGAGAGGCTCGCAGAAATAATACTCCCCAGAGGGAACCTCAACTCATGCTCTTGGATTCAAAATCCCCAGCAAGAGCTATCAAGCAAGATCGTCAAAAATCCCCAATGGAAGTACGATCTCCCAAGCAGAATATCCAAGTCAAAGGACTTAAACTTCCTCAGTGAAGATAGCTCTCCAGCTCAAGTGTTGAGTGAGGCTAAGCCTGCAGAGGCTTCCTAAATAATACTCTGGGATACATAAGATCCCTCATTCCCCAATCGCCTACTCAAGAGGCACTCCTTCAAAAAGAGGAAAAATAAAAAAGATCAATAACCATTCCCCAAGCGGAATCCGGCTCTCAGCCTATCATTGAACATCAAGATGATCTGCCTAACAGAAGAGGCCAATCACAACCAATGACAAAATCCCCTGGCGGATAACAGCCTACATAGAGGCAACAAAATCCAAAAATTAAAAAGAGTTACCCGAATAAGGATAAACCGGGATACTCCACCAACGTCAAAGGACGTTAGCCAAACATAAGCATCGCTCAACTCAGAGAGAAAGAGCATCTGTGTCTATACCCCAAGGAATCAGAAATTCCCCAAGGGTACCAACAATGCAATGCAAGTTGGGGCACAGGAACCTGTGAATGACTGCACATCCCCTAGACGGATCCCTGCGTTATCCAGCCCTCAGTGGCACAAAAATCAAAAACAATCGTCGAAGCAGCATCGTGGACTGTGGAGACAAAATCAACATCCAGAATCCCCAGCGGATAACAGCCTACACAGAGGCAGCAAAAATCAGAAAATCCAAAAGAGATACCCGAATAAGGACAACCGGGATACTCCACCCACGTCAAAAGGACGTCAGCCAAACATAAGGCATCGCTCAACTCAGAGAGAGAGCATCTGTGTCTACACCCCAAGGAGTCAAAAATTCCCCATGGGTACCAACAATGCAATGCAAGTTGGGGCACAAGAACCTATGAATGACTGCACATCCCCTAGACGGATCCCTGCGTTATCCAGCCCTCAGCGGCACAAAATCAGAAAAACCGTCGAAGCAGCATCGTGGACTGTGGAGACAAAAATCATATCAAATCATTGCCGAAGTGATCAGAAGACACGGAAGCAGGCCTGGAGAGGCAATACTCAACTGCTGAATGTTAAGAGGCAGGACCTGGAGAGGGTAAACTCAACTGCTGAATGTTAAGAGGCAGGACCTGGAGAGGGTAAACTCACACTGCTGAATGTTAAGAGGCAGGACCTGGAGAGGGTAAACTCACACTGCTGAATGTTAAGAGGCAGGACCTGGAGAGGGTAAACTCAACTGCTGAATGTTAAGAGGCAGGACCTGGAGAGGGTAAACTCACACTGCTGAATGTTAAGAGGCAGGACCTGGAGAGGGTAAACTCACGCTGCTGAATGTTAAGAGGCAGGACCTGGAGAGGGTAAACTCACACTGCTGAATGTTAAGAGGCAGGACCTGGAGAGGGTAAACTCACACTGCTGAATGTTAAGAGGCAGGACCTGGAGAGGGTAAACTCACACTGCTGAATGTTAAGAGGCAGGACCTGGAGAGGGTAAACTCACACTGCTGAATGTTAAGAGGCAGGACCTGGAGAGGGTAAACTCACACTGCTGAATGTTAAGAGGCAGGACCTGGAGAGGGTAAACTCACACTGCTGAATGTTAAGAGGCAGGACCTGGAAAGGGTAAACTCACGCTGCTGAATGTTAAGAGGCAGGACCTGGAGAGGGTAAACTCACACTGCTGAATGTTAAGAGGCAGGACCTGGAGAGGGTAAACTCACACTGCTGAATGTTAAGAGGCAGGACCTGGAGAGGGTAAACTCACACTGCTGAATGTTAAGAGGCAGGACCTGGAGAGGGTAAACTCACACTGCTGAATGTTAAGAGGCAGGACCTGGAGAGGGTAAACTCACACTGCTGAATGTTAAGAGGCAGGACCTGGAGAGGGTAAACTCAACTGCTGAATGTTAAGAGGCAGGACCTGGAGAGGGTAAACTCACACTGCTGAATGTTAAGAGGCAGGACCTGGAGAGGGTAAACTCACGCTGCTGAATGTTAAGAGGCAGGACCTGGAGAGGGTAAACTCACACTGCTGAATGTTAAGAGGCAGGACCTGGAGAGGGTAAACTCACACTGCTGAATGTTAAGAGGCAGGACCTGAAGAGGGTAAACTTAGCTACCGAGGTTGTCAGGAGCGCCGAGGTATGCAACAACCTGGAGAGGTTACTCAACAATTTTCCACCGGAAGACGCTACAAGTCAGAAGGTCGGCGCATCACCCGGACAATTGGGTCAACTCCTTTACTTGTCAGCCGGTACACCAAAAGACCGTTTGACTAAGTAAAGGGGGGGCAGCTGTAGACCCCTAAAATTGTCCGGGTTGGAAATAAAGCTTGAAGACTCTCGAAGACTGAAGGAAGATCAGCCAGAAGGACTCCTGGAAGGCCCTAGGAGGGTTCTCTGTAGGTCTAGAGGTCTTAGAATAGCTCAAAATAAGGAAGTGGAGGGAATGAAGCCCAATACGGCCGTACTGAACTTAATACGGCCGTATTGAAGCTTCAATACGGCCGCAGTGAACTCAATACGGCGTATTGAAGTTTCTGAAACTTCAATACGGCCGTACTGAAATCAATACGGCCGTATTGAAGCTTCAATACAGCCGTATTGAACTCAATACGGCCGTATTGAAATTTCTGAATTTCAATACGGCCGTATTGAACTCAATACGGCCGTATTGAAGTTCAAAAATTTCAATACGGCCGTATTGCTTCTGTAGGCCGTATTGCGCCTATTCCCTATAAATATGACGTCAATTGGACGTCATTCCACACTTTTTTTCAGATAGTTTTAACCCTCTCCTTGAGTATTCTGGGGTTTTTGAGCAGTGTTCTGCCCTAGAAATCACTCGGAGAGTTGATCCGACAAAGTTCTTGAGCCCCGAGCCATTTTGCTTGAGGATCGAACCTAGTCGAAGGGAAATCCTCCGGATTTCCATAGTTAAAAGTTTTTAGGAAGGAGCGAGCGAGCTTGTAGAGCGAGGGAACGCCAAAAAGCTTCCCAGTTTCACTCAATATATAAAAGCACGCTTCAAGAGGTTTCTTCTTAAATCCTTCCTTTTACTGCTTTCTGTGTGCATATTTAAACTGTCATCATGTAGATAGTTAATTTATAATTGCTTAGAATAAATAGGGGTAATTTAGTAATTTTACGCTGTTATTTTAGAAAATAATCTGTCATAGGGAACCCGAAAGGGGCGTTGTGGGGTGCTAACACCTTCCCCACGCGTAACCGACTCCCTTACCCAACTCTGGTTGTAATGGCCAAAGTTGATTTGTAAAATCAATTGCCTTATCCCTTTTTCCAATGTTTTGAGAAAAACATTGGTGGCGACTCCACGAACCCCTCCTTTTTGCGAAAACCACTAATCCATGGAGGGTCCCGCTTGGGATTAATATGGATTGGTGAATCATTTAATAAAATTGCTCGTTTGACAAGGTCTCAGTTTGAGAATACGTCATTCTAGCAATCCATATTTTTAAACAAATAAACGAGTCCAACCATCCTTCGCGAATGCCGAAAGCCCGTTTCGGGCCGGTGGCGACAAGGGAACGCCAAAACGCTTCCCAATTTCTGTCAAGATATATAAGAAAGCACGCTTCAAAGGTTTATCTCTTTAAAGTCCCTTCTTTTACCGCTTTCTGTGTGTACATATTTAAACTGTCATCATGTAGATAGTTAATTTATAATTGCTTAGAATAAATAGGGGTAATTTAGTAATTTTGCACTATTATTTTTACATAATCTGTCATAGGGAACCCAAAAGGGGCGCTGTGGGGTGCTAACACCTTCCCCACGCGTAACCGACTCCCTTACCCGACTCTGGTTGTAATGGCCGAAGTCGATTTTTGAATCGATTGCCTTAAACTTCTTTTTCCAATGTTTTGAGTAAAACATTGGTGGCGACTCCATGAACCCTTCCTTTTTATGAAAACCGCTAATCTATGGAGGGTCCCGCTTGGGATTAACATGGATTTGTGAGCCTTTTAATAAAATTGCTCGTTTGACAAGGTCTCAGTTTGAGAATAAGTCATTCTAGCAATCCATATTTTTAAACAAATAAAAGAGTCCAACCATCCTTCGCGAATGCCGAAAGCCCGTTTCGGGCCGGTGGCGACAGATGGCGACTCCACTGGGGAAGCCTCGAGAGTCAGTCCCATTTAGTGACAGATTATTTTTAACAAATAATAGTTAAAATTACTTCATTACCCCTTGTTTGTATGATAACATGCTTTATTTATATGGCTTTAATAACTGTTGTTTGTTTAATTTTCCGCAATTGTTTGAAATATAAATTGCACACAAACCTTTGCACACAACAGTTCCCTCTATACCCGGGGGCATGAGTGGTAAGCCATAGGGAGTGGATGTTAGTACGGCCGGTTGTCGAATGGGTCTATAGGTGCCCGTAGACCGTTGTCGGAAAGCATCACTCAAGGTGATAACCATGAACTCGAGTCCGACAGTGCGTTGGAGCTTTCCATCGGCTTACGACGAGAGGAATTGGGTCCCTATAATGGGGGCACCTTGGGGGCCTCAAACCGGTGAGAACAGTTAGAACCACCTTGAATATGCACCTTTCTGCAGGAAACCCCTACCTCGTGATTCACTCGTGACTGTTCGTGGATGAGTGAAATTGTTTGTGTAAATGCTTATGTGCAATTGTTTGTGCATTAATAAATAACCTCATGATAAGGTCTAAGAATAAATCCCCATGCATGAAAAAAAACCATGACATGAGAGGAAAGACCATGTGCGAAAATATAATGAAAGTGAGGAGCATGTGCATCATTACCAATAAGATATCATGCATCCTCATAAACCATGCATTCTAGGTTCACCAATACCTCTTGACATGAGTAAAAGAGACCCATAATTATCGAGATTCTCCGTTGGGGAGGGATCATAAGTCAAGGAGGGTGGTAACACTCCGTTTTAAAAAGGCAGCGCCTTAAAAATGGAGGGTTATCAAGCTCATGTCAAGAGCGTATTCATCCCATAAATAAACTAATTAAAACATTCATTTTAGAAAGTGGCTGGTCATCTCTCTGTCCTCACACGCGCACAGAAAATCAAGAAGATGGAAGCGCTGGAGGAACAATATAAGAAGCTCACAACCGAGCTCTCACAGCTCAAGGAGCAAATGGCGCAAATGATGGAACTCATGCGTCACCACAACATACAAGGGGCTGAGCACAGTGACCATGAGTCCCATCATGTTGGAGGAAGAGTGGAACAAGAGCTGAAAAGTGGGAAGCTAGCTAAACCTTCCCAATCATTTAAAGCTAAGAAGACCTTTGGGAAGAAGAAGGAGGGAGGAGTCAGTGCCATAACCATTTCCTCATCTTCCTCCACTTCGAAGTCAGGAAGATCGCAATTCACCCCTGTGAAGAAGTTTGATATACTTCCGACCACCTACAGCGATCTCCTGCCGAAACTAGTGGAAGCACGTCTTCTAGCTTACGTTCCACCAAAGAAGATGGATCCACCTTATCCCGAGTGGTACAAACCACAAGATAAATGCCTATACCACTCGGGGGCACCAGGGCATTCAACAGAGGACTGCCTAGCTCTCAAACACAAGGTCCAAAGCCTTATTGATGCCGGGTGGATCACTTTTGATTCGACAGCGCCCGACGTGAGCAAGAATCCTCGGCCAAAGCAGGATTAGAGAGAAGAACAAGCCACGATAGGGCCCCTCCTTAATTTTCCATATTCTTCTTTTAGGGACTCATGATCAGTACCCGAGATCATGAGAACCTTTTCATGTAAATAAGGGTTTTACAGTTTTTTTTACATATCAATAAAGAGGCATTTTTCACATTACTCTCTTTTTTGTTCTTTTCTCTCTTTCCTCATTAACATTAATAATTCTAAACCTAAGCAGAACCAATAAAATAATTATGTCTGTAATTGTTCGCTTTGACCGGGATCCGAAAGTTGAGGATAAATGGGTTGAGTTGGACAGTGATGAGGAGACCATTTCTCCGGATCTGCAAAGATTGCTAGATCAAGAAGCTCGTCAAGAGAAATTGAAGACTGTGAATTTGGGGCATGGCCGAGAGATATAAGAGGTCAACATTGGGACCCATATCAGTGATGAAATAAGGACACATGTTTCCGCTATAATTATAATAAAATCATTCTTCATTGCTTCTTTTCTTGCTTATAATAAAATTCTAAACCACATCATTTTTAACCCTGTCTGAATAAACATGAATGAGGTTAAAATCATCTTAATAATAATAAACCCACATCATTTTCATGTGGAGGTGTGTGTGACAACTTGGAGCACCTTCCCTTGGCCTTGACAAATGCCATCATGGGTAAAAAGAAACCTTTCAAAATAAAAGAAGCTCGGCAGGAAACTCAAAAAGGGGACTGCGCAAAAATAAGAGCAAAAGACCCGCTAGGAATCCCACGAAAGGGTAACCTAGGCAAAAGTTAGGGTTACAAAAATAAACAAAAACAAAGGTCCGCTAAAACGCCACAAAAGGGTGTTTTAGGCAAAAATAAGGACAATCAAAAAACAAAAATAAATCCATGATGGTACCATGAACCGAATTCAAAAAGAAAGGTTCAAGGGAAGCTATCCAAGTTGTCGAATCACAACACGACTTTTTAACTTCATAAGTGTTTAATCAAACAAGCCTAAACACATAAGCCTACCTTGGCCATTCATTCTTACAAAAACCATTTTTGAAAAATAAATCCCCTCTAAAACACAAACTTCAGAACAAAAATATCTTTCTTTTCTTTTCTCTCTTGTCCCAAAAGATTTTAGGATAATCTAGTGGAAGCACGGAGAAATAAATCATCACTGATAATGGATCTAATCTGAACAACAAAATGGTGGAAGAACTGTGCCAAGAATTCAAGATCCAACACCATAACTCTTCCCCATATCGGCCAAAGATGAATGGGGCAGTCGAGGCAACCAATAAGAGCATCAAGAAAATAGTGCAAAAGATGGTTGTCTCATTTAAGGACTGGCACGAGATGTTACCCTTCGCTTTCCATGGTTATAGGACTTCTGTACGCACATCTACAAGAGCTACTCCATTCTCCCTCGTCTATGGGATGGAGGCAGTGCTACCCGTCGAAGTCGAAATACCTTCCCTAAGGGTAATCATGGAAGCAAAACTTTCCGAAGCAGAATGGGTTCAAAGCCGGTATGATCAGTTGAACCTCATTGAAGAAAAACGGCTGAACGCCATATGCCATGGTCAAGCCTATCAGAGGAAGATCAAAAAGGCTTTTGACAAGAAAGTCCACCCTCGAGTCTACCATGAGGGAGAGTTGGTAATGAAGAAATTGCTACCAACTCAAAAGGACAAAATCGGAAAGTGTGCCCCAAATCACGGAGGACCATACGTAGTAAAACGAGCCTTCTCAAGAGGAGCACTGATCCTCACAGACATGGATGGAAAAGAACTTCGATACCCAGTCAACGCTGACGTGGTAAAGAAGTACTATGCTTGAAGACGTTGCTTGGATAGGCCCGCTAGGATGAAAACCCAAAAAGGGCGTCCTAGGCAAAAGTTAGGGCAAAATAAAAAGCCCGCCAGTACAAGGGTACTAGGCAAAACAAAGGCGAATTTATCCCCGCTAGGATATGTCCTAGGCAAAAATTAGGGGCAAAAGAATAAGATACAAAAACAAAGCAAGCAACGGTCACTTGAATCGAAAACCGAAAGGCGGTTCAAGTGATTATCTTCTATAAGCAAGCGTCTTGCAGCATCTACGCTCCTGGCTCAGGCATCTCACCCGAAGCAACTAGGGGAATGTAAAGAGCAACAATTACAGATATAATTGTTAAGCCCAATGTATATAGCCTACCCTGGCCAACCATTCTTCAGAAAATCCTTCTGTATATCTTTCTGTAAAAACACTTGTGAATATCAATAAAATATCTATTCATTTTCTCTTCTCTCTTGACCATGTGATTATGCCTCTAAAATTGGTATTTCTAAAAAATTGTATGAAATTCCTTAATAATCGGTCAATAAAGAAAATTGGAGGGGTTCCTATAAAATCCATAATCTCCTGCATAAAAGGCTCACAAAAATATTCCCTCACGTCGATGACAGAAATTCCTCCAAGAAAAGGAGGATAGAGAGAGCCATTCATTTTTCTAAAAACATTAAATAATAAAACTTGCATTTGTGCATCACACACATTAGTTGCACATTCAAAGACTTTATCATGAGGCAATTGCATAAAATAGAAAATAGGAAAAATTGCTTGTGTATGGCAGCGGTCAACAGAAAAAGCCGCAAATCAACAGAAAAGGCAAAAATACAGAAAAAGCCAAAAAAAAATGACAAAAAAGGCAAAAAATACAGAAAAAGCCAAAAACGACAAAAAAGGCAAAAGATTTAGAAAATCGATCGCCGCGTACAGAATAACTGAGCCTGGAGAGGCTTGCCGAAACAATACTCATACAGAATAACTGAGCCTGGAGAGGCTTGCCGAAACAATACTCATGCAGAATAACTGAGCCTGGAGAGGCTTGCCGAAACAATACTCCCACAGAATAACTGAGCCTGGAGAGGCTTGCCGAAATAATACTCCCACAGAATAATTGAGCCTGGAGAGGCTTGCTGAAAAAATACTCCCACAAAATAATTAAGCCTGGAGAGGCTTGCCGAAATAATACTCTCCAAAAGACGTCTCAGCTCGCATTCTCGGGCTGAACAAAAAACAAAACTCATGCAGAATAACTGAGCCTGGAGAGGCTTGCCGAAACAATACTCCTACAGAATAACTGAGCCTGGAGAGGCTTGCCGAAATAATACTCTCTCAGAATAACTGAGCCTGGAGAGGCTCGCCGAAATAATACTCCCCAGAGATATCTCAGCTTCCACTCACGGGCCAAATTCCCCAGTGAAAGCTATCAAAGCGAGATCAGCAAAATTCCCCAACGGAAGCATGATCCAAACAAAATATCCAAGTCAAAGGACTTAGACTTCCTCAGTGGAAGATAGCTTTCCAACTCAAACGAAGAGTGAAGCTAAGCCTGAAGAGGCTTTCTAAATAATACTCTGGGATACATAAGAACTTCAAATCCCCAGTCGCCTACACAGAGGCATTCCTACAAAAAGCAAAAATCCAAAAGATCAATAACAATTCCCCAAGCGGAATCTGGCTTTTCAGCCAAACATTGAACATCAATATGATATGCCTAACAGAAGAGGCTAATCAAAATCAATGACAAAATCCCCAGCAGATAATAGCCTACACAGAGGCAACAAAACCAGAAAAACAAAAAGAGTCGCCCGAATAAGGATAACCGGGATACTCCACCACCGTCAAAAGGACGTCAGCCAACCATAAGGCACCGCTCATCTCAGAAAGAGCATCTTTGTGTCTACACCCCAAGGAAACAGAAATTCCTCAATGGGCACCAATTACGCAATGCAAAATTGGGACACAAGAACCTATGAGTAACTGCACATCCCCTAGACGGATCCCTGCGTTATCCAGCCCTCAGCGGCACCAAAATCAAAAACAACCGTCAAAGCAGCATCGTGGACTGTGGAGACAAAACTATCACAAATCCCTGGAGAGGGCATACTCAGCTACCCAGATGTCCAGAGCACCGAGGTATGCACAAGCCTGGAGAGGCAATACTCAGCTACCCAGATGTCCAGAGCACCGAGGTATGCACAAGCCTGGAGAGGCAATACTCAGCTACCCAGATGTCCAGAGCACCGAGGTATGCACAAGCCTGGAGAGGCAATACTCAGCTACCCAGATGTCCAGAGCACCGAGGTATGCACAAGCCTGGAGAGGCAATACTCAGTTACCCAGATGTCCAGAGCACCGAGGTATGCACAAGCCTGGAGAGGCAATACTCAGCTACCCAGATGTCCAGAGCACCGAGGTATGCACAAGCCTGGAGAGGCAATACTCAGCTACCCAGATGTCCAGAGCACCGAGGTATGCAATGAGCCTGGAGAGGCGACGACTAATACTCACCCTGGAGAGGGCAAACTCAACCTGGAGAGGCTACTCAACAATTTTCCACCGGAAGACACTACAAGTCGGAAGGATGGCCTTATTCCCCGGACAATTGGGTCAACTCCTTTACTTGTCAACCGGTACACTAAAAGGCCGTTTGACTAAGTAAAGGGGGGGCAGCTGTAGACCCCTAAAATTGTCCGGGTCGGAAATAAAGCTTGAAGACTCTCGAAGACTGAAGGAAGATCAGCCAGAAGGACTTCCAGAAGGCCCAAGGAGGGTTCTCTATAGGTCTAGAGGTCTTAGGATAGCTAAAATAAGAAAAGTGGGAGGAATGAAGCCCAATACGGCCTCCCAGAGGTTCAGTACGGCCGTATTGAACATTTTGAACTTCAATACGGCCGCACTGAACTCAATACGGCCGTATTGAAGTTTCTGAACTTCAATACGGCTGCATTGAATTCAATACGGCTGCACTGAACTTCAATACGGCTGCACTGAACTTCAATACGGCCGTATTGAGGTTTTTGAACTTCAATACGGCCGTATTGTAGTTCAAAACTTCAATACGGACCGTATTGACCCCCAGAGACCGTATTGAGCCTCATCCCTATAAATATGACGTCAATGGGACGTAATTCTACACTTTCACACTGAGTTTTAACCCTCTTCTTGAGTATTCTGGGTTTTTTTGAGCAGTGCTCTGCATAGAAATCACTCGGAGAGTTGATCCGACAAAGTTCTCGAGTTCTGAGCTTTTTGCTTGAGTCTCGAACTAGTCGAAGGGAAATCCTCTGGATTTCCATAGTTAAAATTTTATAGAAGGGAGCGAGCGGTCTTGTAGAGGGAGGGAACGCCAAAACGCTTCCCAATTTCTGTCAAGATATATAAGAAAGCACGCTTCAAAGGTTTATCTCTTTAAAGTCCCTTCTTTTACCGCTTTCTGTGTGTACATATTTAAACTTTCATCATGTAGATAGTTAATTTATAATTGCTTAGAATAAGTAGGGGTAATTTAGTAATTTTGCACTATTATTTTTAAATAATCTGTCATAGGGAACCCGAAAGGGGCGCTGTGGGGTGCTAACACCTTCCCCACGCGTAACCGACTCCCTTACCCGACTCTGGTTGTAATGGCCGAAGTCAATTTTTGAATCGATTGCCTTAAACTTCTTTTTCCAATGTTTTGAGTAAAACATTGGTGGCGACTCCATGAACCCTTCCTTTTTATGAAAACCGCTAATCTATGGAGGGTCCCGCTTGGGATTAACATGGATTGGTGAGCCTTTTAATAAAATTGCTCGTTTGACAAGGTCTCAGTTTGAGAATAAGTCATTCTAGCAATCCATATTTTTAAACAAATAAAAGAGTCCAACCATCCTTCGCGAATGCCGAAAGCCCGTTTCGGGCCGGTGGCGACAAGGATTTGAGGCAAAAATGCTCTCTCAAATTCATATAATCCAAAGTGTTTACAAGTGGTGGGGTGTGGGGTTTTTATAGGAGGAGTTGCATTTAGGGTTGCATTTAGGGTTGCATGGCCGAAAATGCCAAGGCCAAATGCACTCCAAATGCAATGCCAAATTAACCCTAGATGCAACTTGGTGGCCAAGTTTGGAATCTATGGGTTTAGATTGGCTATAACAAGGTGCATGATAAGACCATGCAACCTTTGCCCTCCACTTGGGCCTAAGCCTTTCTAACACCAAAAATAGGTCCAAACTTTGTCAAAAATTGCGTCACCTCCTCTAAAACACCCTAGCCCAAAAATTGAAAACCCTAATTATCTAAAGCACCCCATAATACAAGGGTAAAATAGGAAATACAAAGAAAATAAATCCTATGACTAAAATACCCCAAAATACAAGGGTAAAATTGGAATAAACCAAATAAATCCTACACTACTCAAAATTAGTCATAGCATTGGACCATGTGATGGGTTTCACATGAAGTACCATGGATGGTCCTCCATCATACCCTCCTTCTTGAGAAGGATTTGACCACAAATCTTCAAGTTCTTCCATTCCATTGATCCTTCAAAAGAAGTGAAACCACAATTAGGGGAGTAAAATATTAAAACTTAACTATGCAATCCTTAAGTACATAATTTGTTGAATGAAGGTGCTTAGGGCAAAAGGGAAGAGCCAAAGAGGCATCACCATTTAAAATTTATTGACCCATGCAATTCATTCACCAAATCATCTAACTTAGGATTGGGTGCCTTTTATTCAATGATGGCTTTTAAAAAGGTGCTCATCCTCCATTGCCATCTTTCTTGGGCACCAAAAGAAGGAGGATGGCACAAGGGTTAAGGTTCTTTTGAACCTAGCCCTTTGTCTTCAAAGGAAAAATTCTTTTTTCTTTTCTTTTCTTTTTGTTTTTGTTTTTGCTTTTCTCTTCATCATCTTTCTTAGCCTTTAGTTTGAGTTGGTCCTCATTCACTTGAGAGGGTGATAGAGGACACCACACAAACTTCTTACCTAAGTGTTGGAAACTTATTTTATTGGTGAGGCCATCATGGATTATGTGCTTGTCAAATTGCCATGGCCTTCCAAGCAAGACATGACTAACCTCTAATGGCACTATGTCACACAAAACTTCTTCTTGATATTTGCCAATAGAGATTGGTATGCTTGCTTGTTGGTTGACTACAACACCTCTTTCCTCATTGATCCATTGCATTTTGTAAGGTTTAGGATGAGGTTTTGTAGTTAAGGCTAGCTTATCAACCAATCTAGTACTACAACAATTAGAAGTAGACCCACTATCGACAATGAGAGAACAAGTACTTTCTAAGACCTTGCATTTTGTTTGAAACAAGTTCTCTCGTTGTGATTGGTCAATTTCACTAGATTGATTGTTAAGGAGCCTTCTAACCAACAATAGGTCTCCTTCACAAGGTAAGATTTCTTCCTCGGATGCTAAAACTTCTTCTTCATCACTTGAAGATGAGGAAGTAGCTTCATCAAGGCTACTATAGTGATCTTGGCCCTTTAAAAGCATGGTTTTTTTGGTGGGACATTGTGAAGCAATGTGCCCACGGCCAAGACACTTGAAACACTTGATGTCACTTGTTTTAGTGTCTTTGGAAGATGCGTTAAAAGATGGTTTTTCTTTTTCTTCCTTGGGATAAGGTAGGGAAGAGTGGCCCTCCTTCTTAAAACTCTTGGAATAAGAGGGAATGGAGTCCTTTCGAAAAGGTTTTCGTTGAAGTTGATGCTCCACTCTTGAACAAAGTTGAACTAGTTCATTCAAATCCCTATAAGGTAGAAGTTCAACTTTGTCTCTTATCTCAAGATTAAGACCACTTTGAAATCTAGAGATTGTGGTCCTCTCTTCCTCCCTAATCCCAGCCCTCATCATTAGCAACTCCATAGATTGCCTATATTCTTCCACACTAGAGGACCCTTGTTTCAATCTTTGAAGCTTATCCATAAGCTCTCGGTCATAGTATGGAGGAATATGCCTCCTTCTTAAGGCACTACGGAGCTCATTCCAATATTGGATTGGGGGCTCATGATTTATTCTCCTTTCTTTTTCTAAGGAGGTCCACCAATACATAGCATGCCCTTGGAAGCTAAGGGTTGCTAAAGAAACCTTCCTATCTTCACTTATTCCATGGCAAGAGAAAAGTTGCTCAACTTTCATTTCCCAATCTAAATAATTTTCAACATTATCCTTGCCATGAAATGGGGGAAGATTGATGTTAGGTTCCCTATTGGAGGACTCCCTATTTCTATGATGTCTTGGGGGCCTTTGATAGTAATCATCATTGTGATGACTACTAAAGAAGAGATCACTTGGAGGTTGGGTATGATGCCCTTCCTCCTCATGAGCACTTGCATACATATGCCCCTTTCCTCTTGAGGGTTGAGGAGAAGTGACTTTTGGTCTTGAACCACTAGCCTCTCCTCCCACAACTAATCTTTCAAGTAATCTTTTTATTTCCTCATTGTTTCTTTCAAACTCTTTTTCTTTTCTTCTCAATTCTTCCTCTCTTTTTATATTTTCCGCTTCTTTTTTTCTTAGGTACTCTTTGAGTTGCCTAATTTCTTCCCTAACACTAGACCTAGTACTATAAGAGTTATGACCATGGACACTAGAATGATCACTCATCTTTGATCCAAAAAGGTTTTCACAAAGTGTTTTCAAAAAGGTTTGAAAAAGTTTTCACAAAGAGTGAGTGATAAAAGGGTTTTCACAAAAAAAAAAAAAAGGATTTTCAAGGTGCAAGATAGGTATGAAAAGGCCTAAGTGTACAAAGTGAACTATCAAGGGAGGTGGACTACTAAGAATCACTTAAAAACCAAGCCTTTTCAAGTAAAAATCACTAAGCCTTTTCACACTTTTCTCACAAAAACAATTTTCACAATACTAAGGTGTGTGATGTGACGCCCCCCTAGTAGGCAAATGAAGCCTTCTAAACGAAACAAATAAACAATGTAAAGTCCTAGGAAAATATACTACCAAAGCTTTAAAGCATGCAAAGGAAAGCACTTAAAGCATATGCTAGTCGGTTTCCTAGGTGAAGGTTTTCAAATCACCTTCAAACTACACGAAACTACCACCAAATTGAAAAGGTTTAAAAATGTCCAATTACAAACCAAAAATGAATGAAACCAAGGCCAAAAACACAAGAGGCCGAAAATAGAAAATTTCAAGCAAAAATTATGCAAAACAAGAATTTAAGTCTTCAAACTCCTCCACTTGGGTTCCTTCACAATGAACAAACGTGTTAGACCTCTCCAAGTGTTTGTTCACTCCTTTATGTGTGGTGTAAGTCCCTCCAAAGGCTAGGCTTGGATTCGGTCCACCCCTCCACTCAAATCCACCAAAGGTGTGAAAAAATGACTAGAGTGGGTTTTGACCTACAATGAAATTAAAACCAACCCAAAGCAAGAGTCCAAGAAATAAAAACTGAAAAGCACAATTAAGAAAGGCTAAACTCAAAGAGAATTTAAGATGACAAAACAAAAGAGGCCAAGAAAGACAAGCAAAAAAATTAAGACTCAATCAAAGAAAGGAAGCACACAAAGAGAATAATCCTAGAAAAGCACTAGAATGAATAAGTGTTTAAGCTCACTTGATTAAGTCCTTTATATGTTTCGGTCCAGCCAAAGGTAAGGTCCCAAATTAAGGTCAAAATGTCATAAGTCCAACTCCCAAATGCATAGGTAATTGTCCAAGTCCACAAGTCTAGCAACAAGTCCTTTTTGGTCCAAGAATTTTTTTTTTTTTTTTGTTCTAGTCTTTTTCTTTGTTGCTCACGGCATTCTTTCTTTTATATGTCTTGGGTCCGAAATTTTTTTTGTTAAATTAAGCCCAATTATTGCTTAGGTTTTGCACTTGTGGATGGTCAAAATTAGGTTAAACTTTTAGGAGAGGAGGTGATGACAAGTGGCGTGAAATTAGAGGTCCAAAGGGAATCTTTTTAGTGGAATTGGTTTTGTACTATTTTGGACAAATAATTTTGCACAAAAATTCAGCACACCTCTTATATTCTTTTAGGGTTTCTTTAGGCATACAATAGACTAATCAAGTGAGAAATGCAAGGAGGTGGGGCGGCAATGCATGTGCAAGAAAGTATTTCACACATGGAAACTCAAATTACAAGGAACATGCTAGGACTATTTAGCATGCATGAATGACCTCTAAAAAGCTACTAAATGTCACGCCCACTATCATGCAAGATGGTATATATTTTGATCATGTAATCATGCAAAGTGTTTGGGTACATACATGGAAATTTTGTTGACAAATTATAGGAAACATACAAGACAAAACTTAGGTGGATTCAAAAATCAAAAAGCATGTTTATGGCATTTTCATATGAGACTCAAGAAAAATGAAAAGCATGGCAACCCTAAAACATGGAAACCTAAAATGGCAAGGAAAGGCTCACAAGGACAAGGTGTGAACCCTAAAGCTATTCGGCCACACAAAGAAAGCAAGGAGAAGGGAAGTGACCGAAAGCAAAAAGACTCAAAAAGACTCAAAGAGACTCAAAAGGATTAGATGTTACCCTTGTAGAACCTTGGCTCTTGATACCACTTGATGGGTTCCTTCTCCATGGAATGTCGTAGAGATGAAGGAGAGGAAGCCTTGCCCTTGATCTAGGTTCAACAAGGTGGACAAAAGGAGGATATATGGTGAGATGATGGTGTTTGGGCGGAAGCACTTAGGGTGGAGGTGTTTGGGTGCTCAAAGTTGGCTCACTCCAAGGTAGGTGGAGGCCACTCTAGGTTTCCTACTCTCCAAGGGTGGAGATAGGAGGAGGCTAGCCGAACTAACCTAGGGACTAAGGAAAGGATTTGAGGCAAAAATGCTCTCTCAAATTCATATAATCCAAAGTGTTTACAAGTGGTGGGGTGTGGGGTTTTTATAGGAGGAGTTGCATTTAGGGTTGCATTTAGGGTTGCATGGCCAAAAATGCCAAGGCCAAATGCACTCCAAATGCAATGCCAAATTAACCCTAGATGCAACTTGGTGGCCAAGTTTGGAATCTATGGGTTTAGATTGGCTATAACAAGGTGCATGATAAGACCATGCAACCTTTGCCCTCCACTTGGGCCTAAGCCTTTCTAACACCAAAAATAGGTCCAAACTTTGTCAAAAATTGCGTCACCTCCTCTAAAACACCCTAGCCCAAAAATTGAAAACCCTAATTATCTAAAGCACCCCATAATACAAGGGTAAAATAGGAAATACAAAGAAAATAAATCCTATGACTAAAATACCCCAAAATACAAGGGTAAAATTGGAATAAACCAAATAAATCCTACACTACTCAAAATTAGTCATAGCATTGGACCATGTGATGGGTTTCACATGAAGTACCATGGATGGTCCTCCATCATGTTATCTAGATAATGATGTTGCAGGAAGGGAAGTAAAAGAAACAAGATATAGAGGAATCATTGGATTTCTCTTATATCTCACAAGTAGACTAGATATAATGTCCAGTGTGTGTATGTGCTAGATTCCAATTTGCACCTAAGAGACTGATGAGATTCCTCTTGGAAATCTCAAGAACACTTCAAGCCTTCACGGAAATCCTTGGAAGAACTTCAAGGATGGAGACTCCACAAGGCCTCAATGTGACCTAAGCTTGCATGAAGCTAAGTTCGTAGAAGAACTAAGGGTCCTAGCTCTAAAAGGAGAAGCACTCAAGAAGGGTAGAGTCTAGGATCAAAGGTGACTTCGGAGGAGATGAATTCAAGGAGAGAAAACTCATCAAATATATCCAAAGTATCTACAATATCCAGCCATAGGTATACTTATAGAATTAGGAAGTGTGTGTGACTAGATAGGATTAACCTAAGGTTAAGTTAAACCATGGTATGGTTTAACTAACCTTAGGTGCCAAAATTTGAATTCAAATATTCAAATTTTGGGAGCCAAATCCGGTCACCCCATGTGCCACTCCATTTGCATGTGATTTACCTTGCATTTAGTAGTAATTTTCGGACACCCCATGTGCATGAGTGCACATGGCCGAAATGCTCACTAAATGTAAGGCTAATTACATGTAAATTAAAATGCACATGTACTCCTAATTAACCCTAAATTCAAATGACCATGAAATTAAATTCCTAAACTACTTGGCCAAAATACAAGGCCTAAAAGAAATACAAGGCTCTAAGGCCCAAACCTATACTACCAAATATAAGAACAACAAGTTAGGCCCATGTAAAACTCCACTTTGGACCATCCAAGCCCATTGGGCCTATTGGGCCTTGACTAGCCCAACTCTTCATGTCTAGCCCATTCCTCTTGGATCTTTTAGAATGTCCCATCTTGCCTTCATAACCATGATTCCATCAGAAACCACACTTGAAAGCTATGAAAAAGATAATGATGTATCTCAAGGGAACTCGCAATGTAGGATTGTGGTATCCTAAAGGTACATCTCCTTCCTCAATTGGATATTCTGACTCTAACTTTGTAGGTTGCAAGTTAGATAGAAAAGCACTAACGGTACATGTCATATATCTGGAGAGTGTTTTGTATCTTTCCATAACAAGAAACAGGCTTGTGTAGCACTTTCTACAATTGAAGCCAAATATATAGCAGCTAGAAGTTGTTGTGCACAATCAATATGGATCAAGCATCAACTTCAAGACTTTGGATTGAAGCTAGATCACATTCTACTAAAATGTGACAATACAAGTGCTATCAACATCTCAAAGAATCTGGTTATGCATTCAAGGACAAAGTATATTGAAGTCTGACATCATTTTATAAGAGATCATGTGGAAAAAGGTGATTGTAATATTTGTTGAGCTTGGGAGAGCTTGAAGCCTAAAGAAGTTTTGATGATCACAACATAAGTGTACAACAACAACTTACAACTTGGAAGCACAAAAACAAAGTCAAAGAAAAGTCAAGAAAATGCTATGTGATAGAGCTATGTAATAGAGTTTAGAAATTAAGGTGTTTTGAATGAGTTTTTATATTGTGTGTGCTTAGTATGCTTTGTGCATAAGCAAATCTATATCTAAAGCTGAGTAGAGAGTATATGATGATGAGTGAAAAAGTTGGAAAGTTATTTTGAGACTTAAAAACGAAGTTTTAAAAACTAACTCAAAATAATCGATTATCGTTAAATATAATCGATTATTCCAGCAACAGGCAAAATGGGATGCCTTGCTGCAATAATCGATTATTTGCCAAAATAATCGATTATCCTAGAAACAACTCTCTGGAATAATCGATTATCCAGCAAAATAATCGATTATATTGTTCTTGGTTGATTTCCAGAAAATCTGAAGAACAAAATAATCGATTATTCTTTAAAATAATCGATTATCTACGTCTGAAACTTTTATAAATAGTTTGAACTTTGAGAAACTTCAGACAAGAGTTAGAACTGATAATCAATTTGTGAAAAACGTTTTTGTGGAGTCTCTGTGACATCTTGGAGAGTTTTCTTTGTGAAATCCAAGAGTAAAAACGTTTGTGAAAAAACTTTGTGAGATCATCATCATCATCATATCTTGAAAGGGGAAGATTAAGATTTGCTTCAAGAATTCCAGGTGAATTCGTTCCTTTATTCTTTGTGAATCTTTGTTAAAAATCTTGAGAAGGGTTTCTCAAGTGGTAAGGTTTCTTGTAGTGGGTTCTACAAGGGGTGCTTTCTTGGGGTCAAGAAAGTGGTTATCTTTTGTGTTGAAGTATATGCATGTGTGTGTGCTTGTAAACCTTCTTGCTTAAGATAGTGGAACAAATCTTAATCAGGTGTTGATTAAGGACTGGATGTAGGTCACATGTGGAGTGGCTGAACCAGTATAAAAGACTTGTGCAATCTTCTTCTACCTTATCTTTTACTTTGAGTAATTGCTTGATTGAACATTAAAGAAGATAATTCTTGATTAACATGTGTATGTGAAAATTGTTGGTTTAAATCTGAATTAGAACATTATATTTGAACCTCACAATTTTGTAATCAAGAAAGCATATTGCATTCATACTTTTATAACAAGTCTTTAATAGAGCTTCATTTGAAAAATTCAGTCTTAGAAAAGTTTAAGTGAAATAAAGATCCTAAATACTCTGATAATTTTTAAAAGGGTCATAGAATCCAATTCACCCCCCTCTTGGATTGTGCCATTCTTTTCTAACAATATTAAGTTTATTGATTCAGAGAATCAATTAGCTAATATATTCACAAAGCCACTACCAAAGGAAAGATTATACAAGCTTAGAACAAATTAATCTTGGTTTCATTAGTGAGTATAATCTTGCCTAATCTCAATATATATTCTTGTGTATGTGATAATTATGTGAATCTTGTATACAAACCATATATGTTTCATTGAAATATACATGAGATTTGGTTGTTCATACTTAGGATCACACAATTACACTAGAAAACAACCATTTCTTTGTAACAATCGATTTCCACACGGGGTAACCGATTACCAATGAGAAAATAGGTGTAAATGGTTTTGCTTCTTTGTGTTAATCGATTACTGCTTTAGGTAATCGATTACCCTGGTGATAGAAAGCTTACTTAGTTTCATGTGCTCTATGATAATCGATTACCACATATAGTAATCAATTACCCTGCACACAGGAAGCTAAAACCATTATCTGCATTTGAATTATCAGTGCTTGCTAAGCTGGATGATATTAGGGAAACTTAAAGGTGTGACTACAGTGAGCTGAAGGCTTGTTTTGAGTCTATCTATGAGCGCTTGGATGCAATGAACATACCATACCCTGATGATGACCCACACGAATAGGCATTGGATTCTTCATTTTGCATTCTTTTTAGTTGTTCTAATGTTTAATTTTTGTACAATTTTTTTGGGTTGTAATATTTTTAATATTGCTTACGTTGAACAATTTATGTCATGGATATGTTTTATAACTCTGTGTGGTTCTATTTGGATTCAATTTTATATATGTTTTATGTCTTATATATTGCAAATCTTATTTCTCTCTATTAATTTTGGTTTGGTTAATCCAAATAGGGGGAGAAAAGAATGATATTAAGGAGAAAAGAATGATGTTATATGTTGATATATGTGAATGAATGATTAACCATAAAATTTATGAGTTTAATATGTTACTTAACTTGTTTGTGTTGGAAGCTTTTCTGTATGAGTTTTGTAGTTAGATCATCAAGCAAACACAAGGCATCTATTCAAGGTATGTCATTTATTTTAATCAGATATTTAGCTCATCGAAACCAAAAAGGGGGAGATTGTTGAGAAGATGGAGATTGTTAGAGATGATGGGACATCTTGAAAACTCCTGAAGATTGTTTTAATTTTGATGATGTATTATATAGATGTTGCTTAAGTCTATGCAAAATGATATTGTATTGATTGTAATAGATATAGGCATGTGTGTTTGTTTGTTTATGTTTGATGATGATGATGAATGCTTAACTTAAGAACTAATCAAGTTTTTTAAGAAACCAAGAATTTAATTTTTTTGTATTTCCATGTGTAAACATAAAGTAATAGATTATCATGAAAAGGTAATTTACTACCAAGTTTTTAAACATAGAAATATGACTTGATTCAAACAAGAGTTTTCAAGTTAACATTGTTAATCAATTACTATTCAGGGTAATAGATTACCAAGTCTGTTACTAGAAAAGGATATTCAAATGTCTTCTGTTTTAATAGATTACCAAGTCTGTTACTGGAAAAGGATTCTCAAGTGTTTTTTGAGGTAACAAATTATCAGAGTTGGTAATAGATTAAAACAGACTCACTTGCTTGAAACAAGGCTGAAGAATCAAAGTTTTCATTGGGATAATCGATTACCACATGAGATAATCAATTATCACAAAATGAAACTTAATTTTGGGTCTTAGAAAGGTTGGGATAATCGATTACCCTGGTAGTTTTATGTTCCTGGTTCAGTTTTAAAGAGCTAGTAATGGATTATCATATCAGGTAAAAGATTAACTTTGTTATTACTCTTTATCACTGAATCACGTCTTGCACTTTAAATATCTATCTTTTATGAAATTAAAAAAGAAAATTTTCAAGAATCTTTTTGAAAAAGAACATTAGATAAAAAATTACTTTTAGAAACAAGAATCAAAGGCTGATCAAATAATTTTTCTGAAATACTAAGAAGTGCAAAGATTGAACATGTGTTTTTGAAAGAAGAAATTCAAGAAGTGAATTCAATTGTGAAAGATCAATATCTACACAAATGAGGTGATATCTTTATGATCTTTAACCTGTAATTTTTGTTTTGAATGGTGTATCTCTTGAGATAAGGTGTCTCAATAAGAGATCTTGAAATCTTGAGTGGGATTTCTCAAGTAATTTCTATGGGGGTACAAAAATTTATGTGTGTTTTCAGTCTTGTAGTGTCAAGATTGATGTATGTTTGCATTCTTTTAATATTGTGTGTGCATGGTGTTTGTAAACAATATTATAGTGAATGATCTTTTATTTAGTGGGGTGCCAAATCAGATAAAACTGGATGTAGGCCAAGTGGATGGCTGAACTAGTATAAATTTATGTGTTCTTAATCTTCTTACCCTATATCTTTTTAATAATCTTGATATTATCTGTTTATAGAATCAAATATTTGTGAGATATGTTGTTTCAATTACCTCGTGTACTCTGAATATTATTCTTGTAATTGAAATTGATTAAGAATAAGGTAATATAAAATTAGTCTTGATTGCAAGTGAATGATTTGCTGTGTTTATATTGAAATTATGATATTTTGGTATTATATTTTGTAATCTACTATAATTTGTTAAATCAAATTGAGTAAAGGTTGAATTTTAAATATTTTGGTAGGTTTTAATCAAGAAATTTCAAAATTAGAGTCATCTTAGGATAGAATTTATTCAACTTCCTTTCTAGATTCTAGTAAACAAGGACCAACACATTCCATCAAAATTAACTATTGTTTTATTTTCTTTTATTAACAGAAGCACAAAGTGTCTTGTCCTATACTAGTAGAGTATAAGAAAAATGAAATAATTTTACTAGAATAATTGACTTAATTTTTTGTAGCAAAAAGAAAAAGTACTTTTAAATACTATTCCTATTATATTTTTGTAAGAGATCTTTTTTCATGTACATTAGTGTTTTTTTATTAGAGATGACAAAATATACAGAACGCTACAAGTACTTGTTATGACACCTATCCCAAATCATTCTAATATAATAATATACTAACAAATTATGTTTAAAAAAAATTTGCATGCAAGATAAAAGGATTCACGTCACTTATGAAAAAAAACAACATAATTTTATTAATCGAAGCGAGTTCTAAAAAAAATAACTAAGCAGAATCACCTTTACAAGTTCCCAAAATAATTTAAGGAAAATAAACTTAACAAAGAAACTCTAAAATCATAATCAAAACTCTAAAATCATAACCAAAACTCTTAAAGTGAAACATAAAGAAAACACAAACTCTAAGTCCTCAAGCCCTAATGTAAACTACTTAGAGAAACTTAACAAACTAGAAAATCGAAGCTTAAGCTTTGTCTCCCTTAGGCTCGAACTCATCTACCTGATAAACTCTTGCATTTAATGTTCAACCCAAACAAGGAAACAACAAAAGGAATGAGAATATATCTCACACATGTTTAGGCACATACAAGAAATATGGGTAACACCCTAAAATATCACATAACAACATCCCATGTAAATTCAACACATTTATAGTTCATCCTCAAATAATTCATTAACACAACAATCTCAATCACATGTTTTCACTTCTCAAATATTTGTGCAGACTTATGTTCTTAATTTTATATGCATGTAGTACTAATATCGAAATTGCATAAGGTGTTCAAAGTCCAAGTAGCTTAGGAGCACATGAACAAAACACAAGGCTACCACACAATGAGCACATGTCTCAACAAGGTCCATTCACACTATAAGAAATTCTATAAGGACCCAATTCGACTATCACAATTGCGTATGGTCGCCTACCATCTAACATTAGCTTTTTCCACCATAACACCTCTTAGGCTAAGGTAGAAGATCATAGAGACCTTCATGCATAGAAACACATCCTCTTCAAAAAAAATTATATGTTTATGCATGAACTTCGAACACATCACATCAAACACAAATAAATGTGAATTCATAACACCATCTCATCTCCATCACACTACCAGACCTATGTGTTTGAACTTCTCGCTCTGCTTGGATTTTCTCACTATCAAGCCTTTGCTTGGACTTCTTGATATCAACATCCTTTCATAATCTGTCAAACGTCTCAAACTTTGTAGGTTTCTCAAGTCAAACAACAACACCTCTTATCCATACATCTCATAATATTATCTTATGACACCTCATCACACACATTATGCACATGGACCATTTGATACATAAATTTCTCATGTCGTACATAAACATCGCATTTATCATTCTTATTTACAACTCTTTACTCTTATTACTCACTAAGTCATTATTCTTACTCCTCCTCTATAATTACTCAATTATGGTCACATTCTACCTCTTCTTATCTTTTTCTCAATTATGGTTATTATATTCACCCATTTCCATCTATCATTTCCCTTCATTATTAATTATCACACTGCACACGCCTCAACCCAATGTCATCTCATAATTTCTCATCTCTTCATTAGCTATTACTTTACTACATGCACAAGATTCAATTATAAGTCTTCTACGAATTAGTAATTAATTTTCATATCATCTCTTACTAGTCTCACTGTCACAAAACTTCCTCCCTTTACAAACCTCTTGTTTAATTAAATTAAATTAGATTATAGTCAACCATGGGAGCAATACGAGCATGCTCCCTAGAAGCATAACCATGCTTCACTCTAAGAATGGGCATCTTCCTCAAAAAACCCAACACAAGTATGCATCCCCTTAATCACATTCTTGGTCCAACCCAGCATGGGCGTGCTTACCCAAAGCACAATAGTGGTGCCTCCTGAGCATGTTTCCCTTAAGTACAATTGTGATTATCGATCCAAAGTCGTGAAATTGCACCGAACTAGACTGCTTCATATGCAATTCTCACTCATTTTTTCTCTATTTTTGCATCCCAAGACAAACCACTCAAAGGGTTATTCTAAATTACTCAACACTTGAATTAATCACCTCTAATTCAAACATTATGCACCAATAAATTAAAAATAAATCCAATTACACAAAACTCCCAAATCATGCATTCAACCCTAACCCTCCTCTTCCATCATGCAAGATGACACCATTACAAATCACAAAAATTCATGGTAATATACACTCATCCAATAGTAATTCAATTAGTATCACATCAACTCCATTAAACACAAATAATTGTAAACTCTAAGGAGACATAGGAGTTGCCTCACTATCCATACCTCTCATATGCACCCACAAGGTGAGACAATTTCACTCCTACCAGGCAATAAATACAATCTTTGTTGTTTTGTGGCTACTCCATGCATTCCTTGAATTTCTCTTATAGGTTTTTCTTCTATAGACACTCTTAGGGTTTAAAATTGACATGTATGACCTAACCCTTCATTCTTTCTATTATTAATGAGATTACAAGTTGAGTTTAAGAGTCCTAACCCAAAAGTTTTTCACAAACACATAGTCTATCTTTATTTTATTTAATAAAAAAATCTATCACTTATATTAAGTTTTATTAATAAATTAATTAAGCCTATAATATAAATATTATTAAAATATTTTATTTTATTTTTATTTTTGAAAATAGGATTTTACAAGAACAACCCCTTTAGCATTGACTAACTTTATGATTAGCCTTTAACATTACCTAGCTTTAGTAGACTTTATGAACACATATCCAATTTTGTTCAGTCTTTATTTTTTTTTTCATTTTTTTCCTTATGGTTCTTGTAGAAAATGTTGCTTAAACAATTGCATTAAGCAATAGGGTGTTAAATGGTGGTATAAAAATAAAATTTGTACAAAAATAATTATATAAAAGGAAATTCACTATATATTGAATAGTGGAAACTTTTCAAAATTGACATAGCTTTAATAGTGCATAGAAAAAACCTTTTAGTAAGAACTTGATATCACCTTCAAATTTGTTTGCTCTCTCTCATGCCTTGTTCTTAGAGTTGGATTGTTGTATGATTCATACCCTCAGAAGGTATATATCATTGATAGTGCTTGATTAAACAATTTATATTTCAAGAAATTTGTTAATAATTATATCTGAATGTTAACTTATGATTTGAATTTCTTAAGTTCTAAAACTTTGTATGATCAAATATCAATGTTTGTATATTATAATTGGAGAAAGAAATGTTTGACATATATGTATAGGAAGAAACTCAGCTCTTAAATATTCAATATATTTTGCTAATTTAACTTTCTTTTCCGACAATAAATGTTAGGTAAAAAATTTATACTATTAAAATTTTGTTTTTACTAAATGTTTTATTCCATATGAGTAAAACCTTATCTCCTTACAACATGCATGAGTTTTATAACAATAACATAATTATTTAAGTTTGAAATTTTTACCAAATGATTACACTTCAAACTAGATTTACTACATTTGTTATACAAGATATGACTATATTCTAGATTCTTTTTTCCAATTGTCATAACTATAAAGGCATCAACACAAATATCATTGAAACTTTAGTTGAACATAATAATATTTTATTGAAATAGTGTAAGTAGCAATATACATTGTATCTCAAATTATGATAGTAATAACTTTTCATTTGTTGTTCTATATTTTTTATTTTCTAAAAAAGAGTGCACCTAACATTGAGTTCTTATTACATTGACAAATTCAAATAGAAAATACACACACGCATATATATATATATATAATATTAATTTTTAATCAAATTATTATACATAAATTGTTTAAAAACATGCATAAAAACTGTAATCTGTGCAAAAAAAACATAAGTAACTTGCTAATTTACCATTAAAAAAAGTCCAATTCTAATTTTTTTCATTACAAATATTATCAATAACTACTTTAAAAAACTTTGACATCACATGCACAAATCCCAAAAACAACGCAAAACTAATTTTGTACCGATATCCATGCGAGAAATTTCTACGGTAGTTAATATGTCATTTCTCCTAAACACCACATGTCATTTCTTTGTTTGTCTGTTTTCTTTACGATGCTCATTGAAACTCCAAATCCACAGAACGGTGACAACCTCAAAAGTTAGAAACTCGATTCATCAATGGCATCTGAAAACCCTAATGAGAAAAACTCTTTATACCCAAAGGTAATAATTTCAAACCTAGAAACATCCTCTTTCAACCCATCCTCCTCTCTCTACCCCGCAGTTGACGAAGTTGGTGACCTTGTTGAGAACCTTTTCCAAAACGAAAACATTCCTTCTGCGCCACCGCTTGCCGCTGAAGAGGTCCTCATCAAGGTCCCTGGCGCCATCCTCCACCTCATCGATAAGGAATGTAGCATTGAGCTCGCTTGTGGTGACCTCACGATCAACTGCCTTCGCCAAGGGCCAAATGTCGTTGCTATCTATGCTTGTGTAGACAACAACATCCAATGGCCCTTGGCAAAAGACGAGGCTGCCGTCAAAGTTGATGACACACACTACTTTTTCTCCCTTCGTGTCCCTAAAGAGGAATCTGATTCAGATTCCTCCTCAGACGAAGAGGAAAAAGGAAAAGGAGAAAAACATGGTCGCAAGGAGAATCGAAAGAAGAAGAAAAAGAATAAGAAGAACAAGGATGATTCTGGTTTGGGTGTGTTGAGTTATGGCTTAACAATAGCATCAAAGGGTCAAGAGGATTTGGTGAAGGAGTTGGACAAGGTGTTGCAAGAATGTAGTGCTTTCTCGGTGCAAGAGCTTTCAGAAAAAGCGAAGAGGGAAGGGGAGGCTTTGGATGAGTCAGTGGCGAAAGAGACATCACCAGCAGATTTATGGTCAGAAGAGAAGAGGGAGATGATTGAGGAGAAGTGTACAGCATATTGGACTACGTTGGCACCTAATGTAGAGGATTATAGTGGAACTGCTGCAAAGCTTATTGCAACGGGTTCTGGGCAATTGGTTAAGGGGATATTGTGGTGTGGGGATGTGACAGTGGAGCGGTTAAGGTGGGGGAATGAGATCATGAAGCAAAGGTTGGCTTCAAGCTCACAAAGAGAGATTAGTCCTGAAACCATGAGGCGAATCCAGAGGTAAATATACTTTTAATTAATCTTTTTCTTTGAATCTCTATGGATACTAGCTAAAAGTGGTTATTGAGATATTTTCTATAAAAAAATACAAACTCTTTATTACTTACCTTAGGCCAAATTGAAATAAATTTTTCACCAAATATTCATTATAAGAGAAAAATAATAATAAAAAGGATAAATAAATTAAACTTTTCTCATAATTTAAAAGCTTACACTTCTTGTAGACTTACATATAAGCAAAAAATACTTAAATTTTTTAACTAAAATATAAAGAAATTTTAATCAAGTTAACATTATTTAATGTTCATAATCCAAAAATACTTTATAATAATAAAAGAAAGCAATATCTAACACAAAATTGATTTAGAATATTTTAGAAAATGTAATGTATATTTTATATGAAACAGTGAAAATGAAATGAATTTAATGAACCTTCTTAATTTATGTGAAATTAGTTGTTTTTTCTTATACATAGGTCTAGAGGGAATATGTCTTTATTTTTTTAGCTCCTTCCCAGACAAATTTCTCCAAACACTAAAATGAATAGTTTGATTTTTGGTTTTCTTTAAATTTTATACTCGTATAAGAAAATATGGAAAATATAATTCAAAATGAGCGTAATTATGAGTTAAGGTTTTTCTTTTGTGTATCTTGCTTAAGTATATTTTCTACTAATTCTATCTAAAGTAAGTGTTGTTGAAGTTGAAACATCATGATTATTATGAGTTTTTAATGTTAGAAAAACTAGATATTAACAACATTTTTGAACCAAATAAAAAGCATATTAAAACCAAAAGCAGAATTAACTGAATTAACATTACCTTCATTCATTGCAATTTGAAGAGCAATTTAAAGAGATGTAGTTCTTGGTTCTTCCAACCTCGCACTCTCACTATAGATGGTGTGTAAAAAAAAATTTGAGCGTGAAGCTTAAGAACCAACAGCTCATTGTTTGTAGGCATTCTACCATCAAGAATGCATTGAATAACCATTACCACCACATTGATGGTCATTCATAGTCTGACTTTATAAATCCAAAATGTTTAAACCAATCAATAAAATTAAACATGACCATTATATTTTAAAAATTGTTACATTCTCCCACTTGGTTCAAACTTTTAAAAAGTCAACTAAGAATTCCCTTAGGAAATGATTACATGAATCATACCAACAGTTATTCTTATAGTAAGCATTATCATCCATGTATAACACAACTAATTTCTCAACTTTTATACTTAATGTGATAACAAAACTTAATGAATAAATCCTATATTTATTCTTGGTCCAATGAAATACATTTTCTCAAGTAAATTAATGTGCACATGAATAAGAGAAAACATCAAAATATACAAGTATCATTATTCATCTATATGTATACAATCATAATATAGAATCAAGTCCCATTTTCTTTACATGATCTTTGAATTTTATTGGTGGCATACCCTTAGTTAAAGGATTGACGATCATTAACTTGGTGTTAATATGCTCAATGACCACTTTCTTTTATTTTACTTTCTAATAGCTAAGTACTTAATGTTGATATGTTTGATTCAACTTGCACTTTTGTTGTTCTTGTTCTTAGCCATGAGGACAACAACCAAATCATCGTAGAAAATTCTCAAGGGCCTAGAAATTTGAATCAACAATTCTAAGCTAAAAAATGAAACTATTAAGCCATACACCATATGAAGTAGCCTCAAAACAAGAGATAAACCCAACTTCCATTGTAGAAGTAGTAACCAAGGTTTGCTTAACACTTCTCCAAGAAATAGTTCCATTGACCATCATGAAAATTTACCTTGATGTGGGTTTGTGAAAATCAATTCATTTGAAATTTAAATAGCCAATCACATCTACATTGTCTATCTTCTTGTACATAAGCATGTAGTCTTTAGTTCCTTAAGGTACCTCATCACCTTCTTTACAACTCTCCAATGGTCAATACATGGATACCTTGATATCTTCCTAACATTCCAATAGCAAATGCAATGTTAGCCCTTGTGCATACCTAAGCATACATGAGGCTTCCAATAGTAGAAGCATAAGGAATGTTTTTCATTTGTTCTCAGTCAAAATCCTTCTTTGGGTTTTGGTTCAAATTGAACCTGTGACCTTTCATAATGGGAGCAACACTTGGTGAACAATTTTTCATTTAAAATCTCTCTAAAACTATTAATATAGGTTTATTGTGACAGACCTAAAATACCTTTTGATCTATCTCTATTGATCTTGATGCCAATAACATAAGATGCATTACTCATATCCTTCATGTCAAAAATTTTAGAGAGAAATTGTTTCACCTCATGAAGCAAACTCTTATCATTGGTTGTAAAAAAAATATCATCCACATATAAAATAAGAAAACATATTTTACTTCTACTAACCTTTTGGTATATATGTTGATCTATGGGATTTTCAACAAATCCAAATGAAGAAATTATTGCATGAAATTTAAGATACATTGAGGAGAGGTTTGTTTTAAACCATATATGGATTTCTTAAGCTTACAAATCAAATGCTCACTTTTATTAGAAGAAAAACCTCCAGGTTGTTTAATATAAACTTTTTCTTCTAAATCACCATGAGAAAGGTTATTTTCACATCCATTTGTTGCAACTCAAGGTTAAAATAAACAAGCAATGCCAACATAACACAGAGATAATCTTTCTTAGAAATAGAAGAAAAGGTCTTCGTATAAGCGATTCCTTTTTTTAGTGAACCCTTTAGCAACGAGTCTTGCTTTGTATCTTTCAATGTTGTCTAATGAATCGTTCTTTTTCTTAAAGACCCATTTATAGCCAATGTCCCTTACTCCATTAGGAAACTCCACAAGATCCCAAACTTTGTTGCTTTGCATGGAATCCATCTCTTCCTTCATGGCCTCATGCCATAAATTTGCCTCTCTACAACTCATGGCTTGTGTGAAATTTTTAAGATCATTTTAAGCTTCAATGTTATAGTTAGATTCCTGTAGATACACAATGTAATCATTAGGAATGATTGATTCCTTATCCTTGTAGATCTTTTCAATGTTGAATCAACAATTTTATCTGGATCATGTTGTTCAACTGGTTGTTCATCATTTTCTTGCATTTGATGATCAAGTTGATTTACTAGATTATCATCAACAATTTGCAGAATGCCTATGATTGGTTGTTTAACATCCATTTGAATTTCAAGAGTGTTATGAATGACAATCAAATTATCACTCGATGTGGAAGATTGAGATACTATATGATCATGTTCAAAAAATAAGTTCCTAGTTTGATCACTCTCACTACTAATCAAGTCATTTTCAAGAAATTTAGCATTTCTTGATTCCACAATCCTAGTAGTATGAGATGGAAAATAAAACTTATAACCTTTGGACCTTTCAACATAACCAACAAAATACCCACTAATGGTCCTAGGTCTAGTTTTTTTCTCTAGTGAATTATATATCCTCACCTCAGATAGACATCCCCAAGCATGCATATGTCTCAAAAATCTAAGAAGATTAGTGTTGCTAATCATACTCCTCACCATGTCTAGTAATGTTCAGTTCCTTCTTTTTGGAATACCATTATGGTCTATGGAACCAAGCATAGTGTATTGGATAATAATCCCATATTCTTGAAGAAATTTATCAAAAGGACTAGGTTCTTGTTCATTTTTAGTATATCTACCATAATATTCTTCACCTCAATCTCACATTCTTTATTATGATATAAGCTAAAAGATGTGTCCTTGGAACAAAAGGAATATCAAAATGGTATGAGTCTAGAAACAGAAACCAAGTTTTGAGAAAAACTTGGTACATAGAAATTTCTTTCTAATTTTAAAATAAGACTATTATTCAAAGTTAAAATTCAATAGTCTCCACGGTTGAGCTCATCTTGTTTCTTGATAAGATGTTTTGCCCATTTCCCACTAGTTTACTTAGTTTTGCATGACCCGTGAAGGGTTTATAACATGGATTGTAGATCTAGAACCAATCCACCAAGTGTTAATATTAACATGAGTCATATTAGATTCATGACAAACAAATGAGATTGAATTACCTTTCTTTTTAAGCCATATATGAAATTTAAGACTATGTTTCTTCATTTGTCTCTTCTTTTTATAGAAGAAACACCTTGCTTCTTTCTTAATATCAGCTTGAGGTGATATTCTACTATTGCCTTTTTGGTTGGTTTGAGATTTTTCAACCCTAACAACTTTGTTCTCTTCTCATGTAGTTGTAAAGGAATTCTCACCCAACTCCATTACCAACCTTTCTTTCTTCTGAACACACATGGCCATTAACTCATTAATTGATCATTAGTCCTTATGTGTTTTTTGTAGGAAATCTTGAAAGGTTCATATTCTTGTAGAAGGGTGTTCAAAATGTAGTGCAAGAGGAAAAAAAAACAAATATATCAACCTTGAGTTTCTTAAGTTGAGTTGAAATATCACATATTTGCATTATATGCTCACACACACATTTCATTTTGATGAACCTATGGGAAGAAAACTTCATGATTAGAGTGTTTTGCTAATGCCTTATCAGAAGTGACAAATTCATCATCAATGGCTTTAAGTAAGTCTTGAACATATTCATGTTGATTGACATAACCACATATTCCACCTAAGATTTTAGTCTTAATAAAAATTACACTAAGTTAATTGGATCGCCCTCACCGCCCATATAGCATAATATTAGCTTGATCACTCTCTAGTGATTGATAACGGTTCTTTTTTTTCCTAATAAGATAATCTATGTCCATCCACCCCAATCGAAGAAGAATTCTCTCTTTCCATATCTTATAATTTTCCCATTTAAGTTCAAGAACTTCATATTGAATATCTGAAAAATTAACATTTTGACATACTATATGAAATATCAAAATTTATGTCAAATTTTAAGACATACTAGTATAAGTTATATTTTTTCCCCAATGCACGCGCGCGCACACACACACACACACATATATATATATATATATATATATATATATATATATATATATATATATATATATATGTGTGTGTGTGTGTGTATGTATGCAAATTGTCAGATAATCATAAAATTATTTTATACATTGATTTGAATTAATGAAATGAAGTATCAAATGGTTTTCAAATTTTTTTAAAAAATTACATATTTGATCTATGCATTAAGAACTTTAAATTCAATAATTAGATTACTAAAATTTGATGTAAAACGTGAGTTATTGACATGAATAAGTTTAGGTAGATTTACTCTAGAATAAACGGATTCCTCATATATATATATATATATATATATATATATAAATGGTTAAAATCATATAATCGTTGTGCGTAAATTATAAAATTATTACCTTTTTCTCTTAATTGATTATACAAATAACAAAAATTCTTATGGATAAAATTCATTATATTTAAGTATAACTAATCACAATATTGTGTCTAATTATCTTAAATAATTTAATATATAATTTTATTAATTATAAATGTTGTGATTAATCCATAATTAATAAAATTATAAAGACTACTAAACAATAAAATTTTATTTCATGAGAATCAATCAAATTATCAATATCTAAACATAACTGTAATAAAAGAATAACTTATCATAAAATGATGCACTTGATTTCATTGCACATAAAATAAATATTCAATTATTATTGAATAATATATATATATATATATATATATATATATATATATATCATTTTACTCATCTCAAGTCCAATAACTACTATAAATTGAACATGCCATTGATTATCATATATTGAGTTAATAAATATATGAAATACGCACATAAAATGCAACCAGCCACTACAACACATGAATATTATGTGATAACATTAGAACATTGTTTTATTTACAACATCATATATACATGTCCATTACTTTTCTCATGGAACGACACAAACAATATGTGTTTTAATTATATTTAATCATAAGTTGATCTTAATTACTCGGTTGCAACTAGATAGAAACCAATAGTTTTCAGCCATACATCAAAAACAAAAAATCGTAGAAATACTAGAAAAAATAAATAATTGTTTTTCAATTTTAATTAATTAAAATCTTGATATATATATATATAATATTGATTTATAAAAAAAAAACCGCACATCATAAGCAAGACAGAGAGAATAAGTTTCTGATACCAAATGTTAGAAAAATTAGATATTAACATTTCTTGAAACAAATAAAGCTCATATTAAAATCAAAAGTGAAATCAACTAAATCAATTAGCTCAAATGCATTCCATTAATTTTTTTCTTGTATTTATTTGTTAATATCAATGTTTTTAAAATTGAACTAGTCATCAAACTGATCAAGTTACTAACTCAAAATTCAATAATTTATCCATAGTTGAATCGATATTAATAAAATAATAATAATATTTAAATAATACATAATATTATGTAAACATAATATCATAAATTTATAATACTAAAATTAAGATAAAATATTATATTATATTTATATTTTTTAAAGTGCATTTAAAAGTGTAAATATGATATTTAAATTTGAGTTTTAATACAATATAACAATATATATGAACAATTTTATATTTAAAGTAGAAAAATCTCAAATTAATATAATATAAAATATAAACTATCATGATATAAAAATATAAATTAATATAAATGATTAAATTATATATTTGTAAGAAAAGTATTAAAAATTAAATAAAATAATTTATTCTAATTTATAAGTTTATTAAATTTATTTATTTATCATAAAATAATTTTAAATAATTATAGAAAATAAAAAAAATTGAAAAGGATCGGTTCAATCCGATTTTCTAGACTGATTTTTTATTGATTCTTTTACACCTTAATTTTTTGGTTCTTCTGGATCGATAAACTAACTAGATCTCAATTTTATGGATTGAATCAGTTAGTTTGGTCCAATTTTTATAACACAGATTAATAATATGAATGGACTAACACTAAAGTCTTGAGGGCTATAACGAAAAAGATAAAATTAGATAATTTTTTATATTAAAATTAAATTTTTTCTCCTTTTGTATTTCACCTTTCATTTTACCATAAATGATTAGTGATTTTAGGATCTTTCAGCATCTTGTTATAGTTTGCAACTTTTAGGTAGCTATGATTATTTGTACTTTATTTAATTATTTATTTATTTTGCTACTTTGTTTAACATGAATATTTAAGTAACTAATAGTCTTTTGTCTTGATGTTTATATAGGGTTAAAAGAGTGACCAGAATGACAGAGAGTGTGGCAAATGGGGTCCTCACTGGGGTTGTGAAGGTCTCTGGATTTTTTACTAGTTCAGTGGTAAATTCAAAAGCAGGAAAGAAATTTATCAGCATGCTACCTGGTGAAGTTGTGTTGGCATCACTGGATGGATTCTGTATGTTAATCGTATTAATCCTTGGCTTTTTGAGGTCTTATGATTTACATCCATCACTACAACATTGTTCGAATTCTAAGCATACTAGCCAAATAACCCCTAGCAAATTAAGGAAAAAATAGAAAATCATCTGTTTTTTTTTTTTACAAAGCAAAGAAAATAAGAAAAAGAAAAAGAAAAAGATGTTTTTATCAATTAATAACTAAGGAAAATTTGACATGTGTGTAGCATTGAAGCTTCTCTAAATGGACATAATCACTAGCCTAGAGGCTTGTTGAAAAAGAAAATATCATGATAAATACATTTCTAGTTGCTAATAACTATTTGAATATGTTATATTAGACAACTTCAATTATATTTCTTATGATTTTAAAAACACAAGCAATTTATGACACACTAAACAAAATATAAAATTTTGTTTGAATAGATTGAAATGGTTCACAAAAAATAAGATAATGAAATAAAATTTTATTTACAAGATACACAGTGGTAGTTGTACAAGGTGCTAAACGAAACCTGTCACTCAAAACTAATTGTGACACATTCTTTCATTAACTTGAAATTGTTATCTTGGCCAAATTTAATGCAAAGTTGGTGCATAGAAATTCACATTGCAATTCATGATTTTGTCAAATACTATAAATTATTACTTTCCCAAGTGTTGACTATTATATTGATAGATTTTTGAGTTTAAAAATAAATTGACTAATAAGGATTATGGAAACCCAACCAATTAACGTGTTTATATTTCTTTTATTGTTTGGACAAAGTTCATTTTATAAAAATAGGGTCTATGAACTTTCATTAGGGACATATAAACTTCATCAACTATTTTTTGAGTTTGGGAACATTGAAATTTGTCTACGAAAATGAATTGTTAAATAAAGTCACTAAGATTATACGCCTTCATATGTGATTGTTATTTGTTGTTATTCTTAACCACTAAGAGTCATTTTTCCTTTCTATTCTAAAAATTGGTCTTTAAATGTTATTATTCATTTGCTTAACAAATTTTCACATGTTTTGGTTTTAAAACTAAAAGCAACAATTATCCTAATAGTGGATACTATAGAGTTTACCAAGTGAGTTTTTGTACTAGTTATTTTATATTATTATTTAACTATCTTATTTTTAAATTTTTTTTTTTGTAAATAGGCAAAGTGTGTGATGCTGTTGAAGTAGCAGGAAAAAGTGTTATGTCAACATCATCCACGGTTACAACCGACATTGTCAATCACAGGTAAAGTCAATAGATGCAATATGGTATAATACTTGTAGAATAAAGTATGAAATTAGGTATTGAATTTGATGATACTATGATTTGTGGTCATTTATGGCATTCAAAACCTTTTCATGTAGTATAGAAATGGAAATTTTCATTTCTTTCCATATCTATCACACACATGAAATTAAAACATATCTAAAATGATGAGATTCATTTCATTTCATTTTTGAAAAATATTAAATAAAATACTTTTTTCTCATTATTTTTTTTTTTATCATTGAGTATGTTCTCTCTCTTTTTCTCATGCCATTATCTTATATAATACGGAGTAATAAGTAAAAAATAATGTGTTTACCCCATCCCTTGTTCATTTTTTTTTTTACTTTTCTTGTTCAAGTTTTATTTAGTATTCTCTTAGGATTATTATGGTGGTTCTATAAAATAAAAATAAAAAATAAAAATAAAAAATAAAAAAACTAAACCAAGATAGAAGACCATATATAAACTTTCCTGATTGAATTTGTAAGCCATGCCAATACCTCCAAACAAAATATACATGATGTGCATGGATTGTTAAATAAAACATAAGAACGTAACACACTATTAGGAAATGCTTATACTTTATCCTTGCTAAATAGATGTCTAGACTTCACAAATGACCAAGCATAAATTTAAAATTTACTATGCTAAGCAACTGCATAGACTTAACCCATAACACATATTAACTCATGGGCAAAAATAGCTCAAAGCACGAAAACTCAAGGCATGTCATTTTTTATCATGTATAACTTTAACTCTCTATTATCACTTGTATTTTACTCATTAAGCTCTCTTAAAATCATCTATACCTTGTTTATTAATCCATACTAAAATGTCACTTCATTCCTAACATTAAATACTCATAAAAGAAAAGTAATACTCTATTGACACACTAAGAATGACATCAACACAAATGTGCAACATTATGTGCAACTAGAGCTTAAGCGTGCTCCACTCAGCATGATCACAACATGGCCATGTCAACTTTCAACACGACCATGCTCTCAAGAGTAAGGTCGTGCTCAAGTCTAACTCAAACAACATGACCATGATCACTCACCATAGGCATGTTTACCATGCAACCATGACTTATCTAGCACGTCCTGAGCACAACCATGGTTAACCCAACATAATCGTATTAAAAAAGTGTTGGGATACAAACAAGTCCCACATCGATAAAATAAGACAAAAAATAACAACTTAATTATATAGCACAAACATACTTCAATAACAAAGAAGCCTTTTGGGTAATAACCAAAAGCAAAACCGTGAAGGCTTAGGCTCAAAGCAAATAATATCTCATCATTGTGAAATATGCTTGTGTTTTAACTTTATAAAAATAACTCTCATAAAATATCCCCTCAGGTTAGGTCCCTTATTTGAGGAGAAGATTGTTGGGATACAAACAAATCCTACATCGATAAAATAAGACAAGAAATAACAACTTATATAGCACAAACATACTAACTTATATAGCACAAACATACTTCAATGATAGAGAGGCCTTTTGGGCAATAACCAAAAGCAAAATCGTGAAGGCTTAGGCTCAAAGCAGACAATATCTCATCATTGTAGAATATGCTTGTGTAATAACCTTATAATAATAACTCTCATAAAATATCTTATCAGACAAATACCATAAAATAACTCATAAAAAGCACGATTGTGCTATCATTACATAGTCCCAAAACTGTTCGATACTCAATCTAATATGCACAAATTCCTCTCCCCATTCTCTCAATTGCTACTCAACTCATATATTACTCATTCTCTGCTTCCATAATACGAAACATCACAAGAATGACACACAAACTCATTCATAGGGCATCAATTGCAAAAGTACCAAAATAACATACATGCCCCCTAAAAATCATAGTAATGGCAGAAAAATCAATTCATTTAGCAATAAAATCATAAATTAAATTAATAAAAAACAAAAACACGCAACACATATTACCGAAACTCCCTTTCCAACCATACAACAAAATTCCTAGAGAGAATATATGTGAGATAATCCTACTCCTCATCTTATCTCATATGATGATTCACAGGCTTTCCAGGTGTGGTTCAAGGATGCGGACACTATTCCTCTTGCACTCCATGCAAAGCATTCTCCTATGCAGTCCTCGATTGTCAGAAAAGTGAAAACAGGAAAACTGAAGCATGTTACTCCCAACCCTTCACTTCTACTCTGATGGCTTACTAATGGTTTGGGCTTTAGTGTCAAACCAAAACTTAATCCATCAGCGTGCCCTTACAACCCAACTCAGCCAGTTTCATTTTATTTTTCATATAAATAACCTTAATATATTTTACAAGATTAATTAATTAAATTGATTGAATTAAATAAAATAAAATAAAACATAATTAAACAATTTTATATTTTTATTTATCAAAAACAGAATGTTACATACAGATAGTGAAATCCATATTCCTTAATTTAATGTTTTCCATTTCCTGTGATCTCTGCTTTGAGAATTTAAGCATATACAACATAAGGATAATGCCAATGTTCTTTTCTAACTATTGTGCAATGTGTATGTATTCCATAGATATGGAGAAGAAGCTGCTAAGGCAACAAGTGAAGGAATGGATGCTGCTGGTCATGCTGTGGGGGCTGCATGGGCTGCATTTAAAATTCGACAAGCTTTAAATCCTAAGAGTGCTATAAAACCTACCACACTGGCCAAATCTGCAGCTAAAGCTGCTGCTGCTGAACTTAAGGGTAAAATGGCCAAGTGATTTATGGTGAGAGTTCTTCAATTAAGGTTTTGACCATCCTAACATCAATAGTCACTGCTATTCATTACTATAGTTTCTTAATTTCTGGACAAATGGGAACATTGTAAATATTAGAGGTGGAAACATTGATATATGATTTGAAAATGGTAACTGTATTTATTGTTCTAGTGGCAAGAACTCCACTCACTTTAGTGAATAGTGTTGAAAGTTAATGAATTCTATATTCCATTCTCATTTTCATATATAATGTGAGAACCGTTAGCATTAGAATTTTCCCAAGTGGTATATAAATACTGGATAATTTTTAATAACATTTTTTACAGTTTAGGAGATGAGAGATGGACAAAGATGAGAGAAAAGTGTATGGGATATAATCTTTGATTTAATACGGGGAGATAAAGAGAAAACAGGGTTGTAAGGGGATACTTTATTTTTTTTTATCCACACCACAAAATTATTTTATAGTGACATAATATTTGTCATTAAAAATTATTTTTTACTTATATTATAAATATAATATATGTAATTCCAAGCGTGTAATTCAGTAGTAGGGGTTGATCTACGCTTAAGTAAGTTCAGGGGTTCGAATCCTGCCTTGTGTATGCAGCCGTACTAAATCTTGGGGTCAGCTATCCCACCCTTTGAGATGTCTCCCACGTAGCGAGGAGATTAGTCACTTCTATCGGAAACCAAAAAAAGTAAATATAATATATGTTAGTATATTATTAAAAAAATTATAAATATAAATTATAATAACATACAAAATATATTATTTAATTTTATTTAAAATTAATATTAAAATTATGTGAATATATTTAAATATATTTATATCTACTTAGTATATTAATAATAATATTTTTTGTATGTTATTAGATGTGATTTTTTGTGTTTATTTTTTTGAAAATTTTCAAATCACTCTTCCCAATTATTTATTTATTTATTTTATATTTCTTGTAAATTTCTAATTAATTATCTCTTTTTTTTTAATGATACCGGTTACACGTAAATACGGTTAACTTTCAATTTGCAGGAAAGAGAAACTTTATTTTTGTCAAACGTGAAAATATTTGTTGACTGGGGTGTTTGGATTTCCTACTCAACATGATTATCTATGATAAAATTTTGGCTGAAGCTACCCTAGGTTGCTTTTACATCATGAGATAATCGATTTTTCTAATTGGGGGTCGATGTATTTTCAAATTTCTCATTTTTTCCTTCAAATTTCTCATTTTAATTATTAATTTTATTGTCCAAAAAAAACCTTGTAACAAATCTAGCCATATATTTTTAAATTACTGATGTATATATCAATATTACAATTCAAAAGACATCTACGACAATTGAAACCCATTTTGGTAAATACATACCTAAAGACAATTTGATTGCAAGTTTCCAAATAACGTTAAGTGTGAAAAGTTATTATGTTTTTAATATATATCCTAACAAAAATTTTACTTAAAATCAATTCTATAAAATCACATTAATTTCAAATCAATTCTGCCAAGCACACCCAAAAACACAAACGTCCAGCACTACCCAAATTTGTGTGAGCTTACAAGATTGGTGGTTTTTTTGTAAAATCGTGTTCAACCTTGATAAAATTGTACATTCATTTTCATTTCAATTAGTTAAACATTATTTTATTTGGAGCTATCCTTCAATCTTTGGGCCAATGTTGTTTCAAAATAAATTAGGATAAACTTGGAATTTTAATTATTTGATTTTCACTTGTTCTAAATTTGTTCTTACCGGAGATCGGTTGTAGGAGACGATCTGCTGGGTAAGATCAGCGAGCCTCCTTCACGGGTATGTTGGTTGCTCCAAGATGGGGGTGGTACATGCAAAAGAGACTCCAATGCTAAAGTTAGTATTTGTGGGAGTATGAGTCTCGTATAAGTAATGCATGTACCTTTGTGTAGATTAAGGTTTCGTTGGGCCTTGGGCCTGAGATCAGTTATGACCTAATTAGATAGCGGACCTCGTCTTGGCCGAGGTCTCCCAACGCGTGAGGTCATCCTGCACTGTGATACCGAGCTCGAGCTCAGCATAGCGGTACGGATAGTACACTAGCCCCCCAAGCTCTGAAGACCGTGGGTCGAGGAGTTAAGACCGAGCTCGTCAAGGGGCCATGGCCTTTCGCGTACGCCTTTCTGTCAAGATGCCATGTGTCGTAACCGTTGCCTCGTTCTTGAAAACGTGCAGGCGGCGTGTTAATGGGAAGTGACGGTTATGCAATGATGGTCGTGCTCGTCATAATGGGGCTCATTAAATGTGTCGCCAGTTTTGTTCCTTGGCTGACACGTGTTGTGGCCGTTTGAATTTTGGAGAACTCCTTCCACTTTACTCTTTGCATCCTCTTTCCTCTCTAGCTTCTTGAGCATGCCGATTTTCTTTGCCTTCCTGCTTCTGCCATCTCCGTTTTCCTCCGTCGCCTTCTCCGGCAACCAAGTTTTCCTCCTCTTGTTTCTATCTTTTCGTTTGTCAGAGGAGTACCAGGTACTTCGATCTCTCAATCTTCTCCCTCTTCTGAAATCTTTTCTCCTTCTTGATGGTTGGTAACAGTGGTGCCGCTCCTTCTGCGCTTGCCAAGGGCAAGGGTAAGGCACGCGGCAAGGCGGTGGCTGCTGGAACGGCCGCCGCCGAAAAGAAAAAGGGGGAGAACTAGCCAAAGGAACCCCTCACCGGCATTCCTGGCTACGACTGGGTCAGGAGTGACGTGGGGGAATTTTAGAGCATCTTTAGGTCGTTTATGGAGATCAACGCGATGTGGAAATCGCATAGGATTTTTGAATCCTCTCTTTCCAAGCTTATCCGGTTGGAACCGTGTCAGCCCGGTGAGTGTGTCTATATGGGGGGTCCTTTTGATAGACCATGGGCCAAGGGCCCAGTGACCAGAGCTATGGCTAGGAGGATACAGGAAGAGCTGGATGTTGAGAAGACTAATGGGCTTGTTAGGCCCAAGGTAATCTTCACTTGGAATGCTCTATCATGAAGAAAAGGCCTTAGTTCTACTTGTTTATATTGTACAGTTCATGCATAGTCTTTTGTATAGGTTATTTTTTGCCTTTGTATTGTGAGGCACTTTATTTGCTTTTTCCTAGTGATTGTATATTGTTTTTAAGGTAGGTTACTTGGAGAGTTTAACTCCATTTAACCTCCCTAGATGATACATTCATTTTACATTTTTTCAGTAGGAAAAAGGGGGTGACATTTAGCAATGCTTGAGGTGTAACTAGAAATTGGGCCTGAGTTGGGCCTAGGCTAAATTTTGCATATTGGACTCATTTTGCTCCTAATTTTTCATAGATTTGATTTAGCTAGGTCTCATCATCATATGATGAACCTAACTAAACCAAATCAAGGTTTTTCAAATTAATTCAAGGAGCAAAATGTGTTCAAGGCCGCCTAGCTCTCTTAAGTCTCCTTGGCCGAAATTCTAGTTGTTCTTCTTGAGTTTTGAAGCTTGCCTTGCAAGCTTCTAAACTCAAGTAAGGTAAGCTTACCTTACCATGGTTCTTAAGTGAACCATGGTCAAGGTTAGCTTCCCTTGCAAGCTTGCTAAACCGTAGGGAGTTAAGTAAACCTTACCATGGTTCCTAGTGAACCATGGTTAAGGTTAGCTTCTCCTAGAAGCTACCTTTTCTCTATATATTTGTAAATACCTCCTTTTTAGTCACTTTTGACATAAATGAGAATTGAACTTCAGAATTCTCTCTCAAGAGTCCTCTCCCAAAAACCGTGAGGAATTTCTACTCTAAGAAATTCACCAAAGGTTTCAAACCTAGCCTAGGTTTCTTAAGCTTCTACACTACACTAGAAGTAACCGAATCTTCTTCAAGGTTTCTCCTCCATGGAAGCTTTTGCTCATGGAGTTTCAAGCTTTTCTTGAAGTCAACCTCAAGGCATAATCGGTCCTAAGCATGGAGTCATTGAAGAGCAACAATCTTCTTCAATTAATCTCCATCACCTTCTGACGCCCCTTTCTTCTACATGTACCAGTGCTTTTTTAGGAATTTGGGCGTGCATCTTCGCTTTTTCCAATTTTAGTGTGATTTTTTAAATTTTTTCAACTCGGCTCCTTGCCAATTGCAGCCCAATAGTTGGGGTTTTCTGAGGGCCTTTCAGGTTCTATGTTCGACCCTAGGGATAGAGGTATCTCTCCCTGTCTTTCTTCATTTTTATCAACTGAAGCTGGGTGTACCCCCTTATGGTTGGGCTTCTTTGAGCAGTAGTAAGGCTAGGGGATTATTTTCCCTCTACTCCCAGTCTTACAAGAATTTCAAACAAGAGTTTTTCTGGGTTCGGCTTGTGGATGTCAACCCGCTAGAAGATGGGGTATTTTACTTCGGCGGGTTGCCGAGGTTCCCTCTTTATTGGCGGCAAGCTCCGGCCAGGTTTCATGGGTCGGCCAACCTTCAGTTGACGGCCTCGGAGGTTGCTGCCATTGCCGACCTAGAGGCGCTCCCTCGTCCCTTGGACTGCAAGCTTGTTTTGTCGCTTGCTAACTCGGTGTACAAGAAGAAGGGCCTAGAGAGTGAGTATCTCGTCTTTTTGGCTGTTAAGGTTTGTAAATTTTTCTTCCACTGACATATCTGATTCTTGTATTTGCAGGCATAATGGGCAAAAGCAAGTGGCGCGAGCTGAAGTCGCGCTACAACGTTGCCGAGATTGAGGTCCCTAAACCTCAGGAGGAGGAGGTGGCCCCCCTAGAGACCCGAAGAAAAAGAAAGAGGGGAGAGAAAGAGGCCGGGGGGACCTCTGCCCCTCGAGATCCCGAGGAGGTGACTTCGAAGGCTGCCGACGCTGGCGCAGTCGACCTCACTGGGAGTCTTCCGCCCGAGGGAGCTCCCAGGTTGTCGTCGAGGGGATCGCCTAGGCCGTCGAGCAGGTTGCCCAGGCCGCCGAGGTTAGTGCCCTTCTTTGTGGTTTTCCTGGTATATTGCCCTTTCTCGTTCTCCTGACTTAGGAGTAAAATTTTGTGTTTTTGTTTTTGTAGTCGAGAGATCCTGCCAAGGTCCCGGTGGCTCCAAGTTCGGGGGTACCAAGGGCGGGTACCCACGTTGCTGAGCAGGAGGCGCCTGTCTCTGCTTCTGCCGAGGCCCGCGGGAAGGGGCCGAGCTTCGAGGTCCCGACATCTACTCCCGCGACCTCGAAACCACAGTCCGGTCCTTCAAAGGGGCCCCCCTGAAGCCAATACCTTGCCCATCGCTTTGGAAAGGATCGTTCTCGGGTACGGCTGGACCATGTGAGCGCTTCGGAGGATTTGGACTCTCTGTGGAGCACGGGGGTGACCTCGGAGAAATTCTTTTCCAGGGACTCGCTGAGCACGGCTGATCAGGCTATGATCGAGTCGGTCGGGCCAGTAGAAGGCCTTGATTCTGCCGAGGTCTTCCTGTAGAGGACAATGGCCATCGTGGACCACTGGAAGCATAAGTGGTCCAAGCAACAGGAGGACCTAGCGAAGCTAAAGGGCCGAGTCCAGCCTTTGAGGGAAGAGAACAGGCTTTGAAGGAAGAGAACAGGGCCTTGGCGGGTGCTCTCGGTGATGCCAAGCTGCAGAATGAGGCTGAGCTTCAAGCCACCAGGAGGGAGCTGGAGAGAGTTCAGAAGTCCTTAGAGATTGCTCTGAGGTCTAATGAGACTCACGCTGCCCAGGTGAGTGAGCTGCAGGAGCTCGCCAATTCTTCCCGGGGTCGGTTGCGCTCCTTAGAAGACGAGGTGACCTCCTTGAAGGCTGATCTGGTGACAGCGACCGAGAAGCGTCTTTGTGACGAGGTGCTTCTTGGTGGGAAAGAAGAGGAGGTAGCCGCTCTAAAGGTGGACCTCGCGAAGATGGCTGCAGCGAAGGTGGAGCTGGAGCAGAAGCTCGTCGACACCGAGCGAGCTGTCCTGTTCGAGCACAAGAAGAGATTCCTCAAGGCTACTCGTCAGGCGAGGCTACTTGCACCAGGGTTCGACCTCTCCGCTATGCAAGTGGAGAAGGAGGTGCGCTTTGGGAAGCTGGTGAAAGAGGACGATCTCCAGGACAGCTCAAGCGACAATGCCTCTGCCTAGGCCGATTTTGTAATAGCTTAGTTTATTCTGTTCTACTTGATTTTTTCTTGCCCTTGGATTCATGTGTTGAACTCTTCTGATATTGTTGTGTATATATCACTTTTCGAGATTTTATCTTCGCGCTTTCGATGGTCCCATTTGACCTTCTATTTTTGAACTTATGTGTTGTGCACTTGTGGTTTTTGTGCTTTTTTGGGGCTCAAACTTGGCCTGGTGCAAATGATTCGTGTTAGGGTTCGAACTCGACCCTTGGTGAGATGAAAATAATTTGTACCGAGGTTCGAATTCGACTTCGGCCTACGGTGTGATAGAGCGTACCAAGGTTCAGACTCGACCTTGGATGAGAGTAAAATAAATTGTACCAAAGTTCGGACTCGACCTCGGATTAGATTGAAATAGATTGTACTAGGGTTCGAACTCGACCTCGGTTTAGGGTAAAATAAATCGTACCAAAGTTCGGACTCGACCATGGATTAGATTGAAATAAATTGTACTAAGGTTCGGACTCGACCTCGGGTGAGAGTAAAATAAATTGTACCAAAGTTTGGACTCGACCTCGGATTAGATTGAAATAGATTGTACCAGGGTTCGAACTCGACCTTGGTTTAGGGTAAAATAAATCGTACCAAAGTTCGGACTCAACCTCGGATTAGATTAAAATAAATTGTACTAAGGTTCGGATTCGACCTCGGGTTAGGGTTGAATAAATTGTACCAAGGTTCGAACTCGACCTTGGCTTAGCAAAAAGCATCTTACGGTGAAATGATGTAACATTGATAGAATATGAATAGAAAAGAATGAGCCATTTTATTGATGTTGTGGGTGTTCCTCGTTAAAAACCCTCTCAGCCAAAACCCATTTTTCTATTATTTGGGACAAAAGACTTAGTCGGGAAAAGAGTGCATAACTCATTCATACAAAGTCAACTGAAATAAAACTTGAGATGCGTAGCATTCCAAGTTCGCGGGATGGCTTTTCCGCTGAGTTTTTCTAGTCGGTATGCCCCGTTTTCCTAGTCTTCTACAACTCGGAATGGGCCACCCCAGTTGGGTGCGAGCTTTCTTTCTGATGTGTCTCTCCGTGCTTCGCCCATCAGTCGCCACACCAAGTCGCCAACTCGGAAAGAGCGAGGTCGCACTCGCGTATTATATCTTCTGGAAGCTCAGAGTTTGCAGGCTTCTTCATGAATCCGAGCTTCGTCTTTGAGCTCATCAATCAGGTCAAGGTCGGCTGCTATCTCTTGAGCGTTCTGCTTGCTGTTGAAGACCTGGTGTCGATGAGAGGTCTCCCCAACTTCTACTGGGATCATTGCATCAGCTCCGTAAGTCAGCCTGTAAGGTATTTCTTGCGTTGTTGACTAGGGGGGTGCAATGGTATGCCCAGAGGATGCTGGGGAGTTCGTTGGCTCATTGTCCTTTAGCGTTCCCTAGCCGCTTCTTAAGTTCTCGGAGGATGACCTTGTTGGCGGCTTCGGCCTGGCCATTGGTCTGTGGGTGTTCCACTAAGGTAGGGAGGTGTTTAATTCCGAGTTCCCGAAGGAAATCTTTGAAGCTCTAGGCAATGAATTGTCGGTCGTTGTCGGTAACAAGGGAATGCGGAATTATGAACCTGCATATGATGCTCTTCCAGGTGAATTTCCGTAGATTCTCAGTGGTGATCTTGGCGAGTGGGCATGCCTTGATCCACTTGGTGAAGTAGTCGATTGCCACCAAGAGGAATTTGACCTGACCCTTTGCGGGGGGGAACGGTCCTAGGATGTCTATTCCCCACTGAGCGAAAGGCCACGGTGACATCATCTGGTGGAAAGCTTCAGGCGGCTAGTGATGCGTATTGCTGAACTACTAGCACTCTTTGCACTTTTGCACGTAGACTTGACAATCCGACTTTAGAGTGGGCCAGTAGTACCCAGCTCGGAGTACCCTGGTCGCCATTGAGCGTGCTCCGGAATGCATGCCACATATACCCAGGTGGATCTCCTCTACGACATAAGAAGCTTGAGGTGTAGTCAAGTTTTTGAGCAATGGGGTGGAGATGCCACGCTTGAACAATTCGTCCCCGACAATTACGAACTTAGCTGACCTCATCTTCCGAGCTTCATCCTTATCCTCAGGTAAAACTCTTGCCTTTAAGTAGTTCGAAATGCCTGTCATCCATCCCTGTTCTTCGCTATCGCTGGAGTTGACGATCTTGTCGTCTAAGCTGGGTGAATGCAAGGTTTCTTGGATGATGGTCCGGTGTTGTCCAGGGCGTTTGGTACTAGCGAGCTTTGACAGGAGGTCAGCTCTGGTATTTTGCTCTCGCGGTACATGATATATAGTGAACTCGTCGAAGGACGAGATCTGCTGTGATGCCACATGGTAATATCGTTGTAGAAGAACATCCTTGGCCTGGTATGTCCCGTTAAGCTGCTCCACCATGAGTTTTGAGTCGCTGTTACAACTCACTCTTCGTGCTCCGAGGTCGCGAGCCAGCCTTAGCCTTGCGAGACGCGCCTCATATTCCGCCTGGTTGTTGGTCACCTTGAAGCCAAACTTGAGGGATTGCTCCAAAGTGACTTGATTCGGTCCTTCCAAGATGATACCTGCACCACCACCCTTAGAGTTGGAGGACCCATCAACATGTAAAGTCCATACCTGCGGTTCGTCGACTGAGGTTGACGTTAGTTCGGCTACGAAGTCGGCTAGGCATTGAGCTTTCAAAGCTCCTCGACTTTCGTATTAGATGCCGAACTCGGACAATTCTACCGACCATGCTATCATCCGCCCGGCGATCTCTGGCTTTCTCAGGATCTGTTTGATTGGGTAGTCGGTCTTGACGACTACCTGGTGGCTCTAGAAGTAAGGTCGAAGACACCGAGCTGCGATGACAAGTGCCAGTGCAAGCTTTTCAATCGTCTGGTATCATTTCTCCGTGTCTTGGAGAACTTGGCTGATAAAGTAGACTAGCGTCTGCATTTTTTGGTGCTCTTGCACTATAACTGCGCTGATTGCGCCTTCTGCCACGGCCAAGTAGAGGAGGAGGTCAGTTGTGTGATCTGGCCTCTAGAGGATTGGCAGAGTCGTGAGGAAGGCTTTGAAGCTCTTGAAAGCCTCTTCGCACCGGTCTGTCCACTCAAATTTTTTTGGCTTTCTTAGCAGAGTGAAGATGGGTCCTACTTTCTTCGCGAGCTTGTGATGGAACTACTTGGAAAAGATTGTTGTTGTTCCAAGTTCTCCATGCAAGGACCGAAGAAATTGTTGAGGTTGAACTCCTTGAGGTGGCGGAATCACCTTGGAGGATTCTCCAATGGTGGAGAAGCAATGGAGTAGGTTCGGTTACTTCCTAGCTTGTGAAGGAAGCTTGAGGAACCAAGGCAAAGTTTGAAGAAACTTTGATAGAAACCTTAGAGAGAGAGTTCTCTACGGTTTATAAGACTCTTGAATGAGAAAGAAATCTGATTTCTATTTCTCAAAATGTTCAAAAGTGATTACAAGAGAAGGATTTACAAATTTATAGGGAGAGGTAGCTTCTAGGAGAAGCTAACCTTAACCATGGTTCACTAGGAACCATGGTAAGGTGTAGCTAACCATCCATGGTTTCTAAAACTTGTAGGAGAAGCTAACCTTGACCATGGTTCACTTAAGAACCATGGTAAGGTCAGCCTAACCTACCAAGGTTTAGAAACTTGGAGGAGAAGCTTCAAAAACCAAGAAGAGTAGCATAGAAATTTCGGCCAAAGAGAAACAAGTGAGCTAGGCGACCAAGGCTCCATTTCCTCCTTTGAATTATTTCAAACATTATTGATTTGGTTTAGTTAGGTTCATCAAATGATGATGAGACCTAGCTAAATCAAATCTATGGAAATTTAGGAGTAAAATGAGTCTAATATGCAAAATTTTGCCTAGGCCCAACTCAGGCCCAATTTCTAAACACACTCCCTAGCTTTGCTAAATGTCACCCCCTTTCCCTACTGAAAAAATAGAAAATGAATGTATCAACAAAGGAGGTTAAATGGAGTTAAACTCTCCAAGTAACCCACCCTAAAATCAATATACAATCATTAATTAAAAGTAAGTAAAGTGCCTCACAAATACAAAGGCAAAATTAGACCTATACAAAGGAACTATGTACAAAATATATGAAAAAGGTCTTTAAGATCATCTCATTCCTCTTGGTTCTTTTAAGACATCACCTCTTGGATTCCTTGGCCTTGGCCATAATCTATCATCTTAGGAATGAAACGGGACAGGGAAACCAACCTTCCTGCCAGGCGTTGGACTTCCTTCACCATTTGAGGACTCTGCATCTGAATGATGGCTTTTCACTTCTCCGGGTTGGCCTCAATCCCCCTGATAGTGATCATGAAGCCAAGGAATTTACATCCCTAGACGCCGAAGACGCACTTCTCTAGGTTGAGACACATGTTGTGTCTCCTGATCTGGCTGAACACCTCGGCTAGGTCGGCAGCATGATCCTGGCGGTTTTGACCACCATGTTGTCAACGTAGACTTCCATGTTCCGCCTGATCTGCTGGTGGAAAACTTTGTCCATCAGCCGCTAGTAAGTGGCCCCTGTTTTTTTGAGACCGAATGGCATCACCCGGTAGCAAAAGTTGGCGTGGTCGGTGATGAACGATGTGTGCACCTCGTCTGGTGGGTACATCATGATCTGGTTGTACCTGGAATAAGCATCAAGAAAGCTGCGGAGGGCGTGCCCGGATGCTCCATCGACCAGTCTGTCGATACTCGGTAGGGGATACGAGTCCTTGGGGCATGCTTTGTTCAGATCAGTGTAGTCGACGCACATGCGCCACTTCCCCGAGCTCTTCTTCACCAGGACCACATTTGCCAGCCACGTGGTGTACCTGACCTCACGGATGAAGCCTGCGTTCAATAGCTTGTGCGTCTCGATGATGATGGCCTTTCGCCTTTCACCACCGACCTTCCTCTTCCTCTGGGCGACTGGCTTCGCCTCCTTGTGAATTTCCAACCTGTGACAGATGAAGTTAGCATCTATACCTGGCATGTCGGCGCTGGACCATGCAAAGAGGTCGGCGTTCTTGGAGATTTCATCTTCGAGTTGTCGCCGTAACTCCGGGTTCAGTTGCCTGCTGATTTTCGTGCATTGCCCAGGAAGCTTTCCGATCTAGAGGTCATCGAGCTCGTCGATAGGACTCGGTCGTTCATCATGGGAGTCCGACCTCGGATCCAGGTCAGTGATATCCACGTGGGTGATGTGAGCCACTGTGGGGGGATCACTTCGGCAACGCTCGTCGGATGAAGAGACTTTCAGACTTTCGACGTAGCATTGCCGAGCTGTCTTCTGGTTTGCCTTGACGGAGATAATCTTTCCATCACTCCCTGGAAATTTCATAGTGAGGTGCGGGGTAGACACCACTACTCCGAGTTGGTTCAACGTCGGTCTTCAAATAATTATGTTGTAGGACGTGTTGGCTTCCACGAGGAGGTATCAGACCATAATCCTCCTTGTGTCGGGAGAGGTTCCGAAGGTCGTCAGCTGGTCCACGTATCCTCGAGTGTGTACTCGCTCTCCTGCAAATCCAACTAGTGGTTCTGTGTGAGGTTGAATAAGGGAATGAGGGATGTCTAACCTGAGGAACATCAGCCAATATAGGACGTCAGCCGAGCTTCCTTGATCAATCAACGTCTTGTGGACCTCCCAATTGGCGACCTCCACGGCGATGACCATTGGATCGTCCTGGTTAAGGCAGACGCCAGTGTAGTCGTCGTCAGTGAAGGTGATCGGCAGTGAGCTTTGGTGCGAGGCTGAGGTAGTGGAGTGGACGTTGTTGATACTGCGCAGGTGTCTTTTGCGGGTCGAGCTGCTGGATCCTCCCCCTGCAAAGCCTCTTGCAATTATGTTGATTACTCCCCGTAGGGGAGATGACGTTGTTTCCTGGCTTACCTCGGCCTGCACTACGCCACCAGCATTTTGATGAGAGCCAGAGGGTTGGTCTGCGCGAGCTCCCAACCCACGACGTCTACCCCGTCCTCTTCCATTGTAGCCTCCTGATGGAACTACTTGGAGAAGATTGATGAATCTTCAAGTGCTCCATTCGAAGACCTTTAAACTCTTGAGGTTGACCACGAATTTGGATGAGGAACTCCTTTGAAGAAGCTTCAATGGAGAAGAATCACCAACGAGGTTCGGTTACTCCATGAAAGAGTGATGAAGCTTGTTGAACAAGCTAAAAGGTTGGAAACCTTTGAGAGAAACTTAGAGAGAAAGTTTCTCCAAGAAATTTAGGACTTTAAGAGGAGAGAATTTGAGTCAAATTCTGATTTCATGTCTCAAAAAGTGAAGTACAATGAGCAATTTAGAAATATATAGGGAGAGGTAACTTGTAGAAGAAGCTAACCTTAACCATGGTTCACTAGGAACCATGGTAAGGTGTAGCTAACCATCCATGGTTTCTAAAACTTGTAAGAGAAGCTAACCTTGACCATGGTTCACTTAAGAACCATGGTAAGGTCAGCCAAACCTACTAAGGTTTAGAAGCTTGGAAGGAAAGCTTCAAAGCTTGTAAGAGAAGCTAAAATTTCGGCCAAGAATAAAAGGAATGAGCTAGGCGGCCAAGGCTCAAAAATGCTCCATGATTTATTTCAAAAATATTTGATTTGGTTTAGTTAGGTTCATCATATGATGATGAGACCTAGCTAAATCAAATCTATGAAAAATTAGGAGCAAAATGAGTCTAATATGCAAAATTTTGCCTAGGCCCAGTTCTGGCCCAATTACTAGTCACACCCTCAAGCATTGCTAAATGCCACCCCTTTTTTCCTACTGAAAAAAATATAAAATGAATGTATCAACAAAGGAGGTTAAATGGAGTTAAACTCTCCAAGTAACCCACCCTAAAATCAATATACAATCACTAGTTAAAAGCAAGTAAAATACGTTACAAATACAAAGGCAAAAATAAGCCTATACAAAGAGACTACTATATGTACAAACATATGAAAAAGGTCTTTAAGATCATCTCATTCCTCTTGGTTCTTTTAAGATATCACCTCTTGGATTCCTTAGCCTTGGCCATAGTCTATCATCCCCTCCCTCTTGAAAAGGATTTGACCTTAAATCTCGAGGGTCTTCATGATTATGGGCCACACCTACAAATAAATAATAAAATTCATGAGAGGTGATATTCTTAACAAATAAATGTGAAAGGTATATCCTAGAAGGAATCCTTTCATGGAACCTAAAGAAATCTATGATACTAGACCTTCTAATATAATGAATAGGATCCTCTCCTAAATATAGACTAGGTATATTACTAAATCCTAAAAATGTGCTAAAACTAAAACTTTAGCACACTAAAGACTTAATCCTAAAAACTAAAGCATCTTGTCTAAAGTACCTTATGTGGTAACCTAGGCATTTCCTAGAAAATAAGGAAAATACTACTAAGAAATTTCCTAAACAATTTTGGATTATATTATTTTTTGGATAGTTATGAAAAGAATTTGTCACAAGGAACCTTGAAGGTTCAGATGTTATATCCAACAAATAATATATTCCATAAATTGGGTGCATTATTGAAACAACTGAGGTAGGAAAAGTCCTACACAAAGGAAGGCTATCTACCTTGGGCACCACCAAGGAAGTAGCATGAGAAGTGGAACTAAGTGAAGTCCACTTCTCCTTCACCAAATCTTGAAGTTGAGACTCTTTTTCTTTAAAAATAATGGATTTATGAATCTCCTCCTCAAGACTAGTGGCAGAATGAGGGCAAGAGTTAAGATCTTTATGAATAAAGAGAATTTTTTTCATAGGATTTTTAGTACTAAAACAATTCTCTTTAGTCACAAATCCTTTAGAGGATATTTCTTCCTCTTTACTCTTCCCTGCACAAAGTTCTTTCTTTTTTTCTATTTCTTCTTTTCTTTTGATTTTCATTTGTCTTCTTCTTTTGTGTTTTCTCATGTCTTCTTTCAATTTTTCTTCTTCTTGTTTAAGAATTCTCAACTTCTCATCTAGGATAGCAAGTTTGGCCTCTCTTTCAATTTTCTCCTTCTCTTTTTGAAAGGCCTCTTGCTTCTTCCATAGTTTAAGTGATTTTAGCTCTTTTGTTAAGTAAGAAATGCTTTTAGGAGAGCTATCACTTCCACTATAGTTGGATTGTTGATACATTTTAAACAACAAGATTTTTCTCTTCACACAAAAATAGATTTTAAGAAAATAATATTTTTGAAGTGCTTAGACTTGGCACTTAGAGGTCTAAGAGTACAAATTGAACTATGGAGGGAGGTGAGCTACTAAAGAGCCACTTAATAACCAAGCCTCTTCAAGTAAAAATCTCTAAACCCCCTTGTACGTTTGCCTTGCACAAAACAATTTTCACAAAGATATTTTTCAAAGAAAAATAACAAGCAAGTGCCTAAAGTGTACAATTAATCAATACTTGAAAACATAAATGGAAACAAAACATAGATTGCTTGAAAACTTAAATTGCTGAAAACATAAATTGCTTAAAACATAAATTGCATGAAATCTTAAAGACAAGAAAACATAAACTAGGCGTTGAAAACAATTAAACCTATGTGAGAGCTTAAAAGACACCAAAGACCTTTAAGGACCCTCTCACAAGTACTACACGGTTTTACTATTAGAACACTTAAAGAGAGATGGAGATACACCAAAGGCACTCCAAGACACTCCTTAATAAAGGCCTTGTACAAAAAATGAGAAGTTGAAAAATGTACAAGAGATAAAATGTAAATTTACACCAAATGAAATGCAAATTTACACTAAATGAAATGTAAATTCACATTCAAATGAAATGCAAATTCACTTGAAATGAAATTAATGGCTGCAACAAAAGTTTTTAGAAACAAAATTCAGCCACTAAATTAGTGACAAATTTAGTGATGGATTTAGAAATAGAAATTTTTGAAATTAAAATTTCCGTCACTAAATTTGTTACTAATTTCTTGTTTTCACAAAAAATTTTACTAAAATTTGGTTGTTCCTTTTCTTCCAATTCCAGCCACCAATATTGCTGCCCTCACAATTGTATCACTCCACTTTTAGAAGTATCCTTGATGATGGATACTTCTAGGTGTTTAGAACTCAAAGCCAAAAATCCAATGGAGAAGAAATTCTTCTAGGTTGCCACCAAAAAGCCTTCAATATTGACTTCCTTTGAGCTTGGCCTTCAACACCTTCAAGGAGCACTCAACACAGCTTAAGTGATGGAATAACAAGTCTAAAAACTGAAAATGCACAATTAGGAACAGCTACACCAAGTGGTGGAAAGCAATGTGACAAGACTAGAAGGAATTCCAAGAAAAGACAAGCAACAAATAAAGCACTATTTGAAAGCTATTACACAAAGGAATTCCTAACAAAGGCACTAGAATGGATTACAAAATAGAAGCTAAGATTAGAAATGAAAATAAGACACAAAAAATGTGACTGGGACTGAAAATTTGAGCACAAACACACACCAAAAATCGAGAGCTAGTAAACTAGTTTTTCACTCCTTTTGGCTTTTTCTTTTGCTATTTTCTTTCTTTTCTTTTTGCAATATATTTTTCATTTATTTTTCTTTTAAAAACCAGGAGTTTTAATGCCTTTTTAACATATATGAAACTCGGTTTTGATGAATTAAAACTGCTGCAAAAATTTTCACACAAAACAAGAGGTTTTCACATGCATCATTAAACTAGTGCTTCACAATTTTGTGATATTTTTATGTCAAATTTTTAAGCACTTTTTCTTTTGCTTTTCTAATTCTTTTCACACACTTAAACCTCTGTTTTGCCTCTGTTTTAATGAGTACAAGAATTATAAAATTTTCAGCCACACCAAAGAATTGAAGAGAACCTAATAGGAGAATTTTCTTGACAAACTTTTTAACAAGACATAAAGGAAACCTAACTCTAGGAAATTTGCTAGGACTAATAGTAAATTAAGAACTCAAACATGTAAATCAAAAGCACATGTAGTAAGGTTCAGATTTAATAAGAAAAAACGCACCACAAAATGCTTCACAAACAACACAAAAAAAAATTAGGTCAAACAAGCTAGTCTAGGAATTTTCAACATGTAAAAGGACTACACATAACTTCTATGACAAAACAAGTGATTCAAAAACAAAATCTATGCTCAATGAATGTTGTCCAATCACGGAAACATGTTATAGAATGGAGAGACTCAAACAAAATACAAAAAATGCACAAGTAGAGAAGAACCTAGGCGCACACATAAAAATTGATTCAAGAAGAATTAGGAACAAGCAAACATGAATCAATTAGTTCATATCAGACATATAGGATCCATCAAAATGTGTATTAGGCTTAGATCCATACAGAAAACACAAATTTAGACAAAGATAAGGAAGGAACAACATGGATTCAATGAAAAAAAATTAGGAACACATAACCTCAAGAGCACTAGGCTCTAGATACCAAAACTGATGGAACTACTTGGAGAAGATTGATGAATCTTCAAGTGCTCCATTCCAAGACCTTTAAACTATTGAGGTTGACCACGAATTTGGATGAGAAACTCCTTTGAAGAAGCTTCAATGGAGAAGAATCACCAACGAGGTTCGGTTACTCCATGAAAGAGTGATGAAGCTTGTTGAACAAGCTAAAAGGTTGGAAACCTTTGAGAGAAACTTAGAGAGAAAGTTTCTCCACGAAATTTAGGACTTTAAGAGGAGAGAATTTGAGTCAAATTCTGATTCCATATCTCAAAAAGTGAAGTACAATGAGCAATTTAGAAATATATAGGGAGAGGTAGCTTGTAGAGGAAGCTAACCTTAACCATGGTTCACTAGGAACCATGGTAAGGTGTAGCTAACCATCCATGGTTTCTAAAACTTGTAGGAGAAGCTAACCTTGACCATGGTTCACTTAAGAACCATGGTAAGGTTAGCCAAACCTACTAAGGTTTAGAAGTTTGGAAGGAAAGCTTCAAAGCTTGTAAGAGAAGCTAGAAATTTCGGCCAAGAATAAAAGGAATGAGCTAGGCGGCCAAGGCTCAAAAATGCTCCATGATTTATTTCAAAAATATTTGATTTGGTTTAGTTAGGTTCATCATATGATGATGAGACCTAGCTAAATCAAATCTATGAAAAATTAGGAGCAAAATGAGTCTAATATGCAAAATTTTGCCTAGGCCCAATTCTGACCCAATTACTAGTCACACCCTCAAGCATTGCTAAATGCCACCCCTTTTTCCCTACTGAAAAAATATAAAATGAATGTATCAACAAAGGAGGTTAAATGGAGTTAAACTCTCCAAGTAACCCACCCTAATATCAATATACAATCACTAGTTAAAAGCAAGTAAATTGCCTTACAAATATAAAGGCAAAAATAAGCCTATACAAAGAGACTACTATATGTACAAACATATGAAAAAGGTCTTTAAGATCATCCCATTCCTCTTGGTTCTTTTAAGATATCATCTCTTGGATTCCTTGGCCTTGGCCATAGTCTATCACCTCCTTAGTGACCTTCCTATCGTTGGACGTATTGGCCGAGGTGACCCGCTTGGACGAGTTTCTCAATACGGTCTCTGAGTGTGCAACACTCTTCAGTGGTGTGACCGTGGTTTCTATGGTATCTGCAGTGCTTGGATTTATCTGCACTGTTGGGCCTGTGACCTGGTGGTCGTATCTCCCCCCTTATTTGCCTTGGCAGTCTTCTTGAACTGGCTGTCATTGGTGACCTTCATCTTGTCTTTGTGACCATGGTCAGGCTTCGCTTGTGACTTTCCACGAACCTGGTCATGAAAAGTGGAGTGCTCTTCCATCTGTATGTACCCTGCAGCTCGGGCACGGAGTTCGTCCATGTCGGCGGGAGCTCGGCGACACAGGCTGTCCACAAAAGGTCCTGGCTTGAGCGCCATGAGCATGGCATGTAGGGCGACCTCGGGGTTCAGGTTCTGAATCTTGACCGAGATGCTGGCAAAGCGCTCCATGAACGCCCTCAATGATTCGTCGTCGCCCTGTCTAAGACTGGCCAAGGTGGCGGAGGTGATGTGGTTAGGCCGACTCGTGGCATACTGCACCGTGAATCGCCTTACCAGGGTATCAAAATTGTCAATCGACTCAGCAAGTAACTGGGTATACCAGTTGAGTGCAGCCCCCTTGAGCGAGGTTGGAAAAACCCTACACAGAATAGCATCATCATTAGTGTAAAGGTTTACCTGCGTAATATACAGGTCGATGTGCTCGTCTGGATCCGTCGTGCCGTCGTAGCGGTCGATGTGAAGGGGTTTCCAGCCGAAAGGTAGGGGGGTCTCCATAATGCCATCCACAAAAGGATGGCGGCGGATGCTCGTCCGATTGCCTAGAGCCTGGGCATGAGCGACACTTACTTCATGGGCCGAGTTGTTCGTCGATGCGTGTGACCGATGTGTGGCAGGCCGGGGAGTCGGTGCCCTAGGTGCTGTCGGTGGTTGAGAAATCGAATGCCCTCTTCCTCGTGTTGGTTACTCGGTTGAGGAGGTTGATCAGAAGGGCACCGAGGAAGCTGGGCGCGAATACGCTCATTCTCAGCGTGCAGCGCTGCTAGGTCAGCTTCGTTAGCAGTACGCAGCGCTGCTAGGTCAATTTCGTGAGTGGCACGCATGCTTTGCAGATCGGCGGTGTGCTACTGCCGCATTTGTTCGATTTGCTCGATCAGCCTTCTCAATGCTGCTTCGTTGTCCATGCTTGTTGTGTGATCTACGTCGTCTGCTGCTCGTCTACTATGGCTTCGGGTGAAAACCATAAGCGTGGCCGATAAGAGCTGTCTTGATCGACCCCACGGTTGGCGCCAAATGTTCTTATCGGAGATCGGTTGTAGGAGACGATCTGCTGGGTAAGATCGGCGAGCCTCCTTCACGGGTATGTTGGTTGCTCCAAGATGGGGGTGGTACCTGCAAAAGAGACTCCAATGCTAAAGTTAGTGTTTGTGGGAGTATGAGTCTTGTATAAGTAATGCACGTACCTTTGTGTAGATTAGGGTTTCGTTGGGCCTTGGGCCTAAAATCAGTTATGACCTAATTAGATAGTGGACCTCGTCTTAGCCGAAGTCTCCCAGCGCGTGTCCGAGGTCGTCTTGCGCTATGATACCGAGCTTGAGCTCGGAATAGCGGTACGGATAGTACAAAATTGTTTTTTAATTTTGAATTTTGATATTCAGCAATATGATACCGAATTCATGATTTTTATATGTTCATTGTATCCCTCCTGGTATTATTAATTATATGATTGTTTGTTTGTGGGGACTTTTTAAGTAATTGTAATTGAGTGAAATTATTTAGAGTTTAGACATGTGCATAATCTTCTAGTTTTTAGTTTATATACATATTATCTATATATCCTTTTAATCCTTGTCATCTATTCTTATAAGAATTAAAAGATAAAGTTTATAAAATTATAAGAATTGAAATAAAAGAAAATTGGTACACAATATACTGACTAAAAAACATGTATTTAATTATAAGAAACTAAAAGATTAAGTTCATGAAAGTTAGGTGTGTAATAAAGATTATATGGGAGATTAAATTTAGGGAGGTGTATTGGATTAGAATTTTAAAGGACTTTTTTAGTTAAAAAAACTCTTATGGATTTTAAAAGACTTTATAGGATTTTCATGATTTTTAAGACTGTAGGATTCTGCAAGACTTTAAATCAAGATTTTAATGGATTCTACAAGACTTTTAAATCAGGATTTTAATGGATTTTACAAGACTTTGTGGATTTTGTAGAATTTTCGTGGATCTTTGACAAATAATAAGATTTCAAAAAAAAATTCATACATTGAAATTTAAAAAGAGTCAAAGACAAAAATAATAATAAAAAAAATGTCTAGATACATAATAATAATACTAATTCTCCATAATATCATATCCTCTTAAATAGCATTCATCCACATATATATTCATAGTTATATTAGTCCTCTAAGCATTAATGTCTTCTCGCTCTTACTCCTGAGTTTGAATAATAAGCTCAAAAGTATTATAATCTTCATTAACCATAATATTGAAGATGAAGGATCAAATACCTTGGTCATTATAAAAATTATGTAAAAATGGAAATATATAAACATAAAATAATTTTTTAGATAAAAAATCAGTATATGCGATACTGAGAAAATATTTAGATAAATAAATTTTTTTTATATAAACGGAAGTACTTAGATACAGAAAAAAAAAAAAAAAAATATATATATATATATATATATATTAGTATTTTAGTTATATATTCACTACAAGGAAAATGATAAATTGTGACGGACAAATTGCGACGGTTATCTAGAAACCGTCGTCGCTTTGATATTGCGACCCATCATACGACAGTTTTTCAAAACCGTCGCAAAATTTGTAGAACATTGTGACGGTTTATGATAAACCGTCGCAAACTTTGTTTAACATTGCGACGGTTTACCAAAAACCGTCGCAAAATTGTTCAACATTGCGACGGTTTATCGTAAACCGTCGCAAAATTTGTTGAACATTGCGGTGGTTTATGATAAACCGTCGCAAAATTTGTCGAAGATTGCGACAGTTAATCATAAACCGTCGCAAAGTTTTTTTAACATTGCGACAGTTAGTCATAAACCGTCGCAAAATTTTCAGCATTGCGACAGTTTACTATAAACCGTCGCAATCTACAAGATAATTTTTTTTTATTAAAATTAATTTTTTTTATAAGTATTATGTATATTATCTTAATAAACTTATATTTTATTAACAATTTTATATATACTTCCTTTAACATGAGGTACACGATTTTTTTTCTTTATATAATTTCAAAATCGTGGCTAGAATATAAATTTATCTTTCAACAAACTTATGAATTTATCTTGTATGTAAGATGTGTTAGAGTATATAAATAAATATAATTATCATTTTATAACTTAATTTTTGAGTTATCAGATCACATATTATTGAATAATTTACAATGTTAAATTTTATAAATTTTATTTTAAATTCCATCTTTATAACACTATTAAAAATATAAAAATAAATATGTTAAATTTTATAAAAATCTAGTTTAATTTATTTATGATATAAATATGTTTTTAATATCTAATATATATTTTTAGATGATAATTTATTTTAAAATATATCTTATAATAACAATTCTAAATGGAACATAAATCTTCAGATTTTTCTTATTTTGATTTTTTTAATTAATATATACAATTTTACTATTTTGATTGTTTCAATCAACGTATACAATAAATAAAAAACACAAAAGATAAACATGCATGGACAAATTTTATTTTATCAAAAAATTAATTATTTTAATATATTACACTATATATGTGAATATTAAGACATATATATATATATATATCAATATATATATTATAATTAAACTTTTTTAAAAATTAATTCATTATTAATAAAAAAATTTTATCACATGAGAATTAATTTCTTTCAAAAATTTGACAGATATCAAATAAATAAATATTTTTTCAGAATCTATATTTTATTTTATTAGAATATAATTTTTATTTTTTAAAATATATTATTTTTTAGATAAAAAATTATGTATATGTCAAATAGTAGTGGGGGCAAGTGCCCCACTATTCCAAACGTGCATCTGTCCCTATATATATATATATATATAATATAGGAGGTTATAATTATACCGGTGTAACTTTCACTAAGTATTATGACGCTCAATAACTTTATATTAAATGTAAATTTTGTAAATCCAACCGTTAAATTGAAAGTTTATATCACTTTATAAGTGTATATCAAATTTTGTTAAAATTAAACAACTGGAAGGTAATCAAAGTGTTTATATTTTAGTGTATTTTGAAATGAATATATTACATCAATTTTGTTTTATAAAAATGAAGTATCAAATCATCTTGGATTAATATAAAGTTTTGTATATATATTCTATGAGAGATATGAACTTTCAATCTAACAGTTGGATTTACCAAATTTACATTTAATATAAAGTTATTGAGCGGTGTAATATTTAGTAAAAGTCACATTTAATATATATATATATATATATATATATATATATATATATATATATGAGGGGGGTTATAATTACATCGGTGTAAATTTTAGTGTTACACTGCTCAATAACTTTATATTAAATGTGAATTTTATAAATTCAACCGTTAAATTGAAAATCTTTTACTCTTAAATCATATATACAAAATGTTATATTAATCGAAGATGATTTCTTATAAAATTAAATTCAATCTGTCGAAAAATTTATATTTTCGATGAGAAAAGTTTTGTAGGAAAAGCTATATTATTGATGGAATATTTCAGAAAAATTTATATTTGTCGAAAATGTAAGAACTGGTTTTAAATTTGATATGAAAATATTATGATATAATTAGATAAAATTTTAAGTTTGTATTTTATTAATGGTTGATAATTAAAAAATAAAACAAGGATAAATACATTTTTTGAATATTATATGTTTGATTTAAGATAACTTACAAAATAACTCTTGGTAAAGTTATTCAGCTCAATAACTCATGGTGTGTGTTGAATTTCATCGATCCAATTAATTGTTAATTTAAAAGTTATTAAATTTTACTAATAATTAATATAAAAAATTTAATTAGTTTTAGAATAAATTATTTGCTAATTAACAATATAATTGAAATATTAATTATTTTAAATTATTTAACTAAAATCTTATTAACAATTTACTATATGATCTTAATATTTTTGTATAACTAATATCTGCTTTTAAATTTGATATGAGAATATTATATATAATTAGATAAGATTTTAAGTTAGTATTTTATTAATAGTTGATAATTAGAAAATAAAACAAGGATAAATACATTTTTTTTTCAATTTTATATGTTTGATTTAAGGTAAATAAATATATTAAATTAATTAATAATTATTTAAAATATTAAAATTTAATTTATAAGTATGTAATAAATAAATATTTATAATTTTATAAATTATATTATCATTATAAATTATAAAATTAAATAATTTAAATTATAATTTTAAATAGAAATAAGTAGATGTTAATTATAAAAGTAAGTACATATAAATAAAGAATAACTAAATATATTATTATTATTATTATTATTACTATTATTATTATTATTCATAATATAAAATTATTATATATTATTATTCTAGTACAAATATGAGATTGTATATTTGAGGATAACTTAAATGAATTAATTTGTACAAGTTATACTGACAACATACATATACATTTCGGTAGTCTACTCATCAGAACTTCACAATTAAGCGTGCTTGACATGGAGTAGTACAGGGATGGGTGACCTTCTGGGAAGTTTTTCAGAAATTGCACAAGTAAGGATAAAACACGCTAAATAGTGAAATATTGTGAAATAGAACCCTTCAGAGGCCAAATATGAGGATTGTTACATTAATAAATTTATTAAAATTAAAAAAAAAAATTCAACAGGTAAAAAAAGAGTCGTAATATTAATTTAGAGGCAGTTGGTGCGACAATTGATGAAAGGGTTGCAATGTTAATATAGAGGCAGTTGGTGCGACAGTTGATGAAAGGGTCGCAATTCCAAGTTTGCGACGGTTTGTGCAACGGTTCTGCTAACCGTCGCAAAATTTCCTGGTGACGGACAATTCTGCGACGGTTCCCAAACCATCGCAATGTTGTCTTTGCGACAGTTCTAACCGTCGTAATGTAGGCCATATAACCATCGCAAAATCGTCATTTTCTTGTAGTGATTATATGATAATTTTTTAACAATATTTATAAATGTGAATTATTCTAACAAATATTTTAACAATATTTCCTTTTTTTTAAAATAAGTTAATGGAGGCATTAACCCTAAACCCTAAAAAATTAGCTACTGCAATGTCTTATGTTAATTTCCTCTTCTTTAAATATAAAAAAATCATAATTTCACAATATAAAAATTAAAAAAATTCATAGTAAAAAAAATAACATAATTGTTAAGTCATAAAATGATGAGGAATAAGAGTAACAAACTCAAGGAAATGAGAGAGATCACAGTTTTTATGCTGAGAGGGTTTTTCCTTCAGCTATATATATATATATATATATATATATATATATATATATATATATATATATATATATATTGTAGAGATCATGATATCAATTTCATCTTTTAACTTTCCATTTTCTTGACGTGTGTTATAAAAAAAATATCACTTAAAAGTTAAAATTTCAAGCGTTTTTTTGTGTTATATAAAGGGAAAAATTCAACTAAATAGAATAAAATAGAGAAAGTAAATTAAAGAGAACGAAGAAAAAAATAGAGCAAGTCAATGATATTGTCATTTACATATCGGAGTTTAACAAAATAGGAGAATGGAATGAGCATGTCATTTACATATCGGAGTTACCCAAAATAGGGGAATGAACAATACTACAATATTATATATGAGCAATGAACAATAGTGTAATATTATTAGCAAAGAAAAAATGGAGATAGAAGACAGAAGCATGGAAAAAAAATGAAAAATTCACTTAAAATTTTTTGAAGCACTTGAAAAGTCACTTTAAACAATCTTCCAAAATCTTATGAGTTTGGATGAGATTGTTTTATGAATTTAGTATTTATAGATAGCACTAGAAAGTCCTTCAAAATCTCTCTAACATAACAATCCTTTAAAATCCTTATATTTTTCAATACCAATGGATTGTTTTTAACTTGTAAAAAATCTCAAATGAATACCAATGGATTTTTATGGACTCTTTAAAAAATCTTGAAAATCCAAATTGAATACCACTGGATTGTTTTTAAGTGACATAAAATCTTGATTAAATACCAACTGACTTATTTACTCAAAAAAAGTCTTTTAAAATCTTATAAAATCCCAAACCAATACATCCCTCTTAAGTTTCTTTTTTTTTTTTTTTTACAACTTTTGGGTTTACTATGATATTTATGTGACATTAGAGCTAGAGTTTAATTACAGTTATATGAGATGTTTTAGTTCAATTTTATAATTATTTTTTAGTTTGGACACATTTGAAAAAAGTTTGATATGTGAACCTTTTATCGATCCGAGTTTTATTTTTAAGTTTATTTAAAAATTGTGCACTTATAATGTAGTACTAATTAGAAAAAGTGTTTTGAGATAAACAGAATAATTAATATTAAAAAAGAATAATATAGTAAATTTAATATTATTTTTGTTTGTGTTGTCTATTTTTTATTAAATAATGGACATCATAAATAATTATCCAATAATATAAGCATGTTTATCTTGTCCTTTTCTTTTTTGTCTAATACCTTAGTGTGTGTCAAATAAAAGTATTTGTGGTGCCATTTGATTATCCTTTTTTAAGGAAATTAAAATATAGTTTAATTTGATTTGAATGTATTACAAAACTCAAATCAATCTTTTGCAATTTGATTTGATTTAATTTTTATAATTTTAAAAAAAAAAATTATTTAAAAATTAGCAAAAATTATGTAATGTTATCTTATTTGTCTAAAACTCATAAATTGAAAATAAAATTACAAATATATGAACACTAAAAATTCTTGATCAAACCAATTGTTATCTTATTATTTTTGTGAAAAATCTTTTTAATTATAATTTTAGTTATCATATTATATATATATTTTTTTTTTTCTCATATATATATATATATATATATATATATATATATATATATATATATATATATATATATATATATATACCAGATAAGGGTATGAGTACCAGGTCAAATATAAGAAAGAACCGAGGAGTCCTCGATATGACTACACTGAGGAGTCCTCGGATCATTACAATAACCTACTTAACTAGTTTATTACGGATAAACACTAATGAATTCTCTCATGGGCCTACATATGGGCCTAAGCCCATTAAGGTTAGTATAAATAAGTGTGATTAGTGAAAAACAAAGGTACGTTTTCATAACTACCAATTTGATTAACATTGATATCTCTGAGACCGATGACTGACTTAAGCACTGGAGTGCCTTTTGCAGGTATTCTTCTCTTTCCTTAGGATATATCATGGAAGACGAAGAGCTAGCAGGAGTAGTAAAATTATTGGAATAACCTCGTGCAGATACAATATATATAATTTGTGTCGAAGTATTTTGATGTTTTGAATAGTTATGTGTCATTGTTGTATACCAATCACCTATCCGAACCATTTTGAAGGAAAAAACGTGTTGACATATAATTCGCGGTTCAATTTGGTTTAAATTGATTTTACATTTTTAAATTACAAGTCAAATCAAATTGTGTGGTTTAATAAAATAAAAAAATTGAACAAAATAATTAATTTCTTTTATTTTTTTTATCAATTTTTTTTATTAATTTAGTTCGATTTTGACTTGTATCAAACACGCACTTAAAAATTAAAAGTATGATTCATTTTTCGTGTATAATTCCTTTCTTAGCGCGTGAATACACGCTCTTAATTTGTTCAACTATCACCTTCTCAGGCACAAATTACTATTACTATTACGATAAACGGATTACGTCACTGGTCTATTGCCTTTGGCATCTTTGGTTGATGATGACGCATATTAGTTTCTATTTTCCTTTTAGTTCAAGGGAGAAGACGTGGCCATTATTGGAGTATCAATTTAATTTATTAGTCACAAATATTATCATCACGTTAGTAATATTTATTTTAATTTTTATAATATTTATTGGTGTGATGTATATATTGTTTTGAACTTTAGTCACTTTTAAAAAATATATAAAAGAAGTACATGAAAAAATAATTTTTTTAAGTAAAGATCGACAATTTATATAGCTATATTTTTAGGCGATGTTTTCCTTTAAATATATACATGTGTGTGTCAAGCTCTCATTTTCTCAGTGGTTATCAACTTTTGGGTCATTGCATTTGTAGCGAATCAAATGCTTCTTCCGGGTGGAAAACCAATTTCACCCTCATTAATATATGCAATGTGAATCATTACCTAAACATTGTTAAAAAAAAAAAAAAAAAAATGACTCACGACACACTTCAAATTAATTCCCTGTTCCTTTTCTCGTGTCCAAGATAGAAAATGTAGCCATATAATAAATAGTAGTAACATAAACAATTACTTTGAATGGATGGGTGATAATTTGATAAGCAAAATTAACTATTTTGACCAAAACCATAGCCCCGTAATCCTATGATATCATAAAGTATTATTTTAATTATAATTGTTAAAGTGTGGAGTGTGGGTCTAATAGAAGAGAATGGGATGATCTAGTTGGTGTTTTAAATTTGGAAGGTTTCGTATGATTAAAAAAGTCGAGATTGGCTAGTTAGATTCAAGCACTTCTAACTTATATATACACTTTTGTACTATGTTAAATTGTAAAATGTAAATGCAATAAGAGAATATTAATAAGCTAGTTGGTGATTTAATTTAAAGAGATTCCATATTATCCACAAAAAAAATGTGTAAAATAATTAGACTTAAACACTCCAATCTTTTCTTTTTCAAATGAATAAAAAAATCATTTTAATTTATATACACTTTGATTTGATCTATTTTATCTACCATATTCTCTTATAACAATAATAATATACCAATGCTCTTATAGGATAAATTATGAGTATTAGAGGTAAAATTCTTTCTATTAACCCTCAATTTAGTATATAAAATTCTGAATCAAATTAGATTTTACTGACATATTTTACTTATTAAAATATTATAACAATTATCTCATATATCTATCATAGAATGTAAATTTTTTATGATAAATAAGTTAACACATATCATAAAATATTTTAACATATTTACAAGTATATTACCATATTACTTTTTATATCGTATGAATGACACTCAACATGAAAAAAAAAATGTGTTAGAAAATATATATTTTGCACCGGTGAACTCCATCCACAATTAAATTAATTGTAAAAGAAATGTGATCCACTTAATCACAATGAGTTGATTGCAATTTTTTCTAGAATGGGATATAGGTTCTAGGATTGTACTTAATTCTCCTCTTCGATCATAACTTAACAGTTGACTCGTAGTTTGAGATTAATTCTTGATATTCTGCTAATGAAGAGTGAAGAAGTTTATTCTTTACTTCTAATTAGAAGGGGAAAAAATCAATTCCCATTAAAAAGTGATTCCCGAAAACCTCACGCCAAAAAATCTCCACCTCCCCTCGGGAATGTAATTCCTTCATAGCCCAAACAATTGGTATCTGCATTCAAGGAATAGAACTTCAAAATTTTATTTGAATATGACACCTTAATTTGTCCACACCCATACCCTTAGTGACCAAAGATTTTGCATATCTTACAATTGCTTGTTGCCTTCCAATATATTTGTGTATCAATAGTAAATTAAAGTCTATTACTATAACACAACTTACAACTATGGAATTTAAGTGGTCGACTCAATCAACTTGTGAAAATGCCTTCATATGTACATGTCATATTCTCCTAACTTCAAAGTATTCTAATAATTGGCCAAAACTTTTCCTTGTCTCTTTTGTAAAATACAGAAGAAGGACCCAAGTTGAGAACCGCATTATCACAATGAAGCTACGCTTTGAGGAAACAAAGAATGGCAAGTAGTAGAGTTTTGGGCATGTAAAAAAATTAAAAAGTGCACTACTTGTTTGTAGTTTAGTAATAAAATATGTGTATGATCTTGATGATTTGGTTCTTGATATGATCCCTTTTAGCTATGCAATGGAAATGGAATAGGATGGAGGTTGTCATCAAGTAGTTCAATGTTTTTCCCACTATAAACCATTCTTCTTAGTGCTTAAATTCATATTCTAATACACGTTATGTATGGATTAGTGAGTTGGAGCACAAAGGTGTGTTCTAGAGGACTTTGTGGTTTCTGTTAAGTGTTAACTATTTGCTACGGTGTTAACTATTAGGCCCACATACTATGAGCCAAAATTTCTTGATATAGTCATCTCTAAGTGGTTGTATATTTGTGATAAGAACTACATCATGTTTTGATTACCAGCTACCATCCATTAGCACAAAAATATAAAGTATAACTATTTTCCTGAAAAAACTCTTTGGACCACGATTAAGACTAGTCTGTAATTTAGTGGGCCGAATATGTTTGTGGTAGAAAAAAAATTATCTTAGTTAATTCTTATAACATCTTAGTTTCTTATTGTTCCGGTCAAAGGGTGGATTAGGGTTTCTTCCTAGGTTAAGTCTTAGAGGCAGAGCATTCAAAAGTGTAATCTGCCCCCTTAGCCTTAGGGTTTTAGGTTATATATTTTCTTATTCATGGGCCTCATGGGTCCCGTGAACGCGGGGATTTCCTTAACCGTTTTTATTTGGAAGATACTTGGCGAACGTGGGAATATTAGATCAAGCCCTGACCGACTAGATCCACCCCAAGGGTCCAGTCGGGTATTGGCCGAGTGGGCTCTTATAGGCAAGAGGGATCGGAATGGGGCCGACCTGGCTTACGTAGAGATGCCAAGTCAGACATAGACCGAGTGACCCTTAGAGGGGGGGTCGGTCGAGGTTGTAGTCGGCCTACCGCAGGTAGAGAGGTCAGGTCAGATTCTGACCTGGACGGTCCACTTGCCTTCCAACCTTAAGCCTATAAAGCGAGAGGGCTTAAGGCCTAGCTCTCATGGTTCGTATCGGAAAAGAACCGAGATATCTCACACGATTCACTTCCAAGGCGAGAGGTGAGTCCTACTCGAGTCCTAGCCAAGATCAACCAGGCTAAACTCAACTACGTGATCAGAGCGCGTGTTCGTGAGTACAGGTCGGACTACGAACTGGACGGTCCACTTGCCTTCCAGCCCTAAGCCTATAAGGCGAGAGGGCTTAATGCCTAGCCCCTACGGTTCATACTGTGAATATAGGTCAGACTACGACCGAGGAAGTCCTAGCATCAGGTCAAGCCTTCACTCCGAACGCAATTCGGGATATTCCCGATATGTTGTTCAAGCTTGGGCGCTGACTTAGTGCCTCCCACTTTGAATGGTGGGACGTATTGTCATATTCTTTTCCGAGCTGTGTCTCTTCGTGTGGCGCTATGGAGTGATGCGCATTTCTTGCAGGGTGGCTTTTCAGAGAAATGATGACAGGGCCGCCACGTGTCCTGAAACGTATGGAAAGCTTCAATACCAATAGCTGTAACGCTCCACGCATGCGCCGTAACTCTTAAATGCGAGCCCCTGCGCGAAACGCTGCATTTTCAAATTGGCTTCTTGCATACGCCTCTTCGTTCTTCCCCGTGCCTATATATACCAACGAACCTTCCATTGTTTTGGTCTTTGTTTACTCTCCCCTCATTTTTAGGCTTAGCATCTCATTGGCAGCGGTTTATTTTCGGTGGTCCACGGTGGTTTGCGGCATTCCTGTGAAGTTGTTTGAGTGAGGAGGAGTTGTTGTTTGCCCTTAGGTACGCGTCTATTTAAACCTGTTGGTCCTTTTTCTTTTGCAGAAAAACCTTGAGTAGTTGTTTAAGTTAATTGTTCATTTCTAATGGCCTCCTTAAACTATGGGGAACAATATAAGTGGGTAAAGGATGATGTTCTTCGTTGTGAGTCCTCCATAAACTCATGGGTCATATAGGATAGTTTCTGTAGTGAGCACGTTGTTTGTGAAGGGGGGAAAATATGCTTATCTGCGAACCATGTGTGGATAGGGAGCCCGTGTGTGTCGTAGGGGCTTCTGCTGAGAAGTTCACAATTTGTTATACTACCTTAATTTTAAGACTCAGGGTGAGGTGGCCACTGACCGACTGTGAAAAAGGGGTGCTTCAGGCACTGAATGTAGCCCCTACCTAATTTCATCCAAATAGTTGGGCCTTCATCAGGGGATTTGAGATTTTATTTATAGGTCTAGGCATAATTTCGAATGTAAATAAATTTTTTTACTTTTTTGAAAGCCGAGTGAGTAAACGGAGTAGTTGGATGTCGGTTAGTGGTGTTTTTGGGCGAGGACTTTTGACGTTGTTCCAATCGTCCTACAAGGATTTTAAGAAATCCTATTTTCGAATCCGTTGCACCCCAGGCAACGAGATTTTACTTGATGGGTACCCGTTATATTGGAACCGAAGAACGGTAGCCTATGGTGGTCTTTCATGCGAGAAGATTTCCGAGGAAAACCATAGAGACGTTAAAAAACTTGAGGACCTCCAAACAATTTTCAACACTGCTAGGCTCCTAGACTTAGAAAATAGACCCAATGAATTGAAAATCTATATAGGTATTCGGTCTCTCGCTGATGACCTTTTGTGTGATTTTTGTGTGTCTTTCCTGTTTTCTTGTAAAGGTAACATTCATTTGTTCGCTGTGTAGATAAGATGGATAGCATGAGCAACCGTGAGCTTAGAAAATTGTGGAAGCAACAAGAGACTGCCAAAGCTTTTGGTGCCGATGTAGTCAGCGAAAAGGCGAGGGACGTAAGAGCCTCCCTCCCGAAGGGTGTGGTCGGCAAGAGCTCCCATAAGCGTCGCCGGGAAACCGAGACACCTATTACTCTTGTGAACTTGGAAACTGAGATTGGTGGAGAGGAGGTCGAGAAAGATTCTGAGGTTCAGTCGGCTGAGAGAACCTTGAGTATGTGTATCGGTGATAACTGGGAACCCATCGACCACGGGACCGACTGAGGGAAAACCCTGTCTTTTTAGGACGAGAAATTCAACCATTCGTCCCATATTTTCCATACCGATCTGCTTGACGGCGATAAAGATGACTTAGAAAAAATGAGCGCTTTTTCAATTGCAAAGGGGGTCGAGTCCTTGACCAATCATCTCTTTGCTTTGTCGCTCATCAACGAGGATAAGATTCGTGGAATGGCACGAGAGATCAAACTCTAGGGGAAGAGGATCAGTTCCTTTGAAGAGAGCGTGAAGAAAGGTAAAGCAGATCTCCAATGGGTGACCTCTGAGCGGGACAAATTACTCGAGGGTCGGCGTGCCTTTGACGATGAGAGGAAGACTTGGGCTTCCGAAAAATCGACCTTCGAGAAGGAGTTGGAGGAGATCCGACTGGCCCGAGACAAGAGCGTCGATGCAGCTCAAGTCTTTGAGAATGAGCTAGCCTTAGTGAAGGCAAAGGTTGAAAAGTTGCAGGTTGACCTCCACGCTGCCAAAATGGACTCATTGAAGAAGTTTGTGGAGGGCTTTGACGCTGCAACAACCCAAGTGAAGTTTCTTCATGCTGATATCGACCTTGGAGGCCTCGGCTACTTCAAGGAAATTGTGGATGGGGAACTCGTGGATCCCCCGGAGGACGATTGATCTTGGCCTCAGAAACTTATGTTTGCCATTATGCTTTTAACTTCTGTTGTGTTGCCTTTACAAACTTTTATCATGTTGTTTTGAAACGTTTATGAAGTATGTTCATTTTGCTTGATATCGTGCGTAATTGGACTTAGAAACTCGTTCTCAACCTAAATTCGTTATGTGAATGTCGATTGCGCTTAGTACTATGTTAACATATAAATCAAAGTTAAAACTTAGTAATTGGATTGAGATATTCGCCCAAATACCAAAATAATTCTAAGTTTACAACCTCAAGTTTTTGAAATAACAAGCCGTCGCCTGAATACCGATCTCATATAACCAACGAGAAAAATTCTAAGTTAAAAATTGGGGTTCTTAAACCAAAGGTAATTGCCGAAAATCCCATTGCTATAAATGACGAGACAAAAATATTCTAAGTTAAAAATTGGGGTTCTTAAACCAAAGGTAATCGCCAAAAATCTGATTACTGTAAACAAAAAATATTCTAAGTTAAAAATTGGGGTTCTTAAACCAAAGGTAATCGCCAAAAATCCGATTGCATAAAGGTTGAACATAGTTGAGATCTCTCTTCCATAAAGGAATCGTCCAAAGTCCGAGTCATTCACCTTGGATCGCCAAAATTCCGACTCAGAAGATGTAAAAGAAAATTCACCAAGTTAAAAATCAGTTTTAAATAGAGGAGTCGCCCAAAGTCTGACTCATTCACCTTTGATCGCCAAAATTCCGACTCAGAAGATGTAAAAGAAAATTCACCAAGTTAAAAATCAGTTTTAAATAGAGGAGTCGTCCAAAGTCTGACTCATTCACCTTTGATCGCCGAAATTCCGACTTAGAAGATGTAAAAGAAAATTCACCAAGTTAAAAATCAGTTTCAAATAGAGGAGTCGTCCAAAGTCCAACTCATTCACCTTTTATCTCCAAAATTCTGACTCATAAGATGTAAAAGAAAATTCACCAAGTTAAAAATCAGTTTCATATAGAGGAGTCGTCCAAAGTCCAACTCATTCACCTTTTATCGCCAAAATTATGACTCATAAGATGTAACCGAGAACAAAATAGTAGACAACACAACACAAAAGAAAACTAGGTTAAACAAGCTATTCAAGGAATTTTCAACATATAAGAACTACACATAACTTGCTAAGACAAAACAAGGATTCAAAAAAAAAAATCTAATGCAATGGATGAAGTCCAATCACGGACACATGCTAGGAAATGAGAGACTCAAACAAAAACATAAAACGCACAAGCAAATAGGTCCTAAACATATTGATTGTGGAAAGAAATTCAAAATACAATCAATGTGGATCTATAGAACAATTTGAATTCAAAACAAATAGATCCGAATAGAAACTCAACTTGAGACAAACAAGAACAACAAAGACACAAAACAAATGGTTCAAACACAAGAAAACTTATCTCCAAGAAGAACCTTGCTCTTGATACCAAAAATGATGGCAAAATCTAGGAGAAGTGATAGGTGTTCTTCTCCTTGAATTCACCAAAGCTTGGACCTCTTCAATGGAGCTTGAAACCGAATAGGAGAAACACTTTGAATGGAGGATTTCTTCGGATGAAATGGCCTAAGCCAAGGATGGAAGCATCCAAGCTTAAGCAATCAAGAGATTGCTCACTTCAAAAGGTAGGAACTAGGTAAGTTTCTAGGGTTTTGAAGGAACTCTCTCTCTATCTCTTTCTCGGTGACTTTTGGAAGAAACTTGGGCTGAAAATGCTCTCAAATTTCATATATCAAAAGTGATTACAATGTGTGAAGGAGGGAGCTTATATGGATCCGGAATTAGGGACACTTGGCGCCAATGTGGAGGCTTCACATGTGGCGCCAAGTTTTGAATTCAAATTTTGAATTTGAATTCAAAACTTAACTCACATGCACAAGTCCGGTTCACACTAGTGCTAGGTGTATTTAGGTTTGATTTAGTGTGCATTTAGGGTTGAATTTGAGTCACACATGTTCAGCCAAGGTGGCGCCATACATGTGACTCAAAATGCAACTTAAATGCATGCTAAATTAAACCTAGTTTTGCCTAATTCAATTAAACTAATAATCCTCCTTAAATCCTAATCTAATGACCTAAATACAATGGTCAAAGAAATAGAATGAATAGGAAAAATTACAAGAAAAAGAATGAGTCCAATATTGGGTATCAAAAGCCTAAAGCCCATGAAGCCCAATTACAAGCCCAAAGTTCACAAACCCTAATCTATGGTCAAAATACAAGACCAAAAACAAAGTAACTTCCTATTCTATGAATGTACAATAAAACATGGTGTTTAATCAAGTAAAGCCCAAGTGAGAAGCACCCTAGGCCCACCAAGCCCAGTGGGCCCACTAAGCTCTGAAGCAGACAAGTCTTCAAGTAATCTCCTGGCCATAGCTCTAGTGGTTGGACACTTGGTCCATGCTCTTCCATCACTAATTTGTTTAGCGTAGGTCTGCCGATCAAAATGCTGTAGGATGACTGGGTGTTGACCACTAAATCCCGGACCACAACCGTTTTCATCTGAGCCCCTTGGCCAAAGGTCGTCTCCAAATCGGCGTATCCCCTCGCAACGACTTGGTCTCCTGCAAAACCCACCAAAGCTCCTACATAAGGGATAATTTGGTCATTGGGAATTTTCATCCCCTCAAAAGCTTCCCAAAATAAGATATCTGCGAAACTGCCCTGTAGACCCCTAAAATTGTCCGGGTCGGAAATAAAGCTTGAAGACTCTCGAAGACTGAAGGAAGATCAGCCAGAAGGACTTCCAGAAGGCCCAAGGAGGGTTCTCTATAGGTTTAGAGGTCTTAGGATAGCTAAAATAAGAAAAGTGGGAGGAATGAAGCCCAATACGGCCTCCCAGAGGTTCAGTACGGCCGTATTGAACATTTTGAACTTCAATACGGCCGCACTGAACTCAATACGGCCGTATTGAAGTTTCTGGACTTCAATACGGCTGCATTGAATTCAATACGGCTGCACTGAACTTCAATACGGCCACACTGAACTTCAATACGGCCGTATTGAGGTTTTTTGAACTTCAATACGGCCGTATTGAATTCAATACGGCCGTATTAGTTCAAAATTTCAATGTTGACCGTATTGACCCTCATAAACCGTATTGAGCCTCTTCCCTATAAATATGACGTCAATGGGACGTCATTTTACACTTTTGGACTGAGTTTTAACCCTCTTCTTGAGTATTCTGGGTTTTTTTGAGCAGTGCTCTGCCTAGAAATCACTTGGAGAGTTGATCCGACGAAGTTTTTGAGTTCTGAGCATTTTGCTTGAGTCTCAAACTAAGTCGAAGGGAAATCCATCGGATTTCCAAGTCAAAAATTATTTTTTAGGAAGGAGCGAGCGGTCTTGTAGAGGGAGGGAACGCCAAAACGCTTCCCAATTTCTGTCAAGATATATAAGAAAGCACGCTTCAAAGGTTTATATCTTTAAAGTCCCTTCTTTTACCGCTTTCTGTGTGTACATATTTAAACTGTCATCATGTAGATAGTTAAATTATAATTGCTTAGAATAAATAGGGGTAATTTAGTAATTTTGCACAATTATTTTTAAAATAATCTGTCATAGGGAACCCGAAAGGGGCGCTGTGGGGTGCTAACACCTTCCCCACGCGTAACCGACTCCCTTACCCGACTCTGGTTGTAATGGCCGAAGTCGATTTTTGAATCGATTGCCTTAAACCTCTTTTTCCAATGTTTTGAGTAAAACATTGGTGGCGACTCCATGAACCCTTCCTTTTATGAAAACCACTAATCCATGGAGGGTCCCGCTTGGGATTAACATGGATTGGTGAGCCTTTTAATAAAATTGCTCGTTTGACGAGGTCTCAGTTTGAGAATAAGTCATTCTAGCAATCCATATTTTTAAACAAATAAAAGAGTCCAACCATCCATCGCGAATGCCGAAAGCCCGTTTTGGGCCGGTGGCGACAGATGGCGACTTCACTGGGGAAGCTTCGAGAGTCAGTCCCATTTAGTGACAGATTATTTTTAACAAATAATAGTTAAAATTACTTTATTACCCCTTGCTTGTATGATAACACGTTTTACCTATTTGGCTTTTAATAACTGTTGTTTGTTTAAATTTCCGCAATTGTTTGAAATAAAAACTGCACACAAACCTTTGCACACAACAGTTCCCTCTATACCCGGGGGCATGAGTGGTAAGCCATAGGGAGTGGATGTTAGTACGGCCGGTTGTCGAATGGGTCTATAGGTGCCCGTAGACCGTTGTCGGAAAGCATCACTCAAGGTGATAACCATGAACTCGAGTCCGACAGTGCGTTGGAGCTTTCCATCGACTTACGACGAGAGGAATTGGGTCCCTATAATGGGGGCACCTTGGGGGCCTCAGACCGGTGAGAACAGTTAGAACCACCTTGAATATGCACTTTTCTGCAGGATACCCCTACCTCGTGATTCGCTCGTGACTGTTCGTGGATGAGTGAATTGTTTGTGTAATTGCTTATGTGCAATTGTTTGTGCATTAATAAATAACCTCGTGATAAGGTCTAAAGAATAATCCCCATACATGAAAATGTCATGACATGAGAGGAAAAACCAATGTGTGAAAATATAATAAAAGCGAGGAGCATGTACATCATTGCCAATAAGACCTCATGCATCCTCATCAATTATTCATTTTAGGATCACCAATACCCTCTTGATGTGAGCAAAAGGGACCCATGACTATTGAGATTCTCCGTTGGGGAGAGATCATAGGCTAGGGAGGGTGATAAACCTTCATCTTAAAAAGGCAGCGCCTTAAAGATGGAGTCTTATCAAGCTCACATCGAGAGTGTATTCATACCATGAATAAACTAATTAGAATAAAACATTCATTTTAGAAAGTGGCTGGTCATCTCTCTGTCCTCACACGCGCGCCGAAAATCAAGAAGATGGAAGCGCTGGAGGACCAAAATAAGAAGCTTACAGCCGAGCTCTCACAGCTCAAAGAACAAATGGCGCAAATGATGGAACTCATGCGTCAACATAACGTCCATGGATCAAGCCACAGTGACCATGGGTCCCATCATGAGGAAGAGGAGGTGCATGAAGAAGAGCCTCCACACGCCATACCTATTGGGGCTGGAATTATGATTAAAGAGCCCGAAGTTTCAAAGGAACAATTCCACGCCCTAGAGGATCGGCTAAGGGCTATGGAGGGGCATGATTTCGATATTAAAGATGCCGCCGACATGTGCTTAGTGAGGGATATTCAATTTCCTCCTAAAATTAAAGTGCCAGATTTCCCGAGATACGTGGGATCGACTTGCCCCAAAAGTCATCTCACCATGTACTGTCGCAAAATGGCTGCATATGCTACCAATGAAAAACTCTTAATTCATTGCTTTCAAGAGAGCTTGGCTGAAACCGCACTCAATTGGTATATGCAGCTAGATGGAAATCTAGTACATACATGGAGGGAGTTGGCCGACGCCTTTCTCAAGCGCTATAAATACAACATCGACCTAACACCCGATAGGTTAGATCTTCAAGCCTTGAGTAAGAAAAGTGATGAATCTTTCAAGGCGTACGCCCAACGATGGAGGGAGTTGGCGGCACAGATAGAGCCCCCGCTGTCGGATAAGGAGACGGTGTCCTTATTCATCAACTCGTTGACTGGTCCCTATTACGATAAAATGATAGGGAACACAACGACACTCTTCTCGGACATCATCACCATTGGGGAGAGAGTGAAACAAGGACTCAAAAGTGGGAAGCTGGCTAAGCCTTCCCAATCATATGAAGCTAAGAAGACCTTCGGGAAGAAGAAAGAGGGAGGAGTCAATGCTATAACCATACCCTCGGCTACTTTCACTTCGAAGTCGGGAAGATCGCAATTCACCCCTGTGAAGAAGTTTGATAAACTTCCGACCACTTATAGCGATCTCCTACCGAAGCTAGTAGAAGCCAAACTTCTAGCTCATGTTCCACCAAGGAAGATCGACCCACCTTACCCCGATTGGTACAAGCCACAAGACAAATGTTTATACCATTCGGGGGCACCAGGGCATTCAACAGAGAAATGCCTAGCTCTCAAATACAAGGTCCAAAACCTTATTGATGCCGGGTGGGTCACCTTCGATTCGACAGCGCCCGACGTGAGCAAAAATCCTCTGCCAAAGCAGGAGTAGAGAGAAGAACAAGCCACGATAGGGCCCCTCCTTAATTTTCCATATTCTTCTTTTAGGGACTCATGATCAGTACCCGAGATCATGAGAACCTTTTCATGTAAATAAGGGTTTTACAGTTTTAATACATATCAATAAAGAGGCATTTTTCACATATCATTCTCTCTTTTGTTCTTTTCTCTCTTTCCTCATTAAAAATTCTAAACCTAAACAGAACCAATAAAATAATTATGTCTGTAATTGTTCGCTCTGACCGAGATCCAAAGTTGAGGACGAATGGGTTGAGTTGGACAGTGATGAGGAGACCATCTCTCCGGATCTGCAAAGACTGCTAGATCAAGAAACTCGTCTACTCCAACCGTGTCAAGAGAAATTGGAGACCGTGAATTTGGGGCAGGGCCGAAAGATAAAAGAGGTCAACATTGGGACCCATATCAGTGATGAAATAAGGACACATGTTTCCACTATGATTATAATAAAATCATTCTTCATTGCTTCTTTTCTTGCTTATAATAAAATTCTAAACCACATCATTTTTAACCCTGTTTGAATAAACATAAATGAGGTTAAAATCATCTTAATAATAATAAACCCACATCATTTTTATGTGGAAGTGTGTGTGACAACTTGGAGCACCTTCCCTTGGCCTTGATAAGTGCCATCATGGGTAAAAAGAAATCTTTCAAAATAAAAGAAGCTCGGCAGGAAACTCAAAAAGGGGGACTGCGCAAAAATAAGAGCAAAAGACCCGCTAGGAATCCCACGAAAGGGTGACCTAGGCAAAAGTTAGGGTTACAGAAATGAACAAAAACAAAAGTCCGCTAAAACACCACAAAAGGGTGTTTTAGGCAAAAATAAGGACAATCGAAAAACAGAATAAATCCATGATGGTACCATGAACCGAATTCAAAAAGAAAGGTTCAAGAGAAGCTATCCAAGTTGTCAAAATCACAAAAACAAAGATTTTCTTAACTTCATAAGTGTTTAATCAAACAAGCCTAAACACATAAGCCTACCTCGGCCAAACATTCTTACAAAAACCATTTTTGAAAAATAAATCCCCTCTAAAACACAAACTTCAGAATAAAAATATCTTTCCCTTCTTTTCTCTCTTGTCCCAAAAGATTTTAGAATAATCTAGTGGAAGCATGGAGAAATAAATCATCACTGATAATGGATCTAATCTGAACAATAAAATGGTGGAAGAACTGTGCCAAGAATTCAAGATCCAACACCGCAACTCTTCCCCATATCGGCCAAAGATGAATGGGGCAGTCGAGGCAACCAATAAGAACATCAAGAAAATAGGGCAAATGATGGTTGCCTCATTTAAAGACCGGCACGAAATGTTACCCTTCGTTCTTCATGGTTATAGGACTTCAGTACGCACATCTACAGGAGCTACTCCATTCTCCCTCGTCTATGGGATGGAGGCAGTTCTACCCGTCGAAGTCAAGATACCTTCTCTAAGGGTAATTATGAAAGCAAAACTTTCCGAGGAAGAATGGGTTCAAAGCCGGTATGACCAGTTGAACCTCATTGAAGAAAAATGGCTGAACGCCATATGCCATGGTCAAGCCTATCAGAGGAAGACCAAAAAGGCTTTTGACAAGAAAGTCCACCCTCGAGTCTACCATGAGGGAGAGTTGGTAATGAAGAAATTGCTACCAACTCGAAAGGACAAAACCGGAAAGTGGGCCCCAAATCACGGAGGACCATACGTGGTAAAACGAGCCTTCTCAGGAGGAGCATTGATCCTCACAAACATGGATGGAAAAGAACTTCGATACCCAGTCAACGCTGACGTGGTAAAGAAGTACTATGCTTGAAGACGTTGCTTGCATAGGCCCGCTAGGATGAAAACCCAAAAAGGGCGTCCTAGGCAAAAGTTAGGGCAAAACAAAAAGCCCGCCAGTACAAGGGTACTAGGCAAAACAAAGGCAAAATTTTCCCCGCTAGGATACGTCCTAGGCAAAAGTTAGGGGCAAAAGAATAAGACATAAAAATAAAGCAAGCGACGATCACTTGAATCGAAAACCGAAAGGCGATTCATATGATTATCTTCTAGAAGCAAGCGTCTTGCAGCATCTACGCTCCTGGCTCAGGCATCTCACCCGAAACAACTAGGAGAACATACGGAGCAACAATTGCAGATATAATTGTTAAGCCCAATGTAAATAGCCTACCCAGGCCAGCCATTCTTCAGAAATTTCCTTCTGTATATCTTTCTGTAAAAACACTTGTGAATATTAATAAAATATCTATTCATTTCTTTCCTCTCTTGACCATGTGATTATGCCTCTAAATTGGTATTTCTATAAAAAAAAAAAAAATTGTATGAAATTCCTTAATAATCGGTCAATAAAGAAAATTGGAGGGGTTCCTATAAAATCCATAATCTCCTGCATAAAAGGCTCACAAAAATATTCCCTCACGTCGATGACAGAAATTCCTCCAAGAAAAGGAGGATAGGGAGAGCCATTCATTTTTCTAAAAACATTAAATAATAAAACTTGCATTTGTGCATCACACACATTAGTTGCACATTCAAAGACCTTATCATGAGGCAATTGCATAAAATAGAAAAAATAGAAAATTGCTTGTGTATGACAGCAGTCAACAAAAGCCGAAAACGAAAAAAGGCAAGGATACAAACAATACTCCTCAGTTTGTACAGAATAATTGAGCCTGGAGAGGCTTGCTGAAAAAATACTTCCTCAGAATAATTAAGCCTGGAGAGGCTTGCAGAAACAATACTCTCTCACCATACAGAATAACCGAGCCTGGAGAGGCTTGCCGAAAAAATACTCTCTCAGAAATAACTGAGCCTGGAGAGGCTTGCCGAAATAATACTCTCTCAGAAATAACTGAGCCTGGAGAGGCTCGCCGAAATAATACTCTCACAGAATAATTGAGCCTGGAGAGGCTCGCCGAAATAATACTCTCTCAGAATAACTGAGCCTGAAGAGGCTTGCCAAAATAATACTCCTCAGAGACATTTCTGTACAGAAAAAGCCGAAATCAACCAAAAAAGGCAAAAACACAGAAAAAGCCAAAATCAACAAAAAAGGCAAAAACACAGAAAAAGCCAAAATCAACAAAAAGGCAAAATACAGAAAATCCAACAAATTATACAGAATAACTGAGCCTGGAGAGGCTTGCCAAAATAATACTCTCCAAAAAGACATCTCAGCTTGCATTCTTGGGCTGAACAAAAAAACCAATTCATCATGCAGAATAACTGAGCCTGGAGAGGCTTGCCGAAACAATACTCCCACAGAATAACTGAGCCTGGAGAGGCTTGCCGAAATAATACTCCCACGGAATAATTGAGCCTGGAGAGGCTTGCTGAAAAAAATACTCCCACAAAATAATTAAGCCTGGAGAGGCTTGCCAAAATAATACTCTCCAAAAGACGTCTCAGCTCGCATTCTTGGGCTGAAAACCAATTCTTCATACAGAATAATTGAGCCTGGAGAGGCTTGCCGAAATAATACTCTCTCAGAAATAACTGAGCCTGGAGAGGCTCGCCGAAATAATACTCTCACAGAATAATTGAGCCTGGAGAGGCTCGCCGAAATAATACTCCCCAGAGATATCTCAGCTTCCACTCATGGGCCAAATTCCCCAGTGAAAGCTATCAAAGCGAGATCAGCAAAATTCCCCAACGGAAGCATGATCCAAACAAAATATCCAAGTCAAAGGACTTAGACTTCCTCAGTGGAAGATAGCTTTCCAACTCAAACGAAGAGTGAAGCTAAGCTTGAAGAGGCTTTCTAAATAATACTCTGGGATACATAAGATCCCCAAATCCCCAGTCGCCTACTCAAGAGGCATTCCTACAAAAAGAAAAAAAATCAAAAGATCAATAATCATTCCCCAAGTGGAATCCGGCTCTTGGCCAAACATCAAGCGTCAAGATGATCTGCCTAACAGAAGAGGCTAATCACAATCAATGACAAAATCCCCCAGCGGATAACAGCCTACACAGAGGCGACAAAACCAGAAAAACAAAAAGAGTCACCCGAATAAGGATAACCGGGATACTCCACCATCGTCGAAAGGACGTCAGCCAATCATAAGGCACCGCTCATCTCAGAAAGAGCATCTTCGTGTCTACACCCCAGGGAAACAGAAATTCCTCAATGGGCACCAACTATGCAAAGGAAAGTTGGGACACAAGAAGCTATGAGTAACTGCACATCCCCTAGACGGATCCCTGCGTTATCCAGCCCTCAGTGGCACAAAAATAAAAAACAATCGTCAAAGCAGCATCGTGGACTGTGGAGACAAAATCAAAATCAACATCCAGAATCCCCCAGTGGATAATAGCCTACACAGAGGCTACAAAATCAGAAAATCCAAGAGAGACACCCGAATAAGGATAACCGGGATACTCCACCAACGTCAAAGGACGTCAGCCAAACATAAGGCATCGCTCAATTCAAGAAGAGCATCTGTGTCTACACCCCAAGGAGTCAAAAATTCCCCATGGGTACCAACTATGCAAATGCAAGTTAGGGCACAAGAACCTATGAATGACTGCACATCCCCTAGACGGATCCCTGCGTTATCCAGCCCTCAGTGGCACAAAATCAGAAAAAACCATCAAAGCAGCATAGTGGACTGTGGAGACAAAAAATCATCTCAGATCCCTGGAGAGGGTAAACTCGCATTTCCGAAGTGATCAGAAGACACGGACGCAGACCCTGGAGAGGGCAAACTCAGTTGCCTAGGTCGTCAGAGACCAAACAAAGTCTGGAGAGACGGTACTCAAACAAGGTCTGGAGAGACGGTACTCAAACAAGGTCTGGAGAGACGGTACTCAAACAAGGTTTGGAGAGACGATACTCAAACAAAGTCTGGAGAGATGGTACTCAAACAAAGTCTGGAGAGACGGTACTCAAACAAGGTCTGGAGAGACGGTACTCAAACAAGGTCTGGAGAGACGGTACTCAAACAAAGTCTGGAGAGACGGTACTCAAACAAGGTCTGGAGAGACGGTACTCAAACAAGGTCTGGAGAGACGGTACTCAAACAAGGTCTGGAGAGACGGTACTCAAACAAGGTCTGGAGAGACGGTACTCAAACAAGGTCTGGAGAGACGGTACTCAAACAAAGTCTGGAGAGACGGTACTCAAAGAAAGTCTGGAGAGACGGTACTCAATCAAAGTCTGGAGAGACGGTACTCAAAGTCTGGAGAGACGATACTCAAAGTCTGGAGAGACAGTACTCAAGGTCTGGAGAGACAGTACTCAACCATCAGCGTCGTCAGAGGCACGTTGGTGTTCAACTTCCGGCTCGGGCGTCGAGTGAAGTTGACCCTGGAGAGGGTAAACTTAGCTACCGAGGTTGTCAGAAGCGCCGAGGTATGCAACAACCTGGAGAGGCTACTCAACAATTTTCCACCGGAAGACGCTACAAGTCAGAAGGTTGGCACATCACCCGGACAATTGGGTCAACTCCTTTACTTGTCAGCCGGTACACCAAAAGGCCGTCCGACTAAGTAAATGGGGGGCAGCTGTAGACCCCTAAAATTGTCTAGGTCGGAAATAAAGCTTGAAGACTCTCGAAGACTGAAGGAAGATCAGCCAGAAGGACTTCCAGAAGGCCCAAGGAGGGTTCTCTATAGGTTTAGAGGTCTTAGGATAGCTAAAATAAGAAAAGTGGGAGGAATGAAGCCCAATAGGGCCTCCCAGAGGTTCAGTACGGCCGTATTGAACATTTTGAACTTCAATACGGCCGCACTGAACTCAATACGGCCGTATTGAAGTTTCTGGACTTCAATACGGCTGCATTGAATTCAATACGGCTGCACTGAACTTCAATACGGCCGCACTGAACTTCAATACGGCCGTATTGAGGTTTTTTGAACTTCAATACGACCGTATTGAATTCAATACGGCCGTATTAGTTCAAAATTTCAATGTTGACCGTATTGACCCTCATAAACCGTATTGAGCCTCTTCCCTATAAATATGACGTCAATGGGACGTCATTTTACACTTTTGGACTGAGTTTTAACCCTCTTCTTGAGTATTCTGGGTTTTTTTGAGCATTGCTCTGCCTAGAAATCACTTGGAGAGTTGATCCGACGAAGTTTTTGAGTTCTGAGCATTTTGCTTGAGTCTCAAACTAAGTCGAAGGGAAATCCATCGGATTTCCAAGTCAAAAATTATTTTTTAGGAAGGAGCGAGCGGTCTTGTAGAGGGAGGGAACACCAAAACGCTTCCCAATTTCTGTCAAGATATATAAGAAAGCACGCTTCAAAGGTTTATATCTTTAAAGTCCCTTCTTTTACCGCTTTCTGTGTGTACATATTTAAACTGTCATCATGTAGATAGTTAAATTATAATTGCTTAGAATAAATAGGGGTAATTTAGTAATTTTGCACAATTATTTTTAAAATAATCTGTCATAGGGAACCCGAAAGGGGCGCTGTGGGGTGCTAACACCTTCCCCACGCGTAACCGACTCCCTTACCCGACTCTGGTTGTAATGGCCGAAGTCGATTTTTGAATCGATTGCCTTAAACCTCTTTTTCCAATGTTTTGAGTAAAACATTGGTGGCGACTCCATGAACCCTTCCTTTTATGAAAACCACTAATCCATGGAGGGTCCCGCTTGGGATTAACATGGATTGGTGAGCCTTTTAATAAAATTGCTCGTTTGACGAGGTCTCAGTTTGAGAATAAGTCATTCTAGCAATCCATATTGTTAAACAAATAAAAGAGTCCAACCATCCATCGCGAATGCCGAAAGCCCGTTTCGGGCCGGTGGCGACATGCCCTGGTCGACCAACACACGCTTCACGTTATAACCCATCATAATTGCCGATATAACGACGGGGTCGTCCTCATGAGGGGCCACTCCCTCATAGTCAGAGTCCGAGAATGAAATCTCAGGTTGAGGGGGTCGTCGGAATTCCAACAATGTCAACACAAAATGAGTGTACCTCTTTCGGGCAGCTGAGGTAACGCCCCCCCCCGGCGAATCCCCCTGCGACAGTATTGAAATCCCCGTGGATGGGTTGCTGATGGGCTTCCGACACCTTTGCTGGCGGGTCCCTGGGGGGAGATCTTTCTCTATGTCTGTCTCTCATTGAACCATTCTCTGCATGTTTATGTCGCCTCTCCGATGAACCTTCCTCCTGTTTTCTTGCCACGAACTTTTTCAGTCGTCCTTCCTTGATCAGACGCTCAATCTGCCTCCCTAGGACAAAGCAATTTTCAGTGGTATGTCCATGCGCTCTATGGAACTTGCACCAATCAGTCTTAAAGGGGCCCAATTGACGCTCCGTCGCCACCGAAAATTCAAACAGCGAAGCGCTATTAATGTCATGCAGTACCTGTCTCCTAGGAACATTAAGAGGAGTAAATTTTTCCTCCTCATTACTCCGCATCCACTCGCCCCGTGGTCGACCACCATAATCTGCCTGTCGGTAATTACCATCCTTCACATTATAATGATCACGCCGTTTACTCCAATCAGAACGTGGTCGAAGATGTTTATGACCCTCCTTATTATCGACCCCAACTTCTTGATTTTCTGCTGCTCTTTTGCTGATTTGCCCTTCTTCCGTCTTTATGTGACTTAGGGCGAAAGCTCTTACCTCCGACATCGTTTGACAATTTGCTCTCTCCAGCGCGATGTCGAAAGCACCAGACCTTAGGCCCTTCTGGAATGCGATGACCGTCATCCTTTCATCCAAGGACGCTATCCTCAAAGCGACCTCATTGAATCTTTGCAGAAAGTCCTTCAACGACTCCCCGCGTTGCTGTTTCAGATCGAACAAATCTGACATTATCGGTGGTTTCTTCTTGTTGGCCGCGAACTGCGCCATGAAAAGTCGGCTGAAGACATCGAAGTCGGTGATTGATCGGTCAGGGAGACCACTAAACCAATCAAGGGCTGCTTTTTTGAGTGTGCCCATGAACAACTTGCAACGAATTTCCATACTCCCTCCACAATAAGCATTTGAGCTCGGAAATCCTTCAGGTGTTGACTAGGATCCTGGGTTCCATCGAAAGGTTCCACCTGGGGAACTCGATGATCCCTCGGTATGATCTCAGCCTCTATAGCTTCCGAGAAAGGTCTAAAATCCCTAGGGACTTCCATCATAACATCTTCCTCCGCAGTTCGGGTATTGGCCGTTATCATGGCCTGCATCTCATCTGCTCGCCTCCTGATCTCCTCATTTTCTCTCTGAATAGCCTCCTCCCTTTCCCTGGATCGTGCATTCTCCTCTCTCAAGCTGGTTATCATCGCCATCATCTCCTCCATGGTAGGGTGTTGTGAGTCGCTGTTTGATGTGCCGCCTCTCACCATGGTAAAATGCAGGTTCTTCTATATGACTTGGGGCATAGGAAAAGTTTCACCGTGGCCCCATGGTGGGCGCCAAAATGTTCCGGCCAAAGGGTTGACTAGGGTTTTTTCCTAGGTTAAGCCTTAGAGCCAGAACATTCAAAAGTATAATCTACGCCCTTAGCCTTAGGGTTTTAGGTTATATATTTTCTTATTCATGGGCCTCATGGGCCCCGTGAACGCGGGGATTTCCTTAACCGTTTTTATTTGGAAGATACTTGGCGAACGCGGGAATATTAGATCAGGCCCTGACCGACTAGATCCACCCCGAGGGTCCAGTCGGGTATTGGCTGAGTGGGCTCTTATAGGCAAGAGGGATCGGAATGGGGCCGACTTGACTTACGTAGAGATGCCAAGTCGGACATAGACCGAGTGACCCTTAGAGGGAGGAACGGTCGAGGTTGTAGTCGGCCTACCGCAGGTAGAGAGGTCAGGTCAGATTCCGACCTGAACGGTCCACTTATATTACATTGGAATCTATAAAGAAGGAAGAAATGATCTCAATTATTTATTAGTTTTTATTGTTAATCATTTATGTATATTAAAATATAAAAATAAAAAAATTCTTTTTTATAATTCTTTTTGTTTTCTAAATTCATATGTTTTATTTTTGAATATATGAAAAAATAGCAAAAGAATTAATAAAAATAAATTTACAAAAGAAGAAAATATTAATGAATTATTGGCTTTTAAAATAAATAACTTAAAACCAATTTGATAATATATATATATATATATATATATATATATATATTTGTAAACATGATAATTTTAAAGATTAATCAATGAAATTAAAGTTGAAGGTATTAGAAAAAAAAGTTTAAGGATTTAAGGGAGAAAAATTAAAATTGTGATATTTATTTGGAAATGAAATAAAGATTAAGGATCAGTTTGATGAAATTAAAGTTTAAGGTGTCTATATGTAAAAAGACTAAAATTTAGGTGGGTTGAATAAGATCTTTTCTCTTAAACTTTTGGTAATCATATTTGTGTATGTATTTAAATTAAGATTTAAATATATTTTTAATCTTTCAAATTTGAGTTCAATTTATTTTTGACTCTTCAAATTTAAAATTATATTTTAGTCCATGTAATTTGAAAGAAGAAAAAAACTTAATTCAATCACTTTACATATATGTTATTAGCGAGTTTGTCAAACAAAATCCAATTATTATGTAACTTATCATACAAAACCCACCTATTAATTCTCATTAATAAAAAAATCTCATTAAACATTGTTTTGCTACACAATTGTCTCTATCTATCTACATGTTAGTCATGTTTTGGTGGTTTTGACTTTTGAAAGATCAAAACAAACTTTGTTGAAATCACAGGAATTAAGATAATTAATTTTAAATTTAATAATTTTTTTGTTATAAAAAATTTAGATTCGGGTAAAACACAACCCCAATGCAAGTTAGCATTATAAAATATAAAGCACAAGAAAACTATATTTAATCCAAGATTCAAATCAGTAGGAGTAAAGATATTTAATCAACTACATCACTCTTGCGATGCTAAATTTAAAAGATTGTAAATAAACTAATCCAAAATTTGAGAGGTTAAAAATATATTTAAATCTTAAATTAATAATTTAGATACTTCTTAAGAAATTATTTTTTTAATTTATTTCTTAAAATTTCATCAAAATTTTAAAATATCTATATACAAAATACTTAATTTATATAATTAAAGTTCTCAAATGAATTCTCGAACTATAATTTGTTGAAAAAAAAATTATAAAGGCTTTTTTATTTCTCGAAATTCACACGATATCATTACTTTTATTCCCATGATAACTCTACTTAATTGTTGTTTATTTGTAAACTGGTACAATGGTTTGCTTATTCCAATACCACTATTGGATCTAAGGTTTGAGACATGGCATTTCCTCATAATATATATATATATATATATATATATATATATATATATATATATATATATATATATATATATATATATATATATATATATATATAACTCTACTCAATTGTTTTGAAATATATTAAAGTCACGGTTCCTTCGTATCCAAGAAATACATTACATTATATTCTTCAAATTAATGGGTCACCATAAAGTTATAAAGGCAGAGATGTCATGTACTCTTCAAAAAGAAAAAAACAAATAGAAAAAAAAAACAGTGTAAATTACTTTAATATGTTTGACTCATAAATAAAACAAGTTATGTTGAAAGTTTAGCGTAAATAGTCTAAAAGAATTTTTATATTATTATCCTATTACAATGTAACATATATGATAAATTTGATTTTTATAATAACTATTTTGAAAATTATACTAATAATAATTTATAATTAATCAATAATGTTTACCTTGATAATACAGAAAATTTTAACTTGAAATTTTAAAAGTTTTAAATGATGAATATTTTATTAGTCCTGACCATTTGAATCTACATGCCTATACAAGTTACATACTTTTTTATTTTAAATTTAAAATATTTTAAATCAAAATCTTATATTAGGATATTTTTTCAAATAAGGATGAGCTCGTAAGGAAGTAGGGAAGTAGGAAAATAGAAATTGAAATATTTATTAATTCTTCTCTAGTTCTTAGAGTTAATATCATATCTATAATTCTTTTTTGGACTCATGGGCATGGTTCACATTGGCTAAACATTATGTTAACACTAACAACAATTGATCTTGGGAACACCATGTCGACCACTTGTATCTCAAGGTAGACCATATTGTGAAGAAAAGATAAATAATAAAAAGGTTGAATATTGTATATCAAAAACGCGCACTTTTTCATAGTGAAATAGTAATAATAGTCAAATGGAGTGTAAAGACTATTATTAAGACTATCTCCTATTTTCAATCTAAACAAATAGAGTTTCACTATCTTTAAACAAAGATACAATTGTTTTTTCAACAAGTTACTTTTAGCTCAACTCTAAGTATTATTTGACGTGTCTCTTTAAGTAACTATCCAAGTATTCTTTTCACAACAAGACTCTCTCGACTTAACAACCAAGTATTCTTTTTTAGAAAAGTTTCTCTAGGCTCAACCAAGTATTGTTTTATAGACAAGCTTCTTCAAAATCAACCTTATAACAATGATTATAAAGGTTATAAATTAAGATGTTATTTCGTCTCACTTAGATGTTATACAACCAATATAGTACAATAAGCTTTTTACTAGAAAGAATGAAGTTTATACACATGTATAATTTATAGTGTGTCTCTTTGTGTATATGTCTTTTGTCTCTCTCTTCCTTTCTAAACTTTAAACCTTCTTATATAGTAGCTTTGGAGAAGATAACCTTTCCAACAATTTGAGTCCTGCTCACAAGTTTGTTTCTTTTGTCTTTAATATTTTTCCTTGTGATGAGAAGTAATCGTTGACTCATTTAATGCAAGCATTAAATATATTTCGCCAAATGATACCTCTTATCTAATCAAGGAAGTTACTTGTCATCTTTTCACACTAAACGAAGCTTGCAGAAGCAATGCCAACGCAAAGCAACCAACAACAATGCCTTTATTTGTTTTTCTCCATAATTTCAGGGATCGACGTCCTTGATTTTGACGAAAAGTATGATTTTGTTCTCTTTAACAGATTTGTAAGTTCCAAGATAGTTTTCTAGTTTGATTTGTTAAGGAATAAGGCATTCAAACGAGATTTATCATTAATTTTAATAAATAATGAATATTTAATGTATATGAGACAAATCGTATGTTTCATATGATTCATATCATTTTATAGACGATTTGCGTCTTACACTTCGTCTGATAAACATTTTCAAAAACATTTTATCTTGTAAAAATGTTTCATTTGTTATTAAAATTCCAAATCTTGAGGGATCCAAAATCATTTTTTGACTTAACACTTACAACTATTTGTCCAAGAGGCTTGGTTATATCATATCTATATGTAACAACCTAGAGGAAAAATATGGATAATTGAAACAATGATAAAATAGAATAACAAATAACAACTTATTCAATAATCATCTTAACTTGTTTTTTTCCTAATGGGCTTATTAGGCCATTTTAATATTGCTTGATCCCTATCAATATTGCCCTATCAAAACCAACCTTACCCTTAAGGTTGGACATGAATTGTAAATTGGGACCTCATCAAGTTGGATGGCCTACATGAGGGTCTAAATCTATTAATTGGGGACCTACAAGGTTTGAGGTGTTCCTTCATCTTTGTTAGATCAAAGGATGACCTTGGATCCCTTAGGAATATGATTTTTAATGTTAACAAACTTAAATGTTTTTGATAAAGAAATGCCTTTTTATATTGTACGAGAAAGACAAATTAAAAAGACGATTGGTTACAATGGCATGTAGTTTTTAAGATGAACTACTTCATCTGTCTAAGACAAGTGCATTAAATATTTTATTTATGATGTCTAATAACTAAATCATATTTGTTTATGATATTCCTTAACATATTGAAGGAATAAAAACCTTTTTAGGTACTTGAAAATCAGAAAAGAATGAAGATTTACTTTTCATTAGAGAAAAAAGATAAACAGATATCTTAAATCGTTCAAAGTCTTAGATAAAGTCATTTCCGACTGACACTTGCAATAGTTCCTCCCATTTCGTACCTTAAAGGTAATAAGTAACCTCTTTGAATAAATAAAAAGTGACAATTTGGTGAGATGCATTTAATGCACCAACGAACATCTTATCATATAAGGAAGGAAAACGAAGAAAGATGAAGCAAGCCTATGAGAATTAAGATCAAAGATTTTCAACAATTATCTTCTTTGAAACACTTACATAAAGAAGCTTGAAGATTAAGAATGGAGAGACATACATACATTGAAGAAAACATTCTTTGTGAATTCATTTTCTAATACATTATGTACTTAATTGTTGTTGTATTACATTTTGTGAGTAAGACGAAACTGTTAAGATACAAATAAAGTCTCATATCATTAGAACAAGAGGATAAATATGATTTTATGAAGCACAAACATACTTCATTGGTTAGGGGCCTTTTAGGTGATGATCAAAAGTAAAATTGTGAGGGTTTAACCCCAAAGTGGATAATATCTTGCCATTGTGGAGTTATGTGTGCAAATATACTGATAAAAACAAACAAGATATAACCCTTCTCTTAATATAAATATAACCCACAAACATATTGACCATAAAAAGTCCTAACAATGGTATTAGAGCTACAAGTTGGACTTAGTGATAACCAATAACCCATGATTATAATAAAAAATGATATAATGATTTACAAAGATAAATTTCACTGAATAAGAGGTTAAGTCCTTTGTTTTAGGGGAGGATTGTTAAGTCCCACACTATAAGAAACAAGGGTTTATAAAATCACACACATACTCTATTAGTTATAGGTATTTTAGGTGATGACCAAAAGTAAAATCGTAAGAGTTTAATCCCAAAGAGGATAATATCTTGCTATTGTAGAGTTGTGTGTGCAAATACCCTGATAAAAACAAACAAGATATAACCTTCTTCTTGGTAAATATATATATATATATATATATATATATATATATATATATATATATTGTACTAACCGTACTTCGCACCCGGGCTCCGAGCCCGGATTAGCAATACAAAACAACCCCGGGCACGCGGTGCATGATGTCAGCCCGATATTTGAGCAAATCATACCTGATTCCGAGGATCTCGTCCCAGACTAGATCCCCCCTTCAATTATATCATATCATATCATGATATATCTTATCTCAAGCCCAAAAGCCCAAGGCAAACCTAGATCACCTCAAGGTACGTGCATTATATATATGAGACTATTACTCATGCAAACCCTAACTTTGGCATCGAAGTCTCTTTTGCAGGTACCTCCCCCATCTTGGAGCACCAATACATCAAGCAAATGAGGCTCACCGATCTTACTGGACGGATCACCCCTACGACCAAATTCTGGTAAGAACATTTGGCGCCCACCGTGGGGCTGATCGAGACAGCCCTCATCGGCCACCTGTATGGTTTCTACTAGAAGCCACATTAGACGAGCAACAGAAGACGCTGCACACTCAGTCACCATGGACAGCGACACTGCGACCTTGAGAAGGCTAATCGACCAAGTCGAACAGATGCGCCAGTAGCATGACGCTGACCTGCGCAACATGCGTGCCCAGCACGAAAGTGACATAGCGGCGATACGGACCGCCAATGAAGCAGACCTCGCAGCATTACGAGCCGAGAATGAGTACATCCGCGCCCAGCTCCCTCGACACCTTGGTAACGTCTCCGACTCTCAGCTCAACCTCAGCGGAGCAGCGCGGAGTGGGGCAAGTCGGGAGCCCGGATCAACCCTTTCACGGGAGGTAATCGGTGCGATCGCAGGAGGCTTCGCAGGAGGGGGAGCCAGCAGCTCGGCCCGCAAGAAACACCTGCGCAAGGTTAATCGCGTACACTCCGCCACCTGTGCTTTACGCCGGAACCCGCCAGTGATAACTTTCACCGACGACGACTATGTCGGGGTCAGCCGAAATCAAGACGATCCCATGGTCATAGCTGTGGCATTGGCCAATTGGGAAGTTTGCAAGACCTTGGTCGACCAAGGAAGCTCGGCCGACATCCTATACTGGCCAACATTCCTCAGGTTAGACATCCCCCACTCTCTCATACAACCTCATACCGAACCTCTAGTCGATTTTGCAGGAAAAAGCATTCACACTCGGGGATATGTAGACCTATTGACGACTTTCAGAGCACTCCCGGTTTCCAGACAGGTCCTGATACGATACCTACTCGTGGAAGCCAACACCTCCTATAACGTCATCATCGGCAGACCAACCCTAAATCAGCTCGGGGCGGTGGTGTCCACCCCGCACCTCACCATGAAATTTCCAGGGCACGATGGGAAGATCATCTCCATCAGAGCAAACCAACAGGTAGCGCGACAATGCTACGCAGAAAGCCTGGAAACCGTCTCACCGAGCGAACAGCGCAAGAACGACCTTACCGCTCTGGCTCACACCGACCACGAAAAAATCACCGATCTCGACCCGAGATCCGACATTCATGACGAACGACCCAGCCCCGTCGATGAGCTTGACGACCTTCAAATCGGCAAACTCCCTGGACAAACCACGAAGATCAGCCGGCAATTAACCCCCGAACTACGACAGCAACTCCAAGCGGAGATCCTCAAGAACGCTGACCTCTTCTCCTGGTCTAGCGCTGACATGCCCGGTATAGACGCAGACTTCATCTACCACAGATTAGCAATACATAAGGAAGCAAAACCAGTCGCCCAAAGAAAGAGGAAGGTCGGCGGCGAAAGACGGGAAGCCGTCATTGCCGAAACGCAGAAGTTGCTCAACGCTGGCTTCATCCGTGAAGTCAGGTACACCACATGGCTGGCAAACGTGGTCCTAGTAAAGAAGCACTCGGGAAAGTGGCGTATGTGCGTCGACTATACCGACCTCAACAAAGCATGCCCCAAGGACTCATACCCCTTGCCGAGCATCGACAGGTTAGTCGACGGAGCCTCCAGACATGCCCTCCTCAGCTTCCTTGACGCTTACTCCGGGTACAACCAGATAATGATGTACCCACCTGATGAAGTGCACACGTCCTTCATCACTGACCACGCCAACTACTGTTACCGGGTGATGCCCTTCGGCCTAAAAAATGCGGGAGCAACATACCAGCGGCTGATGGACAAAGTATTCCACCACCAAATTGGGCGAAACTTGGAAGTTTATGTGGACGACATGGTGGTTAAAACCATCTCAGCAACGGACCACGCCTCCGACCTCGCCGAGGTGTTCGCCCAGATCAGGAAGCACAACATGCACCTCAACCTGGAGAAGTGTGTCTTCAGCGTCCAGGGGGGTAAGTTCCTCGGCTTCATGATCACCAACAGAGGAATCGAGGCCAACCCCGAGAAGTGCAAAGCCATCATACAAATGCAAAGCCCACAAACGGTAAAAGAGGTTCAACGCCTGTCCGGACGGCTAGTCTCGTTATCCCGCTTCATCCCCAAACTTGCGAAGAAAGCAGGGCCAATCTTTACCCTGCTAAAAAAGCCAAAAAACTTCCTTTGGACAGATCAATGTGAAGAAGCTTTTCAAAGATTCAAAAACTTCCTCACAACTCCGCCAGTCTTACAGAGGCCGGATCACAATACCGACCTCCTTCTCTACCTGGCGATGGCAGAAAACGCCATCAGCGCTGTCATCATACAAGAACACCAAAAGACACAGATGCCTATCTACTTCATCAGCCGAGTCCTCCAAGACGCGGAAAGAAGATACCAGATGATCGAGAAGCTGGCGTTGGCACTGGTCACCGCAGCCCGGCGACTCCGACCCTACTTCCAGAGCCACCAGGTGGTAGTCAAAACTGACTACCCCATCAAACAAATTGTACGAAAACCTGAGCTCGCCGGACGTATGATTGCCTGGTCGATAGAACTGTCCGAGTTCGGCATCCAGTACGAAAATCGTGGACCCCTGAAAGCCCAGTGCTTAGCCGATTTCGTAGCCGAGCTGACGCCAGCTACTACTGAGGAATCCCAGGCATGGACCCTACATGTTGACGGGTCCTCCAACTCCAAAGGTGGAGGTGCAGGCATCATTCTGGAAGGGCCAAACCAAGTCACCCTGGAGCAATCCCTCAAGTTCGGCTTCAAAGTAACCAATAACCAGGCAGAGTACGAGGCGCTCCTTGCCGGTCTGAGGCTAGCCCACGATCTCAGAGCTCGAAGAGTGAACTGCAACAGCGACTCGAAGCTCATGGTAGAACAGCTCAGTGGGACATACCAGGCAAAAGACACCCTCCTACAGCAGTACTTCCACATTGCATCCCGCCAGATCTCATCTTTCGACGAATTCTCTATAAAACATGTACCACGAGAGCAAAACGCCAGAGCAGACCTCCTATCAAAACTCACTAGTACTAAACGGCCAGGTCAACACCGAACCATCATCCAGGAAACCCTGCACTCACCTAGCCTAGACGACAAAATCGTCAATGTCAACGACATTGAAGAACGGGGATGGATGGCGGACATCTGGAACCACCTGAAAGAGGGGACCCTGCCCAAAGACAAAGACGAAGCACGAAAGGTGAGAATGAGATCAGCCAAATTCATCATCATCGATGATGAATTATTCAAACGTGGGATTTCCACTCCACTGCTCAAATGCCTGACCACATCTCAAGCAACCTACGTCATCAAGGAAATCCATCAGGGGATATGCGGAATGCACTCCGGAGCGCGCTCAATGGCAGCCAGGGTACTCCGAGCTGGATACTACTGGCCCACTCTGAAGTCGGACTGCCAAAACTACATCCAAAAATGCAAAGAGTGCCAGCAATTTGGCAACGCACACCGACAACCCCCCGAAGCCCTTCACCACATGATGTCAGCGTGGCCTTTCTCCTAGTGGGGAATGAACATCCTCGGGCCATTCCCCCCCGCGAAGGGTCAGCTAAAATTCCTCCTAGTGGCAATCGACTATTTCACCAAGTGGATTGAGGCGTGCCCACTCGCCAAAATCACCACCGAGAACATGCAGAAATTCACCTGGAAAAACATAGTCTGCAGGTTCGGGATCCCCCACACCATCATTACCGACAATGGACGACAGTTCATCGCAGAAGAATTCGAGAACTTCCTCCAAGAACTCAGAATCAAGCATCTCCCAACCTCAGTGGAGCATCCCCAAACCAACGGCCAGGCCGAAGCAGCTAACAAGGTCATCTTCTGAGAGCTTAAAAAATGGCTCGGGAACGCAAAAGGGTAGTGGCCCGACATGCTCCCCAGCATCCTCTGGGCATATCACTGCACCCCCCAATCGACCACGCAAGAAACACCCTACAGGCTAACTTACGGAGCCAACGCAATGATCCCAGTTGAAGTCGGAGAAGCGTCCCACCGACGCCAAGTCTTCAATAGCGAACAGAACGCCCAAGAGCTGGCAGCCGACCTCGACTTGGTGGACGAACTTAGAGACGAGGCCCAAATCCATGAAGAGGCCTGCAAGCTCCGAGCTTCCCGGCGATATAATTCCCGGGTGAAACCCCGCTCCTTCCGAGCAGGCGACCTGGTATGGCGACTATTAGGAGAAGCACGGAAAGACATGTCAGATGGGAAACTCGCACCTACTTGGGGCGGCCATTTCCGAGTCACAGAAGACTTGGAAAATGGAGCATATAGATTGGAAGAACTCAGCAGGAAACCCATACCGCGAACTTGGAATGCTACGCATCCCAAGTTCTATTTCAGTTGAACTTTGCACCAATGAGCCGTGCACTCTTTTCCCGCCTCAGTCTTTGGCTGAGAGGGTTTTTAACGAGGCACACATTTTCATCAATAAAATGACTCGTCCCCTTTTATTCACACTCTTACTTTCATCATTTTGTCCACAATTACTAGAGGTCGAGTACGAACCTCGCCACGATTATTAGAGGTCGAGAACAAACCTTGTCGTAACTGTTAGAGGTCGAGAACGAATGATAGAAGTAAGAAGGAGAAGTGATGAATGAACTCCTCCAAGCTCCTTCTAGGCACGGATCTTCTTCAATAGAGATGAGACCGAGATGTTGAACACCTTAGAGTGAAGAACACTTGCGGAAGATAAGGTCTAAACCTTAGAGGGAAGTATCCAAGCTCAAAACTCAAGGGATTGCTCACTTCAAAGATAAGGAAACTAGGTTTTCCTAAAGGATTTTTGAAGGCACTCTCTAGGGTTTTCTCTTGGAATTCGGTGACTCTTGAAAGATGGCTGAAATGTATTCAGAAATCTCATATAATCAAAAGTGTATTACAAGGTGAGAAAAGTTACATTTATAGGAGAAAATTAGGGTAACTTGGCGGCACCTTTAGTGAACCAAAGTGGCGCCAAGTTTGAATTTCAAATTTGAATTTGAAATTCAAACTTTGGCCATCTCACATGATCACACGGATGCTACCCTCATCTAAGTGTCATTTAAGAGTGATTTGGATTGAATTTGAAGCTCACATGGCCGGATCCACCCCATGCCATCCATGTGACTCAAATTCAATTCAAATTACTTCTAAAGGATGCTTAAATGTAGCTTACTTCTCCTATTAATGTATTCTTCATATATTCCTAATCTAATGACCGAAATACATTGGTCTAATGAATACAATGAATAGGAAAAATTACAAGAAGAAGAATGAGCCCAATATTGGGTATCAAAAGCCCAAAGCCCAAGAAGCCCAAAATTAAGCCCAATACACCTAAACCCTAATCTATGGTCAAAATACAAGACCAACAACAAAGTAAATTCCTATACTAAGAAAATACAATTAAACATGGTGTTCAATCAATCAAAGCCCAAGTGAGAAGCACCCTAGGCCCACCAAGCCCACTGGGCCCACTAAGCTCTGAAGCAGTCAAATCTTCAAGTAACCTCCTAGCCATTGCTCTAGTGGTTGGGTCTTTAGCCCATGCTCTTCCATCATTCCCTCCCTCTTGAGAAGGATTCGTCCTCGAATCTGAAGACTCTTCCTCATCATCACTAGCACCTACAAAAGGTTTAAGATCACTAACATTAAAAGTGGTGCTGACTCCATAATCAGAGGGTAAATCAAGTCTATAAGCATTATCATTGATACGCTGTAAGACCTGAAAGGGACCATCTCCTCTAGGACTGAGTTTGGACTTCCTTTGATTTGGAAAACGTTCTTTTCTTAAGTGAAGCCAAACCCAATCACCTTCCTCGAAGATCATAGATTTCTTGCCTTTACTTCCTTGTTTTGCATATTTCTCATTTTGATTTTGAATATGAGTTTTAATCCTTTCATGAAGTTTCTTGACAAAATCAGCTCTTGACGCCCCTTCCTTATGAATGAAATGTGCAACATTAGGAAGAGGTATCAAGTCTAAAGGAGTTAAAGGATTAAACCCATACACAACCTCAAAAGGAGAAATATTGGTAGTTTTGTGAACTACCCTATTGTAGGCAAATTCGATGTGGGGCAAAAACTCATCCCAAGATTTGTGATTACCCTTTAGGATTGCCCTAAGCATAGTAGACAGAGATCTATTCACTACCTCAGTTTGGCCATCTGTTTGAGGATGACAAGTAGTTGAAAAGAGGAGTTTGGTTCCTAGTCTTGACCACAAGACACGCCAAAAGTGGCTTAGGAACTTTGTATCTCTATCTGAAACTATAGTCCTAGGAAGTCCATGAAGTTTAACCACATCTCTAAAGAAAAGTTTTGCTATGTTGCTTGCATCATCTACTTTGTGGCATGGAATAAAATGAGCCATTTTACTAAAACGATCCACTACCACAAAGATAGAATCCATTCCCCTTTGGGTTCTAGGTAAACCTAGCACAAAATCCATGCTAATATCTACCCAAGGAGAAGAAGCAACAGGTAAAGGTGTGTATGTTCCATGAGGCATTACTTTAGACTTAGCTTGTAAACAAGCCAAACATCTAAAACAATTCCTTTGGACATCTTTTCGCATATGGGGCCAATAAAATTTTTCTTTTAGCAAACTAAGAGTTTTCTCAACTCCAAAGTGCCCCATAAGCCCACCTTCATGACTTTCTTTAATTATTAATTTCCTAATGGATCCTTGGGGTATGCATAACCTTCCTTCTTTATACAAGTACCCCTCAACCATATAGAAACTATCAAAAGCTTTTTGTTGACATTTTTTATAATTATCACCAAACTCAAGATCTTCCTCATACAACTCCCTAATATTATCAAATCCAAGAATTTGAGTACCTAGAGACACAAGCAAAGTATGTCTCCTAGATAAAGCATCAGCTACCACATTTGATTTTCCTTTCTTGAATTTAATGATATATGGAAATTGTTCAAGGAACTCTAACCATTTGGCATGCCTCTTATTTAACTTACCTTGACCTCTTAAATATTTAAGTGACTCATGGTCACTATGAATGACAAACTCTTTGGACACAAGATAGTGTTCCCAAGTTTGTAAAGCTCTAACCAATGCATACAACTCCTTATCATAGGTTGGGTAATTGAGGGAGACACCTTTTAGTTTTTCACTAAAATAGGCAATAGGGTGTCCTCCTTGCAATAACACAGCTCCTATGCCAACTCCTGATGCACCACATTCTAGCTCAAAAGTCTTTTCAAAATTTGGTAGAGCTAAAATGGGTGCATTAGTAAGTTGATCTTTAAGTAATTGAAATGCTTGGTCATGCTTTGAAGTCCAATCAAATAAAATATCTTTTTTGACTAGCTCATTCAAGGGTGAAGCAATGCTAGAGAAGTTAGGCACAAATCTTCTATAAAAACTTGCTAATCCATGAAAACTCCTAACTTCACTAACATTTTTAGGCTTGGGCCACTCTTGAATGGCTTTGATTTTCTCGGGGTCCACTTGAACCCCATTTTTTCTTACAATGAACCCTAGGAAAACCACATGATCCACACAAAAAGTATATTTTTCAAGATTTGCAAATAATTGGTTTTCCCTAAGGATCATCATAACTTCTCTAAGATGTCCTAAGTGATCATCTTGAGAACTACTATAGATTAATATATCATCAAAATAAACAACAACAAATTTTCCTATACACTCTTTCAAGACATGATTCATAAGCCTCATGAATGTACTTGGTACATTAGTTAAACCAAAAGGCATAACTAGCCACTCATACAATCCAAATTTGGTCTTAAAAGCAGTTTTCCACTCATCACCCTTTTTAATTCTTATTTGGTGATAACCACTTTTAAGATCAATTTTAGAAAATATAGAGGCACCATGTAATTCATCAAGCATATCATCAAGTCTAGGGATTGGGTGCCTGTACTTGATTGTGATATTGTTAATGGCCCTACAATCACAACACATCCTCCATTTTCCATCTTTCTTGGGCACTAACAATACAAGCACAGCACAGGGACTCAAACTCTTTTGTACCCACCCCTTATTCAATAATTCATGGACTTGGTTCTCTATCTCCTTAGTTTCTTGAGGATTTGTCCTATAGGCTGGTCTATTGGGTAGACTAGCCCCAGGCACAAAATCAATTTGATGTTCTATACCCCTAAAAGGAGGAAGGTCTTTTGGACCTTCACTAGGGAATATATCATCAAATTCTTTTAATAAATGAGAAACTTGAGGAGGTAAAGAATTAAGTTCAATGCTTAAATTATGACACTGAAGCACACTTCTACAAAGAAGAAGGTAAGAAGGTTTTTCAACAATAAGGGTTTGTTTTAATGTTTCTTGTTGAATTCCTTCTAATGAAAGAGATTTCTCTTCCTTCTTCTTTGAAGCTTTATGCTTCTTTTCTTCTTTGTTCTTCTTTTTTTTTTTAAACAAGTTTTTTTTTTCTTCTTCTCTTTTCAATTTCATTTGTACTTGATCCTCTATTACTTGTGAAGGAGACAAAGGATGAAGTACAAATTTCTTTTCTTTATGGGTGAAAGTGATTTCATTGGTAAGGCCATTATGCATGGTTTTCTTGTCAAATTGCCATGGCCTTCCCAACAAAATATGGCAAGCCTCCATTGGAACTATGTCACAAACCACTTGATCTTCATAGTTACTAATAGTGAACTTGACTTTCACTTGATTATTAACATTAATATCCCCATCTTCATTAATCCAATGAAGTTGATATGGTTTCGGATGCGGAATAATAGTAAGACCAAGCTTCTCCACCAACCTTGTACTACAACAATTACAACAAGACCCACTATCCACAATGAGAGAACAATTATTATTAAGAATTTTACACCTTGTGTGAAAAATATTCTCTCTTTGTGAAAGGTGAGACTCATGAGGTTGGTTTCCTAGAAGCCTTCTAATCATTAGAAGTTGACCATCACAAGGATATGCACTTTCAATGGGATGGTCTTCCTCACTTGATTCACTGTCACTTGAAGTAGTGGAACTAGATTCATCAACACTACTATAAATGTCTTGCCCCTTCAAAATCATCACCTTTTTAGTTGGGCATTGAGAGGCTATGTGTCCTCTCCCAAGACACTTAAAGCATTTGATATCACTAGTTTTGCTACTAGAAGTGACAATATTTTTATTTTTCTCATTTTCTTTTTCTTTTTCTTTTTCTTTGCCAAATTTCTTAGAGGTATCAAATTGACCCTCCCTCTTGTAGTCTTTCTTAACATAAGAGCTAGATTGAGTTTTACCTTTAAAAGAAGATTTTCTCAAATTTTGTTGTTCCACCCTTATACAAAGTTGGACCAAATCATCAAGGTCCCTATAAGGGAGTAACTCAACTCTATCTCTTATGTCAAAATTAAGACCACTTAGAAATCTAGCAATGGTCAATCTTTCTTCTTCCCTTATCCCAGCCCTCATGAGATACAACTCCATTTTTTGCCTATACTCCTCAACACTCATACCCTTTTGTTGGAGTCTTTGGAGCTTATCCATAAGCTCCCTACTATAATAAGAAGGTATGTGCCTTCTTCTCATAACACTCCTCAACTCATTCCAATAAGTGATGGGAGGATCATTGTGAAGTCTTCTCTCTCTTTCCAAGGATGTCCACCAATACATGGCTTGTCCTTGAAAAGCTAGGGTGGCTAAAGGAACTTTTCTTTCCTCACCTACTTGATGACAAGTGAAGATTTGCTCCACTTTCATCTCCCAATCCAAGTAGGTGTCCACATTATCTTTTCCATGAAAGTAAGGGAGATCAACCCTTGATTCCCTCACTTTGTGTTCTTTAATGACTCTCCTAGGTGGGGGTTGATAGTAAGCATCCATTTGTATACTACCATCATTATTTTGACTTTGAGAATCATTGGAGCTCTTGGTTGAACTCCTAGAAGAACCTTTTGGACTTTTATTTTTATTTAATCTTTTCAAAAGTTTTTCTTCTCGTTGCTTAATCTTTTGAATCTCTTGTTCTAAAGCCATGATTTGTACTTCCTTTTCAAGTTTTTCTTTTTGTTTTTGAAGTATTTCATCATGCTTCCAAAGTTTTAGTGCCTCAACCTCCTTGACAATTCTTTTAAAACTTTTAGGAGATTCAAAGTCACTACTACTTTGAGAATGTTGACTCATGATTAAGCAATAAGATTTTATATGCTATGCAAAAAGTTATAAAATGTTTTTGGTATTTTCTAGGAATGAAAATAACGCTTGGAAGTCTAAGTGTACAAGTTGCACTATCAAGGGAGGTGAGCTACAAAGAGCCACGTAATAACCAAGCCTTTTCAAGTGGAAATCACTAAACTCCTTTGTGGTACTTCCAAATCCCCAAAACTTTTCACAAAAATTTTGAATGCTTTTTCACAGTTTGTTTGTTTTTGAGACTAAACTAAACGTGAGCAAGTAAAACTACACAAGTCTAGACGTTTCAAGGCAGCAAAATAAAGCAATTAAAAGACAAAGAACTTAAAGGAAGCAAGATAAGTAACTAGTCGGGTTCCCTAAGTGGAAGCTTGAAACATATGAAATTTCCAAGCCACTTCCACTAGCACTACACGTGAGGATGCTAACAAGGATTTAGATATACCTGACCAGCTTCTTAATACTCAAGCTTTAAAAATTGATTTTAAAATACAAAAGAGATTGCAAAATTTAAACTAGCCTAGAAAGCAATAAATGGCGGTTTTGGTGACCAACTAGTGACGGATTGTTGTGCAAATTTTCCAACACTTAATCAAGTGTTTAATCCGCCACTAATCCTTCAATATGATGCTACTGGACCTGCAAAAGAAACACAACAAAGAGGTTAATGGTGGCTGCCTCACAAGGTGTAAGGAATGGTCACTCAAGTGAAGGAAGTTTAAGAGAAGTTTTGGTCACTAAATTAGGTCAAATTTTTAGGTCTTAGTGTCCAAACTTTTCCTACTCTTTGTTGAGCAATGCTTGATCCTTGAGCAAGGATTTGAGGCCACTTCCAGCACAGGGAAATTATTGAAAGAAAACTAGACAAGCAATAAAGCACAATTTGGAAAGCTTATACCAAAAGTTAAGAGTAATATGTATATATGACAAGACTCAAAGAGGTTCAACAAATAAAACTGGAAAATAAGACTCCAAATAAAGCTAGCACTCAGTTAGGAATGTTCCTAGATAGGTACTAGAGTAGATGAACAAAACAAAAAAAATTTGAAAGCAATTGGATAAGTATAGAACAAATAGTAGTCAAAACAATAACAAGGAATCAAATGAATTTTTATCAATGAACACCTCTCGGCTTTATCTCTGTTTTCAGCCTCTAATTTTTTTAAAAATTGAATCCACAAGAAAGAGTGCACTAGAAGTAGAATTAAGCACTTGAAATTTTGAGTCAAAATTTTTTTATAAGATTTTCAATGGAAAGTGATTTGAAAACTTAAGAACACAAAGGAAACCTAACTCTAAGGAAACTTGCTAGGACTAATAGCAAATCATGAACACAATAAGGTAAAAGAAAAAGCACATATAGGTAGGCACAAATGAAGTATGACCGAATCAACAATGTAGACACAAAATTCAAAATAACACTAGGTTAAACATGCTATTCAAGGAATTTGCAACATATAAAGACTAAACACAAACTTCTAAGACAAAACATAGATTCAAAACCAAAATCTAAATGCAATGCATGAGGTCCAATCACGGACACATACAAGGAATGGAGAGACTCAAAATAAACTCAAAATTAGCACAAAGCAAATAGTTCCTAACAAGTTGATTATGGAAGAAAAATAAAGACAATCAACAATGGATCTATGAACTCAATAACATCAAAATATAGATCCGAATTTTGAAACTCAAACAAGACAAACACAAGAACACACAAAGACACAAGAAGAACACGGACACAAAAAGGATGAAGCAAAACTTATCTCCTTGAAGAACCTTGCTCTTGATACCAAAAATGATAGAAGTAAGAAGGAGAAGTGATGAATGAACTCCTCCAAGCTCCTTCTAGGCACGAATCTTCTTCAATAGAGATGAGACCGAGATGTTGAACACCTTAGAGTGAAGAAAACTTGCGGAAGATAAGGTCTAAACCTTAGAGGGAAGTATCCAAGCTCAAAACTCAAGGGATTGCTCACTTCAAAGATAAGGAAACTAGGTTTTCCTAAAGGATTTTTGAAGGCACTCTCTAGGGTTTTCTCTTGGAATTCGGTGACTCTTGAAAGATGGTTGAAATGTATTCAGAAATCTCATATAATCAAAAGTGTATTACAAGGTGAGAAAAGTTACATTTATAGGAGAAAATTAGGGTAACTTGGCGGCACCTTTAGTGAACCAAAGTGGCGCCAAGTTTGAATTTCAAATTTGAATTTGAAATTCAAACTTTGGCCATCTCACATGATCACACGGATGCTACCCTCATCTAAGTGTCATTTAAGAGTGATTTGGATTGAATTTGAAGCTCACATGGCCGGATCCACCCCATGCCATCCATGTGACTCAAATTCAATTCAAATTACTTCTAAATGATGCTTAAATGTAGCCTACTTCTCCTATTAATGTATTCTTCATATATTCCTAATCTAATGACTGAAATACATTGGTCTAATGAATACAATGAATAGGAAAAATTACAAGAAGAAGAATGAGCCCAATATTGGGTATCAAAAGCCCAAAGCCCAAGAAGCCCAAAATTAAGCCCAATACACCTAAACCCTAATCTATGGTCAAAATACAAGACCAACAACAAAGTAAATTCCTATACTAAGAAAATACAATTAAACATGGTGTTCAATCAATCAAAGCCCAAGTGAGAAGCACCCTAGGCCCACCAAGCCCATTGGGCCCACTAAGCTCTGAAGCAGTCAAACCTTCAAGTAACCTCCTGGCCATTGCTCTAGTGGTTGGGCCTTTAGCCCATGCTCTTCCATCAACGAACCTCACCGTGATTACTAGAGGTCGAGTACGAACCTCGCCACGATTATTAGAGGTCGAGAACGAACCTTGTCGTTGTAGACCCCTAAAATTGTCCGGGTCGGAAATAAAGCTCAAGGACTCTCAAAGACCGGAGGAAAGTCAGCCGGAAGGACTCCTGGAAGACCCTAGGATGATTCTTTGTAGGTCTAGAAGTCTTAGAGTAGCTTAGAATAAGGGTGTGCGAGGATTGGAGCTCAATACACCCTCCCAGAGGTTCAGTACGGCCGTACTAAGCCATTTGAACTGCAATACGGCCGTAGTGAACTCAATACGGCCATACTGAAGTTTTTGAACTTCAGTACGGCCGTACCAAATTCAATACGGCCGTACTGTAGTTCTAAAAAACTCAGTACGGGCCGTAGTGAAATCAATACGGCCGTACTGAAGTTTTTGAACTTCAGTACGGCCGTACCAAATTCTATACGGCCGTACTGTAGTTCAAAAACCCAGTACGGGCCGTATTGACCTCCCAGGCCGTATTGCGCCTCAATCCTATAAATAGGACGTCATTTGCACGTCCTCCCACACTTTTTACACATTCCTCAACCCTCCTGCTGAGTATTCTTGGGTTTTTGAGCTATTCTCTGCCCTAGATATCTCTCCGGTAGCCGATCCGACGAAGTTCTTGAGTCATGAGCCATTAGCTTGAGATTCGAACAAGTCGAAGGGAAATCTCTTTGATTTCCATAGTAAAAATTATCTTTAGGAGAAAGGAGCGAGCGGACGTGTAGTGGGAAGGAGCGCCAAAAGCCTCCTAAACTTCGTTTTGAATATATAAAAGCCCGCTTTGAAGGTTTCTTTCTAAATCCTTTCTTTTACTGCTCTTATTTATTGCTTTTTGATTATTGCATTGCATGTTTAGAGCTTTCGTCATGTAAATATTTTATCTATAATCGTTTCTAATAAATAGGGGTAATTTAGTAACTTTACACTGTTATTTATGAAATAATCCGTCATAGGGAACCCGAAAGGGGCGTTGTGGGGTGCTAACACCTTCCTCGCACGTAACCGACTCCCTTACCCGACTCTGGTTGTAATGGCCAAAGTTGATTTACGAAAATCAATTGCCTTATATCTTTTTCCAATGTTTTAAGTAAAATATTGGTGGCGACTCCAAGAACCCTTCTTTTTACGAAAACCACTAATCCATGGAGGCTCCCGCTTGGGATTAACATGGATTGGTGAGAATCATTTAAACAAAATTGTTAGCTCGATGAGGTCTCAGTTTGAGAATAAGTCGTTCTAACAATCCATCATTTTTTCCAAACTTTAAAAGTCCGACCATCGTCGCGAATGCCAATGTCCGTTTCGGCGGGTGGCGACAGATGGCGACTCCACTGGGGAAGCCTCGAGAGTCAGTCCCATTTAGTGATGGATTGTTTCTAAAATAATAGTTTAAAATTACTTCATTACCCCTCGCTTGTATGATAACATGTTTTACCTAGTTGGCTTTAATAACTGTTGGATGTTTAAATTTTCGCAATTGTTTGAAATATAAACTGCACACGAACCTTTGCACACAACAGTTCCCTCTATACCCGGGGGCATGAGTGGAAAGCCATAGGGAGTGGATGTTAGTACGGCCGGTTGTCGAATGGGTCTATAGGTGCCCGTAGACCGTTGTCGGAAAGCATCACTCAAGGTGATAACCATGAACTCAAGTCCGACAGTGCGTTGGAGCTTTCCATCGACTTACGACGAGAGGAATTGGGTCCCTATAATGGGGCACCTTGGGGGCCTTGGACCGGTGAGAACAGTTAGAACCTCCTTGAATATGCACTTTTCTGCAGGATACCCCTACCTCGTGATTCGCTCGTGACTGTTCGTGGATGAGTGAATTGTTTGCGCATTGTTTATGTGACATTGTTTGAGCTTACATTGCATTCTTTAAACATACAACATTCCCTTTTAAAATAAGAATAAATAGGAATAAGAATCTTCCATTACATGGTGTTAACATCTACCTTCATCACATTCATATAGGTAGTTTCCATTTTCACCCAAAAAAATACAAAAACAAAATACCCAAAAAAAGAAAAAGGGTTATTTATCTAAACCAAGCAATATCATGCATCATCTTAGGAGCATCCTGAAAACATGATAATGCTTAGTGGAATAAACACAATGCATGCATATTCAACGCCATCATCTCATATCATGCATTCTTATCAAAGATCATGGAGGGATCTAGGTTTACATTTCATACATCCCTCCTAGTAATTCATTAATAAACATTAATAAAAAGAAAGGATTAATCGATGCGTATGTTCAGAATGGATCGCACGCCGTTTGTTATTAAGCGTAAACCAACAACCGCGCCAAGCGAACGCACATCAACTCCGTTGTTGGTAATCAAGACGAATAAAGGGAAAGGTCCGACACCGTTAAGGATCACTGCTCCAAGACCTTTTCCCTACGAATCGAATAAGGCTGTGCCATGGATATACGACATCCATTCTTCTGCCGACAGCGATATCTCTAACATCGCTGGACTTGGGGGCATGACTAGGAGTGGCAGGATCTACACTCCCGAAGATCTTCATGATAAAGCTCCCAAGAATAAAGAAAAAGAAAAAAATGAGGAAAATAAAGAATCCGAGGAGGAGACTGACGAGCTGTTAAAATATATCCGACAGAGCGAGTACTCCATCGTGGATCAACTTCATAGGACGCCAGCAAAGATTACTCTGTTGTCGTTGATCCTAAGCTCCGAACCGCATCGGCAAGCTCTGTTGAAAGTCTTGAACGAGGCATACGTGTCGCACACTATCTCCCAAGACAAGTTTGAGGGGATTGTTAGTCACATCACGGCTAATGATTGTCGCCACCGGCCCAAACGGGCCTCGGCGGTCGCGAAGACGGTCGAGCTCGTTTTTATTTTAGTTTTGAAAATGTATTGGATTATTAGAACGACTTGTTCTCAAACTGAGACCTTATCGATCTTATCCAATTTATTTATTAAAATGTCTCACCAATCCATGTTAATCCCAAGCGGGACCCTCCATGGATTAGTGGTTTTCGTAGTAAAAGGGTTCGTGGAGTCGCCACCAATGTTTTACTCAAAACATTGGAAAAAGGGATAAGGCAATTGATTTTATAAATCAACTTCGGCCATTACAACCAGAGTTGGGTAAGGGAGTCGGTTACGCGTGGGGAAGGTGTTAGCACCCCACAACGCCCCTTTCGGGTTCCCTATGACAGATTATTTCTAAAAATAATAGTACAAAATTACTAAATTACCCCTATTTATTCTAAACGATTATGAGTAAGATATCTACATGGCGAATAAATTAGATATGCTATGCACCAATCAGAAAGCAGTAAAAGGAAGGATTTTGAAGAAGAAACCTTTGAAGCGTGCTTTTATATATTTCGTAAAACTGGGAAGCTTTTTGGCGTTCCCTCGCTCTACAAGCCCGCTCGCTCCCTTCTATCAAATTTTGACTACGGAAATCCGGAGGATTTCCCTTCGACTAGGTTCGACCCTCAAGCAAAATGGCTCGGGGCTCAAGAACTTCGTCGGATCAACTCTCCGAGTGATTTCTAGGGCAGAACACTGCTCAAAAACCCCAGAATACTCAAGGAGAGTGTTGAAACTGTGTGTAAAAGTGTGGAATGACGTCCAATTGACGTCATATTTATATGGAATAGGCGCAATACGGGCTACAGAATCAATACGGCCGTATTGAAATTTTTGAACTTCAATACGGTCGTATTGAGTTCAATACGGTCGTATTGAAATTCAGAAATTTCAATGCGCCCGTATTGAGTTCACTGCGGCTGTATTGAAGCTTCAATACGGTCGTATTGATATCACTACGGCCGTATTGAAGTTTCAGAAACTTCAATACGCCGTATTGAGTTCATTGCGGCCGTGTTGAAGCTTCAATACGGCCGTATTAAGTTTAGTACGGCCGTATTGGGCTTCATTCCCTCCACTTCCTTATTTTAAACTACTCTAAGACCTCTAAACCTACAGATAGCCATCCTATGGTCTTCTAGGAGTCCTTCTGGCTGACTTTCCTTCGATCTTTGAGGGTCTTCGAGTTTTATTTCCGACCCGGACAATTTTAGGGGTCTACAATGATCACCTCACTTTCACCGATGAAGAGATCCCCGCTGGGGGACCGAATCACAACAAGCCCTTGCACATCTCTGTAAAGTGCAAGGAATATCACATCGCTAAAGTCTTGGTGGATAATGGATCTTCCTTGAATGTGATGCCAAAAAGAACGCTCGATCAAGTGGCAATCAAGGGAATCCAAATGCGCCCGAGCAACATGATCGTCCGGGCTTTCGACGGTTCTAAAAGAGAAGTGGTGGGAGGAGTCAATCTTCCAATCCAAATTGGACCCACCATCTTCAATGTCAAATTTTAAGTGATGGACATTAATCCCGCATACAGCTGTCTCCTCGGCCGACCTTGGATTCATGATGCGAAAGCTGTTCCCTCTACGCTCCACCAGAAAGTCAAATTCATAGTGGGTGACAAGCTGGTGACTGTACAAGCCGAAGATGACATACTCATCAGCAAGCCATCTGCCATACCTTACGTGGATGCAGCAGAGGAAGCTCTAGAGACCGCCTTCCAAGCATTGGAGATTGCCAATGTCGAAACGTTTCCCCGAGAAATGAAGAAGGTAGCCTACATGCTCACCAAGAACGGATACTTGCCTGGGCAAGGACTTGGCAAGGATTCCCAAGGAATTCCTGAGCTACCAATTATTAAGGACAATCCGGGGAAACAAGGGTTAGGATACAACCCTAATAAAGATCAAAGGACGAAGAGGAACAAAGATCCTTCTCGACGTTCTTTAAGCCAGATCTTTAGGAAGGTCGGTTCACAAGTGTCAAGGCCGGTCGTCGTCATCAAGTGTTCTTCTTCTTCCGATAGGGATGTATAGACCTGATGACTATTAGATATCACTCCTCGGGGACAGCCCGACCCCCGAGCCTCGATAGGGCACATGTTTCCGTTAGAATTATAATAAAATCATTCTTTATTAATTCTTACTGCTTCTCTTCTTGCTTGCAATAAATTTCTAGACCACATTATTTTAACCCTGTTTGAATAAGCATGAATGAGGTTAAAATTGTCTTAATAACAATAAACCCGCATCATTTTTATGTGGAAGTGTGTATGACAACTTGGAGCACCATTCCTTGGCCTCGACAAGTGCCATCATGGATAAAAAAGAAATCCTTTAAAAACAAAAATCATAAAAACAAAAAAAAGCTCGGCAGGAAACCCAAAAAGGGGGCTGCGCAAAAATAAGAGCAAAGAACCCGCTAGGAATCCCACGAAAGGGTGACCTAGGCAAAAATTAGGGTTGCAAAAATGAACAAAAACAAAGGTCCGCTGAGACGCCACAAAAGGGTGTTTTAGGCAAAAATAAGGACAATCAAAAAATAAAAGAAATCCATGATGGTACCATGAGTTGAATTCAAAAAGAAAGGTTCAAGGGAAACTATCTAAGTTGTCGAATCACAACGTCAATAAACAAGACTTTCTTAACTTCATAAGTGTTTAATCAAACAAGCCTAAACACATGAGCCTACCTTGGCCAGCCATTCTTACAAAAACCATTTTCAAAAATAATCCCCTCTAAAACACAAACTTTTGAACAAAAATATCTTTCCCTTCTTTTCTCTTGTCCCAAACGATTTTAGAATAATCTAGTGGAAACATGGAGATATAGTGGTCAATAGGAGGGTTGATACATCTTCTAAAGGAAGGGAAGGATCACTAGGTTGATGACACCAATCTCGATATAACACGCATCATTCCTCGGTTACAGAAATCGGCAGCGCACAGCCCGTCTAGAGGAATGGCAAAAATCCAAACAAAGAAACGCATCGGTTAATTCTTTTGAAAAATAAATCAAATAGAATTAGGTGCATCATACCGCATACATGCATACAGATGATAGGTGTACTGGAAGATCACTTATTCTCTGTTTATTGAAAAAAAATAATAATTAAAAAAAATAATAATAAAAAATAAAAAATAAAAAAATAAAAAATAAAAATAAACTTCAGAAAAAACAATGCGCCCGTACCATGTTCAGTACGCCCGTACTAAAATTAGGGTTATGAACAAATTTTCAACTCAATACGGGCGTACTGAAATGAATACGGCCGTATTGGCCATAACGTCCACCACATTAGTTGCACATTCAAAGACCTTATCATGAGGCAGTCGCATAAAATAGAAAATAGGAAAAATTTCTTGTGTATGACAGTAGCCAACAGAAAAAGCCGAAATCGACAAAAAAGGCAAAAATTCAGAAAATCCAACAAATCGTACAGAATAACTGAGCCTGGAGAGGCTTGCCGAAATAATACTCCCCAGAGATATCTCAGCTTGCACTCTTGGGCCGAATTCCCAGTGAAAGCAATCAAAGCAAGATCAGCAAGATTCCTCAACGGAAGCATGATCATCCAAACAGAGCATCCGAATCAAAAGACTCAGACTTCCTCAGTGGAAGATGGCTTTCCAACTCAAGCGACGAGTGAAGCTAAGCCTGAAGAGGCTTTCTAAATAATACTCTGGGATACATAAGATCCTCAATCCCCATTCGCCTACTCAGAGGCACTCCTTCAAAAAGAGAAAATTCGAAAAGATCAATACCCATTCCCCAAGCGGAATTCGGTATTCAACCAAACACCGAACATCAAGATAATCCGCCTAACAGAAGAGGCCAATCAAGATCAATACGACAGAATCCCCCAGCGGATAACAGCCTACGCAGAGGCAACAAAACCAAAAATCAAAAAGTCACCCGAATAAGGATAACCGGGATACTCCACCAACGTCGAAAGGACGTCAGCCAATCATAAGGCATCGCTCACCTCAGGAAGAGCATCTTTGTGTCTGCATCCCCACGGAATCAGAATTTCCCAGTGGGCACCAACTACGCAATGGAAAGTTGGGACACAAGAACCTATGAGTAACTGCACATCCCCTAGACGGATCCCTGCGTTATCCAGCCCTCAGCGGCACCAAAATCAAAAACAACCGTCGAAGCAGCATCGTGGACTGTGGAGACAAAATCATCACAAGAGAATCCCCCAGCGGATAACAGCCTACGCAGAGGCAACAAAACCAGAAAATCAAAAGAGTCACCCGAATAAGGATAACCGGGATACTCCACCACCGTCGAAAGGACGTCAGCCAACCATAAGGCACCGCTCACATCAGAAAGAGCATCTTTGTGTCTACATCCCCAAGGAATCAGAATTTCCCCAGTGGGCACCAACTATGCAATGGAAAGTTGGGACACAAGAACCTATGAGTAACTGCACATCCCCTAGACGGATCCCTGCGTTATCCAGCCCTCAGCGGCACCAAAATCAAAAACAACCGTCGAAGCAGCATCGTGGACTGTGGAGACAAAATCATCACAAATCCCTGGAGAGGGCAAACTCACGCTACCAAAGTGACCAGAAGCACGAAGGTATGCAACCCTGGGGAGGGCAAACCGCAGACCCTGGAGAGGGCAAACTCACGCTACCGAGGTTGTCAGAAACACCGAGGTATGCACGAGCCTGGAGAGGCGACAACTAATACTCAGCTACCCCGTCGTCAGAAACACGGAGGTATGCAGCTACCGAGGTTGTCAGAAACACCGAGGTATGCAACGAGCCTGGAGAGGCGACGACTAATACTCAGCTACCCCGTCGTGAGAAACACGGAGGTATGCAGCTACCGAGGTTGTCAGAAACACCGAGGTATGCAACGAGCCTGGAGAGGCGACGACTAATACTCAGCTACCCCGTCGTCAGAAACACGGAGGTATGCAGCTACCGAGGTTGTCAGAAACACCGAGGTATGCACGAGCCTGGAGAGGCGACGACTAATACTCAGCTACCCCGTCGTCAGAAACACGGAGGTATGCAGCTACCGAGGTTGTCAGAAACACCGAGGTATGCATGAGCCTGGAGAGGCGACGACTAATACTCAGCTACCCCGTCGTCAGAAACACGGAGGTATGCAGCTGCCAACGTCGTCAGAAACACGGAGGCATGCAGACCCTGGAGAGGGCAAACTCACGCTACCGAGGTTGTCAGAAACACCGAGGTATGCACGAGCCTGGAGAGGCGACGACTAATACTCAACCTGGAGAGGCCACTCAACAATTTTCCCACCGGAAGACACTACAAGTCGGAAGGATGGCTTACTCCCCGGACAATTGGGTCAACTCCTTTACTTGTCAACCGGTACACCAAAAAGCCGTTCGACTAAGTAAAGGGGGGGCAGCTGTAGACCCCTAAAATTGTCCGGGTCGGAAATAAAGCTCAAGGACTCTTAAAGACCGGAGGAAAGTCAGCCGGAAGGACTCCTAGAAGACCCTAGGATGATTCTTTGTAGGTCTAGAAGTCTTAGAGTAGCTTAGAATAAGGGTGTGCAAGGATTGGAGCTCAATACACCCTCCCAGAGGTTCAGTACGGCCGTACTAAGCCATTTGAACTGCAATACGGCCGTAGTGAACTCAATACGGTCGTACTGTAGTTCAAAAAAACTCAGTACGGGCCGTAGTGAAATCAATACGGCCGTACTGAAGTTTTTGAACTTCAGTACGGCCGTACCAAATTCAATACGGCCGTACTGTAGTTCAAAAACCCAGTACGGGCCGTATTGACCTCCCAGGCCGTATTGCACCTCAATCCTATAAATAGGACGTCATTTACACGTCCTCCCACACTTTTTACACATTCCTCAACCCTCCTGCTGAGTATTCTTGGGTTTTTGAGCTATTCTCTGCCCTAGATATCTCTCCGGGAGCCGATCCGACGAAGTTCTTGAGTCATGAGCCATTAGCTTGAGATTCGAACAAGTCGAAGGGAAATCTCTTTGATTTCCATAGTAAAAATTATCTTTAGGGGAAAGGAGCGAGCGGACGTGTAGTGGGAAGGAGCGCCAAAAGCCTCCTAAACTTCGTTTTGAATATATAAAAGCCCGCTTCGAAGGTTTCTTTCTAAATCCTTTCTTTTACTGCTCTTATTTATTGCTTTTTAATTATTGCATTGCATGTTTAGAGCTTTCGTCATGTAAATATTTTATCTATAATCGTTTCTAATAAATAGGGGTAATTTAGTAACTTTACACTGTTATTTATGAAATAATCCGTCATAGGGAACCCGAAAGGGGCGTTGTGGGGTGCTAACACCTTCCTCGCACGTAACCGACTCCCTTACCCGACTCTGGTTGTAATGGCCAAAGTTGATTTACGAAAATCAATTGCCTTATATCTTTTTCCAATGTTTTAAGTAAAATATTGGTGGCGACTCCAAGAACCCTTCTTTTTACGAAAACCGCTAATCTATGGAGGGTCCCGTTTGGGATTAACATAGATTGGTGAGAATCATTTAATAAATATTGTTAGTTCGATGAGGTCTCAGTTTGAGAATAAGTCGCTCTAACAATCCATCATTTTTCCAAACTTTAAAAAGAGTCCAACCATCGTCGCGAATGCCAATGTCCGTTTCGGCGGGTGGCGACAGTCGTGCCTATTAGAGGTCGAGAACGAACCTCGCCGTGATTACTAGAGGTCGAGTACGAACCTGGCCACGATTATTAGAGGTCGAGAACGAACCTTGTCGTGACTATTAGAGGTCGAGAACGAACCTCGCAGCGATTACTAGAGGTCGAAAATGAACCTCATCATACCTATACTCAATTAGAGGTCAAAAACGAACCTCGTTACGTTCATTAGAGGTCAAGAACGAACCTCGTCACGCTTATTAGAGGTTGAATTCGAACCCTGGCATTGCAAAAGATAAGCTCGAACCCTCGCAACACGCCATTAAACAAAAAGCCGAAGCCGACTTCGAGTCTCGATACAATAAATTCAAAAAAAAAACCACCTACGCAACGGGCACCAAACACGCGCCCTAAACCTTGAGAAAAAACCAAAACCAAACACTGGTGCAGAACAAAACTCGTATACAAAGGTCATGATCCATACATAAACACGGATACAAAAATGTATACACAACAAAACTGTCCTATACAGAGACGTCATCGCTAGAACTCTCCTCGACATCGTCCTCCCGGACTAACCGCCCGAAGCGAACAACCTTTTCCAAATGCATACCGGAAAAGTCGCACCCCGGCGCGAGGAGCCTAGCCTGCCGAGCAGCCTTAAGGAAGCCCCTCTTGTGTTCCATTACCACAAAACGTTCAACTTCCTCAAGCCTCCTCTTCAACGCCGCATTCTCGGCCTCCAAAGCCGAAAGACTTACCCTCTAGGCAGCCACCTCCTCCTCCTTACTACTGAGGACCACCTCGTCGCGGAGACGCTCCTCGGTTACGGACACCAGCTCGCCCTTCAAAAAGGTCACCTCCTCTTCCAAGGAGCGAACCTGGCTAGCGTAACCCTCATTAGTGCCCAAGGCGGCCTCTAGCGATTTCTGGGCCTCGGCGAGATCCCCCCGGACTGCCTGGAGCTCAGCCCCCTGCATCTTCGCCTCAGACAGGGTGGCAGCCAAAACCTTGTTCTCCTCCACCAAAGGCTGCACTTGGCCTTTCAGCTTCGCCAGATCTTCCGGCTCTACCCCAAGGACATCGACCCCCGCCTCCGTCGACCTCGGAACCTTCAGAACCCCGGGGGGCCTGCCCGCCTGCAAAAGAAGTATGGGAAAAGGTCTAAGCCCCGCCAGACAACAAACAACCCGGGGAATAGCAAATCAAGAGATCGCAAACACATGCTGCTTACCTCAACAACACGGGTAACTCGCCCGACGGTCGGAACTTCCGCTCTAGAAGTCGTACTGACCTGGCCAGCAGCCTGGGAAGTCGACTCGACGGCAGCCTCCACCTACAATAAACAATCGCAACTCAGGGAACTGAAAGAGAACGTACAAAGAAAGAGCAAGTCATCGACAAGCAATCCCAACCGCTCGTTCAGAAGCCCGGATAGATACCCCGGCAGGACGGACGAAAGGCTCGGCAGTTGACGCTGCTCCCTTAGAAACCACCCGAGCTCCCCCCTGAGGCAGGAGACTCCCGGGCAAACCCGCCACCTCAACGCCGGTGGCCCCAGTAACAACCTCCTCCGCCTCGCGAGGAACAAAGGCTCCCCCAACCTCCCTCGGGACCCTCTTCCTTTTCCGATTGACCTTCAGGGGAGAGACCTCTACCTCCCCCTGAGCCTTAGGAGCCTCAAGCTCAACAACATTGTAGCAATGGCACTGCTTCCAGTCACGCCACAAGTCCTTTCCCATAATACCTGAAAGCAAAGGACAGAGCACATTAGCAAGCATAAAACCCTAACACATAAACAAAGTTACCAAAGACTCACCCTCCAAATCTCTTCCTCTGTGCGCCAAACGCTTGAGCGACAAAATGAGCTTGCATTCTAGCGGGCGAGGAAGCGCCTTCAAAGCATCGACAGCAGCCGTCTCCGACGGCGTCAGCTGCGAGGGGTCCACCCCATGAAACCCAGACGGGTCATGGCACCAGTAGAAGGGAAACCTCGGCAGCCCGCCAAAATAGAACCCCCCATCCTCCAAAGGGTCGACATCGACAAGAGTAACCCGGAAAAACTCTTGCCTATAGTTTTTATACGATTGGGAATAAAGAGTAAATAAACCCCCTTCCTTACCCCCATTCAAAGAAAGAGTCCTGATGGAAGTAAGTAGGGAGAAGTGATGGATGTTCTTCTCCTTAGCTCCTCCTAGCCACGGATCCTCTTTAAGGAGATAACACCGAATGGAAAAGAAGCTTGAAGGATGAATGAACACGGATGATGAAGGCTAAAGCCTTGGATGGAAGTTGATGGAGAATACTAGGAGAAGTGGACGTTGCTCTCCTCCTTGAATTCGCCAATGCTAGGATCTTCTTCAAAGAGATTGGATTCCACTAAGATGTACACTTAAGGAAGAATGATTCTCGGACTTGAGGTTCCTAAGCTATGGAGGGAAGTATCCAAGCTCAAGAAACAATGGACTACTCACTTCAAAGAGAAGGAAAGAATGGAACTCTCCTAGGGTTTTGAGGTGAGAAGCTAGAAGACTTTGAGGAAGAAACTCGGCCAATGGCTCTCAAATTTCAATATGAATCAAAGTGAATACAAAGAGTGGAAGAATCACTTAAGTAGGGTTCCAAGTGTGCAACTTTGGGCGCCTAAATCCAAGGCTACATGTGGCGCCCAAAATTTGAATTCAAACTTGAAATTTGAATTCAAATTTTGGCTCCCATGTGCTAGTCCGAAAATTTAAGTGCCTAGATGCATTTAGGTTTGATTTGAGAGTTATTTAGGGTTAATTTGAGTGGCACATGTTCAGCCACCCATGGTGCTAAACATGTGACTCAAATGTAACTTAAATGACTTCCAAATTAAACCTAGTTTAACCTAATTTACCTATTTAAGTAATTCTTGTATATTCCTAATCTAATGACCTAAATACAATGGTCAAACAAATACAATGGAAAGGAAAAATTACAAGAATGAAAATGAGCCCAATATTGGGTACCAAAAGCCCAAAGGCCCATGAAGCCCAAAACTAGGCCCAACTAGCCTATAACCTAAAATGCTACTCTATATGGTCCAAAATACAAGACCAAAATATATTCAAACTAGGTTAACAAAAATATAATAAGGATGTTAATAACAAGATAGGCCCATGTTGAAACTTGGTTTGGGCCTTCCAAGCCCATAGGGCCCATTGGGCCTGGACTGGCCCAATCTTCCATGTCTAGCCCACTCCTCTTGGCTCCTTCAATATGTCACCTCTTGCCTTCCTAGGCATGATTCCATCATCCCCTCCCTCTTGAAAAGGATTTGTCCTCAAATCACGAGGATGCATGGAATAAGAATCATCACCTACATACACAACAAACCATGTATAAGAGGTGACATGTTTATGATGAGAAAATGGATTATGGATCCTAAGAGGAGTCCTTATATCTAGCCTAAGAAAAAATAAACTATCAAAATTAGACTCCCTAAAAGTAGAAATAGGCTCCTCTCCTAAGCATAACCTAGAAGTAAAACCTAAGAATGTAATAACACTATGACTAAGACAATGAAAAGAATGATTTTTAAACACTACAATATCTTGCCTAAAATACCCTAAATGGTAGCCTAGGCTTTTCCTAAAATATAAAAAAAAGAATACTAGAAAACGTCCTAAACAATTTTGAATCATATTGTTTGGTAGATAAAATGTCTTGGAAAATCTTGAAAACTCATATAAACTATTTCTGTCTTGTAGGGAAGGGTGCAAATTAAGTTCAAATAAAGATGAACTTCCCATAAGATCAAAAATAGAATATGCAATATGACAAGATGTATCTATCAAACAATATATTCCAAAATTTGGGTGCTTTATTAGAACAACTATGGTAGAAGGATTCCTAAAGAGAGGAAGGCTATCTTCCTTGGGCACCTCCAAGGAAGTAGCACAAGAAGTGGAACTAAATGTAGTCCACTCCTTCTTCACTACATCTTGAAGTTGAGATTCATTTTTCTTTAGAATGATTTGTTCTTGAATCTCTACTTCATGACTAGTGGTAAGATTAGAGTAAGAGTTAAGGTCTTTATTTATGAAGAGAGTATTTTGTAAATGATTTTTAGTGGTAGAACAACTCTCTTCACTCACAAGTCCTTTAGAGGAATTATTTTCCTCCTTACTCTTCCCTAAGAGCAATGCCTTTTTTCTTTCTTTTTCTCTTGTTTTTCTCAATTTTTCTTTTGCTAAAAGTTTTTCTCTCTTTTGTTTAATAATGTGAATTTCTTCCTCTAAAATTGCAATTTGTGCTTTTTTTTCAAGTTTTTCTTTTTCTTTTTTTAAAGCTTCTTGCTTTGTCCAAGGTGTTAGTGATTTAAGCCTTTGAGTAGAATGTGAAAAACCTTTTGGAGAGCTTAATTCACTACCACTTGAGAAATATTTTCTCATGATTAAACAAAAGAATTTTTTTGTATATGCTATGCAAAAAGTTATAAAATGTTTTTGGTATTTTCTAGGAATGAAAATAACACTTGGAAGTCTAAGTGTACAAGTTGCACTATCAAGGGAGGTGAGCTACAAAGAGCCACTTAATAACCAAGCCTTTTCAAGTGGAAATCACTAAACTCCTTTGTGGTATCTCCAATTCCCCAAAACTTTTCACAAAAATTTTGAATGCTTTTTCACAATTTGTTTTTTTTTTTTTTTTTGAGACTAAACTAAACGTTAGCAAGTAAATCTACACAAGTCTAGACGTTTCAAGGCAGCAAAAAATAAAGCAATTAAAAGACAAAGAACTTAAAGGACACAATGTAAGCAACTAGTCGGATATCCTAAGTGGAAGCTTGAAACATATGAAATTTCCAAGCCACTTCCACTAGCACTACACGTGAGGATGCTAACAAGGAGTTAGATATACCTGACCAGCTTCTTAATACTCCCTCCAAGCTTTACAAATTGATTTTAAAATACAAGAGAGATTGCAAAATTTAAACTAGCCTAGAAAGCAATAAATGGCGGTTTTGGTGACCAATTTAGTGACGGTTTTTGTTGTGCAAATTTTCCAACACTTAATCAAGTGTTTAATCCGCCACTAATCCTTCAATATGATGCTACTGGACCTGCAAAAGAAACACAACAAAGAGGTTAATGGTGGCTGCCTCACAAGGTGAAAGGAATGGTCACTCAAGTGAAGGAAGTTTAGGAGAAGTTTTGGTCACTAAATTAGGTCAAATTTTTAGGTCTTAGTGTCCAAAATTTTCCTACTCTTTGTTGAGCAATGCTTGATCCTTGAGCAAGGATTTGAGGCCACTTCCAGCACAGGGAAATTATTGAAAGAAAAATAGACAAGCAATAAAGCACAATTTGGAAAGCTTATACCAAAAGTTAAGAGTAATATGTATATATGACAAGACTCAAAGAGGTTCAACAAGTAAAACTGAAAATTAAGACTCCAAATAAAAGCTAGCACTCAGAGAGAAGAGTTCCTAGATAGGTACTAGAATAGATGAACAAAACAAAAAAAATTTGAAGACAATTGGACAAGTATAGCAAAAGTAGTAGCCAAAATAATAACAAGGAATCAAGTAGGTTTTTCAACTTGTATACCTCTCGGCTTTTTCCTTTTAATTTTCTTTCTCTATTTTTTTTTTTAATTCTTTCTTTTTCCAGTATCAAATTAAGAGTCCAGAGAGTATATTTTCCTTTTGTTTCAAAATTTTTAGAGATTCCAAGCTATAGAAACCGAGAATACAAATCAGCCAAAAAATTAGGTCAAATTTCAAGTGAGAATGATAAACTAGTGCACTAGTTTTAGGTTTTGGTTTGGATTCTTTTTGAACTATTTTTCTTTTGAACTTTAGGTCTTTTCTTTTGTTTAGGCTCTGTTTTATCTCTGTTTTTCAGCCTCTAAAATTTTTTTATTAAATTTGAATCCACAAGAAAGTGCACTAGAAATAGGATTACACTTGAAAATTTTTTTTTAGAAGATTTTTAATGGAAGGTGATTTGAAAACTTAAGAACACAAAGGAAACCTAACTCTAAGGAAACTTACTAGAACTAATAGCAAGTTATGAACACAAAAAGGCAAAAGAAAAAGCACATATAGGAGGCAAGAACAAAAGGTAAACCGAAAGCAATATATGGACACAAAACTCAAAATAAAACTAGGTTAAACATGCTATTCAAGGAATTTGCAACAAGTAAGGACTAAACACAAACTTCTAAGACAAAACAAAGATTTAAAAACAAAATCTAAATGCAATGCATGAGGTCCAATCACGAACACATACAAGGAATGGAGAGACTCAAAATAAACTCAAAATTAGCACAAAGCAAATAGTTCCTACAAGTTGATTATGGAAGAAAATTCAAGACAATCAACAATGGATCTATGAACTCAATAGCATCAAAATATAGATCCGAATTGAAACTCAATTAAGACAAACATAAGAACACAAAGAACACAAAATATTCGGACCAAACAAGATGAAGAACTTATCTCCTTGAAGACCTTGCTCTTGATACCAAAAATGATGGAGAATACTAGGAGAAGTGGACGTTGCTCTCCTCCTTGAATTCGCCAATGCTAGGATCTTCTTCAAAGAGATTGGATTCCACTAAGATGTACACTTAAGGAAGAATGATTCTCGGACTTGAGGTTCCTAAGCTATGGAGGGAAGTATCCAAGCTCAAGAAACAATGGACTACTCACTTCAAAGAGAAGGAAAGAATGGAACTCTCCTAGGGTTTTGAGGTGAGAAGCTAGAAGACTTTGAGGAAGAAACTCGGCCAATGGCTCTCAAATTTCAATATGAATCAAAGTGAATACAAAGAGTGGAAGAATCACTTAACTAGGGTTCCAAGTGTGCAACTTTGGGCGCCTAAATCCAAGGCTACATGTGGCGCCCAAAATTTGAATTCAAACTTGAAATTTGAATTCAAATTTTGGCTCCCATGTGCTAGTCCGAAAATTTAAGTGCCTAGATGCATTTAGGTTTGATTTGAGAGTTATTTAGGGTTAATTTGAGTGGCACATGTTCAGCCACCCATGGTGCTAAACATGTGACTCAAATGTAACTTAAATGACTTCCAAATTAAACCTAGTTTAACCTAATTTACCTATTTAAGTAATTCTTGTATATTCCTAATCTAATGACCTAAATACAATGGTCAAACAAATACAATGGAAAGGAAAAATTACAAGAATGAAAATGAGCCCAATATTGGGTACCAAAAGCCCAAAGGCCCATGAAGCCCAAAACTAGGCCCAACTAGCCTATAACCTAAAATGCTACTCTATATGGTCCAAAATACAAGACCAAAATATATTCAAACTAGGTTAACAAAAATATAATAAGGATGTTAATAACAAGATAGGCCCATGTTGAAACTTGGTTTGGGCCTTCCAAGCCCATAGGGCCCATTGGGCCTGGACTGGCCCAATCTTCCATGTCTAGCCCACTCCTCTTGGCTCCTTCAATATGTCACCTCTTGCCTTCCTAGGCATGATTCCATCAGAAGTATCCAAGCTCAAGTTGCAAGAGAAAGCTCACACTCAAAGAGAAGGAAATTCTAATGAATTCCTAAAGGTGAAGCTCATTCTCTCTCTAGAAGACTTTGAAGAAACTCGGCACTTGGCTCTCAAATTTCAATAATGTTCAAAGTGAGTACAATAGGTGAGAGAAGGGAAACATATAGCATCCGAATTTGAGGAGAACACTTGGCGCCACATGATTGGTCACATGTTGGCGCCAAGATTTGAATTCAAATTCAAATTTGAATTCAAACCTTGTGTCACATGCTCATGACCGGTCATGTAGAGCTAAATGAGAGATTAGGTTGAATTTAGAGTGAATTTAGGGTTGCATTTCGGTGTCACACTTGTGCAACCAAGGTGGTGCCAAAAGTGTGACCTAAATGCAACTTAAATTCATCCTAAATTTGACCTAATTTGTCCTAATTCAAATGAACTATTAAACCTCCTTAAACCCTAAACTAATGACCAAAATACAATGGTCTAATGAATACAATCAATAGGAAATATTACAAGGAAAATAATGAGCCCAATATTGGGTACCAAAAGCCCAAAGGCCCATGAAACCCAAAACTAGGCCCAACTAGCCTAAACCCTAATCTATGGTCAAAATACAAGACCAACATGAAAATAGATTCCTAAACTAAGAAAGTACAATTAAACATGGTGTATAATCAATTAAGCCCAAGTAAGAAGCACCCTAGGCCCACCAAGCCCATTGGGCCCACTAAGCTCTGAAGCAGTCAAATCTTCAAGTAACCTCCTGGCCATAGCTCTAGTGGTTGGGCCTTTAGCCCATGCTCTTCCATCATTCCCTCCCTCTTGAGAAGGATTCGTCCTCGAATCTGAAGACTCTTCCTCATCATCACTAGCACCTACAAAAGGTTTAAGATCACTAACATTAAAAGTGGTGCTGACTCCATAGTCAGAGGGTAAATCAAGTCTATAAGCGTTATCATTGATACGCTGTAAGACCTGAAAGGGACCATCTCCTCTAGGACTGAGTTTAGACTTCCTTTGATTTGGAAAACGTTCTTTTCTTAAATGAAGCCAAACCCAATCACCTTCCTCGAAGATCATAGACTTCTTGCCTTTACTTCCTTGTTTTGCATATTTCTCATTTTGATTTTGAATATGAATTTTAATCCTTTCATGAAGTTTCTTAACAAAATCAGCTCTTGAAGCCCCTTCCTTATGAATGAAATGTTCAACATTAGGAAGAGGTATCAAGTCCAAAGGAGTTAAAGGATTAAACCCATAAACAGCCTCAAAAGGAGAAATATTGGTAGTTTTATGAACTACCCTATTGTAGGCAAATTCAATATGAGGTAAAAACTCATCCCAAGATTTGTGATTACCCTTTAGGACTGCCCTAAGCATAGTAGACAGAGATCTATTCACTACCTCAGTTTGGCCATCTGTTTGAGGATGACAAGTAGTTGAAAAGAGGAGTTTAGTTCCTAGTCTTGACCATAAGACACGCCAAAAGTGGCTTAGAAACTTTGTATCTCTATCTGAAACTATAGTTTTAGGAAGCCCATGAAGTTTAACCACATCTCTAAAGAAGAGTTTTGCAATGTTGCTTGCATCATCTACTTTGTGGCATGGAATAAAATGAGCCATTTTACTAAAACGGTCCACTACCACAAAAATAGAATCCATTCCCCTTTGGGTTCTAGGTAAACCTAGCACAAAATCCATGCTAATATCCACCCAAGGAGAAGAAGCAACAGGCAAAGGTGTGTATGTTCCATGAGGCATTACTTTAGACTTAGCTTGTAAACAAGCTAAACATCTAAAACAATGCCTTTGGACATCTTTTCGCATATGGGGCCAATAAAATTTTTCTTTTAGCAAACTAAGGGTTTTATCAACACCAAAGTGCCCCATAAGCCCACCTTCATGACTCTCTTTAATTAATAGTTTCCTAATGGATCCTTGGGGTATACACAATCTTCCTTCTTTGTATAAATACCCCTCAGCCATATAGAAACCATCAAAAGCTTTTTGTTGACATTTTTTATAATTAACACCAAATTCAAGATCTTCTTCATACAATTCCCTAATATTATCAAATCCAAGAATTTGAGTCCCTAGGGACACAAGCAAGGTATGTCTCCTAGATAAAGCATCAGCTACAACATTGGATTTTCCTTTCTTGAATTTAATAATATATGGAAATTGTTCAAGAAACTCTAACCATTTGGCATGTCTCTTATTTAATTTACCTTGACCTCTTAAATATTTAAGTGACTCATGGTCACTATGGATGACAAACTCTTTGGACACAAGATAGTGCTCCCAAGTTTGTAAAGCTCTAACCAATGCATACAACTCCTTATCATAGGTAGGGTAATTGAGGGAGGCACCTTTTAGTTTTTCACTAAAATATGCAATGGGGTGTCCTCCTTGCAATAACACAGTTCCTATGCCAACTCCTGATGCATCACATTCTAGCTCAAAAGTCTTTTCAAAATTCGGTAGAGCTAAAATGGGTGCATTAGTAAGTTGATCTTTAAGTAATTGAAATGCTTGGTCATGCTTGGAAGTCCATTCAAATAAAATATCTTTTTTGACAAGCTCATTCAAGGGTGAAGCAATGCTAGAGAAGTTAGGTACAAATCTTCTATAAAAACTTGCTAAACCATGAAAACTCCTAACTTCACTAACATTTTTAGGCTTGGGCCACTCTTGAATGGCTTTAATTTTCTCGGGATCCACTTGAACCCCATTTTTGCTTACAATGAACCCTAGGAAAACCACATGATCCACACAAAAAGTACATTTTTCAAGATTTGCAAATAATTGGTTTTCCCTAAGGATCATCATAACTTCTCTAAGATGTCCTAAATGATCATCTTGAGACCTACTATAGATTAATATGTCATCAAAATAAACAACAACAAATTTTCCTATACATTCTCTCAAGACATGATTCATAAGCCTCATGAATGTACTTGGTGCATTAGTTAAACCAAAAGGCATAACTAACCACTCATACAATCTAAATTTGGTCTTAAAAGCAGTTTTCCACTCATCACCCTTTTTAATTCTTATTTGGTGATAACCACTTTTAAGATCAATTTTAGAAAATATGGAAGCACCATGTAACTCATCAAGCATATCATCAAGTCTAGGGATTGGGTGCCTGTACTTGATTGTGATATTGTTAATGGCCCTACAATCACAACACATTCTCCATTTTCCATCTTTCTTGGGCACTAACAATACAGGCACAGCACAGGGACTCAAACTCTTTTGTACCCAACCCTTATTCAATAATTCATTGACTTGATTCTCGATCTCCTTAGTTTCTTGAGGATTTGTCCTATAGGCTGGTCTATTGGGTAGACTAGCCCCAGGTACAAAATCAATTTGATGTTCTATACCCCTAAAAGGAGGAAGGCCTTGTGGACCTTCACTAGGGAATATATCATCAAATTCTTTTAATAAATGAGAAACTTGAGGAGATAAAGAACTAATTTCAATGCTTAAATTATGACACTGAAGCATACCTTTACAAAGAAGAATGTAAGAAGGTTTTTCAACAATTAAAGTTTCTTTTAAAGGTTCTTGTTGAATTCCTTCTTTTAGAAAAGATTTCTCTTCATCCTTCTTTGAAAACTTATGCTTCGTTTCCTTCTTTTCTTTTTTTTTTATTCAAGTTTTTTTTTTCTTCTTCTCTTTTCTTTTTCATTTGTACTTGATCCTCTATCACTTGTGAAGGAGACAAAGGATGAAGTACAAATTTCTTTTCTTTATGAGTGAAAGTAATTTCATTGGTAAGGCCATTGTGCATGGTTTTCTTGTCAAATTGCCATGGCCTTCCCAACAAAATATGGCAAGCTTCCATTGGAACTATGTCACAAACCACTTGGTCTTCATAGTTACCAATAGAGAACTTGACTTTCACTTGTTGATTAACATTAATATCCCCATCTTCATTAATCCAATGAAGTTGATATGGTTTCGGATGAGGAATAATAGTAAGACCAAGCTTCTCCACCAACCTTGTGCTACAACAGTTGCAACAAGACCCACTATCCACAATGAGAGAACAAGCATTGTTTAAAACTTTACACCTTGTGTGAAAAATGTTCTCCCTTTGTGAAAGATGGGACTCATGAGGTTGGCTTCCTAGAAGCCTTCTAATCATGAGAAGTTGACCATCACAAGGATATGCACTTTCAATGGAATGGTCTTCCTCACTTGATTCACTATCACTTGAAGTAGTGGAACTAGATTCATCAACACTACTATAAATGTCTTGCCCCTTCAAAATCATCACCTTTTTAGTTGGGCATTGAGAGGCTATGTGTCCTCTCCCAAGACACTTAAAGCATTTGATATCACTAGTTTTGCTACTAGAAGTGACAATATTTTTATTTTTCTCATTTTCTTTTTCTTTTTCTTTTTCTTTGCCAAATTTCTTAGAGGAATCAAAGTGACCCTCCCTCTTGTAGTCTTTCTTAACATAAGAGCTAGATTGAGTTTTACCTTTAAAAAAGGATTTTCTCAAATTTTGTTGTTCCACCCTTATACAAAGTTGGACCAAGTCATCAAGGTCCCTATAAGGGAGTAACTCAACTCTATCTCTTATGTCAAAATTAAGACCACTTAGAAATCTAGCAATGGTCAATCTTTCTTCTTCCCTTATCCCAGCCCTCATGAGATATAACTCCATCTTTTGCCTATACTCCTCAACACTCATACCCTTTTGTTGGAGCCTTTGGAGCTTATCCATAAGCTCCCTACTATAATAGGAAGGTATATGCCTTCTTCTCATAGCACTCCTTAACTCATTCCAATAAGTAATGGGAGGATCATTATGAAGTCTTCTCTCTCTTTCCAAGGATGTCCACCAATACATGGCTTGTCCTTGAAAAGCTAGGGTGGCTAAGGGAACTTTTCTTTCCTCACCTACTTTATGACAAGTGAAGATTTGCTCCACTTTCATCTCCCAATCTAAGTAGGTGTCCACATTATCTTTTCCATGAAAGTAAGGGAGATCAACCCTTGATTCCCTCACTTTGTGTTCTTTAATGACTCTCCTAGGTGTTGGTTGATAGTAAGCATCCATATGCATACTACCATCATTATCTTGGCTTTGAGAATCATTGAAGCTCTTGGTTGAGCTCCTAGAAGAACCTTTTGGACTTTTATTTTTATTTAATCTTTTCAAAAGTTTTTCTTCCCTTTGCTTAATCTTTTGGATTTCTTGTTCCAAAGCCATGATTTGTACTTCTTTTTCAAGTTTCTCTTTTTGTTTTTGAAGTATCTCATCATTTTTCCAAAGTTTTAGTGCTTCAACCTCCTTGACAATTCTTTCAAAACTTTTAGGAGTATCAAAGTCACTACTACCTTGAGAATGACGACTCATGGTTAAGCAAAAAGAATTTGTATGCTATGCAAAAAGTTATAAAATGTTTTTGAGATTTTCTAGGAACAAAAATAGCACTTGGAAGTCTAAGTGTACAAATTGCACTATCAAGGGAGGTGAGCTACTAAGAGCCACTTAATAACCAAGCCTTTTCAAGTGGAAATCACTAAACTCCTTTGTGGTATCTTTGATTCCCCAAAACTTTTCACAAAAAATTTTGAATGCTTTTTTTCACAAATTGTTTCTTTTGATACTTAAACTAAGCGTGAACAAATAACTACACAATTCTAGACGTTTTAAGGCAGCAAAATTAAACAATTAAGGACAAGAAACTTAAAGGAAGCAAGAACAAGTAGCTAGTCGGATAACCCTAAGTGGAAGCTTGAAACATATGAAATTTCCAAGCCACTTCCACTAGTACTACACGTGAGATGCTATCAAGGATGTAGATATACCTGACCAGCTTCTTAATACTCCCTCCAAGCTTTACAAATTGATTTAAAATACAAGAGTTTTGACAAAAATATAAACTAGCCTAGGAAAACAAGTAAATGATGGCTTTAATGACCAATTAGTGACGGATTGTTGTGCAAATTTTCCAACACTTAACCAAGTGTTTAATCCGCCACTAATCCTTCAATATGATGCTCCTGGACCTGCAAAAGAAACACAACAAAGAGGTTAAAGTGGCTGCCTCACAAGGTGAAGGGATTGGTCACTCAAGTGAAGGAGATTTAGGAGGATTTTGGTCACTAAATTAGGTCAAATTTGGTGATTATAGTGTCCAAAATTTTTTCTACTCTTTGTTGAGCAATGCTTGATCCTTGAGCAAGGATTTAAGGCCACTTCCAGCACAGGAAATTATTGAAAGAAAACTAGACAAGCAACAAAGCACAATTTGGAAAGCTTATACCAAAATTAAGAGTAATATGTGTATATGACAAGACTCAAAGAAGTTCAACAAGTAAAACTGGAAAATTAAGACTCCAAAATGAAGCTAGCACTCAGTTAGAATGAATCCTAGATAGGTACTAGAGTAGATGAAGAAAACAAAAAAAATTTGAAAGCAATTGGACAAGTATAGCAAAAGTAGTAGCCAAAACAATAACAAGGAACCAAATGAATTTTCACCAATGTACACCTCTCGGCTTTTGTATTTTAAATTGTCTTATATATTTTTTTTTAATTCTTTCTTTTTCCAGTATCAAATTAAGATTCCAGAGAGTGTTTTTGCCTTTTATTTCAAATTTTTCTAAGGTTCCAAGCTATGGAAAACGAGAATACAAATCAGCCAAAAATTAGGTCAAATTTCAAGTGAGAATGATAAACTAGTGCACTAGTTTTAGGTTTTGGTTTGGATTCTTTTTTTGAACTATTTTGCTTTTCAACTTTTAGGTCTTTTAGGCTCTGTTTTAAACTCTGTTTTCCAGCCTCTTAATCATCATATTTTTTTTAAATTGAATCCACAAGAAGAGTGCACTAGAAGTAGGATTACACTTGTAATTTTGAGTCACAAAATGTTTAGAAGATTTTCAAGAGAATGTGATTTGAAAACTTAAAGAACACAATGGAAACCTAACTCTAAGGAAACTTGCTAGGACTAATAGCAAATCATGAACACAATAAGGTAAAAGAAAAAGCACATATAGGAGGCAAAAGAGACACAAATCCGAGAGCAAAATATGAGACAAAATTCAAAACAAAACAAGGTTAAACATGCTATTCAAGGAATTTGCAACATATAAGGATTAAACACAAACTTCTAAGACAAAACATAGATTCAAAACCAAAATCTAAATGCAATGCATGAGGTCCAATCACGGACACATACAAGGAATGGAGAGACTCAAAATAAAATCAAAATAGCACAAGCAAAAAGTTCCTAAACATTTGATTGTGGAAGAAATTCAAAACAATCAAACAATGGATCTATGGAACAATATATGATTAAAAGCATATAGATCCGAATTGAAAAACTCAAACAAGACAATTAGAACTCAAAGAACACACAAAAACACAAGAAGAAAAACGGACACAAGAAGAAAGACTTATCTCCTTGAAGAACCTTGCTCTTGATACCAAAATTGATGGAAGTAAGTAGGGAGAAGTGATGGATGTTCTTCTCCTTAGCTCCTCCTAGCCACGGATCCTCTTTAAGGAGATAACACCGAATGGAAAAGAAGCTTGAAGGATGAATGAACACGGATGATGAAGGCTAAAGCCTTGGATGGAAGTATCCAAGCTCAAGTTGCAAGAGAAAGCTCACACTCAAAGAGAAGGAAATTCTAATGAATTCCTAAAGGTGAAGCTCACTCTCTCTCTAGAAGACTTTGAAGAAACTCGGCACTTGGCTCTCAAATTTCAATAATGTTCAAAGTGAGTACAATAGGTGAGAGGAGGGAAACATATAGCATCCGAATTTGAGGAGAACACTTGGCGCCACATGATTGGTCACATGTTGGCGCCAAGATTTGAATTCAAATTCAAATTTGAATTCAAACCTTGTGTCACATGCTCATGACCGGTCATGTAGAGCTAAATGAGAGATTAGGTTGAATTTAGAGTGAATTTAGGGTTGCATTTCGGTGTCACATTTGTGCAACCAAGGTGGTGCCAAAAGTGTGACCTAAATGCAACTTAAATTCATCCTAAATTTGACCTAATTTGTCCTAATTCAAATGAACTATTAAACCTCCTTAAACCCTAAACTAATGACCAAAATACAATGGTCTAATGAATACAATCAATAGGAAATATTACAAGGAAAATAATGAGCCCAATATTGGGTACCAAAAGCCCAAAGGCCCATGAAACCCAAAACTAGGCCCAACTAGCCTAAACCCTAATCTATGGTCAAAATACAAGACCAACATGAAAATAGATTCCTAAACTAAGAAAGTACAATTAAACATGGTGTATAATCAATTAAGCCCAAGTAAGAAGCACCCTAGGCCCACCAAGCCCATTGGGCCCACTAAGCTCTAAAGCAGTCAAATCTTCAAGTAACCTCCTGGCCATAGCTCTAGTGGTTGGGCCTTTAGCCCATGCTCTTCCATCAAGTCCCGTACGGCGGGGCGCCCGCCTTCAATTGGTAGAAAGAGAGAAAAACCCGAAGGGACACCTCCACCCCTAGAACCGTGCATAAAACCTCGAACGCCCTCAAAAAACCCCAACTGTTGGAATGCAACTGACTGGGGGCCGCATTAACGTAGTTCAAAAAGTCGCATTCAAACTGTGTCAAAGGAAGGCAGACACCCAAGTCCCTTAAAAAACTCTGATACATATAGAAGGAGGGGGAACCAACGGACCTCTTCATATACACACCTTCACTAGCCGAACAAGGCTCCAATCGGATCATCTGAGAAATAGAGGGGTCACAAATCCTATGCGTCTCCCAGAGCGCATCAACCTCCAAACTCGAGTCAAAAACGCTTGCAAACTTGGCCATTTCGCGTTTTACCCATTCGTAGCCAGGGACACCCAACTCTAAGTCCCCGGGTGGAGGCACCTCCTTTCCCTCAGCGGCGCCCCTTCCGGTAACCACCGCCGTACCGCGTGCTTTGCCCCTAGCAGGGGCAGTAGAACCAACGCCATGACCACCAGCCATCAAGAAAACTCAAAGAAACACAAGAAAGACAAAGAAAGCAGAAATGGGGAGCAGACGAAGACGAAGCGTGCACAAGAAGCTGAAGGACGAAGAAAGAGTAAAGCAAAAACGAGAAGAGGCGCGGGAAAAAGAAAAAACCTCTTCCCAAAGTTCAAAACGGCCAGGCCACGTGTCGACTAAGGGGCACGCCTGATGACACATTAATTGCAACCCATCATTGCATAACCGTCATTTCCCTTAATGCGCCACTTGCACGTTTCCGGGAAATGAACAGTTGCGACACATGGCAGACCCTCAGGTGGCGCACGTGGAAAGCTACTTCCCACTGACGAGCCCGGTCTCAGCTCCTCGACCTACGATCTTCAGAGCTCGGGGGGCTAGTGTAGTAACCGTACTTCGCACCCGGGCTCCGAGCCCGGATTAGCAATACAAAACAACCCCGGGCACGCGGTGCATGACGTCAACCCGGTATTTGAGCAAATCATACCTGATTCCAAGGATCTCGTCCCAGACCAGATCCGCCCTTCAATTATATCATATCATATCATGATATATCTTATCTCAATCCCAAAAGTCCAAGGCAAACCTAGATCACCTCAAGGTACGTGCATTATATATATGAGACTATTACTCATGCAAACCCTAATTTTGGCATCGGAGTCTCTTTTGCAGGTACCTCCCCCATCTTGGAGCACCAATACATCAAGCAAAGGAGGCTCACCGATCTTACTGGACGGATCACCCCTACGACCAAATTCCGGTAAGAACATATATATATATATATATATATATATATATATATATATATATATCTTCAAACAAGTACAAAAAAACAAATAACCCTAAGATATGATGAATTATTTTATATTTGTATTTTGTAAATATATATTTTTATCATAGGACTATAATCTAATTTTATTGATGAGTTCTTTATATATAGAGAAAAATTATGAAACAAAAATCAAATATTTATATTTATCCTATTCTAAAAATAAGGAAAAAATAATCCCAAAATAATCTAAACAAATTAAATTTAAGTATTTGGAACATAAATAAGAGATTCTTATCATAATTAATCTATTCTCTTAAAGATATTTATATTTATCCTATTCACTCCTCCTTGACTCAATATCTTTATCACCTATTTGAATTTCAAAATTTTTCTTTTCTCTTTTTGATTGTTTTCTTTTTTTTTATTTTGCTTGTGATTTTTGTTACAAACTTTTTTGAGTGGCACAATTTAGTATTTGACTCGAACTTTTCATCATCTTCATTCTCCTACCGACCATCAAACTTCTTCTAAAGACATGCACCTTTATACTCTTCACTTGTATCTTTATCTATAATTATCTTCTCCGTCAGAAATTTCTTATATTTCATTCTTATTTTTAATTTCTTATTTTAATTTCTTATTTTTAATTTCTTATTTTTAATTCTTATTTTCATTTTCTAAAATTGGAATTTTTATTTTTAATTCTTATTTTTTTTTATGTAATCATATTTAAATACTTTTTATTTTTTAAAATAAAGATAAATAATTATCTTAGGTGCACCTACAACAATTACGTACTATTATCGTATTGATATTTAATACCTCTAAATTTTTTTTTAGTTTTTTAAAATAAATATTATTTATCTACCTTAAAATAATCAAACTAGTGAATTTGAATTTTAGAGGGATGAAAATCAAAGAAAAATATTTTACTCATTTTACAAGTATGAAACAATCTTTATAAAACTTACAATGATGAAAAATAAAGAAAAAAATTTACAAAGACCAATATCAAAATCACCCATCTTATAGGGACTAAAATATATTTCAAACCTTCTAAAATAATATTTTTTATCTTAACAATTATTTTAAATAAATAATATTTATTTTTAAATATTTATAAACTACTTAGAGATGTTAGTATATTGTCTTTAAAATTATAGTAAGCAAGTTCAAGTGTGAATATTTTCATATTTGTGTGTTTCATGAGTTTTCTATTAAATAATTAGTGCATATATTAGTTTATTTAACATAAATAGTAATTTTATATTTTAGAAGAAAAAAATAATTTTTTTATTTTCTAGAAGTAACAAGCTTAAAATTACACACACACACACACACACACACACACACACACACACACACACACACACACACACACACATATATATATATATATATATATATATATATAATATAGGGGGTTATAATTATATCGGTGTAACTTTTACTAAGTATTACGCCGCTTAATAACTTTATATTAAATGTGAGTTATGTAAATGCAACCGTTAAATTGAAAGTTTATATCACTTTATACGTGTATATCAAATTTTGTTAAAATTGAACAACAACTAGAAAGTAATCAAAGTGTTCATATTTTAGTGTATTTTGAAATGAATATATTACATCAATTTTATTTTATAAAAATGAAGTATCAAATTATATATCTTGGATTAATATAAAGTTTTGTATATATAATCTAAGAGATATAAACTTTCAATCTAACAGTTGGATTTACCAAATTCACATTTAATATAAAGTTATTGAGCGGTGTAATACTTAATAAAAGTCACATTTAATATATATATATATATATATATATATATATATATATAATATAGGGGGTTATAATTATATCGGTGTAACTTTTACTAAGTATTACGCCGCTCAATAACTTTATATTAAATGTGAATTTTGTAAATCCAACCGTTAAATTGAAAGTTCATATCACTTTATACGTGTATATCAAATTTTGTTAAAATTGAACAACAACTGGAAAGTAATCAAAGTGTTCATATTTTAGTGTATTTTGAAATGAATATATTACATCAATTTTGTTTTATAAAAATGAAATATCAAATCATATATCTTGGATTAATATAAAGATTTGTATATATAATCTAAGAGATATAAACTATCAATCTAACAGTTGAATTTACCAAATTCACATTTAATATAAAGTTATCGCGCGATGTAATACTTAGTAAAAGTCACATTTAATATATATATATATATATATATATATATATATATATATATATATATGAGGCGGGTTATAATTACACCGGTGTAAATTTTACTAAGTGTTACATCGTTTAATAACTTTATATTAAATGTGAATTTTATTAATCCAACCGTTAAATTGAAAATTCTTTACTCTTAAATCATATATACAAAGTTATATTAATCGAAAATGATTTCTTATAAAACAAAATTAAATCTGTCAGAAAATTTATATTTTCGATGAGAAAAATTTTGTAGGAAAAGCTATATTATTGATGGAATATTTCAGACAAATTTATATTTGTCGAAAATGTAAGAACTGATTTTAAATTTGATATGAAAATATTATGATATAGTTAGATAAGATTTTAAGTTAGTATTTTATTAATGGTTGATAATTAAAAAATAAAACAAGGATAAATACATTTTTTTAATTTTATATGTTTGATTTAAGATAACTTACAAAATAACTCTTGGTAAAGTTATTCCACTCAATAACTCATGGTGTGTGTTGAATTTCATCGATCCAATTAATTGTTAAATTAAAAGTTATTAAATTTTACTAATAATTAATATATAAAAATTAATTAGTTTTAGAATAAATTATTTGCTAATTAACAATATAATTGAAACATTAATTATTTTAAATTATTTAACTAAAATCTTATTGACAATGTACTATATGATCTTAATATTTTTGTATAACTAATATCTGGTTTTAAATTTGATATGAGAATATTATGATATAATTAGATAAGATTTTAAGTTAATATTTTATTAATGGTTGATAATTAGAAAATAAAACAAGGATAAATATATTTTTTGAATTTTATATGTTTGATTTAAGGTAAATAAATATATTAATTTAATTAATAATTTATTTAAAATGTTAAAATTTAATTTATAAGTATGTAATAAATAAATATTTATAATTTTATAAATTATATTATCATTATAAATTATAAAATTAAATAATTTAAATTATAATTTTAAATAGAAATAAGTAGATGTTAATTATTAAAGTAAGTACATATAAATAAATAATAATTAAATATATTATTATTATTATTATTATTATTATTCGTAATATAAAATTATTATATATTATTATTATAGTACAAGTATGAGATTGTATATTTGAGGATGACTTAAATGAATTAATTTGTACAAGTTATACTGACAACATACATATCCATTTCAGTAGCTTACTCATCAGAACTTTACAGTTAAGCGTGCTTAACTTGGAGTAGTACAGGAACGGGTGCCTTCTGGGAAGTTTCCTAGAAATTGCACAAGTAAGGATAAAACACACTAAACAGTGAAATATCATGAAATAGAATCCTTGAGAGGCTAAATATGAGGATTGTTATATTAATAAATTTATTAAAATTAAAAAAAAAATTATAATTTCTGACGGAAAATTCCTTCGGAAATTTCTGACAGAATTTTCCATTGAAAATTTTCGACGGATTAAATTATTTCCGATGGATTTTTTTTCCAACCCCACTTTTTCCGTCGAAAAAAAAATCGTCAGAAATTTACCTATTTCCGTCGGAAATTAGCATTTTTCTTGTAGTGTCCTTCACCAAATTTAAAGCAAAACTTTTACATTTCATATGAACATTGAACACTTCTTTGTTGTTTATATGCTTAAATCACACAATTTTTATCTTCAAATAATGTTTTGTTAACAAATTTTGATTAATATCATAAATGTATAAAACATCAAATGTTAATTTCAAATGAGAATGACTTTTAATAGTAATTGTTTCTTTGCCTTTTATCACAAGGTGTCCTCCATTCATCATTTCAACTTTAGAGATATCAGTTTTGTTGACTTCTTGTTTCTCATGAGATTTGCATACATTTTTCAGTGTCATGATTGCTTACACTTGTATCATTTTGCGTCATGCCTCCAATAACATCTATGTTGTGGATAAAAATTCTTTTTGTAATAAGGACATGGTGAAAAATTTTGAGAGCTATTATTTTGGCCATTCTTTTCTAATGATTCCTTCTTCTTGTTTTTACCACCATTGTTGTTCTTCCATTTTCCTAAATATAAATCCTCCATAGTTCCTTCTTTGTCTCATAAGTCTCATTTGTTCTAATTCTTACAATGCATGTAACACCTCTACCAAAGTGATCTTACTTAAATCATTTGTATTCTCAAAGGTTGTTAAGGAAGCTTCATATCTTTCGAGTACATTTACTATAATATTTTCAACAATTCTAGAATCAAGAAATTGTGTTCTTGATAACTGTACTATATTATAATGCTAAACAATTTCTTTGAGTATTGTTTGATTTTCTCAGACTTTTTCATTCTTTGTAATTTAAATTTTCTCATTAAACTTAACACTTGCATGTTTCAAATCCTTTTATCTCCAGCATATTCCTCTTTGCCTTTATCTTTTTTACTTTTATTTCTTTGTGAATTTTCATTTGGGTTATAGTTGGATTGACTGACAACGGGGAAATTGTTGAGTTTATTATTGAGATTCGAGATTGCTGAGTTATTTACTGAGTTAATTACTAAAGCCCCTCTTGAAGATATTTATGAAGATTGAAGATGTTTTAGTTTTGATGATGTTAGCATTAGCTTTGTGTAGCTTCAATAAGTTTGCTTCATTCATTTTTGTATTTTATGGCCTATGTTAAAAAGGATATTGTATTGCTTGTTATTAGACTTAGGCTTGAATATTTTTGCTTATTATGATAATTAATTTCAAAATTACATCTTGTTTTAGAAAGCATAAAACTCAAATGTTTATCATTTCATGTGAAAATATAATGTAAGAGATTACAAAGTGTTTTGACATAAATGAAACTTGGTTCATTCAAAAGAATTCTAGATTAAGTCAGGTAATAGATTACCAATTGAGGTAATAAATTACTGAAACTTAGTTTTGAAATGGAATTCAAAGTCCTCTATGTGATAAGCAATTACCTATTGATGTAGTTGATTACCATGGTCACTTTTGAGTGAAAACAAGTAAAACAAGTTGAAAAAGTATCAAGATAATCGATTACCAACATTAGTAATTGATTGCCTTTGCTGAAACCTTGTTTTTATGGTTCTTGGAACACTTGTTAATCAATTACCAGGATCAATATTCGATTACCACAGTTCTTGTTTCAACTGATTTCAATTTCATTCAAAACTGGTAATATATTACCTGCTATTGATAATAGATTACTGCTTTTATGAATTTTTAATGATGAAATCTTATTTACTATATAAATATAACTCTTTTCAAAAACTTAAAAGTAGGATGACATATTTGATTAGTGAAATCAAAGAAAGGAAAAAGAAAAAGATTTTCAAGATCTGAAAATCATTTTTGAATGAAGATCAAATATTTTTAGAACAATTTAAGAGCAAGATGTAACATCTTGAATTTTCTACTAGTATAATGATTATTTATTATTTGTTTTATATTTATGGAGATTATTTTCTTATAGCTATTTTACTGGGTTTTATAGAATGTTTTAAAGGTTTTTAATAATTATGGCTATTTTAACAATAAATATTTATGAAAATTATTTGTAATATTTTGATTTTTAGTAGCCCAGAACGGGCCGTTCTCAAACTGGAACGAGTCGTTCCAAACTACTAAAATGACCTTTAAATAATAGACTGGAACAGGCCGTTTCAACACATGATTTTATGAGTAATACGAGATTCTAGAACGGGCTGTTCCACTTTGGGAACGGGCCGTTCCAAACATGGCTGTTGTAGGTAATATGTAATTTCAGAACGGGTCATTCTAGTTTTTGGAACAGGCTGTTCTGGATGTGAAATTTACGTTTGACGCATGAGTTCAGAACGAGCTGTTCCGGATTTGAAACGGGCCATTCTAGCCTCATCTGATGCCTATAAATAGAATGCTCCGGCACTCCCAAAAGCATATTTTTCACTTCTGAACTCTTTTTTCTTACACTCTTTGAAGACCAAGGGAGAACCCAAAAGAGGGGACTAGCAAGATCTGGCTTTAGCTTCAGCTCTTGCTTATCGAGGTAAGGGGGGAGTGAGAAACCTCGCTTTGGGTGTGAGAATATATGTTGGGTAGTGGGATTGACCCCCAATCCTATGTTTGCTGTATGCTCATATATGAGCTTTTTTCTTCTACACTCTCTGAAGACCAAGGGAGAACCTAGAAGAAGGGACAAGCAAGATTTGACTTTAGTTTCAACTCCTGCTTATCGAGGTAAGGGGGGAGTGAGAAATCTTGCTTTGGGTGTGGGAATGTATGTTGGGTAGTGGGATTGGCCCCCAATCCTGTGTTTGTTGTATTTTTTGTATGCTCATGTATGAGGGGTTTTCCCCAATTATATCTGTTTTGCCTATTATTTCTTATATGTAATTAATTGTATGATCTGATATTTTTATGGGTTCCTATGGGAAACCCTAAGGGAATGCATTGGTGATTGTAAGAGGAGATGGTTTGAAGAAGTAATTATATGAGTTAATTGTACTATTTTAAATGTTTATTGTATGAATTAGAGTGCTTTGTGGGTTCTTGTGAGAACTCTATAAGAAATAGTCAAATTTCTAATATTTTTTGTTTTACCTTCTGAGTTTTCTGTTGTGTTCCTTGATGTTTGCTGAGTGTAACTATGTGTCTAATTTTGAAAATAAACAAGTTTTGATATGAATTAGAGTGCTCTGTGGATTCTTGTTGGAACCCTGTGAGAAACAGACATATTTCTAATATTTTCTATTTTACCTTCTTATTGTTCTGTTGTATTCCTTGTTGTATGAGATGTATGAATATGTATTTAATTTTGCAAATAGATGAGTTTTGATATGAATTAAAGTGCTCTGTGAAAATTGTGAATATGACGTGATAATGTGATATGACCATGAGATGTGATAATGTGAATATGATGACGAGACAGGATGATGTGATGTGATAATGAGACATGACAATGTGATATGAGAATGAAACATGATAATATGATATGAGAAAATCATCGAGTCTTGATTGACATGCATCATGTGCATAAATGTTTTTAAGGGTATGATATGGAATACACTGCCAGAGAAGGCCCCCTAGTGTAAAAGCTTTGGGGATTAGTCCTTGGGGATAGCTTAGTTTGTAAGTTCCAGTCTCGCTCATTGTGTGCATGGGATGTATCTTGCGCGGCTTAGCTATCCTGACGAGACTCTAGTAGTATGTCCTTCTAGTGAGAGTGCGCAGAGGGTGTAACCCGACATGTACTCATAGACTACTCTTCGTGTATTGCTAGCGGCAATATGGCATGTGATATGTTACTGGCGCCACATGCATGATAAAATGTAGTCTGTAACAGCCTAATTTTCATAAAATGTACGAGGGCTTAGAAGCTCAATAAGGGTAATTTAGTAATTCGCAGGGGTGTTTTAGTAGCCCAGAAATGGCCATTCCCAAATCGGAACGGGCCGTTCCAAATGACTAAAACGAGAGTGATTTTGTATCCCAGAACGGTCTGTTCCCAAACTGGAACGGGCCGTTCCAAAATACAAACATTGTCTACAAATTTTAGATGGGAACGGGCGTTCCGAAATTGGAACGGAGCGTTCCCAAATTGAGAACGGGCTGTTCCAGAGTTGAGAACGGGCCGTTCCAAAATATGACCGTTGTGAGTAATAAATGTATCCCAGAACGGGCCGTTCTGGTTTGAGAACGGGCCGTTCCGGATGTGATTTTTAGTCATGAGTTAAGGGTCCAGAACGGGCCGTTCTAGATTTGGAACGGGTCGTTCCGACGAAGCCTGATACCTATAAATAGAGTGCTCTGCCACTCCCAAAAAGCACACCTCTCATTTTCTGATTTCTTTTCTTTTGCTCTCTCTTCTTTCCCTCTACTTTCTGCTTTAGACCGAGGGGAAGCCAGCGAGGGAGACCAACCAGATCTTGTGTAGGTTCAGCTTCTACATATCAAGGTACGGGAGAAAAGGGGATATTTATATGTAGAGTTACATGAGGAAATTGGGTATAGGAAGAGTCCCTTAGGATTATGAGTAATTTTATAATTATTTCTGTTTGGAGAATTATTGATTTTATGTGATTTTATATGAATTTAGGATTATGAATATATATTTTATTTGTAAAAATGATGCTCTGGGAGAGAGAACGAAATTATAGAAAAGTGCTTGTAAGTTAGGTTTTAGAAAAAATTAGATTATTTCTGTTTGAGAAATTGATGATCCCATTAGATTCTATATGTGTTGAGGATTAGAAATATATATTTAATTTGTAAGAATGATGATCTGAGAGGGAGAACGAAACTGTAGAAAAGTGTCTGTGAGCTAGGTTTTGGAACAATTGGGGGTTTTACTGTTTGTGTTAAAATTATATTAAATTGATAATTCCATTGATTATTATATTAATTTATGAATGTTATTATTGTATTGATTGATAAGAATGGATGATCTAGATGTGAATTGCTTGAGGGGTGTGTAAACCCTTATTTTGTTGGACTTATTTGTTGTGTATGTGATATGGAATTGTGTATGTGATATGGAATTGAGCTATAAGATGAGATGTGATGAATGTGAATATGATTATGATTGTGGTTCCTCACACTAATGACTAGGGATGGCACGACCCCTGGGTAAGTGATGCTACAGGGAGGGCGTGACCCTGGCATGGTGTGAGATGAGTAAGGCAATTAACACATATCACTTATGTCAAATATGGCAGCCCTGGCATAGGGTTAATTGCAAAAGACTGTGTGGATTGTGGTTCCTCACATCAATGACTAGGGATGGCACGGCCCCTGGGTAAGTGATGCTATAGGGAGGGCGTGACCCTGGCATGGTGTGGGATGAGTGAGGCAATTAACCCGTATCACTTATGTCAGTTGTGGCGTGGCCTTGGCATAATGTTAATTCTAAGATTTGTGTGAATTGTGATGGATTGATGTAATTGTGAATTGAAATGTGAAGACGATGAATGATTGATAAATTATGATATATATATATATATATATATATATATATAGATGCTTGTAAATATTTCATTATGTAATGAGTTATGAAGAGATTATGTTGTGGTGTGTTTGTATGTGCTTTACATATAGATGTTTTCTTTTCTCACCGTATAACTTGTGGATGTTTTAGGTGAGGAAGATCCGGCTATGAGTGACATCTAGAATGTCAACATTGAGTTGTGCGTGTGCTCTGATATTGTGACATTGGGGTAGAGAATTCTAGGCTAAATTTGTATATGTATTTAGAGTTATACCTTCTCTTTTGAAAGCAATTTGTAAACTCTCAAGTTTTACTTTCTAAATTTCATTTTTAATTATTTTGGTTATTTTTGAAGGTTTTATGTGAACCCTTTTACCAACGTTGAATATTTTATTCTTTAGTTTATTTACAAGAATTATTTATATATGTGTTGTGGTAGTAAGGGTGTCACATTTAGTGGTATCAGAGCAGGTCGATCCAATCGGCCGTGAGTTATGAGTCTACTATACTTGTTTGGTAGATGAATGATAGAATGAATTGATTGTGGAATTTATTGATATGCTAGTATGATGATTGATTTTTTTGTTGTTATTTAATTGTGTGTACTCTAACAATGTTTTACATTATGATGAGGATAATGATGATGTTTCCCTTGTGTTGTTAGTGTTGTGCTTACTTGTGTATTATTTTCTCAGAATTTGGCTGAAAGACATGATATAGCTTAGTTGATGCTATTCATGATTGTTTATTTGTTTTTATACTTCTTTCTTATGTAAGAAGTAGTGGTTGAGTGGTATCACTCGTGTTGCGAGCATATGTACCAGTAGTAGTGGATGAAGCCTTGTGCTAACCAACTAGAAATTATTAGAATCTTGGATGTGGGTAAGACATTGATTTGTCAAGTGTATTGAGAGTTTATGGTTGATGGAGTTTATGGAATTTATAGTTTTAATGATTGAATCCAAGGAAGTTGTATCTTGAGAGTTGGAAGTTTTGATATTCTTGATGAGAAAGTGAAATGTTGGTATTTTCCTCGAGTGTTGGTGCTTTTTAACCTTTTATGGTTTAAGTAACATGTGAGTTTTATTTTCTAAGTCTGTTGTGCTAGATATGTGAGTTGTTTTGGTTTAGGATTGTAGTGGGAAGCTTGAATAAGAAGTTGAGGTGTGAGTTTGGAAGGATTGAGGTATTTTGGTGGCTTTAGATATATTGATACACTATTGTTGTCTGGTGTAGAAGATATTTTCGCTGCAGTTTTGTTGTGCCAGTATGAGTACCGTATTAACATAATTAGATTTTGTGGTCTTCATGAAAGTTGTAGCCTTGGATGTTATCTTTCTAATGGAACTGGAATTAGGTAAGTTGGAGATCTAGAACTCTAGTTATAGCTACTTTGGTTATTAGAGGTTTAGTTGTAAGCGCTGATTATATCTGTTGTAATTTTTGAATTTTTAGCTAAGAATATTATGATCTTTTTATAATCTTATGTCTTCATAAGAGTTGTAGCTTATTCTCTTAGCTTTCTTTGGAGATAGATTTGAGATCAGTTGGATGAGTATAACTCTCTAGGTATCAATTTCTTTAACAGTTGTTGACTGGATATGTACGGTATCATGATGTTTTGAGTTGTTAGGCAGTGCAAGGATAAAAACCGATTTTGTCATGATGTTCTGAGATGTTGTCATGTGGATTGAGAGGTTGTTTAAGGTTGTATGATGCTATGTGGTAAAGTTGGTTCATGTACATGCTATATGGAATAAATGGTGATTGATTCGTACATGCTTAGGGATGATATATATTGAATGATTAAAGTAGGTATTCTAATATGATTTGTTATGTATTTATGTTGATATGTGGATAGATGACCTTAGAGATCAATTGGTGAATGTCGTGTGGTTAGTGAGATTGATCTTAGGGTGTGATATCATCATATTGGAGATGAGGATGAAGATGTATCCAAGATAGTTTTAGGTTGTTATCTAAGTGTGATTTTTGATTATATGAAGTGAGTTTTCTAGGCCCTGTAATTTCTAGCGGAGGTATAACGTAGATCTATCTAAGATAGAAGTTATGCTTAAGTGAGAGATACTTGAGTCTATTAGTGAGGTTATGAGTTTCTTGGATTAGCTCATTGTTGTTGGATATTTATTGAGTAACTTTCTAAGATAGCATTACCTTTGACTAGATTGACTAAGAAGATTATTGTCTTTGTGTGAGATAGTTTCCAAACTCTAAAGGAAAGATCGCATAGTGTTACCTAATTTTAGTAAGTCTTATGTGGTATATAGTGATGCTTCTAAGATGGGTTGGTTGGAGTATGGATGCAAGAAGGAAGGGTAGTAGCTTATGTGTCTAGGTTATTGAAAATTCATGAGAGGAATTACCTTACCTATGATTTTAAGTTAGCAGTTGTAATATTTAGAGACACTTAGAGACACTGCCTATATGACTCTTGTAGACACCCAATTTCGTCTGGGGGCATACAAACAAGAGAATGGACCTTTGTTATGAAGGGAAGGAGCTCCCGAAGCATGCAAACATCAAGATAGGACATTAGAAGGCCCAAAAGCCTAAATTAATTATTTTCAGTGGCCCGGAACAGGCCGTTCCAAAATCAGAACGGGCCGTTCCCAAGTCCAGAACGGACCGTTCTCGAATTGGAACTGGCCGTTCCGAGGCTCCTAAAAGGCTTATAATTTGTAGGTTGGAACGGGCCGTTCCAGAATTGGAACGGGCCGTTCCAATCTCCTAAAAAAGGGTTTTTTACCTTAACTGGAACGGGCCGTTCCGAAACTGGAACGGGCCGTTCCAAGTTATGAAAAATGTCTAAAAACTCTTTTTTGGAACGACCGTTCCAGTGTAAGAAATCATGTGTTAATCTCACTACTAGAACGGGCCATTCCGATTTCAGAATGAGTCGTTCCAGTATACGAAATTTACACACAACGACCATATCCAGAACGGGCCGTTCCGATTTTGGAACGGGCCGTTCTGGACCCTGTCTAAAGCCTATAAATAGACAGCTTGGGCACATTTCTAAGGACTCCAAAATTTCGTGCAGACTCCCTAGAGCTCGAAATTTCTCTCTTTTTCTCTCTCTTGTATTTCTTGAGATTTTGGGAGGCATTGTAGTGTGAAGGGTTGCCAAAAAGCACCCAAATCTCCATCTTTGAAGATTAATAAAGCTCGTTCAAGAGGTATTTCAGCTAATTTTCTTCTCTCTCTTTTATTTCTTATTTTTAATAAATATTATTTATAATAAAAATAATCATGTAGACATTTTAGGGTCAATCGTATAATTTAAATTTCAAGTATGTAAATAATTATTAATAAAAGGGGATCTAATATTTAATTTATTATTTCTTATTACGTTAACTTCATCATAGGGTACCGATTTAGGGCGCTGTAGGGGTGCTTAATACCTTCCCTACACGTAACCGACCCCCGAACCCAATTCTGGTTATCAAGGCCATTATTGGATTCCATTTAAAAACCTTTTCTTTTTCCAATGTTTTGAGTAAAACATTGGTGGCGACTCCATGAACCATTTTTCAAAACCATTAATTAAGGATTAGTCTGGTGTCCAGACATTCCTTAATTGATGAGATCTTTAAAAGGATGTCTAAACCATTAGTCGTAAGATCGGAAATTTTCGGGTTGCGACAGATGGCGACTCCACTAGGGACGTTTAAAGAGGGTCAGGCCCATTTAATTGATGAAGTTAATAAAATAAAAATAATAATTTAAATATTTCCCCTTTTATTTTGTTTGTTTTATTTGTTTGGCTTTTATATTTGTTTGCTTATTTAAATTATGCACCTGTTTGAAATAAAATTGTACACAAACCTTTGCACACAACAGTTCCCCCTACACCCGGGGGCATGAGGGTATTAAACATAGGGAGTGGTTGACGTACGACCGGCCCAAGTTTGGCCTTGGAGCCTGCGAGCCTTGTCGGAAATCACACTCAAGGTGATAACCGGTTACTCTAGCCCGAAATACTACGACAGACCTTAGAGTTTGCCAGGTGACGGCAACAGAGATACTGGGTCCCTATAATGGGGGCACCTTGGGGGCCTTAAAGACCAGTGAGATTAGAACCATCCTATACAAAGCACTCTTCTTGATAGGGACCACAAACCAAGGATTTGATCATGATCGTTCGTGGGTGTACGTTGATTGAGCATATGTGTGTGCATTTGTTTGTATTATTTTGTTCTAATAAGAGTGGATTGGAATTTTAAAATAGGCAAACAAATAATATAAAAAAAATAATAATAAAATTTTATACCCCTTTTGTACATTCTTAGGTCAGCATTCCATTAATATCATATAGGTAGTTTCATTTTTGTAAAAAAAAAAAGAATCAATAAAAATTAATATAGGTAGTCTCATCTTTACCATGCATCATTCCCCTTTAGATAATAGAAACATGATAAAGATTTGGCAAAAAAAAGGGACATGCATTATAGATTAGCTCATTAATTTCATTCATTTTATTTTATTAGCTAAGGAGGATTAGGTTGCCGTATGTGTAGAAAGTTAAGAAAAGTGAATGCTCTAATATACGACAGTATCTGCTTTATAAAGAAAAAGTCCAAATCAATTTTTTTAAAAAAATACTATGATTGGGCCCTTGCTTTGATATGTTTGTTGAAGTAAGTCTTCTTAGAATCTAATATAGATTCTCACTTAATATTGTTGAAATCTATTTGAGCATTCACAAATAAACAAATCAATGAGACTGATATTTATTATTCTCAACTTTCTTTACATTCTGCATTGCATTCATTTAGAACATATCCCTCCTTGTAAAAGAATAAATAAGAATAAAAAGGGAAATTAACCTATGTGCGTTAATCGGAAGTAATGGAAACAAGCCATGCATAAAGAGTTGAGGGTAAAGAACTCCACAATCATTAAGACGCCAACTCTTACCCTAAGAGGATAAAGCCGTATCGTGCAACCGTGAAATCCAAAGGGAATGGATGGATCCACACTCTTAACGAGTTGCAAGCTAATAAAGAGAACCTGAGGATGACGAATCTCTCAAACACTAAGGCAAAACGATTAGAGCTTTCTCAAAAGGTGATTTCAACAAGAGAGAAGCATTGTTTGTTAAGAAGCTGCTAGAATGAAAACCCGCAAAGGGCGTTCTAGGCAAAAAAAAAACAAAAAAAAAAGCAATATTTGTTCGAGCTGAAAATCGAGAGAAAGGCAATGTTTGTTCGAGCTGAAAATCGAGAGACAGCTTGAATGTTCCTCTTCAGATTTCATAGAAAGCTCTATCATCGCTTCTACCCATTCCTACACCTCATGAAAGATACGGGTTGAGAAAACCTTCATGAGAGAAGAAGCCAAAGGCCCTCCCTCTACACGAAATCTTCTGAAGCGCCACATCCAAGCAAGTGGAGGACTAGCTCTACAGTTAGATGACCTAAGCCTCTCTAAGGGGCAACCTTCTTCTTTTTCTTTGTGTACGAATCACGAACTTGGGGCATGCCCGGGCCCTCAAGCTACATTAAATGGGCACGTGTAAATTGACAATTCTATTTTAATGCCATACACTTTTCTACTTCATTTCTCTTCTCCCTTTTATCTACTCTAAGCCTCGTCAACAAACCCTAAATGAACAAGTACATTTGAAATAAGGACGTCATTAGAAACAATGACTTTATATACAAAAAAAAACATAAAGATCAATCAAACTTGGCATGACTTGTGGATAAAAGCCCAAATGAAATCAGTGCAAGGGGCATCCCCCTCTAATGGAGTAATGAAAAATGATCACAAATGCTGTAAAGACAAAGGCCCGGCAGGAAACCCACTAAGGGGGCTGCGCAAAAGTTAGGGCAAGATCTGCTAGGCAACCCATAAGTAACAAGGGTAGTCTAGGCAAAAATAAGGATAAAAAAAATGTCCACTAGGGAACGCATCTCAAGTAACCTAGGCAAAAGTTAGGACGTCAAAGCAGTGACCTCAGTTTGAAAATCGAAAGGCAGCTCAGGGGATCATCTAAACAAAGCACAAACCCAAGTCATCACTCCACTTTCCAAAAAGGCTAAAACACAATAATAGCTTCCTTGCAGCAAATACATTTTGTTTAATAACCCTAAACACCAAAGCCTACCTTGGCCAGCCCTTCTTCTAAAAACCCTTTTTTTGAAAAATCCTTTCTAACAACCCTTTTGAAAAAGATAAATAAATACAAACATCCCTTCTTTTTCTCTTAACCCTTATGGCATTAAAATGGTACCGAAAAGATACACGGAAAATGCACAGTGAATACTCATAGAGGGAAGGCCGAGATGTCCTCAAATAAAGGTTAGAGACGCTTGACCACACATCGACTGGATAGTCAAGGAGCCACTGAAGCTTGGGCTCAAAAGAACATATCCCGACAGTAATCAAGATTGGCATGGATAGAAAGAAATCATCAACATTAACCTTAATGCGTACAGGTTAATTTCCCAACAAAAAAATAAATTGCATCTTTAGGAACAAACACATGAGCATAAACTGCATCGCATGCATATGAGTTAGGGGCATATGGAAGGGCATTACACAAAAAAATAAAAGAATCATTCCTATCTTGCATTTTCATTGCATCCATGCATCCATGCATTCTACTTGTTATGGGTCAGAAGGAGCCATCAGGACAAAACACTCGTCAAAGCAAAATAGCCGAGCATGAGCCAAGCAGTGGCAAACGACAACATGAAGTGATTCTATGTGCCCACTAAGCAAAGACATATCAATAGTGGAATAGAATCAACCAAATAAGCAGACTCATAAGCATGAAGAGGCCATCGCGCCCTACTCCTCAACCGAATAATGGAAGATTCATGAAAGTGCCAAGACCAGGAATGTTTTCCTACCAAAGCCAGGAGTGGCTTCCAAAATAATACTCATCAATAAAGATTCAGCAGATAACATCATCATGGGAATAGATCTCTCCACCAATGATGACAATAAAAAAGCAAAAACAACATCAGAAAAAGGCAAGCTTCACAAATGTTGAAAAAGCCGAAGCAATTTATGAAAATGGCAGAAAAAGGCAAGCTTCAAACATGAAAGAGCCGAAGCTAAAAAAAATGAAATTTAGAAAAACCCTACCACAAACAACGCCTGGAGAGGCATCATAATACTCACATGGCAGGGGCAACACTAGAATCCCTGTCATCGAACATCTCCTGCCCATTCACTTAGGGGCAATCTTTCATCCCACAACACCAACAAGAAGACATCAAGTACAAGATCAGTAAGGGTTGCTAGATCCCTAAAACTAGTACAAGATCAGTAAGGGTTGCTAGATCCCCAAAACTAGTACAAGATCAGTAAGGGTTGCTAGATCCCTAAAACTAGTACAAGATCAGTAAGGGTTGCTAGATCCCTAAAACTAGTACAAGATCAGTAAAGGTTGCTAGATCCTCAAAATTAGTACAAAATCAGTAAGGGTTGCTAGATCCCCAAAACTAGTACAAGATCAGTAAGGGTTGCTAGATCCTTAAAACTAGTACAAGATCGGTAAGGGTTGCTAGATCCCTAAAACTAGTACAAGATCAGTAAGGGTTACTAGATCCCTAAAACTAGTACAAGATCAGTAAGGGTTGCTAGATCCCTAAAACTAGTACAAGATCAGTAAGGGTTGATAGATCCCTAAAACTAGTACAAGATCAGTAAGGGTTGCTAGATCCCTTAAACTAGTACAAGATCAGTAAGGGTTGCTAGATCCCTAAAACTAGTACAAGATCGGTAAAGGTTGCTAGACCCCAAAACTAGCAGTGGGCCGGCTGAAGCCCTAAATATCAGTCCAGCCTGGAGAGGCTGAGCTTAGAATATACTCCCTCTTTAACAAGTTACAAATAAAGAAACACACTACCATGAGACAAGCAGAAGCAGTAGAGAGCATCTACATCAAGACCAGAAGCTTAGATGTTTCGGTTTACCATCCTTATCACCCGACGGAGCATATAAACCAACACTCAGTTGCTCTTAGGGACAAGGATACAGGTAAATACCATCTACCCGAAGGAAATGGTGTGGGGGCATCTACACTGCTGAAGTAAAGGAGAAGATTCGGACACAGAAAGCGACATGGGGCATTCACATGGATCTCGAAGTCTAGATGTTTCGGTTTACCATCCTTGACACCCAACAGAGCATACAACCCAACACTTAGTTGCTCCAAGGGGCAAGGATATAGGGAACACCGTCTACCCGAAGGAAACAATGTGAAGGTATCTATTGTCAAAACAAGAGTGAAGATCTGAGTTTTCACCTCACTATCACAAGAGAAACAATGGAGCTTCTACTCGAAGATTGAAGATCAAGTGTATAGTTTGTCACCCTTGTTACCCCATAGAGTATGCAACTCAACACTCAGCTGCTCTAAAAGGTAATGATACAAGCGAATACACCTATCCAAGGGAAGCAATGTAGAAGCATCAACACAGAGACAAGAAGAAGACCCGGACGAAATGTCTACGTCTTTACTTGCCTTTGGAAAAGCAACACATTATTATTCCAAAGGACAAGTAAAGAGGGGCAGCTGTAGACACCCAATTTCGTCCGGGGGCATACAAACAAGAGAATGGACCTTTGTTATGAAGGGAAGGAGCTCCCGAAGCATGCAAACATCAAGATAGGACATTAGAAGGCCCAAAAGCCCAAATTAATTATTTTCAGTGGCCCGGAACGGGCCGTTCCAAAATCAGAACGGGTCGTTCTCGAGTCCAAAACGGGCCGTTCTTGAATTGGAACGGGTCGTTCCGAGGCTCCTAAAAGGCTTATAATTTGTAGGTTGGAACGGGCCGTTCTTGAATTGGAACGGGCCGTTCCAATCTCCTAAGAAAGGGTTTTTACCTTAACTGGAACGGGCCGTTCCGAAACTGGAACGAGCCGTTCCAAGTTATGAAAAATGTCTAAAAACTCTTTTTTGGAACGGCCGTTCCAGTGTAAGAAATCATGTGTTAATCTCACTACTGGAACGGGCCGTTCCGATTTCAGAACGAGTCGTTCCAGTATACGAAATTTACACACAACGGCCATATCCAGAACGGGCCGTTCCGATTTTGGAACGGGCCGTTCTGGACCCTGTCTGAAGCCTATAAATAGACAGCTCGGGCACATTTCTGAGGACTCCAAAATTTCGTCCAGACTCCCTAGAGCTCGAAATTTCTCTCTTTTTCTCTCTTTCTCTCTCTCTTGTATTTCTTGAGATTTTGGGAGGCATTGTAGTGTGAAGGGTTGCCAAAAAGCACCCAAATCTCCATCTTTGAAGATTAATAGAGCTTGTTCAAGAGGTATTTCAGCTAATTTTCTTCTCTCTCTTTTATTTCTTATTTTTAATAAATATTATTTATAATAAAAATAATCATGTAGACATTTTAGGGTCAATCGTATAATTTAAATTTCAAGTATGTAAATAATTATTAATAAAAGTGGATCTAATATTTAATTTATTATTTCTTATTACGTTAACTTCATCATAGGGTACCGATTTAGGGCGCTGTAGGGGTGCTTAATATCTTCCCTACACGTAACTGACCCCCGAACCCAATTCTGGTTATCAAGGCCATTATTGGATTCCATTTAAAAACCTTTTCTTTTTCCAATGTTTTGAGTAAAACATTGGTGGCGACTCCATGAACCATTTTTCAAAACCATTAATTAAGGATTAGTCTGGTGTCCGGACATTCCTTAATTGATGAGATCTTTAAAAGGATGTCTAAACCATTAGTCGTAAGATCGGAAATTTTCGGGTTGCGACAATTCTAAGCTTGAGGTATTTATTGATCATTAGAGCCTTAATTATCTATAGACTGAAGGAGTTAAATTATGATACAAAAGAGACAGTTTAAATTTCTGGAGGACTAATATTTCAAACTTAGTTGTTATCTGAGTAAAGCCATTGTGGTGATAGATGTTTTGTGTAAGAAACCTTTATATTTATCTTCCCTTATGATTAGAGAGATGATTCTTTTTGGCTCAAGTTAGAAATTTAAGTTTCGCTTATAAGGTTACCCTTAGTAGTGTGAGACTAAGTATGACTTGAGTAACGAATGAATTGTTGAAGGAAATTGGAGAAGCATAATTAGTTGATTCATTTTGGTGACAAGATATGAGGTTGTAGGATAAGGTGATGGATAAGAGTTTGACTTGGGTGTAGATGGAGTGGTGAAATTAGAGATCTGATATGTATACCTAGTGAACTTACGCTTAGGTGCTTAATCTTTAGAGATGACCATAGAAGTAAAACTGATATTATGACAGATGCCTTGAGTAGGATGATCATTCATCTATCGTTTTTGGATGATGTATGTGTTGGATTTAATTGAGGAGGTTAAAAACATAAGCGTGATGTATAAGCTCACCCTTAAGAGCATTGGGTTGGGTATGTCAAATGCAACGGATGAGATTAGAGAAGCCTAGGAGTTAGATCTTTTCTTAGTGAACCAAGTGGAGAGAATTGGTAGAGGTATGGATAGCCCTTACAAGTGGAGGTTGATGGTGTTTTAGGGGTTCGAGGATAGAATATATGTGTCTAGTAATCTCGAATTAAGGAAGATGATCTTAGAGAAAGGACATAAGAGTATTCTTAGCATTCATTTAGGAGCTACTGAGATGCATCGGGACCTTAGGAGGATGTATCAGAGTGGTGCAGCGGAAGCATGGTGGCCTAAGGTAAAGAAAGGAGTAGAGGAATTTGTATACTCGTGTTTAGTATGCTAGAAGTCTTTAGGAATTTTTGTAGCACTTAGACATCCCATTTTGGAAGTGAGATGGTAAGTGGATAGACCTTAGTTGTAGATTTGCCTTAGATGCTTAAGAATTTGATTCTATTTGGGTTGTAGTGATAGACTCACCAAGTTTACTTGTCTTACCCTTGTTGATAATAGACATTCCTTGGTGAAATTGATAGAGTTGTACATCTATAAGGTAGTGAGGTTGCATGGGAATTAGAAAGTAATATGCGAGGAGTCTACCCATTGCAAAAATTTCGAGGACGAAATTTCATAAAGGATGGGAGAATTGTAACAGCCCAATTTTCATAGAATGTACGAGGGCCCAGAAGCTCAATAAGGGTAATTTAGTAATTCGCAGGGGTGTTTTAGTAGCCCAGAACGGGCCGTTCCCAAATTGGAACGGGCCGTTCCCAAATTGGAACGGGCCGTTCCAAATGACTAAAATGAGAGTGATTTTGTATCCCAGAACGGGTCGTTCCCAAACTGGAACGGGTCGTTCCAAAATACAAACATATGCCTATAAATAGAGTGCTCTGTCACTCCCAAAAAGTACACCTCTCATTTTCTGATTTCTTTTCTTCTACTCTCTCTTCTTTCCCTCTACTTTCTGCTTCAGACCGAGGGGAACCCAGTGAGGGAGACCGACCAGATCTAGTGTAGGTTCAGCTTCTACATATCAAGGTACAGGGGAAAAGGGGATTATTTATATGTAGAGTTACATGAGGAAATTGGGTAGAGGAAGAGTCCCTTAGGATTATGAGTAATTTTATAATTATTTCTATTTGGAGAATTATTGATTTTATGTGATAGTATATGAATTTAGGATTATGAATATATATTTTATTTGTAAAAATGATGCTTTGGGAGAGAGAACGAAATTATAGAAAAGTGCCTGTAAGTTAGGTTTTGGAAAAAATTGGATTATTTCTGTTTGAGAAATTGATGATCCCATTAGATTCTATATGTGGTGAGGATTAGAAATATATATTTAATTTGTAAGAATGATGATCTGAGAGGGAGAACGAAACTGTAGAAAAGTGCATGTGAGCTAGGTTTTGGAACAATTGGGAGTTTTACTGTTTGTGTTAAAATTATATTAAATTGATAATTCCATTGATTATTATATTATATTATGAATGTTATTATTGTATTGATTGATAAGAATGGATGATCTAGATGTGAATTGCTTGAGGGGTGTGTAAACCTTTATTTTGTTGGACTTATCTGTTGTGTATGTGATATGGAATTGTGTATGTGATATGGAATTGAGCTATAAGATGAGATGTGATGAATGTGAATATGATTATGATTGTGGTTCCTCACACTAATGACTAGGGATGGCACGGCCCCTGGGTAAGTGATGCTACAGGGAGGGCGTGACCCTGGCATGGTGTGAGATGAGTAAGGCAATTAACACATATCACTTATGTCAAATATGGCAACCCTGACATAGGGTTAATTGCAAGAGATTGTGTGGATTGTAATGTGATTGTGGTTCCTCACATCAATGACTAGGGATGACACGGCCCCTGGGTAAGTGATGCTACAGGGAGGGCGTGACCCTGGCATGGTGTGGGATGAGTGAGGCAATTAACCCGTATCACTTATGTTAGTTGTGGCGTGGCCTTGGCATAGTGTTAATTCTAAGATTTGTGTGAATTGTGATGGATTGATGTAATTGTGAATTGAAATGTGAAGACGATGAATGATTGATAAATTATGATATATATATATATATATGTATATATATATATAGATGCTTGTAAATATTTCATTATGTAATGAGTTATGAAGAGATTATGTTGTGGTGTGTTTGTATGTGCTTTACATATAGATGTTTTCTTTTCTCACCGTATAACTTGTGCATGTTTTAGGTGAGGAAGATCCGGCTATGAGTGACATCTAGAATGTCAACCATTGAGTTGTGGGTGTGCTCTGATATTGTGACATTGGGGCAGAGAATTCTAGGCTAAATTTGTATATGTATTTAGAGTTATACCTTCTCTTTTGAAAGAAATTTGTAAACTCTCAAGTTTTACTTTATAAATTTCATTTTTAATTATTTTGGTTATTTTTGAAGGTTTTATGTGAACCCTTTTACCAACGTTGAATATTTTATTCTTTAGTTTATTTACAAGAATTATTTATATATGTATTGGGGTAGTAAGGGTGTTGATGATGAAGCTTAGGCTTCTATGTTGGGTTTTGCTCTGATAGGACATGTGACATCGGGGCATAGATAGGATTAGTTTAAGATGTTCTTATTAAATTATTTTGGAAAACTCAGTTTTATTTCTTTGTAATTTTACCGGCATGTTATTTGGATTAAGTTTATGAATGTGAACTCTTTACCCTTACGTGGTTGGAAATTTGGTTTTTAATGATGAAAAATTTTATTTTTTTTATAATTACTGTATATGTATGTTTCGGTAGAGGGTGTCACACAAGAGAAACAAGAAAGGTGTTTTCTTAAAAGAAATTCAAGAACTTCAAGATCGTTGAACAAATCTTTGTGGAAGATCACTATACACATCAGGTATATCAATTCTGATCTTTAAACTTTGTTTTGTACTCCTAGGTATGTGACTCTTTGAGATAAGTGTATCTCAAGAAAGAGTTTAAGAGAAATCTTGAGATAGGTTTTCTCTAGTAGATTCTTACGCTACAAGAATTTTGTTGTTTGTGTAATCTTGTGGGATCAAGATTAGGTGATTGAGTTTCTGATTATAATATTGCTTGTACATGGTGTTTGTAAAGAATATTATAGTAGAAAGACTAGATTTAGTAGGGAGCTAAGTTTGAAACTGGATGTAGACCTTTGTATGGCTAAACTAGTGTATATCACTGTGCAAATTCTCTTTTTAACCTTCATGCCTTGTTATAATTTATGTTGAATTGATAAAAAAGAATTTCAAGAAGTGAAAGAAACATTTTCTTGAATATTATAAATTGTTGTTTTGTGAAATTTGATATGATATATACAATCTAGTAATAAAGTGGAAGAAGGTAATTTTAAAACAATTTGGATTACAACATTTGTTCTACTGTGTAATAAATCTGATATACTTTGTAATAAATCTAATATACTTTGCATTAAATCTGATACATTGTGTATCTTGATTGTATTGTAATCTAAATGTGATTAGTGAAATTGTTGTAAGAAAGAAAGAAATTAGAAAGAGAGTTTGAAAGATCATTAGAAGTTGTCTAAGCGAAGAATCTATTTAACCCCCTTCTAGATTCGTGTTCTATCGTGACTAACAAAAGCATCATAATCTCCTTCTATGGCTTCCTAGAAATCTAAAACTTCTAGGTATGCCTCTATTCACATTGCCCAAAAATCAATATTTTCTCCATCAAAGATAGGTAGAAAAATTTATGAAAAATTTGTTTTGACTTTCATTTTCACATGTTGTAAAAATCTTGGTTCTAGATACCAATAATTAGTTATTTTATATTTGTATTTTACAAAGACATATTTTTATCAGATGAACATAATCTAATTTTATTCATGAACTCTCTAAATAGAGAAAAGTTGTCATACAAGAATCAAATATTGATATTTATCTTAAAATAAGAAAACAAACCCAAAAATACTTTAAACAAATTAAATTTAAATAATTGAAACATAAATAAAAGATTTCTATCAAAATTAATTTATTCTCCAACAGATATATAGGTATATTCCCAATAGAATTAATTGTTATTACCTAATTTTAACTTTGTGTTATACCTTAAAACCTAAAAAGATTTTATTGTAAAGAATACTTGGTTGTTGTCATTAAAATCTGAAAAGACTTTGTTATTCAAAAAATACATTAATAATTACTTAAAAGGACAAATTAAAGAATACTTAAATTAAATTAGAAATGACTTATAAAAAAATATTTGTATATTTACACAGGTAATAAAACTAAATGATTAAATTATAACCCTCTCAATAATATCTTCGGTATCTCATCAACATTTTTCTCCAACCGATAGTAATTATATATTAAATTTAAATTAAGTCTTCCGTGAGAAAATATGGATGTCAATTTGAAAATAAAAAAATAAAAAAGCATTACATGTACGGTAATAATGAGCCATTGACATCAAATTCTCAATAATTTCAACACCAAAAAAAAAACAAATCTCAATAATTCTTTTTAACCTTTTAGCTGAATATATAGTTTCAATAATTTTAAACTTTTATACTTTGGCTATTGTATTGTTTTGCCTTTTTTCTTTTATTTTGGGTTGATCCACCATAATAAATAAATAAAAATAAAAATTACAAAAAATAAGTTAATAAAAAGATTATTTATCAAATTAAATAATTTTGGACACGTTGATTGTGGGAAAAGAAGAAAATGTTAGTGACAGTGAGAATTTGTGGAAAAGGTTACTCTGATGAAAGCTTTCATACTATTCATACGAAATAAATTAATTAAAAAACATCAATGGAAAAACAAAAGAAAAACGTCATGGCATTTGACGTTTTCTTCTCAAATATTTCTCCTTGAGCATCAGATAATGTACACTACAACTTTACTGAGCATTAAATTGCATTTCTAGGCCCAACCAAGCTCATGATCACCCTCGTTGTCGTATTTGTAGTTGAAGTTGGTTTTTAGCTATTACCTTTGTTTACTTATAATACATCCAATCATCAATAGTTTTTGTTATTTTAAAATCAAAAAGACTGCGTGTGTATATGCCGTAGTAATATTTTAACATACAATGGTAAATTAAAATATGAAAAGTTTATTTTAGGCTATGTTTTCATCTTTAATTTAGATTAAATTTATTTTTAATTTTTTAATTTAAAATTATCATTTTTAGTCTTTATAATTTTTTAAAAATTTTATTTTAATTTTTCATATCATTAATAATATATGTAAAAGTGACAGATTAAAATAATTATACAAATTTAATATAATATTTTTATTAATAAAATATTAATAATTAGATTTTATTTAAATACAAAGATAAAATAAAATTTTAAAATTATAAAAATAAATTTTAAAATTAAAAACTAAATTAAAGATTGAAGTAAAAGTTATTAATTTTATTTTATAATTTAAAAATTTTATTTTATCTTTATAATTAAATAAAATCTAATTATTAATATTTTGTTAATAAAAATATTATATTAAATTTGTATAATTATTTTAATCTGTCACTTTTACATATATTATTAATGATATGAAAAATTAAAATAAAATTTTTAAAAAATTATAAAAACTAAAAATAATAATTTTAAATTAAAAAAATTAAAAATAAATTTAATCTAAATTAAAGATGAAAACATAGCCTAAAATAAACTTTTCATATTTTAATTTACCATTATATGTTAAAATATTACTACGGCATATACACACGCAATCTTTTTGATTTTAAAATAACAAAAACTATTGATGATTGGATGTATTATAAGTAAACAAAGGTAAATGCTAAAAACCAACTTCAGCTACGAATACGACAACGAGGGTGATCATGAGCTTGGCTGGGCCTAGAAATGCAATTTAATGCTCAATTAGAGTTGAAGTGTACATTATCTAATGCACTGATAAGAAAACGTCAAATGCCATGACGTTTTTCTTTTGTTTTCTGTCTTCCATTGACGTTTTTTAATTAATTTATTTCATATAATGTTTTCCATAAATCGTCACTATCTCTGTTTTCTTCTTTTCCCTACATCCGACATGCCCAAAATTATTTAGTTTGGTAAATAATTTTTTATTAATTTATTTTTGTAATTTTTATTTATTATGGTGGATCAGCCTTTATTTTGTTACATTTTTATGCATTGAATAGCTAAGGCATTAGGCTAGTAGAATGTAGTTGTTTTAGATTTGTGTGTTTGATTTGTCCACCTTGTAAAAACACTAACACTGACACATACAAAAATGTTAATGGACCAACTACCTAAACGAGTCAGACTGAAAATGACTTCAATTAAAATTTCAAATGATATTTTTAGACCAAAGAAAACTTGCTAGTAACTGGTTCCGCAATCAACCTAATCAGGGCCTTTAGGCAAAAATTAAGAAAAGAGTCAATGTTAATATAACCTAATAATTTTTATATTATTTTTCTGGCTTCTTGAGCGAAAAACTATTTATTAAAGTTTTATAATCAAGTAATTATAACATCTCACTCTTAATAGATAATATAGCTAACCCATTCAATCTATCTAGTAACGTAGTTGATTTTAAATATGATTTAATCAATTTTAATTTTGAAAAACTTCTTTCAATAGTCGCAACAGATACAGGTAATGTTAATAATATTTTATAAGTAATGTATGTATTTGGAAAAGAACATTATCCTTTTATATAGTTCAATATTTTTAATGGTGTGTTAATTTCATTTGTTAGAATTTCTTTCAAACTTTAATTTTGAAAATAAATCAAGACCATCAATATCAGAATGGTCTTCAAAACTCAAAATTTTTTCAAGATTGATACAATATTTTTTCAATTCATCTTCCCCTAAAGTTTTAAATTTATTTGAATCAAATAAAAAACCAAACATGTTTTCATATTCTAAAAAATTTTCAAATCGACTCTCAATAAAAGAAATAGATTGATCTAATATATACTGTACTAACCGTATTTCGCACCCGGGCTCCTAGCCCGGATTAGTAATGCAAATAGGTGACCTCGGGCACGCGGTGCATGACGTCAGCCCGGTATTTGAGCGAATCATACCTGATTCTGAGGATCTCGTCCCAGACCAGATCCGCCCTTCAATTATATCATATCATATCATGATATATCTTATCTCAAGCCCAAAAGCCCAAGGCAAACCTAGATCACCTCAAGGTACGTGCATTATATATATGAGACTATTACTCATGCAAACCCTAACTTTGGCATCGGAGTCTCTTTTGCAAGTACCTCCCCCATCTTGGAGCACCAATACATCAGGCAAAGGAGGCTCACCGATCTTACTGGACGGATCACCTCTACGACCAAACTCCGGTAAGAACATTTGGCGCCCACCGTGGGGCCGATCAAGACAACTCTTATCGGCCACCTGCATGGTTTCTACTAGAAGCCATATCAGACGAGCGACAGACGACGCAAGCCACTCAATCAACATGGACAGCAACGCTGCAACCCTAAGGCGGCTGATCGACCAAGTTGAGCAGATGCGACAACAGCACGACGTCGACCTTCAAAACATGCGCACCCAGCACGAAAACGACCTTGCAGCGATGCGGACCGCTAATGAAGCAGACCTCGCAGCGTTACGTGCCGAGAACGAGCGCATTCGCGCCCAGCTCCCTCGACACCACTCCGAACAACCTCCGCACGAGAGCGACACTCATGAGGAGGAGGCACATTCAGCCTCCCAATCCCGAGCGACGACCAAGGCACCGACTTCACGGCCCGCCACGCACCGGTCTCATGCATCAACGCACAGATCAGGGCAGGGTACTAGCAGGGCCCCCACCCATGTCTCCGAGGGCCAAGAACCCTTCCGCCGTCATCCTTTTGTGGATGGCATCATGGAGACCCCACTGCCCCGCGGGTGGAAGCCCCTCCACCTCGACCGCTACGACAGTACCATGGACCCCAACGAGCACATCGACTCGTACACAACTCAGGTAAACCTTTACACTAACAACGACGCTATATTGTGTAGGGTTTTTCCGACTTCACTCAAGGGACCCGCGCTTCAATGGTACACCCAACTACCAACCGGATCCATCGACAGCTTTGCCACCTTGGTGCGGAGATTCGTGGCACAATACGCCACCAACCAGCCTCACCACACAACCTCGGCCGCCTTGGCCAACCTCAGGCAGAACGATGATGAATCTCTGCGAGCTTTCATGGAGCGCTTCTCCAACATCTCGGTTCGGATCCGGAATCTAAACCCGGAGGTCGCCCTGCACACCATGCTCATGGCATTGAAACCCGGATTGTTCGTCGACAGCCTATGCCGTGACGCCCCCCGTGACATGGATGAGTTGCGTGCCCGCGCCGCCGGCTACATTCAGATGGAAGAACACTCGGCCTTCCGCGACCAAGTTCGCGGGAAGGTCCCCGCAAAACCGAAACAGGGCCACAAAGATAAGGTAAAAGTCAATAATGACAGCCAATTCAAGAAGTCGACCAGAGCCAACAGAAGCGGGATGTATGACTTCTACACTCCCCTAAACGCCCTGAGAGTCCACATCCTGGAAGAAGCCAGTAACAATAACCTACTAGCCCTTCCACCACCCGACCACACCCCCAACAGCGCCGATCAGTCCAAACACTGCCGGTATCACAGGAACTACGGCCACACCACTGACGAGTGTCGCACGCTCCGGGACCGCATCGAAGAGCTCATCCAGGAAGGCCACCTCGGCCACTACATCCAGCGACAGCCAGGTTCCCGAGGTGGCTCTGGAGGCCGGGGACGCGGGAGAGGCCGCGGGTCAGGAGCTCGCACAGATTTACCCACAGGATCCCAGCAAAATGCTAACGGTGCGATACAGGCCGAAATAAGTCAGGAAACAGCGTCGGCTCCCTTACGGGGAGTAATCAACACGATTGCAGGTGGTTTTGCGGGAGGAGGCGCCAGCAGCTCGGCCCGAAAAAGACACCTGCAGAGCATCAACTGCGCCCACTCTACCACCTCGGCCCCGCACCAAAGCTCACCGCCGATCTCCTTCTCCGACGAAGACTACGCCGGCGTCAACCCTAACCAGGATGATCCCATGGTCATCATTGTGGAGATAGCCAACTGGAAAGTGCAGAAAACACTCATCGACCAAGGAAGCTCGGCTGACGTCCTGTACTGGCCAACGTTCCTCAAACTAGACGTCCCTCACTCTCTCATCCAACCTCACACGGAGCCCCTCGTCGGCTTCGCAGGAGAGCGAGTTCACACCCGGGGATACGTAGACTTGCTGACAACTTTCGGAACGCCACCGGATACAAGGCGGGTCATGGTCTGGTACCTCCTCGTGGAAGCCAAAACTTCCTACAACATCATCATCGGGAGGCCAACCTTGAACCAACTCGGAGCGGTAGTGTCAACTCCACACCTCACCATGAAGTTCCCGGGCAAGGACGGTAAAGTTATCTCCGTGAAAGCTAATCAGAAAACAGCTCGGCAATTCTACGCCGAGAGCCTGAAGACTTCCTCGTCGAGCAAGCAAAGCAAGGGGAATCCCCCCGCCATAGCTCCTTAAGTTTTTAAGTTTCTCTTCTTCTTCCTGTGTGAACAAAGTTGTGCACTCTTTTCCCGCCTCAGCCTTTGACTGAGAGGGTTTTTAACGAGGCACACAAGCACCATAAATAAAACTACTCCCTTCACTCATCTCATATTTTCATTTTCCTGATTAACTAAAGGACGAAAACAAACTCCAACTGTGCAAACACTGAAATCCGAGGTCGAGTACGAACCTCGATGCTTCCGTCTAAGGTCGAGTTCGAACCCTAATTAAATAATTTATCTCAAAACCTGAGGTCGAGCACGAACCTTGAGTCTCTCGTTAAAGGTCGAGTTCGAACCTTAGCTAAATAGCATATCCCAAATTTGAGGTCGAATCCGAACCTCGACATTTCCGAGGTCGAGTACGAACCTCGATGCTTCCGTTAAAGGTCGAGTCCGAACCGTAATCAAATAGCAAAATCCGGCGTCGAGTACGAACCTCGATGCTTCCGTCTAAGGTCGAGTTCGAAACCTGATTAAATAATCTATCTCAAAACCTGAGGTCGAGCACGAACCTTGAGTCTTTCGTTAAAGGTCGAGTTCGAACCTTAGCTAAATAGCATATCCCAAATTTGAGGTCGAATCCGAACCTCGACATTTCCGAGGTCGAGTACGAACCTCGATGCTTCCGTTAAAGGTCGAGTCCGAACCGTAGTCAAATAGCAAAATCCGAGGTCGAGTACGAACCTCGATGCTTCCGTCTAAGGTCGAGTTCGAACCCTAATTAAATAATCTATCTCGAAACCTGAGGTCGAGCACGAACCTTGAGTCTCTCGTTAAAGGTCGAGTTCGAACCTTAGCTAAATAACATATCCCAAATTTGAGGTCGAATCCGAACCTCGACATTTCCGAGGTCGAGTACGAACCTCGATGCTCCCGTTAAAGGTCGAGTCCGAACCGTAATGAAATAGCAAATCTGAGGTCGAGTACGAACCTCGATGCTTCCGTCTAAGGTCGAGTTCGAACCTTAATTAAATAATCTATCTCAAAACCTGAGGTCGAGCACGAACCTTGAGTCTCTCGTTAAAGGTCGAGTTCAAACCTTAGCTAAATAGCATATCCCAAATTTGAGGTCGAATCCGAACCTCGACATTTCCGAGGTCGAGTACGAGCCCCGGTGCTTTCTTTAACGGTCGATTCAGGACCTTAATCAAATCACTTCACTCGAATTCTGAATACGAACCTCGATGCTCTTGTCAAGGGCCAAGTTCGAACCTTAATAACTTATTCGGCGGTCGAGTTCGAACCTTAGCTAAATAGCATATCCCAAATTTGAGGTCGAATCCGAACCTCGACATTTCCGAGGTCGAGTACGAACCTCGATGCTTCCATTAAAGGTCGAGTCTGAACCGTAATCAAATAGCAAAATCCGAGGTCGAGTACGAACCTCGATGCTTCCGTCTAAGGTCGAGTTCGAACCCTAATTAAATAATCTATCTCAAAACCTGAGGTCGAGCACGAACCTTGAGTCTCTCGTTAAAGGTCGAGTTCGAACCTTAGCTAAATAGCATATCCCAAATTTGAGGTCGAATCCGAACCTCGACATTTTCGAGGTCGAGTACGAACCTCGATGCTCCCGTTAAAGGTCGAGTCCGAACCGTAATCAAATAGCAAATCCGAGGTCGAGTACGAACCTCGATGCTTCCGTCTAAGGTTGAGTTCGAACCTTAATTAAATAATCTATCTCAAAACCTGAGGTCGAGCACGAACCTTGAGTCTCTCGTTAAAGGTCGAGTTCGAACCTTAGCTAAATAGCATATCCCAAATTTGAGGTCGAATCCGAACCTCGACATTTCCGAGGTCGAGTACGAGCCCCGGCGCTTTCTTTAACGGTCGATTCAGGACCTTAATCAAATCACTTCACTCGAATTCTGAATACGAACCTCGATGCTCTTGTCAAGGGCCAAGTTCGAACCTTAATAACTTATTCGGCGGTCGAGTCCGAACCACATCCGAGATCGAGTTCGAACCTCGATGAAACACGCACCACCCTAAACCTAAGGCCGAGTACGAACCTCGACACTATCGTTAAAAGCCAAGTATGAGCCGTATACCTGAGGTCGAGTTCGAATCGTGACGAAAAATACATGACCCTAAACCTAAGGGCGGATACGGACAACCTATCCAATTCACCACACTCCGGTTTGAGGTCGGCTCAGAACCTCGGCACCAATAAATCAAGGTCATCGAACCTTCACAGAAACGTTCACCCAAACAGAAGTCCGGGGTCGAACCCAAACCTTAATCAAACCGGTAAAATCCTAACCACAATAAAATCAATCAGTTGCTCAAAATCGAAGTGTAAGGGCGAATATGAGCCCCGACACTCCCGATAAAGGTCGAGGTTAAAGGTCGAGTCCAAACCGCTAACCTGAGGACGACTTTGAACCCTGGCAAAGCCCACCCCACTCTCAATATCGGGGTCGAATTCAAACCCCAGCACGACCAACTTAAGGTCGAATTCGGACCTTGACTCCAGTCTAGGGTCGTTTATGAACTTTCACAACAATTACTTAATCAAAATTCGAGGTCGAATACGAATCTTAACACATTCATTTACGGCCGGGTTCGAGCTCCCACGAAAAGTCCTACTAAACAAAAACTAAGGCCGACCTCGAATCTCGACTTCACCAACTCAAGGTAGAAGTATCACCATATACAAAAGCATATAGCAGACACCAAACATGTGCCACAAACAGCGCGAACAGCCAAAATTGAACGCAAATACGGACAAGATAGAGCAAAATATATATATACAAACAAAGTTCTCAAAATTCAGTACATCAATTTAAGCCAAAGAAAAATAAATCCAGCTATTACAAAGGTGGCCTAGGCTGAAGCATCCCCGCCAGAACTGTCGTCGGCATCGTCCTCCTTGACTAGCCTCCCAAAGTGGACGACTTTCTCCACATGCATGGAAGAAAAGTCGAATCCGGGAGCAAGAAGCCGAGCCTGACGAGCAGCCTTTTGGAAGCCCCTCTTGTGCTCAACCACAACGGAGCATTCGACCTCCGCGAGCTCCGCCTTCAAGGTGGCAATTTCGTCCTCACGGCCACCAAGAATGACCTCGTTACGGAGGCGCTCCTCAGCCGCCGCCGCCAACTCGCCCTTAAGAGAGGTCACAATGTCCTCCAGAGCCCGTACTTGGCCACGACTAGAGGTCACCTCATCCTCCAAGGAGCGAGCGCAGCCTCGAGAGAAGGCGACGAGTTCCTGCAGCTCCCCCACCTGAGAGGCATAAGCCTCATTGGATCGCAACGCAATCTCAAGAGACTTCTGCACCCGGGCAAGGTCGCCACGCGCAGAACGGAGCTTAGCCTCGTGCCGCTTCGCCTCACCAAGGGTTGTGCTAAGAGCTTTATTCTCTTCCCTTAGGCGAGGTTGAAGTCGGCCCCTCAACTTGGCCAGGTCCTTTTGCTACTTAGCCAAATCCTCCCGCTGTTGGCCCCACTTAGGCTTCTAGTGGCTCACTATACCCATCACTCTCTGCAGCATGACCTGGGCAGCATCAAGGCTGTCCTCGGGACCGACCCTGTCTATCAATCCCCGGTCCTCGAAGCTCAGCGAACCCTGAGGGAAGAACCCCTTTGCAGTCACCCCCGCGCTCCACAATGAATTCATGTCGGCGGAGGCGCTCACGTGATCCAGTCGCACCTTATCTATACCCTTCCCAAAGCGATGGGATAGGTATTGAGTCCGGGCAGGCGTCTGCGACGAGCCCGCCTGCGGCGCCGAATCCGTGGCAGAGGACGGTGCTCCCCGCTCAGCACACAAAAAGTCCACTTTAGGGACCCCCGGCCCCGCCTGCAAAAAACCAGTCCCACGTCAAAAACAAACAATGTGACGTACGAGAAACCACGGAAACAAGAAGACAAAACACTACTCACCTCGGCAGCATGAACAACATGCTCGGCGGCCGGAACCCCCTCCTCGGCAGCTTGGGCGGCCAGCCCAGCAGCCTGCGTCGTCACCTCGGCGGCATTTCCTGCCTGCAAGAAACGGTCCCAGGTCAAAAGACCAAAGATTATAACAAGAGACGATCTAAAAAACACGATACTCACCACCTCGGCAACTCGAACAACTTGCTCAGCAGCCCGAGTCACATCCTCAGCAACCACTGAGAAAACCTCTTTGGACGGCGGACTCTCGGTAAGGTCCACCGTATCGGCATCAGCGGCCCTGAAGGTCACCTCCTCGGCACTACGAGGGGCAGAGGTCCCCCCGACCTCCTTCTCTCCCCTTCTTCTTTTGTGATGTGTCCTCAGGGGGGCGGCATCCTCCTCCGGGAGCTCGGGAACCTCGAGCTCAGCCACATTGTAACGGTGCTTAAGCTCACGCCACAAGTTCTTCCCCATAATGCCTGCAGATAAGAAACAGAAGCACATCAGTAAAAGGCAACTACACAAGCCCGACAATCTATTGAAGCGTGCAATACTCACTCTCTAGGCCCCTCTCCCTATAAGGCGAATTTGCAAGCGACAGAACGAGCTTGCAATCCAGCGGACGAGGGAGCGCGGCAAGATTCTTAATGGCGGCCGCCTCCGCGACCGTCACCTTCTGATCTCCCAAACCGTGAAACCTAGACGGTTTTGGACGCCAATAGAACGGAAACCTCGGCAAACCGCCGAAGTAAAACACCTCATCTTCCAAAGGGTCAACACCCACGAGGGCGACCCGGAAAAACTCCTGCTTGAAATTTTTATACGATTGGGAGTAGGGAGTAAACAAACCCCCATCCCTACTCCCGCTCAAGGACAAAATGCCATAAGGCGGAACGCCCATCTTCAACTGATAAAAATGAAGAAAGACGCGAAGAGACACCTCTATACCTAGAACTGTACACAGAACCTGAAAAGCCCTCAAAAAACCCCAACTATTGGGATGCAACTAGCAAGGAGCCGCGTTGATGAAATTCAAAAAATCGCACTCAAACTGAGTGAAGGGGAGACAATCACCCAAATCCCTAAAAAAGCATTGATATACATAGAAATGGGGGGGATCAGTAGACCTCCCCATGTACACGCCCTCATCGTCCTGACAGGGCTCAAGCCGAATCATGTGGGAGATGGAGGAATCGCAAACCCTATGCGCTCTCCGAAACGCATTCACTTCGAGGAAAGAGCGAAAAATGCTCTAAGCCTCAGCCACCTCGCGTTTGACCCAGTCGTAACCAGGAACGCTTGGCTCTGGGCCCCTAGGCGGCGGCGGGTCTTTCTTCTCAACAATGACCCTTCCGGCGGCCACCGCCTTGCCACGCGCCTTGCCCCTGGCAGACGTAGAGGATCCGGCACCACTTCCACCGGCCATGAAAAGAGAGAAGAAGCAAATAAAAAGGAAGTACCTGGTACTCCTCCTCAGAAAACAACCCTAACAAAGAAGGGGTTACCAGAAACGGCGACGGAAGCGCAAAGGCAAGAAAGCAAGAAAAGCTCTCGTACTCGAGAAGTCAGAAGAAAGACAAAGAGTAAAAACGAAGAGGCGCGAGTGGAAGAAAAGGAAAAACTCTCCCCCAAAATTCAAAACTGACGCGACACTTGTCGGCTGAAAAGCACAATTGACAACACATTTATTGCAAAACCATCATTACACAACCGTCACTTCCCTTAACACGTCGCTCGAAAGCCCTCGGGAAATGAATAGTCGTGACACATGGCAAACCTTCGGACAACGTATAGCGAAAAGCCGCTCCCCTCCAATGTGCCCGGTCTTAACTCCTCGACCTACGGCTTTCGGAGCTCGGGGGGCTAGTGTACTAACCGTATTTCGCACCCGGGCTCCTAGCCCGGATTAGTAATGCAAATAGGTGACCTCGGGAACGCGGTTCATGACGTCAGCCCGGTATTTGAGCGAATCATACCTGATTCCGAGGATCTCGTCCCAGACCAGATCCGCCCTTCAATTATATCATATCATATCATGATATATCTTATCTCAAGCCCAAAAGCCCAAGGCAAACCTAGATCACCTCAAGGTACGTGCATTATATATATGAGACTATTACTCATGCAAACCCTAACTTTGGCATCGGAGTCTCTTTTGCAGGTACCTCCCCCATCTTGGAGCACCAATACATCAGGCAAAGGAGGCTCACCGATCTTACTGGACGGATCACCTCTACGACCAAATTCCGGTAAGAACATATACAAAAAATAATTAGTGTGAAAAGAATCTTCAGCAGAATGAGCTATCTCATCACTATCAATGTCATCAAAATGTTTTTTCCTATGAATCTTACGTTTTTCATTGAACTTAGACTCTATATCCATTTCAATAGTCATTTCTTTGGTGGATTCTAATGCAGATGCAAAATCATTTTCCCTATAATTTTTTAAATAAGTTATAAGGCCTCTTAAGTGATCTATAGTAACATCTATATGCATATCTTTAGATTGCATGATCTTACTTATAGAATTAATTGCAAAAAGTATATCATACCAAATATTCATTCCCAATAAAAATTCAAAATTCCTCATCTCATAAGTCGCTAAACACATGGCTTCACTCTTTATCTTAGGATCTTCACTAGTTTTTGATAATTGAACAAGTGCGTCCCTTATTTTTGGTGCTTGAAATTTTATGGCTCTAACACTTTCAATTCTACATTCTCATCTTGTTTGAGATAGTGGTTTAGCTGAAAACTTAGATACATTTTCTTGTAAGATTTTTCACCGTTTGGTAGAGGAAGCAAACAAAGAATAAATACATTGCAAAACTCTAAAAAAAAGAAACACCTCTAGTACATGAATTTTCCATATCACCTAGAACTAAATTCAAATTATGACAACCGCAAGGAGTATAATATGCTCTAGGGTTTATGTTCAGCAATCTTTTTTGTACTCCTTGATTTTTATAAAGTAGGAATCAACCAAGAAAAAAGGCAGAGTAGGACTGTATTGCTCCCAACCAAGCTCTCAAATTAGACGCGAAGAAGGAATTGAGAATGAGAATGGAGAAAGAATAAGAAAAAGATAGACTAGAGAGGAAACAAAGAGGTTGAAAATCTATCATCTGTAAAAGACAAAAGTAAGTAATAGTGACCATTGAATGTTGAGTGACTTTTCATTTACAAAAACTAATAAATGGGTTGTGGTCTTTTAAGTAATTTTAATAATAAGAAAATAAGAGATATAAAAAAAAAATATGATATGTGTCTTATAAAATATTGGGTTTTATCTCAAATATTATTAATTTTTTAAAAATTAATTTATATCAATAATACTACTATTAAAAAAAATTGGAGGCCTTATAAGTTTGGGAGCTCTAGGCGTTGGTCTTAATTGCCTTATTGAATGTCCGGCCCTGAACCTAATTTTAATAGGTAAATGAATTAACACAATGAATTTAACCTATTTTAACTTTCAACTCTTAAGTTTTTTTTTTCTTTTTTCTTTTAATAGAATGGTTGTAATTTAAGGAGACCTTATGGGAGAATTGAGATTCATGGGAATAAATAAAATGTTTGATTACTAACGAAAATTAAAATTTTTTATGTTGGTTATAATAATATATTTTTAGGTTTATAAATATTTTTTACAAAACTGTTCTTTAATAAAATAAATTATATATATATATATATATATATATATATATTTCGTGTACTTAAATCTTATTACAAATATAATATTAAACTATTTTAAAATTTTGAAAATTTATTAAAATTATTTAAATATAAAATTAAATATAAAAAATAAAAAATATACTACATTATAACTAAAAAGAATAAAAATTATTTTATTTCATTCAAATAAAAAAATGAAAAAAAGTGTTAACAAATACCATTGAAATGTAGAAATAAAATAAACTTTAATCATATTATTAACATTGACAAAATAAAAAAAATAAAAAAGATACAAAAAAGAGAAAAAGAGATATGGGAGAGAGAGTGAAGGGAGGGACAGAGGAAGTGTGACACCCTCTACCCCAACATATATATATATGTAATAATAAAAAGAAATATCTTATTGGATAAAAAAAATATTTAAAATTGAAACGACAATTCCAATAATCATGTGAGTAGAGAATTCACATTCATGTACTTAATCCAAATAGCAAATAAAATTACAAAGAATAAAAATTGAATTTTCCAAAATATATACTTTAATGAAACACAAACAACATCATATTCTAATTCTATCTATGTCCCGATGTCACATGTCCTATCAGAGCAAAATCCCACATAGAAGCCTAAGCTCCATCATCTACATCCTCAATCTCATGCTGCTGATGGTCTCCTGTATATCAAACAAGAGAAACAACACAAAAGAAGGGAGTGAGAAACATCTCACTCTGGCTCACGGTGTAGGAACGCACACCGGATAGCCAAACACAAACAATACAGTTAACTCATAGATCAATCAACAACAATAGCTTATCCAATCATCCAAGTCATACAAATAGTAATTTATCATCACTTAATAATAAGAATGCACATGCATGGACACAAACTACATATTATCATGCATGTGGCGCCAGTAAAACATCACATGGCATATTGTCGCTAGCAATACACAAAGAGTAGTCTAGGAGTACATGCCGGGTCACACCCTCTGTGCAATCTCACTAGAAGGATATACTACTAGAGTCTCGTCGGGATAACTAAGCCGCGCAAGATACATCCCATGCACACAATGGGCGAGACTGGGACTTCCAAATCGAGCTATCCCCAAGGACTAATCCCCAAAGCTTTTACACTAGGGTGCCTTCTCTAGCGGTGTATTCCATATCGTACCCTTAAAACATTTATGCAAATGATGCATGTCAAACAAGACTCTATGCATTAACACATCATCATATTTCATGTAACATTATCGTTATTCTCGCTTCTCGTATTTCATATTCACGTTTCGCATCATGGTTACGTAATATTTGAAATTTCAAGGCATTCATAAGCATTTTAATTCACAACAACACTCACCCATTTGCAAAACCAAACACATATTCACACATCTCTTTTAATAGGGAATATAACGGAACAGATAGAAGGCGAAACAGAAATGTTCCTATTTTGCCTGTTGCTCATAATGTTCTCTCAAGAACCCATATAGCGTTCCAATTTATGCAATAAACATTTAAAATAAGACAATTCACGTATATAATTATTATCACAATTAAATTTACTCATACAAGCATCAATGCACTTCCTTAGGGTTTCCCGTAGAAACCCATAGGAGCACCAAATTCCACAATCATAGCCTAAACAAAGTTTCTATTCATACACGCATATTAATTAAGTAATTGGAACATACAAGAAAAATATGACATGCAACAAACACAGGATTGGGGGCCAATCTCAGTACCTAGCATATAATCCCACACCCAGAGCAAGGTTTCTCACTCCCCCCTTACCTCGATAAACAGGGGTTGAAACTGAAGTAGGATCTCCTCCTCCGGGTTCCCTTTGGTCTCCAGAAAGTGTAGAAGAAAAAGGTTAAAAGTGAAAAAATGTGTTTTTCTGGAGTGCAGGAACGCATTTATAGGCATCAGGATTTGGCCAGAACGGCCCGTTCCAAATCCGGAATGGCCCGTTCTGGGCACATAGAACATGTACAAAAGCCTCTCCTACAACGGCCCGTTCCAAAACCAGAACGGCCCGTTTTGAGTCAATACTTTATTCTGTAAAACCACATCCAGAACGGCCCGTTCCCAAAGTGAAACGGCCCGTTCTGAGTTGAAATTTTACCCATGCATGCTTGAGTTGGAACGGCTCATTCCCAAAGTGGAACGGCCCGTTCCGGGGCTATGAAAATCCAGAATTACTAATTAATAAATAAACAAATAACATATATATATATACATATATATATATATATCAAATTAAAATAAAATATCAATACAATTTAAAACATGATTTTCTTCAAATAATAATTATAACAAAATATCATAATTAATAATATTATACAAAATAATTTTCATAAATGATTATTATTAAAAACTTTTAAAACTTCAATCAAACCCATTTAATTAATCAAAATAATTATAAGGAAATAATCTTCATACATACAAAAATAAATAATAATTATTCGTAGTATTAGTAGAAAAATTCGGGGTGTTACAATTCTCCCCTCCTTTTAAAAATTTCGTCCCCGAAATTACCTGAAGCAAATAAAAATGGATATGTCTCCTGCATTTGACTTTCTAATGTTCCACCTTAGACTTCTGAAATACTACACACGAGTCCACAACTTCCTCTACTCCTCTCTTCACCTTAGACCACCACGCTTCCGCTACGCCACTCTCATACATCCTCTTAAGGTCTTAATCCATCTTAATAGCTCCTAAGTGAATACTAAGAGTACTCTTATTGCCTAAGATCATCTTCCTTAATTCGAGATTATTAGGCACATAGATTCTATCTTGAAACCACAAAACACCATCAACTTCCACTCGAAAAGGGCTATACCCTTACCAATCCCCTCCACTTGGTTCACTAAGAAAGGATCTAACTCTTAGGCTCCTCTAATCTCATCCATTAATTCACTAGTCACCTTCGACATACTCAATTCAATGCTTCTAAGGGTAAGCTCACAAATCAAGCTTAAATCTCTAAACTCTTCAATCAAATTTAACCTTTAAATCATCAAAACGATAGATGAAAGATCATCCTATTCAAGGCATCTGTCACCACATTGCCTTTACCTAGATAGCAACTGAGATTAAAATCCTAGTCCTTAAGAAATTCCAACTATTTCCTTTGATCAAAAGATATTTAAGACTCTAACAATCACTAAATACCTCAAGCTTAGAATCATATAGGTAGTGTCTCCAAATCCTAATGTAATATCATAACCACTAACTCATAGATAAGGTAGTTCCTCTCATGAATTTTCAATTGCCTAGAAACATAAGGTACTACCTTTCCTTCTTGCATCAACAATGCATCCAAATTCATCTTATAAGTACTACTATATACCACAAAAGGCTTACTGAAATCCAATAATATTAACACTAGTCAATCTTGCCTTAAGAGTTGGAACTACTCTCATACTTACTATCCCACATAAAGACAATACTCCTCCTAGTGAATGTAGTTAAGGGAAATGCTATCTTAGAAATTCCTTCAATAAATCTCCAATAATAATAAGCTAACCTCATAAAACTCTTATCCTCACTAACTGGCTTAGATATCTCCCCACTTAAACACAACTTCTACCTGAGACAGATCCATGTTTACCTCAACTGGAATTTACAAGAACTAGAAAACTTATCTCATACAATCAAAAAAATAAAATAAAATAAAATAAGATAAAATAAAATAGTAATACTTAGATAACTTAAGATACAATCGTCTTGGATATATCTCCACCCTCAACTACAATATGATCATATCACATCCTAAGATTAATCTCACTAACCACATGACATTCACCAATTGATCCCTAAGGTCATCTATCCACATATCAACATACATGCATATTAAATCATATTAGAATACGTACTTTAAACCTTCATATATACCATCCATAAGCATGTACATGAACAACCTTTACCACATAGCATCATACAACCTTAAACAACCTCTCAATCCACATGAAAACAACCCAAAACATCTTAACAAAATCAATTCTTATCTTTGCATTGCCTACTAACCCGAAAACATTATTACAACCTACTTCTCCTTTCAACAACTATCAAAGAAAATAACACATAAAGAGTTCTACTCATCCACGTGATCTCAACCTATCACCAAAGAAAGCTAAGTGAATAAGCTACAACTCTTAGGGAGACATGAGATTTTAAAAGGATCATCTTAGCTAAAAATTCAAAAATCACCACAGATATATTCAACGCTTACAACTAGACCTTTGATCACCAAAGTAGCTATAAATGGAGTGCAAACATCCCCTACACAATAACGCATCAACATCTAGGCCACAAAATACCTCAATCCTTCCAAACTTACTCATTTCCACCTCAAATTCATATCAAAGTTTCCCACTACAAATCTAAACCAAACAACTCACATATTCAGTACAAAAGGCTTAGAAAATAAAATTCACATGCTACCTAAACCATAAAAGGTCAACATGCAACCATCAAAATCTAGAAATCATCAACACTTCAATCTCTCTTTAAGAATACCAAAACTCCAATTCTCAACATACATCATCCTTGGATTCAATCGCTACAACTATAGCTTTCAAAAACTTTACCAATTGTAAACTCTTAATACACTAAAAAAAATCAATGTCTTACCCAAATCTAAGGCCTCAATAGTTCCTACAATATTAGCACAATATCTCGTCTACCACTACACGCACATATGCTTGCAACACAAGCGATATCACTCAACCACTACTTCTTACGTAAGCAAGAAGTATAAAAAAAAATAAGCAATCATAAGAATGAAGAAGAACAATCATAAATAGTGTCATCTAAGCAATATCATGCCTATTAGCCAAATTCTTGACAAAACAATACACATAATTAAATAAACAACAAACATAATCAATTATCACCCTAGCATATCAATAAGTTTCACAATCAATTCATTCCATCATTCATCTACCAAACAAGCATAGTAGCCTCATAACTCAAGGCCGATTGGATCGACCTGCTCTGATACCACTTAATGTGACACCCTCTACCCCAACATATATATATATGTAATAATAAAAAAAGAAATATCTTATTGGATAAAAAAAATATTTAAAATTGAAACGACAATTCCAATAATCATGTGAGTAGAGAATTCACATTCATGTACTTAATCCAAATAGCAAATAAAATTACAAAGAATAAAAATTGAAATTTCCAAAATATATACTTTAATGAAACACAAACAACATCATATTCTAATTCTATCTATGTCCCGATGTCACATGTCCTATCAGAGAAAAATCTCACATAGAAGCCTAAGCTCCATCGTCCACATCCTCAATCTCATGCTGCTGATGGTCTCCTGTATATCAAACAAGAGAAACAACACAAAAGAAGGGAGTGAGAAACATCTCACTCTGGCTCACGGTGTAGGAACGCACACCGGATAGCCAAACACAAACAATACAGTTAACTCATAGATCAATCAACAACAATAGCTTATCCAATCATCCAAGTCATACAAATAGTAATTTATCATCACTTAATAATAAGAATGCACATGCATGGACACAGACTACATATTATCATGCATGTGGCGCCAGTAAAACATCACATGGCATATTGCCGCTAGCAATACACGAAGAGTAGTCTAGGAGTACATGTCGGGTCACACCCTCTGCGCACTCTCACTAGAAGGATATACTACTAGAGTCTCGTCGGGATAGCTAAGCCGTGCAAGATACATCACATGCACACAATGGGCGAGACTGGGACTTCCAAACCGAGCTATCCCCAAGGACTAATCCCCAAAGTTTTTACACTAGGGGGCCTTCTCTGGTGGTATATTCCATATCGTACCCTTAAAACATTTATGCAAATGATGGATGTCAAACAAGACTCTATGCATTAACACATCATCATATTTCATGTAACATTATCGTTATTCTCGCTTCTCATATTTCATATTCACGTTTCGCATTATGGTTACGTAATTTTCAAAATTTCAAGGCATTCATAAGCATTTTAATTCACAACAACACTCACCCATTTGAAAAACCAAACACATATTCACACATCTCTTTTAATAGGGAATATAACAGAACAGATAGAAGGAGAAATAGAAATGTTCCTATTTTGTCTGCTGCTCATAGGGTTCTCTCAAGAACCCATAGAGCGTTCCAATTTATGCAATAAACATTTAAAATAAGACAATTCACGTATATAATTATTATCACAATTAAATTTACTCATACAAGCATTAATGCACTCCCTTAGGGTTTCCCGTAGGAACCCATAGGAGCACCAAATTCCACAATCATAGCCTAAACAAAGTTTCTATTCATACACGCATATTAATTAAGTAATTGGAACATACAAGAAAAATATGACATGCAACAAACATAGGATTGGGGGCCAATCCCACTACCCAACGTATAATCCCACACCTAGAGCAAGGTTTCTCACTCCCCCCTTACCTCGATAAACAAGGGTTGAAACTGAAGTAGGATCTCCTCCTCTGGGTTCCCCTTGGTCTCCAGAAAGTGAAGAAGAAAAAGGTTAAAAGTGAAAAAATGCGTTTTTCTGGAGTGCAGGAACGCATTTATAGGCATCAGGATTTGGCTAGAACGGCCCGTTCCGAACCTGGAACGGCCCGTTCTGGGCACATAGAACATGTACAAAAGCCTCTCCCAGAACGGCCCGTTCCAAAACCAGAATGGCCCGTTCTAATCCGGAACGGCCCGTTCTCAAAGTGAAACGACCCGTCCTGAGTTGAAATTTTATCCATGCATGCTCGAGTTGAAACGACCCGTTCCCAAAGTGGAACGGCCCGTTCCGGGGCTATGGAAATCCAGAATTACTAATTAATAAATAAATAAATAACATATATATATATATATATATATATCAAATTAAAATAAAATATCAATACAATTTAAAACATGATTTTCTTCAAATAATAATTATAACAAAATATCATAATTAATAATATTATACAAAATAATTTTCATAAATGATTGTTATTAAAAACCTTTAAAACTTCAATCAAACCCATTTAATTAATCAAAATAATTATAAGAAAATAATCTTCATAAATACAAAAATAAATAATAATTATTCGTAGTATTAGTAAAAAAATTTGGGGTGTTACAGGAAGAGAGGGGAGTGAGAGTGAGAGAGACAAAGAGCGAGAAAGAGAAATAAAATGAGAGAGAGGGACATGGAGAGAGAAAAAAAGAGGGGGAGTGAGAGTAAAAGAGAGAAAGAGAGAAAGAAAGAGATATATTTTTTATTTCAAAAAAGGTTAGGTCTTTTTATATATATAAAATTTTCTTTTTAATTCGAGAAAGTTAGATTCTTACCTTATGTTTTTATAGGAAGGTGACATAAAAATAATTCCCAAAAAACTATATTCCTGGAAATTTTTTTAAATAACTATTAAACATGGAAAATTAAGATTTTTTTTTTAAAATAACTATCAAACATGAAAAACAAAGATTCTTACTTTAAAATTTTCAAAAATGTAAAAACATTATACATACTAAAGGCTCCACTTGTATACTACCTCAAATTCTATAACTTTGCTGATTTTGATGGTTCTTTTTAAGTATCATCTAATAAAAACTAAAAGAATTATACTTTGTTATTTAGTTTCAATAAAAAAAATACCATATGTAATATTGTCAAATTACTTTAATATCCTTCAAAACTTGATTATATTATCATCAACTATACATTATGTCATGCATAAAATGGTTCTCCATAAGAAACGCTTGAAACTCAAAATAAGTCCAACTCTGTTTTTCTTCATTTGCTAAACTAATAACATACCATTAAACCTAAATCTTGATTCTCATTAAAAGTGTTTGCAGTTTGATTCGATTTTGTTGGAAAAAAAATATTTAGACTAAATATAAAAATAATATGAATTTTGATTTGATTATATTTAAATATAATATAAAATATGGTCCAAATTAAACCAAAATTTTATGGGCTAGTTTGGATCAGTTTAATGATTTGTTGATTCTTTTAAAAAAAATTATTTTTATATATCTTTCAAAATTATTTTTAATTTGACAATAATTAACAAAATAAATTGTAACAATATTTGTAGAATTTTTTAATAACTAATTGAATCATGATTAACCCTTGAAAATATTATTTATATAATTATAAACAATATAGTAACAAAAAACTATTTGTAGATTTTTTTAATAACTAATCATATTAACCCTTGAAAATATTATTTATATAATTCTAAACAACATAATAACAAAAAAAAAACACAAATGATAATAGCTATATTACAAACGTTTTATAAAATGAAAATACATTATACATCATTCATAATTATCCACTACTAATAACAAAATCTAAAACAATTTAACATAATTCAAAATATATAATGTCTAACACATTTTTTTTTTAATTTCACACTAATGTCTCAAAACTTCGTCTTTAATTAATATAATTGAATCAAGAAGTATTGTTTAACACATATGAAATCACATGCTACTATTATTGAAATTTAGTTGTAACTTAAGTTAAACTAATTTGATTTTACATAAGAGTATTGAAAAGAAAAAAGTATAAGTATAATATATAGTTCGATTCAAATTTTAAACTATGAATATTGTAATTAATTTAAAGGTTTGGTTTGATTTAAAGAAAAAAGTATAAGTATAATATATAGTTCGATTCAAATTTTAAACTATGAATATTGTAATTAATTTAAAGGTTTGGTTTGATTTTGAATATACTCTCATACTTTTTTATGCACAGTGATATTGATTTTTTTTTATAACTATATTACTAGTTTAAAGTATTCAATTACTTTTATTGAGTGATTACTTTTACATGAGAATTGATTGATTTTCTTTAGTGAAATCTCAATTTTTAACCACATCTCTTTTCATTTTCAAGATTTCAATCATGACTTTATTTAAAGGAATCAAGCAAGGTCAGGGGTTCGAATCCTGCCTTGTGTATGCAGCCGCGTTAAATCTTGGGGCTAGCTATCCCACTCTTTGAGGTGCCTCCAACGTAGCGAGGAGATTAGTCACTGCTGTCGGTGGTGGATACTCCAGGGACGAACAAAAAAAAACTCAATTTTACTTGGAACAACTGATGGGAAAACAACAACACAAAGCAAACTCAAACAGTTAACGCGGTGGAAATAAATTCTCCTAACTTGCAAGAATGTATGAGGAGCAACAACCAATGAACAAAAATAAGAAATCACCAAAATCACACACAAAGATACCAAAATTTTAACGTGGAAAACTCTTCAAAGCAAGGGTAAAAATCACGAGTCGTTCAGACCAAAGAAATAGCTCCACTATGATCAACAAATAGTACAAAGGAGTCTCAATCTACCGCTCCATCGTGAACTCATGATAGCGGGACACGCCTCTTAACCTTCCATGTTACCATGAACAGGAAGACTCTCTTCCACATGAACCCACCGTTAGGGATCCCAAACTTTGATCAACCAGCCAAACAACAAAGCAATAAAGTTTACAAATAGAGAACTACCGCTCTATCGTGAACTCACGATAGCGAGACACACTTCCTAACCCTCTATATTATTAGGAAGACTCTCTTCCACATGAACCCACCGTTAGGGATCCCAAACTTTGATTCACCTACCAAATCCATTTGCTTTTAGATACTACTCAAAAGGCCTCTCAACCAATAGAGTCAAACTCATGTCCATCATTTTGTTTGAATAATATGAGACTTTACTTGTATTCCAACAACACCTGATTTATGTATGCCAAACTAAGTTTAAGTGTAAAAAAAAAATGAATGGCTGATACTTGTGATAAATTCAATGACCCTTTTTTTAATTTTAATTCTATAACTTATATTATCGTGCAAAAAATAATTTCGTATAAATGTACCTAGCTTTCCTTCAACAACTGAAAAAGTGGAGCATAAGAATAATATTAAAATTAGAAAAGTAATAATAATTCGGATTCGTTGACTCTCACATTACTTTCTAGCGGAAGCTTGATGCATAATTGAAGGCAAAAGAGAGCATTGTGGGCGCCACTGCACCTGATTCATAGTATCCAAAACCAAACACGACACGAGAAGTTCCCTGGTCATTGTTTTTCCCTTTGTTCGTGGTAATGCCCATATTTATGGTTCAAATTATGCCAACGGTCGAATTGGGCCAAGCTTAGGGGACACAAGGTAAGTGGTAAATGTGGCATAAACAAGGATAAAGAAGGCATAAGGAATAAAACACCACATCTTTCTCCTTTACATTACACTCACTATTACGACTAGGAAATGACACACAAGTACAACTAGCATTATTTATTTATTTTTTTGCCTATACCTCGTCTTCTTTCCACTACGACAATATTGTTAGAGTCGGTATCATAATTATGTACGACAAAGTTCTGGTTACGAGTATTATTTAATATATTGATGTACCTAAAATTCAAACGTGAGTTTTGTAGTTAAATTGAAACAATTTTTTATACCAATTGATTCACATGCTTAATGATTATACAAGTAGCATAATTGAAGACATTTTATAGTTACTTATCTATTATTTCTAGTGGAAAAAGTTTGGATGAATTTAAGCATGTATTTTTGGTTTCATTTTTATATTTATGATTGTGGGAGAAAAATGATAATGATAAAATTCTTGTTTAGTTGTTTAACTTTAGAAGAAAAAAACTGTTTTGATAAAACTAGGAAGAATAATTCTCTCTCAAGGTCAATCCAATTTTTAAGGATTAAGTAATACTTCTAATTATAATTTCATATCAGAGTCAATGATTAAGGAACTCAATTACCGAATTACTTATGCTAACTAACTTTTTGTTAGGATATAAATAAGAACCCACATTGGTAAAAATAAGAGAATAAATAACAATCTATAAAACACACACATATTTTAATGATTGAGATGTCTTTTGGGTGATAACCAAAAACAAAACCCTTTTTTAAAGGGGGATTGTTGAGATACAAACAAAGTTTTACATCTTAAAATAAGAGAAAAAATAATAACTTATAAAACACATATATACTTCAATGATTGAGAGCTATTTTACGTGATAACCAAAAGCAGACAAATACTATAAAATAACTCCTTTACTTTTATAGTAACTATACTCGACATAATTTCTATTTGGTTGTTATTATTGTAAAAGAAAAATTATACAATATGAAAGTCCTTCCTACAAGGGATTTGATAATTGTAACCCATGTTCGATTCTTGACTTAAGTATGAAGTCGTGACTAGAAGTATCATTATGAGAAATTAATTTCTTGTTTGTTCGATTGGAGGATACTATGGGAAAGATTAATTAAAAGGTTTCCATCCCAAAAAAAGCAAAAATAATTGTAAAGCTTATCTTGCCAACCACATAAATATATTAAATTTTGTATGTCCTTCAAATAGATATTAAACAAGTGATGAAAGGGTGACAAGACTTGCACATAGATGTACGCAATCTTAGCCTAGAGAGAAGTTCAGGATTATAATAGGGAAGTGTTATCCAATTAAAATTTGCGCAAAGCCACTCTGCTCTCACGCAAACAAAGTAGGATTGCTACTTTATATGCTCATAGGTGCTTCAAGTAACATAACAGTGAACTCTATGTAACAGAAGACAAAGACCAAACCTCTTCTGAAAGTGTTCTGTATGGTCACCAGGTTCAAGGTAGCCAATGGGTACTAATTGCAGACACGTTTTTGATAGATTACATAACTTTGCCACTTGTTGGAAGAAAAGAAGCACGCCAACTGGCAGAAGAATTTTCCACAGGGATGTAGAAAAGGAAGAATTCCAGTATGCAAGCACTCAATGTCTCTCATCATACTACAGTGTCTTTGTGGTTCGTCTAGCAATCATGGTTAGTTAATTTTTCCCTATAGATGGTTAGAATTTAGGCCTGTAATTGAGTGTTAGAAATAGCTGCAGTTACAATATGCTTGATGTGCAGAGAGATATTGTTTAAATGCTATAAGAGAGCCAGTTGTAATTGAAAGATTAGACCCTTTTGTTTAAATATGATTGAACTCCCAATTTGTTGGACTAAGGTATTATCTTGCTTTATGCAGGCCATGCTAGCTATCTTGATTGGTCTTCTCACTTTCCTGACATGGCATTTCACAAAGATTTATACAACAAAATCTCTTAATAGCTTGGCATATGACCTGCGTTATGAACTTCTGCAACGCCCCATCTTGAGGATGTGGAACATTTTGAATTCTACTTCCGAAATTACAACTGCTCAGGTTAAACTGTCTCAGTATGTGATCAGAAGCCACACCAACCTTGCCACTCATGCAGACCAAGTTGAGGTTGAATTGACTGTTAATTTTTTCATCATACTCTTGCTATGTTTGTTATTCTTATGTTTGATTCAATTATCACCAAGAAGTTTGAGTACTGTTCCAACTCTTACCAGATGTATGACGCGATGAGGGCTGTAACATGGGCACTGTTTGCTAGTAAAAGAGCTCTGAATTCAATAACTGTCAAATACAAGAATGGATTTGTTCAAGCATTCCATAGAGACCTGAAGGATAACAATACCTTTTACATTTATTCTGATCTTGCAAATTACTCCATGGCTGCCGGTGGATACAATGAAATCAACTCGCTTTCACCACATGAAGCTTGGAATGATAAAGACATTCATGGTAACAAGTCTGCGATTTGGTATCGCGAACCACTTGATCCTGTCAGTGGTGAAAAGACTGGAAAAGTAATGCCAATTGCACCAGAAGACTCAATCAACATAGCTGGCCTCTCCCAAGTACCTGATGGCGTAGCTTCGTGGCACGTTGCTGTGAGCAAGTTTACAGATTCACCATTGCTTTCTGCAGCATTGCCAGTTTGGGACTCTTCTAATAAAAGCATTGTGGCAGTTGTAGGTGTCACAACAGCACTTTATAGTGTGGGGCAGCTCATGAAAGAGCTAGTTGAGTTGCACAGTGGCCACATGTATTTGACCTCCCGAGAGGGTTACTTACTTGCAACTTCCACAAACGCACCTCTACTGTCAAATTCTACAAAGCCTCCTAAGCTTAAGATGGCTGTTGACTGTGAAAATGAAGTAATAAGAGAGGGGGCTCAGTGGCTACAGAAAACCTATGGGAACAATTCCCCTCAGAGTCATGAGGTTCATGTAGAGAATGTCAAGCTAGGCCACCAACAATATTACATTGATTCGTTCTTCCTAAACTTGAAGAGGCTTCCTCTGGTACATTTAAAGATGCTACACCTTTTACTTACATTTGATCTATGTGTAACATTGTTTTTAAAATATTTAAATGATCTAAATATGATCAGGTAGTAGAATATTGTTAGTGGTCACTTCTGTCTTCTTTTCTGATAACTTTCTGCTAAACATAAAGTCTAGGAAAATTTTCTGCTTCTATTTATTTTATTTCTGTTTTCGACTAACCAACTACCATATTACTGGCTTAAATTATAAACAGGTGGGTGTAATCATCATACCTAGAAAGCATATCATGGGGCAGGCAGATGAAAGAGCCTTCAAAACGTTGGTTATTCTGATATCTGCATCATTGTGTATTATTGTCATAGGATGTGTTTGTATTTTGATATTAACAAATGGGGTATCAAAGGAAATGAAACTAAGAGCAGAACTGATAAGTCACCTGGAAGCAAGAAGGAAGGCAGAGGCATCTAGCAACTATAAAAGTCAATTTCTTGCAAATATGAGGTTGGTTTTTCAAGTTCGGTGTGAATTTAAAGAAAAATTAATTAAGAAGAAATATTTAAAAAAGAGACAGAATATTGAATATTTCCAGTCTTAGGTGTCTGTATCTTTTTTTCATGAAACACGTATATCTCATATGCTTTATCCAATTTAAGATTCAAATTATTTAATTTAGAGAATATGAAAAAATGTCTCAGTTGATCAAGGGTTTGAAGAGACAGAGACAGCTACATTAAACATCTTTTACGTATTCCTAAACCTCATTGCTGTTTGAAACTATGTTGATCTGTCTCGATAAACAAAATAATATAAATAACCCTGTATACATAAATACATGCCCACTTCCTTCATGGAGAATTAGTAACATGCCTAAGACCTGGATTACCAATCTGTTTCATTTGGTTCACATGTATATGAACATCCTGACTTTGTTTGTTCACAAATGTGCTTTAAATAGCTTTTTCTTGGGTGCATTACAGTCATGAATTGCGGACACCAATGGCTGCAGTAATCGGGTTACTTGACATTCTTATATCTGATGATCATCTCACAAATGAGCAATGTGCAACAGTTACTCAAATAAGAAAATGCTCAACTGCCCTGCTCCGTCTACTGAATAACATCTTGGATCTGAGCAAGGTGAGCTATATGTATAAGCTAAGCCTTTTGTCCAATAACTTTTAATCTCACACTTGCAGCAATTACCGAAATAAATACCAATGCATAGTCTCTTTACCGTTGCCACAAAATTGCATTCATTCCAAAAAGACCTCTAATATATAATATAATATAGGTGGAATCTGGAAAACTGATACTAGAAGATGCCGAATTTGATTTGGGACGCGAACTTGAAGGACTTGTAGATATGTTTTCTGTGCAGTGCATTAACCACAATGTAGAGACCGTCTTAGACCTGTCTGGTATGAATCTTTGTTTTGTTTGCATAAGAGAGTTTAATTTCAGTGAAAAGCATGTGATAACAATAATCACAAGAAGATTCTGATGCATCCAGTTTATTTGTTGCAGATGATATGCCAAAGCTAGTCCGGGGTGATTCTGCTAGGGTAGTTCAAATTTTTGCAAATTTGATCAACAACTCGATTAAGTTTACTATATGTAAGTCAAACTTTTTTTTTTTTTTTTTGTACTATATAATGTTTTCAATACAGTAGTGGTGGTGGAACAAAAAACGGCTATGATTCAAGAGAAAGTTTTATTATTATGTGAACTTTACATGCTTCAGCAAAAAATTCTTATAAAAATTCTTAATTGGTTCATTGAATATGACTTCCATATTCACCATTATAATTGTCTCATAATAAAAGTTCAGCTAAGAAGATGATAAAAGGCTTCTGTTCAGTCATGTATTATGTACTCTTTTGGGGGGAGGGTTACGATGACATCTATTTAAGTCATTTAATAAATATTGAGCCATGTTTGTTTGAATTAATTTAAAAAATCTGATGTCTTTTTGCTCAAATAAATTGAATTAGTGTGTGCAAAGATTTCAATCGTAGGAGGGGAAAACTACCTGATTTATTGTTCTCGAGGAAACTTGTGTTCATATCAACAATTATTAGCATGCTAATGCCTTTAAGAATTTCAAATATTTAACAAACGGTTCAGCTACTATGGATCAATGAAGCACTAAAACTTAGAAGACTAATCTTAACTCTTTCAAATGGTTTGCAGCGGGTCACATTATTTTGAGAGGATGGTGTGAAAACCCAAATTCTTGCAGTGATGATACAAATTTTCCACTAGAGCAAAAGAAATCACGGTGTTCACAAAAAACCAAAGCAAAGCAACATGAAAACAATGCAAAGAGGATTTCTAATAGAGATAACAAAATGAAACTTTGGTTTGAAGTTGATGACACAGGATGTGGTATGAACCAAAAACTTGACAGGAAAAAATGCATCGAAAAACCATCCCTTTTGCAGCAAAAGAAAAATTAATTTTTAGTCTATTGATTTGTTTCCCATGTCTTACATTCATATTCATCCCGTGAGTTCATAGGTATTGACCCAAGCAAATGGGAATCTGTGTTTGAAAGCTTTGAGCAAGCTGATCCATCAACTACTAGACTGTAAGTATTTTTAACAAAGACAAGATATAATCTGCTAGAAACTACTCTTTATTTAGCATACTAGCATGACCTTATTATCTGAGTCAATGAGTTTTTCAATGAACTTGCACATTAATTTGAACCTATATTCAACAATAATTTAAAAAACCTTTTGAATGTTATGTGCTGAAGATTCACGGAGTTCTGAAACCTTTACTCATTTCAGGCACGGAGGCACTGGTCTTGGTCTTTGCATCGTCAGAACCTTGGTGAGTAAGACCGTTAATATGTAATTGTAAAGTTTCACTCAAGTTAGGAACAATTGCCATTCATAATGCATGTTCATGATGAAAGTCAAAGGTGCCCGGCCTGTGCCAGCACAAACATAGGTGAAGCTTATATCAGTTGCATGTTCTAGAGTTAACATCTACAAGAAAATCATGATCTTAGTTTTGCAGAGTAGGGTTTCATCTCAAGGTCTATAAATTCACCTGCATCTGTCCTTTCTCTTCTAAAATGACAACTCTTCTGAGTTGTATGTACCCTGTGGTGACAGGTTAATAAGATGGGTGGAGAAATCAAGGTTGTCAAAAAGGAGGGACCAGGAACACTGATGCGGTTATACTTGCGCCTCAGTGCACCTGTGGATACCACAGAACAACATTGTCAAGAAGATTTTGCTAACAAAGGCTTAGTGGTGAGTAGAATCATGCACCTTAGCATTGATGTTAATAAGCAGGCCTTGAAATAAGATGTGTCAATGCAGGTACTGCTTGCACTACATGGCAACATGGGTCGATTAGTTACATCCAAGTGGTTACAGAAAAACGGGGTAGTCACTATGGAAGCATCTGAATGGAATGGATTAACACAAACTTTGAGGGTACTATTTCATGCAAGAAGTTCAGCTCATCATAATGGTTTTGATGGAAATTATTCAATTCATGACAATTTAAAGTCAAAACTACTGAGCATACAGGAATTGAGAAACCCAGTTTTTGTCATTGCTGTTGACATTGGGCTACTTGACTTGAGCACAGATATATGGAAGGAACAGCTCAACTTCCTTCACAAATACTTTGGGAGAGCAAAGTTTGTATGGATACTAAACCATGATTCCTCCAATACCATTAAGATGGAGCTTTGCAAGAAAGGACATACACTGACTGTGAACAAACCCTTTTACAAAACAAAAATGATTCATATTTTGGAAGCCATCATAAAGGAGAGAAATGATGAGCTACAAAAGAAAAATATGACTACTCCAAGAGCTACATTGAAAGAGGGTGACTTGCATGAGAGCCTTGAGATTGATTATACTCAATGCGATGTTGCAAGCTCAGATGGTTCTGACATATCTGAAGTGGGTGGTTCTAATCCTGTTAGTGTTAGTGAAGATAAACAAAGAGAGAAAATAATGAGATCCAATCCATCATCACAGCACCAGATAAATAACTTAGTTGGATTAGCAAATGAATATATGGAAGATAATAATCCTAGGAAGGAAGAGTTATCACAGAGTAGCCTCAACTCTAATGATGTCACTACAAACGCAATACCAAAATCATCCTCGACTAAACAGACATCCTTTGCAACAGGAGCTCAAGGTGAAGATTCTGAATCTAGTGAAGCACGTAGGGCCAGTAGCTCAAGTAGAGCAGTGAGTGGAAAGAAATCTCTTGAAGGCCTGAGGATATTGCTTGCAGAAGATACACCAGTAATTCAAAGGGTTGCAACCATAATGCTTGAAAAAATGGGAGCCACTGTTGTAGCTGTAGGAGATGGACAACAGGCAGTGGATGCTCTGAATGGCATGTCTGGTGTTGAAGATTGTAGAAGGGAGTCTCTTCTAAAGGAAAGAAACACAAGATCATCTCAACCTGAGATTCTCAGTTACCCTCCATATGATTTGATCCTAATGGATTGTCAGGTATGAACTTGCTAGAAGAAAAAGTATATTAATATTAGTAATGCTTTGATTTAAATAAAAGACATTGGATCAAAATCATAAGCATATGCCTTCATAAGTTTCAATTCACCCAAAACAGTGCCAAAGAATAGAACCCCCTAATACCCAAGGTTAAGTTGATTAGCAGCGAGTCAGCGACCAGGTAAAACTGCTTGCAATTTAGGCATGTACAGTGATCCTTTTGGGCAGACCTCTACTAACAATTCTTATATGTCATTGGCACTCTCTCTAATAGTAATAGGAGTATCACTCTATTCTGCCACTTTTCATGAATAAAGAATAGAAGCCTAATATGTTAAGTTAAATAATTGAATAAATTGTAATTTTGCTACTCTATCTTAATCCCTATATCTTAAAACATAGAGATTTAATTTCTTAGTTTTAAAAATACGAAATTTTAATTTTATCATTAATTTGATGTTCATTAATTATTAAATTTTAACATTGATTGATAATTTATCACCACTTAAATAATATGATATTTAATAATATAATATATAATAATAAATTTTAAAAACCAAAATATAAAATATTCTCGTTTGTATATATTTGAACTAGTGATTAAAATTTATTTTATTAATAAATTTTATATATATATGATTTTTTTTAAATTTTTAAATATATACTAATTTTATATAAATATTAAAACTTAATAATTAATAAATGTTAATTTGATAAAAAGATTAAAATTTTATATTTTTAAAATTAAAGGAATTAAATGTTTCTTTTTAAAATAAAAGAATTAAAATTGTAGATTGATGAAATAGTAAAAAGTGTAATTTAGCAGAAATAATTTTATTCTACACGAAGTTAATATCATTATGTATTTTAACTTGGATGTTCCAATTCCTTCTGTTTCTGAAAAATAAAAACAGATGCCAAAGATGGATGGCTATGAGGCAACAAAAGCAATCCGGAAATCAGAAGTGGGAACTGACATGCACATTCCAATTGTTGCTCTTACAGCTCATGCAATGTCATGTGATGAAGCCAAGTGCCTAGAGGTGGGCATGGATGCTTATTTAACAAAGCCAATTGACTTCAAACTGATGGAGTCCACCATTCTTTCACTCACAAGAAGAACATCATGACTTCTGACGCTGTGACAAAGCTAATTAAGGGTTATCTTAGACAGCCCAGAAATGTATAGAAGTTTACCAAATATTAACATCAAGAAACATGGCTTAACATGAGAATTCCAGAAATGTAATCCAATTTTCCTGTATTAACTTATCTGTACAGAAAATGACCGAAACTTGTTACCCTTTGTTTCTTCAACTATTTAGAGAAGGCCCAATTCTATGCGAATGTGACTGCATTTGTACAAGAAGGAATTTTTGTTTGTATTACCTCATCTATTTACCTTTTTGTTTATGATATGCAAAAAGGCTGAAATATGAGCTATAAAGTACCCAATAAGCATAATTCTTGTCATGTCATCACAAGATCCACCCAAATGTGAGGTCAATAAGGTCCTTGTTTTGAATCAACCTAAAAAAAAAATGATATTTTGTAGTAATATTTATATAATTTTTTTTTTAGATTTATAACTCAAAAGTTATTTTTTTTATTCTAAAAAGTTAGTTTTGAAAGGTTTATCTCTAAAAGATATATAAATATAATTATTTTTTAAGACTCGTTTTAAACATTTTTACTTTTTATTTAAAGATATTATTATTAATTTTAATAAATTTCACTTTAAAATTTACTTTAGATTTGATGATGTTTTGGGCTGGTCTTGTGTTATCAATTTCTCATTGGTGTTACATTTTGGTTGAATTCCTGATTTGTCTTTCTTTAACACTCGGCTATGTGTGCACTTAGATAATATTTTGTCTCCTTCATAAATTTAGTACATTTTTTTCTTAGATACATTTTGCAAATAAACAGTGTGTCATTGAAATCACAAATGTTCTTCTTCCTCTTAATCTTCTCTTTACCATCAAAAAGTAATTTGAGTTAAATTAGTAACCTTTGTCAACAAGATTTTTCACACTTCTTCATCAACATTTATTATTGTCTTCCTGCTCTCTTGAACTTGAACCTTTTTTCTTTATCTATCTTTTATTAGTTCTTTTTGTGACCTATTGTTTCTAATTTCTGTAGATCTAAATTAAGTTCAATATTTTAGGTTGAGCTAGTCTAGGCCATATGGATGACACCCAAGACAAATGAGAAAGCATATAAGTCACTAAATGTGGAACTCTAGTTCAATAAGGGGTTTAGTAGATTTGGTGGTTGTTGAAATGAGAAAATATGCAACTTCACATATACAAGTGAGAATAACAATTGATATGATATATTTGAGATTCCTTAATTCATTCTAATATTGAATTGAAGGATCATTGTGAAGGCATCTTTCTCTTTCCAGAGAGGTCCACCAATACATGACATACCCTTAAAAACTAAGGGTTGCTAGTGGAACTCTCCTTTCTTCACTCACTTGGCGGCAAGTGAACAATTGTTCTACCTTCATCTCCCAATCAAGATAAGCCTTTACATCATCTTTACCATGAAAATATGGGAGATCCACCTTGGATTCCCTAGGCTTTTGTGCTTTATGGGTTCTTCTAGGAGGGGGTTGATAATGTTCACCTAAATTTAGGATATCCTCATGTATTGTAACCCTTAAGGTAGAACTATGAGAATGAGAACTTTGACTCCTAGTTTGGTGTCGTTTATTCAATTTTTCTTCCTTTTGCTTTAATAGTCTTATCTCCTCCTCAAGAATAGCAAGTTGAGCCTCTCTTTCAATTTTCTCCTTGACTTTTTGTAAGGCTTCTTACTCTCTCCAAAGTTTTAGTGATATGATTTCATGTGCAATCTTTGAAACATTTTTATATGCACTTACATCACTATCACTTTGGTGAGGCGAAAGATTATCCATTATAGGAAAAAAAAAATTTAAGAAATATTTTTGAAAAGGAATAATTTTGTGAAGCAATAACTAAGTATTTAGAGGACTAAGTATACAAATTGAACCTTGGAGGGAGGTGAGCTATTAAGAGTCACTTAATAACCAAGCCTCTTCAGGTAAAAATTACTAATTTTATTTTGTAGTTAGTCTTTGCCAAAACAGTTTTATGGAAACAAAATGATTTTATTATGACAAGAGTTATGCTATCTAGTCGTGAAGTAGCTATAAAAATATTAAACAATGAAAGAATGAAACTACCTAGCTGAGATCCTAAGGTGAAAGCTTGATAGGTATGAAAGACCTTCAAGGACCACTTCCACCAAGTCTAACGAGTCCTAAAACAATAGGGAGAGATGGTTGTGTACCTAAGACACTTCCAAGACACTCCCAAAGGCCAATTACAAAGAAGAATTCAGGAAAATTTACAAGAAGGAATCAAAGGTGACTGAAAATTGCAAAACAAATAGCCACCACATTATAAACTAACTTAGTGACGGATTTTACAACAACAAAAAAATTGTGAGGAAAGTTTTCGTCTCTAATTCAGTCTCTAATCTCTATTTTCCAGATTTTTAAACAATTTTCAATGTTTGGTTTTCTTGATGCCAAGACTATTCCATCTTATTTCCTTTCCTTCTCTCAAGTGTTTGAGACTCTTGGTTTGTGTAAGATAAACCGAATTTCACCAAGAGTTTGGATACTCCACCAATTCTTCCTTAGCTTCCTTTTGATGACCCTTATAGCATTAGTTTCTAAAGAAGATTATTAGTGTAAATTCAAATCCAACACTTAGAATAAAAAGAGCACAAGAAGAAGGATAGGATAATCTTTAATAGAATTTTTTTTATAAGAATTCCAATAAAAGGATATATGGACAATTTGACTTCTAAGGCTAGCACTCAAAGGATTGCCCTAAGAAAAACTTTAGAGTAGATTTTCAAAACCAAAAGAAAATGAAATATGTAAAATGATTTTCTTCCAAAAATTTTCCAACAAGAACAAGTTTATACCGAAATTATATTGATTACAATTCTTACTTCATTTTGGCTTTTTCTTGTAATATTTTTTTTTAAAATGCACATTTTTTTTAAAACAATCTCAATTCAATTGGAGTTTTCCTTTTTCTCTTTTGTAATCCAATTCAGTTTCAAACAATTCTCGACCAAATGAAGAAACTAGGCATGCCAATGCAAATGAATTTGAAATGTACCTTAAATGTAACATAAAGAAGTCATGCTTTTCATATTTCTCAAATTCAAACTTAGTGGCACAGCTATTGTTCTATGTTTTCATATTTGAATTCAAATTTGGAAGCAAATTGTTCCAACACCTCAAGCAAATTGTTCCATATTCGAAAGAAAATTTAAGAAACTCTAAGACATAAAGGAAACCTAATACTAAAGAAAACTACTAATGATCTAATAGTAGTTTATGAACTCAAAATTGCACAAATCAAAAAGCACCAAAGCTCAAATGCACTCGGTCAAAAATAGAACATATATAAATTCATCATGTAATTTTTGGTTTAATAAGCATAACTAGGAATTTTGGATTTTTCAATGACTAAACATGAATCGAGATAATACTTGAATGGATTTAAAAATTAAAAGACTCAAATATATGCAGATGATCAAAAATTTTAAAAACTGATGGAAGAGCATGGGCCAAAGGCCCAACCACTAGAGCTATGGCCAGGAGATTACTTGAAGACTTGTCTGCTTCAGAGCTTAGTGGGCCTAATGGGCTTGGTGGGCCTAGGGTGCTTATCACTTGGACCTTGATTGATTAAACACCATGTTTTATTGCATTTTCTTAGTATAGGAAGTTACTTTGATGTTGGTCTTGTATTTTGACCATAGATTAGGGTTTAGGATTTTTGGGCTTATATTTGGGCTTCATGGGCTTTGGGTTTTTGATACCCAATATTAGGCTCATTCTTCTTCTTATATTTTTTCCTATTCATTGTATTCATTAGACCAATGTATTTCGGTCAATAGCATAGGATTATATGAAGTATACATTAATAGGAGAAATAGGTTTCATTTAAGTATCATTTAGAAGTAATTTGATTTGAATTTGAGTCACATGGATGGCATGGAGTGGATCCGGCCATGTGAGCTTCAAATTCACTCCAAATCACTCCTAAATGACACCTAAATGAAGGTAGTAACCGGATTAAGCTTGTAGGATGCCAAAGTTTGAATTTCAAATTCAAATTTGAAATTCAAACTTGGCGCCAACTTTGCTAGTCTAAGTTGCCGCCAATCTTAACCTAGTTTCCCTCCTATATATGTAACACTTCCCTCCATTGTAAAACACTTTTGATATATGATAATTCTGAATTGATTTCAGCCATCAAGAGTCACCGAAAATTCCAAGAGAGAGAGCCATTGAGAATGCCTTCAAAACCCTTAGGAAATCCTAGTTTCCTTATCTTTGAAGTGTGCAATCCCTTGAGTTCTTGAGCTTGGATACTTCCATCCAAGGCTTGAGCCTTATCTTCATCTGTGAATCCTTCATCTTCTTTACTTGAGTTTCGGAGTTCATCTCCTTGAGGAAGATCCATGCATAAGGAGAGCTAAGGAGAAGAACATCAATCTCTCCTCCTAATCTCTTCCATCAAAAACCAAACAAGACTCAAACAAATTAAAATGCACAAGGTTTTGAATCCTAAGGCACAATTTCAAGCATGACTCATATGAGGCAAATTCAAATTGATGAACATATACGAATCATTGAAACAAGTGAAAGATGGATCTATCAAATTTTTTTGAAACAAGAATTAGATCCATACAACAACATACTCAAGACATGTGAAGAAAATTGATGAACAAGACAAGATAGGTTCACCAAATTGAATTAGTGAACTTATCTCTTGAAGAATCGAGCTCTAGATACAACTTGAATGGATTCCACACGCTAGTCCTTCTTGAATCCTTGAGAAAATCTTCAAGGCTTGAGTCCAAAGAAAAGAAGGAGAAGTGTTGAATAAGACTTGCCTAAGCTCCTCGGATAGAATTCCAAGGCTACAAAGAGGAAATCTCAAGGTGAATGATGATTTTCCTCACTCAAGGTGAATTTCGGATAGGGAGAAAATTCTGAAGATAACTCTCATATAAATGTTCAAAAGTAATGAAGATACACGACCATAGTGAATATATAGGTCTATGAAGAGTATGGAGGAAGCTAGCTTAACCTAAGGTTACGATAAACCATGGTATGGTTTAAATTAACCTTTAGGAGCGTAAATTTGAATTCAAAATTCAAATTTGGATTTGGCCATCCCTCACCCATGTGCTTGCTTCATTTAAATGTGATTTAGATGGTATTTGAGAAGCATTTGGAACATGCAATGTGCGCCACTCCACTTAGCCGGTCACGTGGCTCAAATGCTTTCCAAATGTAATCCAAATTACATGAAAATGAAGTTGCACATGCACATGTCTAAAACTAAACCTAAAATGGTCGAAAATACATGGCCCAAAATAAACCTAACATACTTAGCCAAAAAACAAGGCCCACAAACAAAAAATACAAGCCCAAGTGGGTCAACCCTAATCTACATGGGCTTTAGTGCACAACCTAACTAAAGAGCACTATGGGCTTTTCCTTGGAGTTAGCCCAATCTTCGTCTAGCCTCCTGCCATAGCCCTAGTGATTGAGCCTTTGGCTCATGGGCCTCCATCACTCTTGTTCATACAATCAAATACAAGATGCATTTTCTGAACTTTATGTTGAAGCTAAGAAAATAGCAAATCTGAACAAAGTCTATAAAGGCAAGATTAGATAATTAGAATTGAAAGTATCTTTTCTAGAAAAAGAAAATGAAAATTTTGCAACTAAAATTAGTAAGTTGAAATTGTCTTGCATAGATTGAAAAAATTTGTATGTTGCATTAAAATCAAAAGAAAACAAAAGAGCAGATTTGAATAATAATTATAGCAAATCCATGACTCCAAATTTTTCATGTAACTATTGTATGAAACTTGGACACAATTACTCTAGATGCATGATTAGGAAATATGGTGTTCCTAGTGCAAGTTTTAGATGGATTAAAAAGTTTGATTATGTACACACTAACTCTCAAGGACCCAAGTTCTTTTGGGTACCAAAATAAAGTTAAATTCTGATTTGTAGGTGTGCTTGAGAGCCAAACAAACAATGTGGTATTTGGACAATGGCTTCTCAAAGCATATCACAGGGGATAAAAGCAAGTTTATTACCCTATGTCAGAACCTGAAAAATTATGATCTTGCTCACAAATGGTTTAAACTTCCATTTGGAAAATCTCATTGATTAAGGGGTGCTTGGACACTAGACTAATCCCTCATCAATGATTTTAGAAAAGAGTTTGAAGGAGTCGCCACCGATGTTTTACTCAAAACATTAGAAAAAGAAAATATTTTTAAAATTACCAAAATGGCCCTCATAGCCAAAGTTGGGTTCGAAGGTCGATTACATGTAGAGAAGGTATTAGGCACCCTACAACGCCTTATATCGGTACCCTATGATGAAATTAGCACGATGGAGAATAAAAGTTCAAATATTTAGTTATGGAATCATGCTTTGGAGTGCAAGAGGTGACATACTCAAAGATCCAAGAGGAGTGGGCTAGACATGGAAGATTGGGCCAGTCAAGGCCCAATGGGCCCTATGGGCTTGGAAGGCCCAAACCAAGTTTCAACATGGGCCTATCTTGTTATTAACATTCTTATTATATTTTTGTTAGCATAGTTTGAATATATTTTGGTCTTGTATTTTGGACCACATAGAGTAGCATTTTAGATTTTAGGCTAGTTGGGCCTAGTTTTGGGCTTCATGGGCCTTTGGGCTTTTGGTACCCAATATTGGGCTCATTTTCATTCTTGTAATTTTTCCTTTCCATTGTAATTGTTTGACCAATGTAATTAGGTCATTAGAATAGGAAAATACAAGGAATACTAAAGTATGCTAATTAGGTTAAATTAGGTTAAATTAGGTTTAATTTGTGTTAACCCTAAATAACTCTCAAATCAAACCTAAATGCACCTTGGTACCTAAATTTTTGGACTTACACATGTGCACCAAAGTTTGAATTCAAATTTCAAATTTGAATTCAAACTTTAGGCGCCAATTTGTGTAGCTTTAGTTTAGGCGCCTATGTGCTTCAATTCCGTGCATACTTAAGCACTTCCTTCACATTTTTGTATTCACTTTGAATCATATATGAAATTTGAGAGCCTTTAGTGCCGAGTTTCTCCCTTCAAAGTCACCAAGAGTTCACCTCAAAACCCTAGGAAATTCCTTCTTCCTTCTCTTTGAAGTGAGCTCTCCATTGATTCTTGAGCTTGGATGCTTCCATCCAAGGCTTGAGCCTTCATCCTATCCGAGAATCATCCTTCCAAAGTGTTCATCAATTCGGTGTCATCTCCATTGAAGAGGATCCGTGCCTAGGAGGAGCTTAGGAGGAGTTCAATCTTCACTTCTCCTACTTCTTCTATCATTTTTGGTATCAAGAGCAAGGTTCTTCAAGGAGATAAGTTCTCTAGTGTTTTTTCCGTTTTGTTTTGTTGTTTGTGCTCTCTTGTGTGTCTTCTTTGAGTTTCTATTCGGATCTAATTGTTTCTTTGAAGTAAATTTGTTCCTTAGATCCATTGTTTGATTGTTCTTAATTTCTTCCACAATCAAATTGTTTAGAACCTTTTTGCTTGTGCTTATATTTTGTTTTCTTTGAGTCTCTCCATTCTTGTATGTGTCCGTGATTGGACTTCATGCATTGCATTAGATTTTGGTTTTGAATCCATGTTTTGTCTTAGAGTTTGTGTTTAGTCCTTTATATGTTTAAGAATTCCTTGAATAGCATGTTGACCTAATTTGTTTTGAGTGCATTGTTCATCATTGTTGTTTTCGGTTTGCTTTCTTTTGTGCCTACCTATATGTGCTTTTTCTTTTACCTTATTGTGTTCATAATTTGCTATTAGTTCTAGCAAATTTCTTTAGAGTTAGGTTTCCATTGTGTACTTAAGTTTTCAATTCACTTTCCATTGAAAATTCTTAAAAATATTGTGTTACTCAAAATCTCAAGTGTTATCCTACTTCTAGTGCACTAATTTTGTGGATTCAAATTTAAAAAAAAAAAGAAGAAAGTAATAGAGGCTGGAAAACAGAGGAAAATATAGAGCCTAAGGTTCAAAAGTTCAAAAGAAAAGAGTTCAAAAAGAATCCAACACAAAACCTAAAAACTAGTGCACTAGTTTCATCATTTTCACTTGAATTTTTGGTTAACTTGTAGTCTCGGTTTCTATAGCTTGGAATCATAAAAAAATTTGAAACAAAAGGCAAATACCTTCTCTGGACTCTTAATTTGAATATGGAAAAAGAAAGAATAAAAAAAAATAGATAAAGAAATTTTAAATAGAAAAGGCCGAGAGGTGTACATTGACAAAAATCCATTTGATTCCTTAGTTTGTTTTGACTACTATTTGGTTTGTACTTATCCAATTGCTTTCAAAAAAATTTTGTGTTGTTAATATACTCTAGTACCTATCTAGGAACATTCCTAACTGAGTGCTAGCTTTATTTGGAGTCTTATTTTTCAGATTTATTTGTTGAACCTCTTTGAGCCTTGTCATATACACATATTACTCTTCATTTTGGTATAAGCTTTTCAAATTGTGCTTTTGTTGCTTGTCTTGTTTTCTTTCCTTAAAATTCCTGTGCTGGAAGTGGCCTTAAATCCTTGCTTAAGGATCAAGCATTGACTCAACAAAGAGTAGGAAAAGTTTTGGACACTAAGACTACCAAATTTGACCTAATTTAGTGACCTAATTTTTCCTAAACTTCCTTCACTTGAGTGAACCTTCCTTTCACCTTGTGAGCAGTCTTCTTTAATTATTTTGTTGTGTTCATTGTGCAGGTCCAGGAGCAACCTAAGTCAAGGGTTAGTGGCGGATTAAAACACTTGAACAAGTGTTAGAAAAATTGGACAACAAATCCGTCACTAATTGGTCATTAAAGCTGCCACAAATTGTTTTCTAGTGTAGTTTAAATTTTTGCAATTTCTCTTGTATTTTAAATCAATTTGTAAAGCTTGGAGGGAGTATTAAGAAGCTGGTCAGGTATATCTAACCCTTGGTAGCTCATTCACGTGTAGTACTAGTGGAAGTGGCTTGGAAATTTCATATGTTTCAAGCTTCCACTTAGGGCAAAACGACTAGTTGCTTAATCTTGCTTCCTTTGAGTTGTTGGTTCTTTAATTTGTTTACTTTGCTACCTTATTTCGACTAGCATTGTGTAGAGATTAATTGTTCACGTTTAGTTATCATTCAAAAACACTTGTGAAAATCATAAATCATTAAACATTTGTGAAAAGTTTTGTGGAATTGAGATTACCATAAGGAAGTTTAGTGATTTCCACTTGAAAAGGTTTGGTTATTAAGTGGCTCTTAGTAGCTCACCTCCCTTGATAGTGCAACTTGTACACTTAGACTTCCAAGTGCTAGTCTTATTCCTAGAAAAGACCAAAAATATTTTGTTTTTGCATTGCATTTTAAAAATTCTTGAAACTTAACTAGTTTGCTTAACATTTTCTCTTGTTTTTAAGCTTTTAAATTCAATGTGTTTAATTGTCAAGTTTGCTATATGCTTTCTTGTGGACGTTTAAGGGAAATAATTTCTAAGTTCCAAAGGCTTAGTATTGTTTAGAATCACGTTTAACTAGTAATCTTTAGCCAATTTTTTCTTTAGGAATTTTTGAAAACTTATTTTGGAAAACTCTTTTTTTGTTTAATTATGAGAAAACATTCCTCAAGTGGTAGGGACTTAAGCTCCCCAAAAAGTTTTTCACATCCTACTCAAGAGCTTAAATCACTAACACTTTGGACAAAGCAAGAAGTGTTAACAAGAGAAAAAGAAAAACTTGAAAGAAAAGCACGACTTGCAATTTTAGAGGAAGAAATTCAAATTCTTAAACAAAAGCAAGAAAAACTTTTAGAAAAAGAAAAATTGAGAAAAACAAGAGCAAAAGAAAGAAAAAAGGCATTTCTCTTAGGGAAGAGTAAGGAGGAAAATATCTCCTCTAAAGCACTTGTGAGTGAAGAGAGTTGTTCTATAAACCATTTGCAAAATACTCTCTTCATACATCAAGACCTTAACTCTTACCCTTATGCTACCACTAGTCATGAAGTAGAGATTCTAGAACAAAATATTTTAAAGAAAAATGAATCTCAACTTCAAGATATAGTGAAGAAGGAGTGGACTACATTTAGTTCCACTTCTTGTGCTACTTCCTTGGAGGTGCCCAAGGAAGAAAGCCTCCTCCTCTTTAGGACTCCTTCTACCTTAGTTGTTCTAATAAAGCACCTGATGGAATCATACTTGGGAATGCAAGAGGTGACACACTCAAAGACCCAAGAGGAGTTGGCTAGACATGAAGGTTTGGGCCAGTCAGGGCCCAATGGGCCTGATGGGCTTGGGAAGGCCCAAGTTGAACTTTTCATGGGCCATATTTTGTTATAGCTATTTTCATATGTTTTGTATACGTCATGTTAGTATAGGTATCATATATTTTGGTCTTGTATTTTGGACCACATAGAGTAGTATTTTAGGTTTTAGGCTTGTTGGGCCTAGTTTTGGGCTTCATGGGCCTTTGGGCTTTTGGTACCCAATATTGGGCTCATTTTCATTCTTGTAATTTTTCCTTTCCATTGTAATTGTTGGACCAATGTATTTAGGTCATTAGAATAGGAAAATACAAGGAATACTAAAGTAGGCTAATTAGGTTAAACTAGGTTTAATTTGGAAGCCATTTAAGTTACATTTGAGTCACATGTTTTGCACCATTGGTGGCTGAACATGTGACACTCAAATTAACCCTAAATCAAATCAGACCTAGATGCACATTAGATACCTAAAATTTCAGAGTAACACATGGGAGCCAAAATTTGAATTCAAATTTCAAATTTGAATTCAAATTTTGGGCGCCACATGTCACCTTTGAGTTAGGTGCCCAAAAATGTGCAAAACCGGTTGCTACTTAAGCTATTCCTTAACCTATTGTATTCACTTTGAATCATATATGAAATTTGTGAGCCATAGTGCCGAGTTTCTCTCTTCAAAGTCTCTAAGAGTTCACCTCAAAACCCTAGGAATTTCACCTTATTCCTTCTCTTTGAAGTGAGCTCTCCATTGATGTTTGAGCTTGGATGCTTCCATCCATAGCCTAGGAAACCTTAGATCCAAAAATCTTCCTCCAATCAAGTGTTCTTACCTTTGGTTCAAGTCTCCTTGAAGAGGATCCGAGCATAGGAGAAGCTAAGGAGAAGAACTCCAATCACTCCTCCTTCCTTCTCCATCATTTAGTCCCCTTTTATTAATAGTTATTTACATGCTTAATTTAAAATTACACCTAAGACGTCTACATGGTTGTTTTTATTTATGAGCAATTTTTGAATATGGAATGATCCATTCCAAAATTGGAATGGCCTGTTTTGGATTTGAAGTTAACTCATAACAACTTGGGTCAAAATGGCCCGTTCCGGATTAGGAATGCCCCGTTTTGGCCTAGGGTTTCTAGACCATTTTAGAAGTTTGGAACGACTCATTCCATATTGGGAACGACCCGTTTCAGGCTCCTAATTCATTCTTTTGTGTTTTTGGGCCTTCTAATGTCATCTTGGTCCATTCTAATGTCATACTCGGTCCTTCAAGAATTCTTTGTCCTATACTAAAGGCCCATTTCCTTATTTGCATGTCTCGGAAGAAATTAGGTATCTATAGATGCCCCTCTTTACTTGTCTTTTGGATAACTATGTGTTGTTTTTCTAAAGGCAAAGTAAAGACATAGATATTTCGTCTGTATCTTCTCTTTTTCTTTATAATGTAGGTCCTTCCACATCGCTTCTTTCAGATAGATGAATTTGCCCGTATCCGTGTTCCTTGGAGTAGCTGAATGTTGGGTTGCATGCTCCGTTAGGGAACAAGGATGGCAAAGTGTACCATTTGAACCTCCAATCTTCATGTGGATTTTCTATACTACTTCTGCTTTCCTTGTGATGGTGAGGTGAAGATCTTATTTAGATCGTTGTAGAGTAAGTATGTTATGAGCTTAGCCTCTCCAAGCTAAACTGGTATTAGGGCTTCCAACCGACCTAAGTCGTGATGTGAGTATTGTCTCTCTAGACTTCTCCTTATGGCTTTGTCGTATACCAGTAGGAGAGATGAGTATTCTTTGAGTTCAGCCTCTCTAGGCTAGACTAATATTAGGGCTTCAGCTGATCCAAGTCATGATGTGAGTACTGTCTCTCTAGACTTTCCCTTATGGCTTTGTTGTATACTAGTCGGGGAGATGAGTATTCTTTGAGCTCAACCTCTCTAGGCTGGACTGATATTAAAGCTTCAGCCGACCCAAGTTGTGATGTGAGTACCGTCTCTCCAAAATTTTCCCTTATAGCTTTATCATGTACCAGTTCAAGAGATGAGTATTTTTTTAGCTCAACCTCTCCAGGCTGGACTGATATCAGGGCTTTAACCAACCCATGTTGTGATTTGAGTACCGTCTCTCCAGACTTTTCCCTTATGGCTTTTTCATGTACTGTCGCCACCGGCCCGAAACGGGCTTTCGGCATTCGCGAAGGATGGTTGGACTCTTTTATTTGTTTAAAAATATGGATTGCTAGAATGACTTATTCTCAAACTGAGACCTTGTCAAACGAGCAATTTTATTAAAAGGCTCACCAATCCATGTTAATCCCAAGCGGGACCCTCCATGGATTAGCGGTTTTCATAAAAAGGAAGGGTTCATGGAGTCGCCACCAATGTTTTACTCAAAACATTGGAAAAAGAAGTTTAAGGCAATCGATTCAAAAATCGACTTCGGCCATGACAACCAGAGTCGGGTAAGGGAGTCGGTTACGCATGGGGAAGGTGTTAGCACCCCACAGCGCCCCTTTCGGGTTCCCTATGACAGATTATTTCTAAAAATAATAGTGCGAAATTACTAAATTACCCCTATTTATTCTAAACAATTATAACTTAACTATCTACATGATGACAGTTAAATATACACACAGAAAGCAGTAAAAGGAAGGACTTAAGAAGAAACCTTTGAAGCGTGCTTTTATATTCAAGTAAAACTGGGAAGCTTTTTGGCGTTCCCTCGCTCTACAAGCCCGCTCACTCCCTCCTAGAAAATTTTAACTATGGAAATCCGGAGATTTCCCTTCGACTAAGTTCAAATCTCCAAGCTAAATGCTCGGAATTCTAGAACTTCGTCGGATCGACTCCCAGAGAGATTTCTAGGGCAGAACACTGCTCAAAAACCCCAGAATACTCAAGGAGGGAGTCAAAACTGTGTGTGAAAGTGTAGAATGACGTCCAATTGACGTCATATTTATAGGGATGAGGCGCAATACGGGCTCTGGGGGTCAATACGGTCCGTATTGAAGTTTTGAACTACAATACGGCCGTATTGAATTCAGTACGGCCGTATTGAAGTTCAAAAAACCTCAATACGGCCGTATTGAGTTCAGTGCAGCCGTATTGAAGTTCAGAAACTTCAATACGGCCGTATTGAGTTCAGTGCGGCCGTATTGTAGTTTAAAATGTTCAATACGTCCGTACTGAACTTTTGGGAGGCCGTATTGGGCTTCATTCCCTCCACTTTCTTATTTTTTGCTACTCTAAGACCTCTAAACCTACAGATTGTCATCCCACGGTCTTCTAAGAGTCCCTTTGGCTGACTTTCCTTTGATCTTCGAGAGTCTTCGAGTCTTATTTCCGACCCGGACAATTTTAGGGGTCTACAGCTGCCCCCCCTTTACTTAGTCAAACGGCCTTTTAGTGTACCGGTTGATAAGTAAAGGAGTTGACCCAATTGTCCGGGGAATAAGGCCATCCTTCCGACTTGTAGTGTCTTCAGGTGGGAAAATTGTTGAGTAGCCTCTCCAGGTTGAGTTTGCCCTCTCCAGGGTGAGTATTAGTCGTCGCCTCTCCAGGCTCATTGCATACCTCAGTGCTCTCGACAACTGGGTAGCTGAGTACCGCCTCTCCAGGCTTGTGCATACCTCGGTGCTCTCGACAACTGGGTAGCTGAGTACCGCCTCTCCAGGCTTGTGCATACCTCGGTGCTCTCGACAACTGGGTAGCTGAGTACCGCCTCTCCAGGCTTGTGCATACCTCGGTGCTCTCGACAACTGGGTAGCTGAGTACCGCCTCTCCAGGCTTGTGCATACCTCGGTGCTCTCGACAACTGGGTAGCTGAGTATTGCCTCTTAGGCTTGTGCATACCTCGGTGCTCTCGACAACTGGGTAGCTGAGTACCGCCTCTCCAGGCTTGTGCATACCTCGGTGCTCTCGACAACTGGGTAGCTGAGTACCGCCTCTCCAGGCTTGTGCATACCTCGGTGCTCTCGACAACTGGGTAGCTGAGTACCGCCTCTTAGGCTTTGAGATGATTTTGTCTCCACAGTCCACGATGCTGCTTCGACGATTGTTTTTGATTTTTGTGCCACTGAGGGCTGGATAACGCAGGGATCCGTCTAGGGGATGTGCAGTTACTCATAGGTTCTTGTGTCCCAACTTTCCATTGAGTAGTTGGTGCCCATTGGGGAATTTCTGATTCCTTGGGGGTGCAGACACAAAGATGCTCTTTCTGATGTGAGCGATGCCTTATGATTGGCTGTCGTCCTTTTGACGTTGTGGAGTATCCCGGTTATCCTTATTCGGGTGACTCTTTTTTGATTTTTTTGATTTTTGTTGCCTCTGTGTAGGCTGTTATCCGCTGGGGGATTTTGTCGTTGATTGTGATTAGCCTCTTCTGTTAGGCAGATCATCTTGACGCTTGATGTTTGGCTAAGAGCCGGATTCCACTTGGGGAATGATTATTAATCTTTTGATTTTTCTTTTTTTTGTAGGGATGCCTCTTAATAGGCGACTGGGGATTTGAAGTTTATATATCCCAGAGTATTATTTAGAAAGCCTCTTCAGGCTTAGCTTCACTCATCGCTTGAGTTGGAAAGCTATCCTCCACTAAGGAGGTCATAGTCCTTTCGACTTGGATATTCTGTTTAGACGATCAAGCCCTCCTTGGGGAATCTTGCTGATCTTGGTTTGATAGCTTTTACTGGGGAATTTGGCCTATGAGTGGAAGCTGAGATATCTCTGGGGAGTATTATTTCGGCGAGCCTCTCCAGGCTCAATTATTCTGTACAATTTGTCAAGTATTATTTCGGTGAGCCTCTCCAGGCTCAATTATTTGGTATGAGTATTATTTCGGCAAGCCTCTCCAGGCTCAATTATTCTGTGGGAGTATTGTTTCGGCAAGCCTCTCCAGGCTCAGTTATTTTGTATGAGTATTATTTCGGCAAGCCTCTCTAGGCTCAATTATTCTGTGGGAGTATTGTTTCGGCAAGCCTCTCCAGGCTCAGTTATTCCGCACGAGGCGATTGATTTTCTAAATCTTTTGCCTCTTTTTTGTCGTTGTTGGCTTTTTCTGTATTTTTTGCCTTTTTTGTCATTTTTTTTGGCTTTTTCTGTATTTTTGCCTTTTCTGTTGATTTGCGGCCTTTTCTGTTGACCGCTGCCATACACAAGCAATTTTTCCTATTTTCTATTTTATGCAATTGCCTCATGATAAGGTCTTTGAATGTGCAACTAATGTGTATGATGCACAAATGCAAGTTTTTATTATTTAATGTTTTTAGAAAAATGAATGGCTCTCCCTATCCTCCTTTTCTTGGAGGAATTTCTGTCATCGACGTGAGGGAATATTTTTGTGAGCCTTTTATGCAGGAGATTATGGATTTTATAGGAACCCCTCCAATTTTCTTTATTGACCGATTATTAAGGAATTTCATACAATTTTTAGAAATACCAATTTAGAGGCATAATCACATGGTCAAGAGAGAAAAGAAATGAATAGATATTTTATTAATATTCACAAGTGTTTTTACAGAAAGATATACAGAAGGAAATTTCTGAAGAATGGCTGGCCTGGGTAGGCTATATACATTGGGCTTAACAATTATATCTGTAATTGTTGCTCTTTACATTCCCCTAGTTGCTTCGGGTGAGATGCCTGAGCCAGGAGTGTAGATGCTGCAAGACGCTTGCTTCTAGAAGATAATCACTTGAGCCGCCTTTCGGTTTTCGACTCAAGTGATCGTTACTTGCTTTGTTTTTGCATCTTATTCTTTTGCCCCTAATTTTTGTCTAGGACGTATCCTAGCGGGGATAGATTCGCCTTTGTTTTGCCTAGTACCCTTGTACTGGCGGGCTTTTATTTTTCCCTAATTTTTGCCTAGGACGCCTTTTTTGGGTTTTCATCCTAGCGGGCCTATGCAAGCAACGTCTTCAAGCATAGTACTTCTTTACCACGTCAGCGTTGACTGGGTATCGAAGTTCTTTTCCATCCATGTCTGTGAGGATCAGTGCTCCTCCTGAGAAGGCTCGTTTTACCACGTATGGTCCTCCGTGATTTGGGGCACACTTTCCGATTTTGTCCTTTTGAGTTGGTAGCAATTTCTTCATTACCAACTCTCCCTCATGGTAGACTCGAGGGTGGACTTTCTTGTCAAAAGCCTTTTTGATCTTCCTCTGATAGGCTTGACCATGGCATATGGCGTTCAGCCGTTTTTCTTCAATGAGGTTCAACTGGTCATACCGGCTTTGAACCCATTCTGCTTCGGAAAGTTTTGCTTCCATGATTACCCTTAGGGAAGGTATTTCGACTTCGACGGGTAGCACTGCCTCCATCCCATAGACGAGGGAGAATGGAGTAGCTCTTGTAGATGTGCGTACAGAAGTCCTATAACCATGGAAAGCGAAGGGTAACATCTCGTGCCAGTCTTTAAATGAGACAACCATCTTTTGCACTATTTTCTTGATGTTCTTATTGGTTGCCTCGACTGCCCCATTCATCTTTGGCCGATATGGGGAAGAGTTATGGTGTTGGATCTTGAATTCTTGGCACAGTTCTTCCACCATTTTGTTGTTCAGATTAGATCCATTATCAGTGATGATTTATTTCTCCGTGCTTCCACTAGATTATCCTAAAATCTTTTGGGACAAGAGAGAAAAGAAAAGAAAGATATTTTTGTTCTGAAGTTTGTGTTTTAGAGGGGATTTATTTTTCAAAAATGGTTTTTGTAAGAATGGATGGCCAAGGTAGGCTTATGTGTTTAGGCTTGTTTGATTAAACACTTATGAAGTTAAAAAGTCGTGTTGTGATTCGACAATTTGGATAGCTTCCCTTGAACCTTTCTTGAATTCGGCTCGTGGTACCATCATGGATTTCTTTTTTTTTTTTTTTTTTTTTTATTGTCCTTATTTTTGCCTGAAACACCCTTTTGTGGTGTTTTAGCGGACTTTTGTTTTTTGTTTATTTTGCAACCCTAATTTTTGCCTAGGTCACCCTTTCGTGGGATTCCTAGCGGGTTCTTTGCTCTTATTTTTGCGCATCCCCCTTTTTGGGTTTTCTGCCGAGCTTCTTTTATTTTAAAGGATTTATTTTTATCCATGATGGCACTTGTCGAGGCCAAGGGAAGGTGCTCCAAGTTGTCACACACACTTCCACATAAAAAATGATGCGGGTTTATTATTATTAAGATGATTTTAACCTCATTCATGTTTATTCAAACAGGGTTAAAAATAATGTGGTTTAGAATTTTATTATAAGCAAGAAAAGAAGCAATGAAGAATGATTTTATTATAATCATAGCGGAAACATGTATCCTTATTTCATCACTGATATGGGTCCCAATGTTGACCTCTTATATCTCTCGGCCATGCCCCAAATTCACAGTCTCCAATTTCTCTTGACGAGTTGGAGTAGGCGAGCTTCTCGTTCTAGCAGTCTTTGCAGATCCGGAGAGATGGTCTCCTCATCACTCTCCAACTCAACCCATTCACTTTCGGATCCCGGTCAGAGCGAACAATTACAGACATAATTATTTTATTGGTTCTGTTTAGGTTTAGAATTATTAATGTTAATGAGGAAAGAGAGAAAAGAACAAAAGAGAGAATGATATGTGAAAAATGCCTCTTTATTGATATGTATTAAAACTGTACAAAAACCCTTATTTACATGAAAAGGTTCTCATGATTTCGGGTACTGATCATGAGTCCCTAAAAGAGAAATATGAAGGGGCCCTATCGTGGCTTGTTCTTCTCTCTACTCCTGCTTTGGCAGAGGATTCTTGCTCACGTCGGGCGCTGTCGAATCGAAGGTGACCCACCCGGCATCAATAAGGTTTTGGACCTTGTATTTGAGAGCTAGGCAGTTCTCTGTTGAATGCCCTGGTGCCCCCGAATGGTATAAACATTTGTCTTGCGGTTTGTACCAATAGGGATGAGGTGGATCAATCTTCTTTAGTGGAACGTAAGCTAGGAGACGTGCTTCCACTAGCTTCGGCAGGAGGTCGCTATATGTGGTCGGAAGTTTATCAAACTTCTTCACAGAGTTGTATTGCGACTTTCCTGACTTCGAAGTGGAGGAAGACGAGGAAATGGTTATGGCGCTGACTCCTCTCTCCTTCTTCTTCCCAAAGGTCTTCTTAGCTTTAAATGATTGGGAAGGTTTAGCTAACTTCCCACTTTTCAGCTCTTGTTCCACTTTTCCTCCAACATGATGGGACTCATGGTCACTGTGCTCAGCCCCGTGTATGTTGTGGTGACGCATGAGTTCCATCATTTGCGCCATTTGCTCCTTGAGCTGTGAGAGTTCGGCTGTAAGCTTCTTATTTTGGTCCTCCAGTGCTTCCATCTTCTTGATTTTCTGCGCGCGTGTAAGGACAGAGAGATGACCAGCCACTTTCTAAAATGAATATTTTAATTAGTTTATTTATGGGATGAATACGCTCTTGACATGAGCTTGATAACCCTCCTTGACTTATGATCTCTCCTCAACAGAGAATCTCGATAATTATGGGTCTCTTTAACTCATGTCAAGAGGTATTGGTGAACCTAGAATGCATGGTTTATGAGGATGCATGATAACTTATTGGTAATGATGCACATGCTCCTCACTTTTATTATATTTTCACACATGGTCTTTCCTCTCATGTCATGGTATTTTCATGCATGGGGATTATTCTTTAGACCTTATCACGAGGTTTATTATTAATGTACAAACAATATCACATAAACCTATACACAAACAATTCACTCATCCATGAACAGTCACGAGCGAATCACGAGGTAGGGGTATCCTGCAGAAAAGTGCATATTCAAGGTGGTTCTAACTGTTCTCACCGGTCTGAGGCCCCCAAGGTGCCCCCATTATAGGGACCCAATTCCTCTCGTCGTAAGTCGATGGAAAGCTCCAACGCACTGTCGGACTCGAGTTCATGGTTATCACCTTGAGTGATGCTTTCCGACAACGGTCTACGGGCACCTATAGACCCATTCGACAACCGGTCGTACTAACATCCACTCCCTATGGCTTACCACTCATGCCCCCGGGTATAGAGGGAACTGTTGTGTGCAAAGGTTTGTGTGCAGTTTTTATTTCAAACATTTGCGAAAATTTAAACATACAACAGTTATTAAAGCCATATAAATAAAGCATGTTATCATACAAACAAGGGGTAATGAAGTAATTTTAACTATTATTTGTTAAAAATAATCTGTCACTAAATGGGACTGACTCTCGAGGCTTCCCCAGTGAAGTCGCCATCTGTCGCCACCGGCCCGAAACGGGCTTTCGGCATTCGCGAAGGATGGTTGGACTCTTTTATTTGTTTAAAAATATGGATTGCTAGAATGACTTATTCTCAAACTGAGACCTTGTCAAACGAGCAATTTTATTAAAAGGCTCACCAATCCATGTTAATCCCAAGCGGGACCCTCCATGGATTAGCGGTTTTCATAAAAAGGAAGGGTTCATGGAGTCGCCACCAATGTTTTACTCAAAACATTGGAAAAAGAAGTTTAAGGCAATCGATTCAAAAATCGACTTCGGCCATGACAACCAGAGTCGGGTAAGGGAGTCGGTTACGCGTGGGGAAGGTGTTAGCACCCCACAGCGCCCCTTTCGGGTTCCCTATGACAGATTATTTCTAAAAATAATAGTGCGAAATTACTAAATTACCCCTATTTATTCTAAACAATTATAACTTAACTATCTACATGATGACAGTTAAATATACACACAGAAAGCAGTAAAAGGAAGGACTTAAGAAGAAACCTTTGAAGCGTGCTTTTATATTCAAGTAAAACTGGGAAGCTTTTTGGCGTTCCCTCGCTCTACAAGCCCGCTCACTCCCTCCTAGAAAATTTTAACTATGGAAATCCGGAGATTTCCCTTCGACTAAGTTCGAATCTCCAAGCTAAATGCTCGGAATTCCAGAACTTCGTCGGATCGACTCCCAGAGAGATTTCTAGGGCAGAACACTGCTCAAAAACCCCAGAATACTCAAGGAGGGAGTCAAAACTGTGTGTGAAAGTGTAGAATGACGTCCAATTGACGTCATATTTATAGGGATGAGGCGCAATACGGCCTCTGGGGGTCAATACGGTCCGTATTGAAGTTTTGAACTACAATACGGCCGTATTGAATTCAGTACGGCCGTATTGAAGTTCAAAAAACCTCAATACGGCCGTATTGAGTTCAGTGCAGCCGTATTGAAGTTCAGTGCAGCCGTATTGAGTTCAGTGCAGCCGTATTGAAGTTCAGAAACTTCAATACGGCCGTATTGAGTTCAGTGCGGCCGTATTGTAGTTTAAAATGTTCAATACGGCCGTACTGAACTTTTGGGAGGCCGTATTGGGCTTCATTCCCTCCACTTTCTTATTTTTTGCTACTCTAAGACCTCTAAACCTACAGATTGTCATCCCACGGTCTTCTAAGAGTCCCTTTGGCTGACTTTCCTTTGATCTTCGAGAGTCTTCGAGTCTTATTTCCGACCCGGACAATTTTAGGGGTCTACATGTACTAGTTTGGGAAATGAGTACTATTGTGTCAGCCTCTCCAAGTTGTCTATCATGATGATGTAATTTGAGGAATCTGGTGGTACCCTTGTTTGTTTGATTGATTTGTAGAGTAGTCTGCCTTAGGGATGATGGGAAAAAGGTGCTTGATATGACCTTGTCTTGGGCTGTCTTTGTTGAGTAAGTTTGAAGGTTAGCAAAAACTTTATGTTGTTCCTACTGTGTGAGTATTACGATGCCTCTCTAGACATCTTCACTAGGGAAAGGATGACAGGGATTCTGGTGTTGTTCTTGTTATGTGAGTTTTGTGATGCCTCTCCAAGCATCTTCATTGGAGGAGGAAACGTGTGGCAGGGATTTTGGTGTTGTTCCTACCGTGTGAGTATTGTGATGCCTCTCCAAGCGTTTGTACTAGGGATGTATAGCAAGAATTTTGTATTCTTCCTACCATACGAGTATTATGATGCCTCTCCAAGTGTCTTTTGGGGATTTCTCCGATTGATTGGTTGGTAAGAACCTTGTGTTATTCTTGTTAAGTCAAACGAAGCAAAATTTGCAATTCCCACTAAAGTTTTGAATATGACAAATATAATATATATTGTTATTTCTTACTTGTGCATTAGTGTTTCAGTCTGAAAAAAGAAAAGTTCAAACAATGGGAGATGTTAGACGATAAAAAAGCCAGCATCCAGGCTCAAATCAGATACAAATTTTATCAAATAGAAGCCTGAGGCATCAGACAAAAATTGGACAATATATTGTCATCAATGACCAAGGCATCGGCATGAAGTGACCATCAGGAAGAATTAATATAAAAGATGAAGTTATCACTTCCACACTCAGAAGATAAGAAGCGTCAAGATCAGATGTAACATCTAGTAACCAGACGATGTCGTGAATACTGAAGCACGTCTGAAGTCCACTAATCACATTGAAAGGAAGTATACAAGAAACACAAGAAGACATAGTCGAGAATAAAAAAAAATTGTTCAAGAATGCTTCCCAAGTCAAAGTCGGATGCGTCAGAGAAAGGACACCTACTTTTTAGGGAAAAACAGCACGACAATGGCTAAATTGATGAAAAGTAAAAATATACCTAGACCATGATTGGAGTCAGACATCGAAGAAATCAACTACTCAAAGAGGCTCCACGAATACAAGAAAACATTTAATGCAAAGATCAAATGCATTAAATGAGAAGATCTGCATGAACATGAAAAAAGCCTTCATCTGCATCAACAAAAGATTACGCTCCAACAGATAAATTCAAATTCAAACAACAGGCAGATTTATCAGAAGTATATAAGTATCAAGACCAAGAAGAAGAAGATATAGATAAAAAAAATAAAACGAGAAATTCAAGAGCCTAAAAAGCTTCAACTATTCTTCCTCTCAAAGCACTTCCTGTATATTTGTGTATAAACTAAGATAGCTTATCTTAGTGAGTGTTGCCAATAGTTCATCTTCTCTTCGAGAGTAACCAAACACTCATACACTTATCCTTGAAAAACTAAGGTTACACACCTTAGGGAGTGCAGAAATTACCTTATTCTCTTTGTGAGAGTTATACACACTCAATATCTACAACTGTTGTAACGCCTGAAAAGGCTGATAGAAAGAATACTTGCAAACCAGAAGTGGTTGAGAATAATAACGTTGGTGAGTGAAGCCGATGGGCTAGGAGTGGTCAAAAGTACTTGGTGAACCAGAAGTGGTTAAGAATACTTGTTGTAATCCTTTGTGATTAAAGGAACCCTTCAAGATTGAAGGAAATTGGACGTAGCTCAGTTTGAGTGAACCAGTATAACTGTCTGTGCAATCTTTCTAAATTTTATTATTACATGTTTTGCTCTTGAACCATTTCGTTTCTCAAAAAAGCTTTGGACGAAAACTTACTTGACCTTGTGAAAACTATCTTTACTAGACGATAAACCTTTTTCAGACGGAGATCTAATCTACTTAGTTTTCTACATTGAGAATTAGTTTGAGTCAACAAGAATCACTAGATGAAAATTCTGCTTAAAGTTTGCCAACCAAAAGTACGCTTGTGAAAATATTTTTAAAAACTTTCCTTTGAATCCTAACACACACATTCAACCCCCCCTTCGGTGTGTATTTTTGCTAACCTCAATTCTTGCCAGGGTGAGTATTATGATGTCTCTCCAAGCGTCTATCGTGGTGATGAGTATTATTGTATCAACCTTTCCAAGCTTCTTGTTGTGATGATGAGTATTATTATGTCGACTTCTCCAGGTCACTTGATTTGATGGTGAGTATTGTTGTGTCGGCCTTTCCAAGTCGCCTCCTTTGGTGATGAGTGATCTAATGGATATTTTGTAGGTAGCGCCCTTGTGCTGGTGGGCGAAAGATTGTCCTCTTGATGTGTGATTGCTTATTGTTGAGGTGAATCCATGTGGATGTACTGTGTGGGAGTGTTGGTGCTCATTGAGGTGGTGTCTTGACCACTAGGAAGTAGTTCTTGATTTTTGTGTTGGAGTTGTCAGGATGTTGAAGAGTAGAGGGCAAGTAAGCTCCTGTGGTGATGTGGTATTTGCTTATGTGACTTGAGAGTGTCGTGGTCATCTTGCAGGCTTGTACCAGATTTGATCTTGTCAAGTTGAAATGTTTGGCTTGATTGTCTGGTGAGCAGAAGATCATCCTCTTGGTAGGGTGATCACAACTATGTTTCTTTTGTTTTTCTCTATTGGGGAATTGGGAGATGACGTTGATGATGCCTTATGTGATGAGGGGATGCTTTTGATGCCCCTAGCTTTGACTGTTTTTCCTTTGTTTAGGCAGTTATTTGTTGGGGGATTGTGTGGTTCTATTTTTGGATAAGGGAGGTATGACGACCATGCCCCCTATTTGGATCTTCGGTATCTAGTGGCCTGAACGATTGTTAGTCTTGGATGACTTGGTTGGGATTTTCCCATTGATGCATTTCTGGGTTTTTATTTCCTTAGCTTCGACTTCTTCAATATGTTTGAAGCTTTCTCTTTTTCTGTATTCATATTTCCTGACATCATTGGCAGAGAGATCCCTTCTCCATGATGATGCTGCTTGTTGGATCTTTATTGATAAGTATTATTTTGAAAGCCACTCCTAGCTTTGGTAAAGAAGCCATTGTTGGTCTTTACATCCCCTTAAATCATCCTTGATTCTGTTGAAGAGTAAAGCTCAGTCAAAGAAGGCTTAAAGTTTGGTGGTCTTTTCATGCTTGTAGGCTCACTTATTTTTCCTCGGCCATTCTCATCCATCTTGTTGTTGACGTGTCTTTCTTTGCTTAGTGGCTATACATAACCACTTGTAGAGAATGCCTCTATCGGGCCTGTAGACCCCTAAAATTGTCCGGGTCGGAAATAAAGCTTGAAGACTCTCGAAGACTGAAGGATAATCAGCCAGAAGGACTCCTCGAAGGCCCTAGGAGGGTTCTCTGTAGGTCCAGAGGTCTTAGAATAGCTCAAAATAAAGAAGTGGAGGGAAAAAGCCCAATACGGCCGTACTGAACTCAATACGGCCGTATTGAAGCTTCAATACGGCCATACTGAAGTCAGTACGACCGTATTGACACTTCAATACGACCGCGGCGAACTCAATACGGGCGTATTGAAATTTCTGAACTTCAATACGACCGTATTGAACTTCAATACGACCGTATTGAAGTTCAAAAATTTCAATACGGCCGTATTGCCCCTGTAGGCCGTATTGCGCCTATTCCCTATAAATATGACGTCAATTGGACGTCATTCCACACTTTCACACTCAGTTTTGACTCCCTCCTTGAGTATTCTGGGGTTTTTGAGCAGTGTTCTGCCCTAGAAATCTCTCTGGGAGTCGATCCGACGAAGTTCTGGAATTCCGAGCACTTAGCTTGGAGATTCGAACCTAGTCGAAGGGAAATCCTCCGGATTTCCGTAGTCAAAATTTTATAGAAGGGAGCGAGCGGGCTTGTAGAGCGAGGGAACGCCAAAAAGCTTCCCAGTTTTACGAAATATATAAAAGCGCGCTTCAAAGGTTTTCTTCTTAAAATCCTTCCTTTTACTGCTTTCTGTTTGTATATTTAACTGTCATCATGTAGATAGTTAATTTATAATCGCTTATAATAAATAGGGGTAATTTAGTAATTTTACTGTTATTTTAGAAATAATCTGTCATAGGGAACCCGAAAGGGGCGCTGTGGGGTGCTAACACCTTCCCCACGCGTAACCGACTCCCTTACCCAACTCTGGTTGTAATGGCCAAAGTTGATTTATAAAATCAATTGCCTTATCCCTTTTTCCAATGTTTTGAGTAAAACATTGGTGGCGACTCCACGAACCCTCCTTTTGCGAAAACCACTAATCCATGGAGGGTCCCGCTTGGGATTAATATGGATTGGTGAATCATTTAATAAAATTGCTCGTTTGACAAGGTCTCAGTTTGAGAATACGTCATTCTAGCAATCCACATTTTTTAAACAAATAAACGAGTCCAACCATCCTTCGCGAATGCCGAAAGCCCGTTTCGGGCCGGTGGCGACAGATGGCGACTCCACTGGGGAAGCCTCGAGAGTCAGTCCCATTTAGTGACAGATTATTTTTAACAAATAATAGTTAAAATTACTTCATTACCCCTTGCTTGTATTATAATATGTTTTATTATATGGCTTTAAATGACTGTTGTATGTTTAAATTCCGCAATTGTTTGAAATAAAAACTGCACACAAACCTTTGCACACAACAGTTCCCTCTATACCCGGGGGCATGAGTGATTAACCATAGGGAGTGGATGTTAGTACGGCCGGTTGTCGAATGGGTCTATAGGTGCCCGTAGACCGTTGTCGGAAAACATCACTCAAGGTGATAACCATGAACTTGAGTCCGACGGTGCGTTGGAACTTTCCATCGACCTACGATGAGAGGAATTGGGTCCCTATAATGGGGGCACCTTGGGGGCCTTTGACCAAGTGAGAACAGTTAGATCCTCCTTGAATATGCACTTTTCTGCAGGAGACCCCTACCTCGTGATTCGCTCGTGACTGTTCGCGGATGAGTGAATTGTTTGTGTAAATGTTTATGTGCAATTGTTTGTGCATTAATAAATAACCTCGTGATAAGGTCTAAAAATAATCCCCATGCATAAAAAAACCATGACATGAGAGGAAAGACCATGTGTGAAAATATAATAAAAGTGAGGAGCATGTACATCATTACCAATAAGACATCATGCGTCCTCATGAAAACATACATTTTAGGATCACCAATACCTCTTGACATGAGTGAAAGAGACCCATGACTATAGAGATTCTCCGTTGGGGAGAAATCATAGATAAAGAAGGGTGGTAAACTTCCGTCTTAAAAAGGCAGCGCCTTAAAGATGGAGGTTTATCAAGCTCATGTTAAAGAGTGTATTCATTCCATAAAATAAACTAACTAAACATTCATTTTAGAAAGTGGCTGGTCATCTCTCTGTCCTTACGCGCGCACGGAAAATCAAGAAAATGGAAGCATTGGAGGAGCAAAACAAGAAGCTCACAACCGAGCTTTCACAGCTTAAAGAGCAGATGGCGCAAATGATGGAGCTCATGCGTCATCACAACATCCATGATTCTCATCATAGTGATCATGGGTCCCATCATGAGGGAGAGGAGGAAGAGCATGAAAAAGATCCTCCAAACGCCGTACCCCTTGGGGCAGGAATTATAATAAAAGAGCCCGAGGTCTCAAAGGAACAATTCCATGCCCTCGAGGATCGGCTAAGGGCTATGGAGGGGCATGACTTTGACATTAAGGATGCCGCCGACATGTGTTTAGTGAGGGACATTCAATTCCCTCCTAAATTTAAAGTGCCAGATTTCCCAAAGTACGTGGGATCGACTTGCCCTAAAAGTCATCTCACCATGTACTGTCGCAAGATGGCTGCATATGCCACAAATGAAAAGCTCTTGATCCACTGTTTCCAAGAGAGCTTAGCTGAAACCGCGCTCAACTGGTATATGCAGCTAGACGGAAATCTAGTACATACATGGAGGCAGTTGGCCGACGCCTTCCTCAAGCGCTACAAATACAACATCGACCTAACACCCGATAGGTCAGATCTTCAAGCCTTGAGCAAGAATAATGATGAATCTTTCAAGGCGTACGCCCAACGTTGGAGGGAGTTGGCGGCACAGATAGAACCCCCGCTGTCAAATAAGGAGATGGTGTCCATATTCATCAACTCGTTGACTGGCCCCTATTACGATAAAATGATAGGGAACACAACGACACTCTTCTCGGACATCATCACTATTGGGGAGAGAGTGGAACAAGGATTGAAAAATGGGAAGCTAGCTAAGCCTTCCCAATCATTCGAGGCTAAGAAGACCTTCAGGAAGAAGAATGAGGGAGGAGTCAATGCTATAACCATATCCTCGGCTTCTTCCACTTCGAAGTCAGGAAGATCGCAATTCATCCCTGTGAAGAAGTTTGACAAACTTCCGACCACTTATAGCGATCTCCTTCCGAAGCTAGTAGAAGCCAAACTTCTAGCTCATGTTCCACCAAGGAAGATCGACCCACCTTACCCCGATTGGTACAAGCCACAAGACAAATGTTTATACCATTCGGGGGCACCAGGGCATTCAACAGAGAGATGCCTAGCTCTCAAATACAAGGTCCAAAATCTTATTGATGCCGGGTGGGTCACCTTCGATTCGACAGCGCCCGACGTGAGTAAGAATCCTCTACCAAAGCAGGAGTAGAGAATGGCAAGCCACAATAGGGCCCCTTCATATTTTTCTTTTCTTTTAAGGGACTCATGATCAGTACCCGAGATCATGAGAACCTTTTCATGTAAATAAGGGTTTTACAGTTTTTTTTAAATATCAATAAAGAGGCATTTTTCACATTACTCTCTTTTTTGTTCTTTTCTCTCTTTCCCCATTAACATTAATAAATTCTAAACCTAAATAGAACCAATAAAATAATTATGTCTGTAATTGTTCGCTCTGACCGGGATCCGAAGGTGAAAGGGTTGAGTTGGACAGTGATGAGGAAACCATTTCTCCGGATCTGCAAAGATTGCTAGATCAAGAAGCTCGTCAAGAGAAATTGGAGACCGTGAATTTGGGGCAGGGCCGAAAGATAAAAAAGGTCAATATTGGGACCCATATCGGTGATGAAATAAGGACACATGTTTCCACTATGATTATAATAAAATCATTCTTCATTGCTTCTTTTCTTGCTTATAATAAAATTCTAAACCGCATCATTTTTAACCCTGTTTGAATAAACATGAATGAGGTTAAAATCATCTTAATAATAATAAACCCACATCATTTTGTGTGGAAGTGTGCACGACAACTTGGAGCACCTTTCCTTGGCCTCAATAAGTGCCGTCATGGATAAAAAGAAATCCATTCAGGATAAAAATCCTTTAAAATAAAAAAGCTCGGCGGGAAACCCAAAAAGGGGTCTGCGCAAAAATAAGAGCAAAAGACCCGCTAGGAATCCCACAAAAGGGTGACCTAGGCAAAAGTTAGGGTTGCAAAAATAAACAAAAACAAAAGTCCGCTAAAACGCCACAAAAGGGTGTTTTAGGCAAAAGTAAGGACAATCAAAAAACAAAAGAAATCCATGATGGTACCATGAACCGAATTCAAAAAGAAAGGTTCAAGAGAAGCTATCCAAGTTGTCAAAATCACAACGGCAATAAACAAAGATTTTCTTAACTTCATAAGTGTTTAATCAAACAAGCCTAAACACATAAGCCCACCTTGGCCACCCATTCTTACAAAAACCATTTTTGAAAAAATAAATCCCTTCTAAAACACAAACTTCAAAATAAAAATATCTTTCTTTTCTTTTCTCTCTTGTCCCAAAAGATTTTAGGATAATCTAGTGGAAGCATGGAGAAATAAATCATCACTGATAATGGATCTAATCTGGATAATAAAATGGTGGAAGAACTGTGCCAAGAATTCAAGATCCAACACCACAACTCTTCCCCATATCGGCCAAAGATGAATGGGGCAGTCGAGGCAACCAATAAGAACATCAAAAAATAGTACAAAAGATGGTTGTCTCATTTAAAGACTGACACGAGATGTTACCCTTCGCTCCTCATGGCTATAGGACTTCAGTACGTCCATTTACAGGAGCTATTCCATTCTCACTCATTTATGGGGTGGAGGCAGTTCTACCCATCGAAGTTGAGATATTCTATCTAAGGGTAATCATGGAAACAAAACTTTCCGAGGCAGAATGGGTTCAAAGCCAATATGACCAGTTGAACCCTATCAAAAAGAAACGGCTGAACGCCATATGCCATGGTCAAGCCTATCAGAGGAAGATCAAAAAGGCTTTTGACAAGAAAGTCCACCCTCGAGTCTACCATGAGGGAGAGTTGGTAATGAAGAAATTACTACCAACTCAAAAGGACAAAATCGGAAAGTATGCCCCAAATCACGGAGGACCATACGTGGAAAAACGAGCCTTCTCAGAAGGAGCATTGATCCTCACAAACATGGATGGAGAAGAACTTCGATACTTAGTCAACACTGACGTGGTAAAGAAGTACTATGCTTGAAGACGTTGCTTGCATAGGCCCGCTAGGATGAAAACCCAAAAAGGGCATCCTAGGCAAAAGTTAGGGCAAAATAAAAAGCCTGCCAGTACAAGGGTACTAGGCAAAACAAAGGCAAATTTACCCCGTTAGGATACGTCCTAAGCAAAAGTTAGGGACAAAAGAATAAGATATAAAAACAAAACAAGCAACGATCACTTGAACCGAAAACCGAAAGGCGGTTCAAGTGATAATCTTCTAGAAGCAAGCGTCTTGCAGTATCTACACTCCTGGCTCAGGCCGAAGCAATTAAGGGAACGTAAAGAGCAACAATTACAGATATAATTGTTAAGCCCAATGTATATAGCCTACCTTGGCCAGCCATTCTTCAGAAATTTCCTTCTGTATATCTTTCTGTAAAAAAAAAAAAACACTTGTGAATATCAATAAAAATATCCATTTGTTTCTTTTCTTTCTTGACCATGTGATTATGCCTCTGAATTGGTTTTTCATAAAAATTGTACGAAATTCCATTATTAATCGGTCAATAAAAGAAAATTGGAGGGGTTCCTGTAAAATCCATAATCTCCTGCATAAAGGCTCACAAAAATACTCCCTCGCGTCAATGACAGAGAGTCCTCCAAGAAGAAGAGGATAGGGAGAGCCACTCACTTTTCTAAATAAATGAACAAAAATAAAAAATTGTATTGCATTTGTGCATCACACACACATTAGTTGCACATTCAAAGACCTTATCATGAGGCAACCGCATAAAATAGAAAAATAGAAAATTGCTTGTGTATGACAGCAGCAAGCAAAATACAAAGATTCAGAAAATCAACAGCATCATAATAACTGAGCCTGGAGAGGCTTGCCGAAAGAATACTCTCAAAATAACTGAGCCTGGAGAGGCTCGCCGAAATAATACTCTCAGAATAATTGAGCCTGGAGAGGCTTGCCGAAATAATACTCGTTCAAAATAACTGAGCCTGGAGAGGCTCGCCGAAATAATACTCTCAGAATAATTGAGCCTGGAGAGGCTTGCCGAAATAATACTCGTACAGAATAATTGAGCCTGGAGAGGCTTGCCGAAACAATACTCCTACAAAATAACTGAGCCTGGAGAGGCTTGCCGAAATAATACTCTCTCATAAATTTAATTTCTTTAGCACTTTTAATTTCTGTACAGCAAAAGCCAAAAACATAAAAAAAGGCAAAATACAGAAAAAGCCAAATCAGAAGAAAAGGCAAAATACAGAAAAAGCCGAAAATAAAAAAGGCAAGGATATAGAAAATCCAACAAACAATTTGTACCAAATAACTAAGCCTGAAGAGGCTTACCAAAATAATACTCCACATCCTCCACAGTATGCAGAATAACTGAGCCTGGAGAGGCTCGCAGAAATAATACTCCCCAGAGGGAACCTCAGCTCAAGCTCACGGAAAAATCCCCAGCGAGAGCTATCAAAGCAAAATCGACGCAATCCCCAATGGAAGTGCGATCATCCAAACAGTATATACAAGTCAAAGGACTTAACACTTCCTCGGTGGAAGATAGCTCTCCGACTCAAAGAGCTGAGTGAGGCTAAGCCTGCAGAGGCTTCCTAAATAAAACTCTGGGATACATAAGATCCCTCATTCCCCAATCGCCTACTCAGAGGCATCCCTGCAAAAGGAAGAAAATCAAAAATATCAATAAGTATTCCCCAAGTGGAATCCGGCTCTTAGCCAAACATCGAACGTCAAGCCGATACGCCTAACAGAAGAGGCTAATCAAAATCAACGACGAAATCCCCCAGCGGATAACAGCCTACACAGAGGCAAAAATCAGAAAATCAAAAAGAGATACCCGAATAAGGATGAACCGGGATACTCCACCAACGTCAAAGGACGTCAGCCAAACATAAGGCGTCGCTCAACTCAGAGAGAAAGAGCATCTGTGTCTACACCCCAAGGAGTCAGAAATTCCCCATGGGTACCAACAATGCAATGCAAGTTGGGGCACAGGAACCTGTGAATGACTGCACATCCCCTAGACGGATCCCTGCGTTATCCAGCCCTCAGTGGCACAAAATCAGAAAAAACCGTCAAAGCAGCATCGTGGACTGTGGAGACAAAATCATCTCAAAGCCTAAAAGGCAATACTCAGCTACCCAGTTGTCGAGAGCACCGAGGTATGCACAAGTCTGGAGAGACGGTACTTAAACAAGGTCTGGAGAGACGGTACTCAAACAAGGTCTGGAGAGACGGTACTCAAACAAAGTCTGGAGAGACAGTACTCAAACAAGGTCTGGAGAGACGATACTCAAACAAGGTCTGGAGAGACGGTGCTCAAACAAAGTCTGGAGAGACGATACTCAGAGTCTGGAGAGACGGTACTCAAGGTCTGGAGAGACAGTACTCAAAGTCTGGAGAGACAGTACTCAAAGTCTGGAGAGACAGTACTCAAACAAAGTCTGGAGAGACGGTACTCAAACAAAGTCTGGAGAGACGATACTCAGAGTCTGGAGAGACGGTACTCAAGGTCTGGAGAGACAGTACTCAAAGTCTGGAGAGACAGTACTCAAAGTCTGGAGAGACAGTACTCAAACAAAGTCTGGAGAGACGGTACTCAAACAAAGTCTGGAGAGACGATACTCAAGGTCTGGAGAGACAGTACTCAAGGTCTGGAGAGACAGTACTCAAGGTCTGGAGAGACAATACTCAAGGTCTGGAGAGATAATACTCAGCCATCAGCGTCGTCAGAAGCACGTTGGTGTTAAACTTAGCTACCGAGGTTGTCAGAAGCGCCGAGGTATGCAACAACCTGGAGAGGCTACTCAATAATTTTCCACCGGAAGACGCTACAAGTCAGAAGGTCGGCGCATCACCCGGACAATTGGGTCAACTCCTTTACTTGTCAGCCGGTACACCAAAAGGCCGTCCGACTAAGTAAAGGGGGGCAGCTGTAGACCCCTAAAATTGTCCGGGTCGGAAATAAAGCTTGAAGACTCTCGAAGACTGAAGGATAATCAGCCAGAAGGACTCCTCGAAGGCCCTAGGAGGGTTCTCTGTAGGTCCAGAGGTCTTAGAATAGCTCAAAATAAAGAAGTGGAGGGAAAAAGCCCAATACGGCCGTACTGAACTCAATACGGCCGTATTGAAGCTTCAATACGGCCATACTGAAGTCAGTACGACCGTATTGACACTTCAATACGACCGCGGCGAACTCAATACGGGCGTATTGAAATTTCTGAACTTCAATACGACCGTATTGAACTTCAATACGACCGTATTGAAGTTCAAAAATTTCAATACGGCCGTATTGCCCCTGTAGGCCGTATTGCGCCTATTCCCTATAAATATGACGTCAATTGGACGTCATTCCACACTTTCACACTCAGTTTTGACTCCCTCCTTGAGTATTCTGGGGTTTTTGAGCAGTGTTCTGCCCTAGAAATCTCTCTGGGAGTCGATCCGACGAAGTTCTGGAATTCCGAGCACTTAGCTTGGAGATTCGAACCTAGTCGAAGGGAAATCCTCCGGATTTCCGTAGTCAAAATTTTATAGAAGGGAGCGAGCGGGCTTGTAGAGCGAGGGAACGCCAAAAAGCTTCCCAGTTTTACGAAATATATAAAAGCGCGCTTCAAAGGTTTTCTTCTTAAAATCCTTCCTTTTACTGCTTTCTGTTTGTATATTTAACTGTCATCATGTAGATAGTTAATTTATAATCGCTTATAATAAATAGGGGTAATTTAGTAATTTTACTGTTATTTTAGAAATAATCTGTCATAGGGAACCCGAAAGGGGCGCTGTGGGGTGCTAACACCTTCCCCACGCGTAACCGACTCCCTTACCCAACTCTGGTTGTAATGGCCAAAGTTGATTTATAAAATCAATTGCCTTATCCCTTTTTCCAATGTTTTGAGTAAAACATTGGTGGCGACTCCACGAACCCTCCTTTTGCGAAAACCACTAATCCATGGAGGGTCCCGCTTGGGATTAATATGGATTGGTGAATCATTTAATAAAATTGCTCGTTTGACAAGGTCTCAGTTTGAGAATACGTCATTCTAGCAATCCACATTTTTTAAACAAATAAACGAGTCCAACCATCCTTCGCGAATGCCGAAAGCCCGTTTCGGGCCGGTGGCGACAGGGCCAGGCTTCTAACATGATTTTGGCTCTTGAGGCCTTGTTTAGCTGTTGAGCTTTTTACGAGTGTTTTGGGCTGATGATTCCCTCTGACTCGTAGCAAGTAGACACAAGAAAGAAATGCAAGGGTGCACAAGAAAATGCAAAGCTAAAATGGATCGGATTTTTTTAAGGTGAATTTATACCCTTTTATGCATGCTTGTGTCATATGCATGCTATGCGATGATGCTTCTACATTAATTCTTAAAATGGAAATTGATTTTACTTTCAAGAAATTAATCTATATGCATTAATTATTGATGTGGATTTTTAGCCTTTAGCCGTGTCGAATTCATTCTAGGTGTTGCTTCTTGAACCTAAGGTTCATGTAATTTGGCCTTTTTGCCTGTACCGGATATGATATACCAGCCTTTAGATCAAATGTACCTAGGCATTATTTTAAAACACCTCCAACTTCTCCATGTGAGTGTCCACTGTGTATATTTCGTTTATCTCTCAATACTATCTTAATTCCATGTAGGTCAAGAGAAAAGAACGGAAGGGGATGTATATATATTTTTTGCAAAAGGTTTGTTAGAAGGGATTTTTTCAAAAATGATTTTTTAGAAGCATGGTTGGCTGAGGTAGGTTTAGTGTTTAGGGTTACTAAACAAAACGTGTTTGTTATAAGGAAATTATTGTCTTAGTGTTTAGCCCTTTCTTTAAAAGTTGAATGATGACTTGAGGTCATGCTTTGATTGAATGATCCCCCTGAGTCGCCTTTCGATTTTCAACTTAAGTTGCTGCTTTAGCGTCCTAACTTTTGCCTAGGTCACTTGAGATGTGTTCTCTAGCAAACATTTTTCTTTTGATCCTTACTTTTGCCTAGGTTACCTTTTTTACTTGTGGGTCTCCTAGCGAACCTTACCCTAGTTTTCGTACAGCCCACTTTTGTGGGTTTACTGTCGGGCTTATGTTTTTGCAATGTTCTTTAAGATGCGAGATTCCTTTTTTAATTTAATTTTATTAACCTCGATCATGTTTAAGTTATGTTTTCAAATTTTATTGTAAGGCTATCGTTTGAATGGTGTCCCTATTCCGAACACGCTTTGTTTATTGTAGGTTATTTAATGAGGTTTAGAGTAAAGAAAGAGAAAAGAAATGAGATAGATAAAAAGTATGACATTAAAAATAATATTTTGATTTGCACGTGCCCTTTTAATGTAGCTCGAAGGCCCGCCAGACAAGCCCCGAGTTCGTTATTTGTACATAGAGAAAAGAAGGGAGAATTCCCCTTATAGAGGTTCAGTACAATTGAGCCTTCTTTTGATGCCAACGTTTGGGAATTTCTTATGCAAAGGGAGATGTCTCAGCTTTTCCCTCCTTGAAGATATGGCTGGCTCATATCCTAATCCATAGCGCCTTGGGTTGTCTCAGAAGTCTAGTAGCCTTAATCATTCCTTAAAGGTTTCTACCATGCCCTTGTCTTGGCTGGTATCCCTTTATAAAGGTCATCTGTGATACTAAGCTTCCATTGCTCGAGACCCTGCCTATGTGAGCAATACCTAGGGTTTCCTCTACTGTATCCATGTAAGAGATGATGTGTGGTTTGTTGATAAGTAGTTCCTTTTTCAGCTTGAACCACTATCGACTTGTTATCCACCACAAACTTAACTTTTGGTGGAATGAGGAGGGTACAACCTATGTTTGATGCATCTATGGCTTTTCCTAGGAGGCGAATGTAGGTGGGAGTAATAGTAGAGTCTTAGAGTAGAACTTTCATGGAGTTTTGCTTCTTAGAGGGAATACTCGAGCTGCCTTTCAATTTTCTACTCGAGCAAACATTGCTTTTTTTTTTCTTTTATCCCTAACTTTTACATAGGATATGAAAGATCTATCCGCTCCACCTCGTGTGTTTGAGAAACTCATCCTCCTTCTCATGTTCTTTTTATTTATCCTTGTTGTATGGGAAAAGGCTTGAAATTTTGATAGTTAACTATTTCGGCATTCCTTTCCCATTACCCACTTGGATTGTAACCAGTTTAACCATTAAACATGCCCCGCTCCAAAGTGTGGGCTTGATTACCAGCATTTTACTTTCCATAATTAACGCACATAGGTCAATTTCCCTTTTCATTCTGTATTTATTTTCATGGAAGGAATAATGCTCTAGATGAATGTCATGCAAAGAGTGTTAAGAATTGATAAATATCGGTCACATTAATTTGTTTATCGGTGAATTCTTAAATAGATTTTGACAATATTGAGCAAGAATCTAAAGAAATTTCAAGGTAGCTGATTTCTGTGTGAAACATACCTTATTAATGTCTTAGTGGACTTGTAATTTGCACCAAAGTTTTTATTTTATTAATAAAACATTTTTGTCATAGTGGGCTTTTTGCAAACAGTGCATACTATATATTTTAAGAGGGCTTGTTTCAACAAACATACCAAAGTAAAGGTCCAACCATAGTATTTTTGAAAATTGATTTGGGTCTTTCTTTAGAGCTTCAATACTGTTGTATATTAGAGGATTCACTTTTCTTAACTTTCTTTACATGCTGCTACCTAATCCTTCCATAATTAATAAAATAAAATGAATGAGAATTAATGATCTAGTCTAAAATGCATGTAGTTTTTTTTTCTAAACTTTTATCATGTTTTCATTATCTAAGAGGAGATGCTGTATGGTAAAGATAGGGATTTTTTTATTCATTTTTTATAAGAAAAAAGAAAAAACAACTACCTGTATGATGCTTAATGAGATGATGACATAAGAATGTACAAAAGGGTATAAATTTCTTTATTTTTATTATTTGTTGTTTGCTTAAAGTTCCAATCCACTCCTATTAAAAACAAATAATGTAAACAAACAAATGCACACACATGCTCAATCAACATACACTCATCAACGATCAATTCAAATCCATGGTCCGGAGTACTTGTCATGAAAAAGTACATTGTATAAGACGGTTCTAATTATTCTCATTAATCTTTAAAGGCTCCCAAGGTGCCCTCATTATAGGGACCTAGTACCTTTGTTTCGTCACCTGGAAGACATTTAAGGTCTGACGCAGTATTTCATGTTAGAGTAACTAGTTAGCACCTTAAGTGTGATTTCTTACAAAGCTCGCAAACTCTAATGCCATTCTTGGACCGGTCGTACGTCAACCACTTCCTATGTTTACACGCTCATGCCCCCGAGTGTAATGGGAACTATTGTGTGTAAAGGTTTATTTAAAAAAATTTATTTCAAATAAATGCGTAATTTAAACAAACATACAAATATCATAGCCAAATAAATAAACATTTACATACAAACAAATAAGGTAAAAGGGAAAAGATGTTTGAACTATTGTTTTTTATATTGCTAATTTCATCATCTATTTGGACTTGACCCTCTTTAAGTTTCTTCAGTGGAGTCGCCATCTGTCGGAACCCGAATATTCTGATCTTGCCCATAGATGGTTTAGACTTCTATTTTGAAAATATCATTATCAAGGGATGCCTGGATACCAGACTAATCCCTCATTAATGGTTTTAGAAAAGAGTTCAAAGGAGTCGCCACCGATGTTTTACTCAAAACATTGAAAAAAATATTTTTAAAATTACCAAAATGGCCCTCATAGCCAAAGTTGGGTTTAGGGGTTGATTATGTATAGGGATGGTATTAGACACCTTACAACGTCCTATATCAGTACCCTATGATGAATGTCGCCACCGGCCCGAAACGGGCTTTCGGCATTCGCGATGGATGGTTGGACTCTTTTATTTGTTTAAAAATATGGATTGCTAGAATGACTTATTCTCAAACTGAGACCTTGTCAAACGAGCAATTTTATTAAAAGGCTCACCAATCCATGTTAATCCCAAGCGGGACCCTCCATGGATTAGCGGTTTTCATAAAAAGGAAGGGTTCATGGAGTCGCCACCAATGTTTTACTCAAAACATTGGAAAAAGAAGTTTAAGGCAATCGATTCAAAAATCGACTTCGGCCATGACAACCAGAGTCGGGTAAGGGAGTCGGTTACGCGTGGGGAAGGTGTTAGCACCCCACAGCGCCCCTTTCGGGTTCCCTATGACAGATTATTTCTAAAAATAATAGTGCGAAATTACTAAATTACCCCTATTTATTCTAAACAATTATAACTTAACTATCTACATGATGACAGTTAAATATACACACAGAAAGCAGTAAAAGGAAGGTCTTAAGAAGAAACCTTTGAAGCGTGCTTTTATATTCAAGTAAAACTGGGAAGCTTTTTGGCGTTCCCTCGCTCTACAAGCCCGCTCGCTCTCTCCTAGAAAATTTTAACTATGGAAATCCGGAGGATTTCCCTTCGACTCAGTTCGAGACTCAAGCAAAAAGCTCAGAACTCGAGAACTTTGTCGGATCAACTCTCCGAGTGATTTCTAGGCAGAGCACTGCTCAAAAAAAACCCAGAATACTCAAGAAGAGGGTTAAAACTCAGTGTGAAAGTGTAGAATGACGTCCAATTGACGTCATATTTATAGGGATGAGGCGCAATACGGCCTCTAGGGGTCAATACGGTCCGTATTGAAGTTTTGAACTACAATACGGCCGTATTGAATTCAGTACGGCCGTATTGAAGTTCAAAAAACCTCAATACGGCCGTATTGAGTTCAGTGCAGCCGTATTGAAGTTCAGTGCAGCCGTATTGAGTTCAGTGCAGCCGTATTGAAGTTCAGAAACTTCAATACGGCCGTATTGAGTTCAGTGCGGCCGTATTGTAGTTTAAAATGTTCAATACGTCCGTACTGAACTTTTGGGAGGCCGTATTGGGCTTCATTCCCTCCACTTTCTTATTTTTTGCTACTCTAAGACCTCTAAACCTACAGATTGTCATCCCACGGTCTTCTAAGAGTCCCTTTGGCTGACTTTCCTTTGATCTTCGAGAGTCTTCGAGTCTTATTTCCGACCCGGACAATTTTAGGGGTCTACAGCTGCCCCCCCTTTACTTAGTCAAACGGCCTTTTAGTGTACCGGTTGATAAGTAAAGGAGTTGACCCAATTGTCCGGGGAATAAGGCCATCCTTCCGACTTGTAGTGTCTTTAGGTGGGAAAATTGTTGAGTAGCCTCTCCAGGTTGAGTTTGCCCTCTCCAGGGTGAGTATTAGTCGTCGCCTCTCCAGGCTCATTGCATACCTCAGTGCTCTGGACATCTGGGTAGCTGAGTATTGCCTCTCCAGGCTTGTGCATACCTCGGTGCTCTGGACATCTGGGTAGCTGAGTATTGCCTCTCCAGGCTTGTGCATACCTCGGTGCTCTAGACATCTGGGTAGCTGAGTATTGCCTCTCCAGGCTTGTGCATACCTCGGTGCTCTGGACATCTGGGTAGCTGAGTATTGCCTCTCCAGGCTTGTGCATACCTCGGTGCTCTGGACATCTGGGTAGCTGAGTATTGCCTCTCCAGGCTTGTGCATACCTCGGTGCTCTGGACATCTGGGTAGCTAAGTATTGCCTCTCCAGGCTTTGTGCATACCTCGGTGCTCTGGACATCTGGGTAGCGTGAGTTTGCCCTCTCCAGGGATTTGTGATAGTTTTGTCTCCACAGTCCACGATGCTGCTTCGACGACTGTTTTTGATTTTGGTGCCGCTAAGGGCTGGATAACGCAGGGATCCGTCTAGGGGATGTGCAGTTACTCATAGGTTCTTGTGTCCCAATTTTGCATTGCGTAATTGGTGCCCATTGAGGAATTTCTGTTTCCTTGGGGTGTAGACACAAAGATGCTCTTTCTGAGATGAGCGGTGCCTTATGGTTGGCTGACGTCCTTTTGACGGTGGTGGAGTATCCCGGTTATCCTTATTCGGGCGACTCTTTTTGTTTTTCTGGTTTTGTTGCCTCTGTGTAGGCTATTATCCGCTGGGGATTTTGTCATTGATTTTGTCTCCACAGTCCACGATGCTGCTTCGACGGTTGTTTTTTATTTTGATGCCGCTGAGGGCTAGATAACGCAGGGATCCGTCTAGGGGATGTGCAGTTACTCATAGGTTCCTGTGTCCCAACTTTCCATTGCGTAGTTGGTACCCATTGGGGAATTTCTGATTCCTTAGGGTGCAGACACAAAGATGCTCTTTCTGATGTGAGCGATGCCTTATGATTGGCTGACGTCCTTTCGACGTTGGTGGAGTATCCCGGTTATCCTTATTCGGGTATCTCTTTTGGATTTTCTGATTTTTGCTGCCTCTGTGTAGGCTGTTATCTGCTGGGGATTCTGGATGTTGATTTTGATTGGCCTCTTCTGTTAGGTAGATCATCTTGATGCTTGACGTTTGGCTGAGAGCCGAATTCCACTTGGGGAATGGTTTATTGATCTTTTGTGATTTTGCTTTTTTGAAAGGGTGCCTCTTGGTAGGCGACAGGGGATTTGAAGTTCTTATGTATCCCAGAGTATTATTTAGAAAGCCTCTTCAGGCTTAGCTTCACTGCTTGAGTTGGAAAGCTATCTCCCACTGAGGAAGTTTAAATCCTTTCGACTTGGATATTCTGTTTGGATGATCAGACCTCCTTTGAGGAATTTTGCTGATCGTATTCTGATAGCTTTCACTGGGGAATTTGGCCCGTGAGTGCAAGCTTGAAATATCTCTGGGGAGTATTATTTCGGCGAGCCTCTCCAGGCTCAATTATTTTGATGAGGGAGTATTGTTTCGGCAAGCCTCTCCAGGCTCAATTATTCTGAGAGAGTATTATTTCGGCGAGCCTCTCCAGGCTCAATTATTCTGAAGGAGTATTATTTCGGCAAGCCTCTCCAGGCTCAGTTATTCTGTATGATGAATTGGTTTTTTGTTCAGCCCGAGAATGCAAGCTGAGATGTCTTTTGGAGAGTATTATTTTGGCAAGCCTCTCCAGGCTCAGTTATTCTGTATAATTTGTTGGATTTTCTGTATTTTGCCTTTTTGTTGATTTTGGCTTTTTCTGTGTTTTTGCCTTTTTTGTTGATTTTGGCTTTTTCTGTGTTTTTGCCTTTTTTGTTGATTTCGGCTTTTTCTGTATTTTTTGTTGATTTTGGCTTTTTCTGTATTTTTGCCTTTTTTGTTGGTTTTGGCTTTTTCTGTACAGAAATGTCTCTGAGGAGTATTATTTTGGCAAGCCTCTTCAGGCTCAGTTATTCTGAGAGAGTATTATTTCGGCGAGCCTCTCCAGGCTCAATTATTCTGTGGGAGTATTATTTCGGCAAGCCTCTCCAGGCTCAGTTATTCTGAGAGTATTATTTCGGCAAGCCTCTCCAGGCTCAGTTATTCTGTACAAACTGAGGAGTATTGTTTGTATCCTTGCCTTTTTTCGTTTTCGGCTTTTGTTGACTGCTGTCATACACAAGCAATTTTCTATTTTTTCTATTTTATGCGACTGCCTCATGATGAGGTCTTTGAATGTGCAATTAATGTGCGTGATGCACAAAATGCAAGTTTAATTATTTTATTAATTTGTTTTTTTTTAGAAAAAATGAATGGCTCCCCCTATCCTCTTCTTCTTGGAGGAATTTTTGTCATCGACGTGAGGGAGGATTTCTGTTATTGCCAATACGGCCGTTATTCATTTCAGTATGCCCGTATTGAATTGAAAATTTGTTCATAACCCTAATTTTGGTACGGGCGTACTGAACATGATACGGGCGTATTGTTTTTCTGAAGTTTATATTTTTTTGTTTTTTTCAATAAACAGAGAATAAGTGATCTTCCATTACACCTATCATCTGTATGCATGTATGCGGTATGATGCACCTAATTCTATTTGATTCATTTTTCAAAAGAATTAACCGATGCGTTTTTGGATTTTGCCATTCCTCTAGACGGGCTGTGCGCTGCCGATTTCTGTAACCGAGGAATGATGCGTGTTATATTGAGATGGGCGTCATCAACCCAGTGATCCTCCCCTTCCTTTAGAAGACGTGTCAACCCTCCTATTGACCACTATATCTCCATGTTTCCACTAGATTATCCTAAAATCGCTTGGGACAAGAGAGAAAAGAAAGGAAAGGTATATATTTTTTGAAAGTTTGTGTTTTAGAGGGGATTATTTTTATTTTGAAAATGGTTTTTGTAAGAATGGCTGGCCATGGTAGGCTTATTGTGTTTAGGCTTGTTTGTTTAAACATTCATGAAGTTAATCAAATCTTGTTATTGACGTTGTGATTTGACAACTTAGATAACTTCCCTTGAACCTTTCTTTTTGAATTCGGTTCATGGTACCATCATGGATTTCTTTCATTTTTTGATTGTCCTTATTTTTGCCTAAAACACCCTTTTGTGGCGTTTTAGCGGACCTTTGTTTTTGTTCATTTTTGCAACCCTAACTTTTGCCTAGGTCACCCTTTCGTGGGATTCCTAGCGGGTCTTTTGCTCTTATTTTTGCGCAGCCCCCTTTTTGGGTTTCCTGCCGAGCTTTTTGTTTTTATGGTTCTTGTTTTGAATGGATTTCTTTTTATCCATGACGGCACTTATTGAGGCCAAGGAAAGGTGCTCCAAGTTGTCACACACTTCCACATAAAAAAGATGCGGGTTTATTTTTATTAAGACGATTTTAACCTCATTTATGTTTATTCAAACAGGGTTAAATAATGCGGTCTAGAATTTTATTGCAAGCAAGAAAAGAAGCAATAAAGAATTAATGAAGAATGATTTTATTATAATCATAGAGGAAACATGTGCCCTATCGAGGCTCGGGGGTCGGGCTGTCCCCGAGGAGTAATCTCTAATAGTCATCAGGTCTATACATCCCTATCGGAAGGAGAAAAACACTTGACGACGACGACCGGCCTTAACGCTTGTGAACCGGCCTTCCTAAAGATCTGGCTTAAAGAACGTCGAGAAGGATCTTGATTCCTCTTCGTTCTTTGATCTTTAACGGGGTTGTATCCTAACCCTTGTTTTCCCGGATTATCCTTGATAATGGGTAGCTCCGGGATTCCTTGGGAGTCCTTGCCTAATCCTTGTCCTGGCAAGTATCCGTTCTTAGTGAGCATATGGGCTACCTTCTTCATTTCTCGGGTAAACGTCTCAACATTGGCAATTTCCAATGCTTGGAAGGCGGTTTCTAAAGCTTCCTCTGTTGCATCCACGTAAGGTATGGTGGATGGCTTGCTGATGAGTATGTCATCTTCAGCTTGTACGGTCACCAGTTTGTCATCCACTATGAATTTGACTTTCTGGTGGAGCGTAGAGGGAACAGCTTTCGCATCATGAATCCAAGGTCGGCCGAGGAGACAGCTATATGCGGGAGAAATGTCCATCACTTGAAATTCGACGTTGAAGATGGTGGGTCCAATTTGGATTGGAAGATTGACTTCTCCCACCACTTCTCTTTTAGAACCGTCGAAAGCTCGGACGATCATGTTGCTCGGGCGCATTTGGATTCCCTTGATTGCCACTTGCTCGAGCGTTCTTTTTGGCATTACGTTCAAGGAAGATCCATTATCTACCAAGACTTTAGCGATGTGATACTCCTTGCACTTTACAGAGATGTGCAAGGGCTTGTTGTGATTTGGTCCCCCAGCGAGGATTTCCTCATCGGTGAAAGTGAGGTGATCATTAGCCGTGATGTGACTAACAATCCCCTCAAACTTGTCTTGGGAGATAGTGTGCGACACATATGCCTCGTTCAAGACTTTCAACAGAGCTTGCCGATGCGGTTCGGAGCATAGGATCAACGACAACAGAGTAATCTTTGCTGGCGTCTTATGAAGTTGATCCATGATGGAGTACTCGCTCTGTCGGATATATTTTAATAGCTCATCAGTCTCCTCCTCGGATTCTTTATTTTCCTCGGTTTTTTTCTTTTTCTTTTTCCTTTTCTTTATTCTTGGGAGCTTTATCATGAAGATCATCGGGAGTGTAGATCCTGCCACTCCTAGTCATGCCTCCAAGTCCAGCGATGTTAGAGATATCGCTGTAGGCAGAAGAATGGATGTCGTATATCCACGGCACAGCCTTATTTGATTCGTAGGGGAAAGGTCTTGGAGCAGTGATCCTTAATGGTGTTGGACCTTCCCCTTTATTCGTCTTGATTACCAACAACGGAGTTGATGTGCGCTCGCTTGGCGCGGTTGTTGGCTTACACTTAATAACGAACGGCGTGCGATCCATTCTTTGAACATACGCATCGATTATTTCTTTCTTTTTATTAATGTTTATTAATGATTTATTGGGAGGGATGTATGAAATGCAAACCTAGATCCCTCCATGATCTTTGATAAGAATGCATGACATGAGATGATGACGTTGAATATGCATGCATTGTGTTTATTCAACTAAGCATTATCATGTTTTCGGGATGTTCCTAAGATGATGCATGATATTGCTTGGTTTGGATAAATAACCCTTTTTTCTTTTTTGGGTATTTTTATTTATTATATTATTTTTTTTTTGTATTTTTGGGTGAAAAGGGAAACTACCTATATGAATGTGATGAAGGTAGATGTTAACACCATGTAACGGAAGATTCTTATTCCCATTTATTCTTTTAAAAAGGAATGTTGTATGTTTAAAGAATGCAATGTATGCTCAAACAATGTCACATAAACAATGCACAAACAATTCACTCATCCACGAACAGTCACGAGTGAATCACGAGGTAGGGGTATCCTGCAGAAAAGTGCATATTCAAGGTGGTTCTAACTGTTCTCACCGGTCTGAGGCCCCCAAGGTGCCCCCATTATAGGGACCCAATTCCTCTCGTCGTAAGCCGATGGAAAGCTCCAACGCACTGTCGGACTCGAGTTCATGGTTATCACCTTGAGTGATGCTTTCCGACAACGGTCTACGGGCACCTATAGACCCATTCGACAACCGGCCGTACTAACATCCACTCCCTATGGCTTACCACTCATGCCCCCGGGTATAGAGGGAACTGTTGTGTGCAAAGGTTTGTGTGCAATTTATATTTCAAACAATTGCGAGAATTTAAACATACAACAGTTATTAAAGCCAAATAGATAAACATGTTATCATACAAGCAAGGGGTAATGAAGTAATTTTAACTATTATTTGTTAAAAATAATCTGTCACCAAATGGGACTGACTCTCAAAATTCCCCAGTGGAGTCGCCATCTGTCGCCACCGGCCCGAAACGGGCTTTCGGCATTCGCGATGGATGGTTGGACTCTTTTATTTGTTTAAAAATATGGATTGCTAGAATGACTTATTCTCAAACTGAGACATTGTCAAACGAGCAATTTTATTAAAAGGCTCACCAATCCATGTTAATCCCAAGCGGGACCCTCCATGGATTAGCGGTTTTCATAAAAAGGAAGGGTTCATGGAGTCGCCACCAATGTTTTACTCAAAACATTGGAAAAAGAAGTTTAAGGCAATCGATTCAAAAATCGACTTCGGCCATGACAACCAGAGTCGGGTAAGGGAGTCGGTTACGCGTGGGGAAGGTGTTAGCACCCCACAGCGCCCCTTTCGGGTTCCCTATGACAGATTATTTCTAAAAATAATAGTGCGAAATTACTAAATTACCCCTATTTATTCTAAACAATTATAACTTAACTATCTACATGATGACAGTTAAATATACACACAGAAAGCAGTAAAAGGAAAGTCTTAAGAAGAAACCTTTGAAGCGTGCTTTTATATTCAAGTAAAACTGGGAAGCTTTTTGGCGTTCCCTCGCTCTACAAGCCCGCTCGCTCCCTCCTAGAAAATTTTAACTATGGAAATCCGGAGGATTTCCCTTCGACTCAGTTCGAGACTCAAGCAAAAAGCTCAGAACTCGAGAACTTTGTCGGATCAACTCTTCGAGTGATTTCTAGGCAGAGCACTGCTCAAAAAAACCCAGAATACTCAAGAAGAGGGTTAAAACTCAGTGTGAAAGTGTAGAATGACGTCCAATTGACGTCATATTTATAGGGATGAGGCGCAATACGGCCTCTGGGGGTCAATACGGTCCGTATTGAAGTTTTGAACTACAATACGGCCGTATTGAATTCAGTACGGCCGTATTGAAGTTCAAAAAACCTCAATACGGCCGTATTGAGTTCAGTGCAGCCGTATTGAAGTTCAGTGCAGCCGTATTGAGTTCAGTGCAGCCGTATTGAAGTTCAGAAACTTCAATACGGCCGTATTGAGTTCAGTGCGGCCGTATTGTAGTTTAAAATGTTCAATACGGCCGTACTGAACTTTTGGGAGGCCGTATTGGGCTTCATTCCCTCCACTTTCTTATTTTTTGCTACTCTAAGACCTCTAAACCTACAGATTGTCATCCCACGGTCTTCTAAGAGTCCCTTTGGCTGACTTTCCTTTGATCTTCGAGAGTCTTCGAGTCTTATTTCCGACCCGGACAATTTTAGGGGTCTACAATGAAATTAACACAATGGAGAATAAAAGTTCAAATATTTAGTCCTTTTTATTAATGGTTATTTACATGCTTAATTTAAAATTACACGATTAATCCTAAGACATCTACATGGTTACTTTAGTTTATGGCAATGTTTATGATAGAAATAGTAGATAATGGAGAAAGAGTTTAATGGAAATACCTCTTGAATGAGCTTTTATAGAATGTGTTTCCAATATGGTAGACTTGAGGCACTTTTTGGCTACCTTACACACTATTATTTACCTCACAAATCTGAAGAAATAGAAGGAGGGGGAGAAAGATAAGATTTTGAGTTGTATAAGACTCTAGTAGGCAATTTTTTCGGTCCCAAGCACTATACATGAAGGTCATATATATAGATGTCATACTTTACCGGAATAGGTCATTCCAGTCATCGGAATGGGGCATTCTGGAATTATCTATTATGAGCAATTTTTGAATCTGGAATGAACCATTCCAAAATCAGAACGGCCTGTTCCAGATTTGAAGTTAACTCATGAAGCTCCTAATTCATCCTTTTGAGTTTTCAGGCCTTCTAATGTCATCCTGGTCCATTCTGATGTCATACTCAGGCCTTCGAGAATTCTTTGTCTTGTATTAAAGGCCCATTTCCTTGTTTGCATGTTCTTGACAAAATTAGGTGTCTACACCCTACAAGAAAGAGAAAGTTGTGTGATAACCTATGGAGATAACAATAAAGGCAAAATACTAGGTTTGGGTACAATTGGTAAGAATTCTAATACCCTTATTGAAGATGTTTTTATGTAGAAGGTGTTGAGCTTAGGAGAGCTTAAAGAGTTTTGATGATCACAACATGAGAACAACAACTTGGAGCACAAAAATAAAGTCAAAGAAGAGTCAAGAAAATGCTATGAGTTGAAGCTATGTAATAGAACTTAGGAAATAAATTGTTGTGAATGAATTTTTGTATTGTGTGTGCTTGGTATGCTTTGTGCATAATCAAATCTTATCTAAACTAAGTAGAGAGTATATGATGATGAGTTAAAAACATTGGAAAGTTATTTTGAGTCTTAAAATGAAGTTTTAAGAACTAACTCAAAATAATCGATTATTGTTAAATATAATCGATTATTTCAGCAAATAGGCTAAGTGGAATGCCTTGCTGTAATAATCGATTATTTGCCGAAATAATCGATTATCCCAGGAACAACTCTCTGGAATAATCGATTATCCAGCAAAATAATCGATTATATTGTTCTTGGTTGATTTCCAGAAAATCTGAAGAACAAAATAATCGATTATTCTTTAAAATAATCGATTATCTGTGTCTGAAACTTTTATAAATAGTTTGAACTTTGAGAAACTTCAGACATGAGTTAGAACTGAAAAACAATTTGTGAAAAACGTTTTTATGAGTCTTTGTGACATCTTGGAGAGTTTTCTTTGTGAAATCCAAGAGTGAAAACGTTTGTGAAAAGCTTTGGTAGAAGATCATCATCATCATATTCTTGAAAGGGGAAGATAAAGATTTGTTCAAGAATTCCAGGTGAATTCGTTCCTTTTATTCTTTGTGAATCTTTGTGGAAAATCTTGAGAAGGGTTTCTCAAGTAATAAGGTTTCTTGTAGTGGGTTCTACAAGGGGTGCTTTCTTGGGGTCAAGAAAGTGGTTATCTTTAGTATAGAAGTATATGCATGTGTGTTTGCTTGTAAACCTTCTTGATTAAAGATAGTGGAACAAATCTTAATCAGGTGTTGATTAAGGACTGGATGTAGGTCACATGTGGAGTGGCTGAACCAGTATAAAAGACTTGTGCAATCTTCTTCTACCTTATCTCTTACTTTGAGTAATTGCTTAATTGAATATTAAAGAAGATAAAACTTGATTAACAAGTGTATGTGAATCTTGATGGTTTAAATCTGTAATTGAACATTATTGTTGAACCTCATTATGTTGTAATCAAGTGAGCATATTGCATTCATATTTTTGTAACAAGTCTTTAGAAGAGCTTTATTTGGAAATTCTATCATAGAAAAGTTTTGATTGAAATTAAGATCCAAAATATTCTGGTAAATTTTTAAAGGGTCATTGAATCCAATTCACCCCCCTCTTGGATTGTGCCATTCTTTTCTATCAGAAGGTCTTAAATATAATTTGCTTAGTATTAGCCAGCTTTGTGATAAGAATTACATTGTCTCCTTTAATAATGAATGTTGTACGATTAGTCATAAGAATAATAATGAAACCTTGTTTGTTGGTAAGAGGATTAACAACATATACATCTTAGATTTAGATCATGCATCATCTAGCATTACATGTCTTTTATCTAATGATGATTTAACATGGTTGTGGCATAGACGCATTGCACACATTAATGTTGATCAATTAAATAGATTGGCAACAAAAGATCTAGTAAATGGTAACCTAAGGTCAATTTCTCTAAAGAAGGACTTTATGATGCATGTCAAAAGGGTAAGCAATCCATAGCTTCTTTTAAAACTATGAAAATGATTTCTACTTCTAGACCGCTTGAACTTTTGTACATAGACCTCTTTGGACCCTCTAGAACCATGAGTTTAGGTGGTAATACTTATGCTATGGTCATGATTGATGACTACTCTAGATTTACATGGATTGCATTTATGTCACATAAAGACAATGCTTTTAAAGCCTTCAAAATAATTGTAAAAATAATTTAGAATAAAAAGGATTTGAAAATTAAATCTTTGAGAAGTGATCATGGTGGTGAATTTCAAAATAAATCTTTTAAAATCTTTTGTGAAGAATATGGGATTAATCACAACTTTTCTGTCCCTAGGACTCCACAACAAAATGGAGTTGTAGAGAGGAAAAATATATCACTAATAGAACTAGCTAGAGCCATGCTTAATGAAAACAATTTACCTAAATATTTTTGGGCTGATGCAATAAACATTGCATGCTATGTTTTAAATAGAATATTGATTAGATCTTTTTTTATAGAAAACACCCTATGAGTTTTACAAGGATAAGAAGCCTAACATATCTCATTTTAAAGTGTTTGGCTATAAATGTTTTATTCTGAATAATGGCAAAGAACTTCTTGACAAGTTTGGTGCTAAGGCTGATGAAGGTGTCTTTAATGGATATTCTACAATTAGTAAGGCTTATAGAGTCTTCAATAAAAGAACTTTAGTTGTAGAAGAGTCTATACATGTTAAATTTGATGAAACTAACAATACCAACAAGGGAAGTTTATTATATGATGAAGATGAGACAGGTAATGATAGCATACTTCAAGAAAAGCAAAATCAGGAATAGCAACAACAAAACCAATTGTTGGAACTCCTCTACCCAAAGAATGGAAGAAGCCAAGAGACCTATCTCTTGACAACATACTAGGAGATATAAGTAAGGGAGTATCTACTAGAAATTCTCTTAATCTCTTATGTGATGATATGACATTTGTTTCTTAAATTGAACCATCTTGTGTTGAACATGCTTTAAATGATGAATTTTGGATTATGACAATGAATGATGGACTGAATCAATTTAAGAGAAATAATGAATGTGACTTAGTTCCCTCCAATAAAAATATGAATGTCATAGGAACTAAATAGGTGTTTAGAAATAAACTAAATGAGGATGGTGTTACAGTTAAAAATAAAGCTAGGTTGGTAGCCAAAGGCTATAATCAACAAGAATGCATAGACTTTGGTGAAATTTATGCTCCTGTTGCTAGGCTTGAAGCTATTAGACTACTATTTGCATTTGCATGTATATATGACTTTAAATTGTATCAAATGGATGTGAAAAGTGCATTTTTAAATGGCTTTATAGATGAAGTGTATGTTTCACAACCTCCTGGTTTTGTTGATTTTAAATTGCTTAATCATGTTTACAAGCTTAAGAAAGCTTTATATGGACTTAAGCAATCCCCTAGCCAATGGTATGAAAGGTTGAGCAAGTTTTTCTTGACTCATAACCTTCAAAGAGGCAATGTTGACAAAACTTTTTTCATAAAGAGAGCCTCTAATGATATTTTGTTGGTTCAAGTGTATGTTGATGATATTATCTATGGATCAACTAACCCCTTTCTTTGTGAGGAATTTGTTTCTAACATGCAGGGAGAGTTTGATATGTTAAATATCGGAGAAATCAATTTCTTCTTAGGATTACAAGTCAAACAAATGGAGGAAGGAACATTCTTATATTAAACCAAATATAACAAGGAGTTGTTAAAAAAATTCGAAATGGAGAATTGTAAGATATCAAATATACCTATGTCTACTAATTGCTACTTAGATAATGATGATACAGGAAAAGAAGTTGAAGAAATGAAGTATAGAGGAATCATCGGATCTCTTCTATATCTCACAGCAAGCAGGTCAGATATCATGTTTAGCATCTGTGTATGCGCAAGATATCAATCTGCTCCTAAGGAATCACACATGAAGTTTGTGAAGAAAATTCTAAAATACCTTAAGGGAACTCTCAATGTTAGATTGTGGTATCCTAAAGGTACAACCCCTTCATTGATTGGATTTTTTTACTCTGATTTTACAGATTGCAAATTAGATAGGAAAAGCACGAGTGGAACATGTCATGTCTTTGGAGAATGCCTTGTATCTTGGCATAGCAAGAAACAAACATGTGTAGCACTTTCTACAACAAAAAGTTGAATAAATAGTAGCTGGAAGCTATTGTGCTTAATCAATATGGCTCAAGCATCAACTTCAAGACTTTGGTTTGAAGCTTGATCAAATTCCACTCAAGTGTGACAACACTAGTGCAATCAACATTACAAGAAATCCCATCTTACACTCAAGGATTAAACACATTGAAGTTTGTCATCATTTTATATGAGATCATGTAGAGAAAGGCGATTGTGATATTCAATTTATAGATTCAGAGAGTCAATTAGCTTATATCTTCACGAAGCCTTTACCAAAGGAAAGATTTTACATGCTAAGAACAAATCTTGGCATTATTAGTGAGTCAAATCTTACCTAAGTTACATATCTCAATAATTATATATGTTAGAGTATGTTTATACATGAAACAATTTTTTGATAAAAAGTATACAAGCATGATACATGTTCATTCATTCATAGGAAATCATATTTAACACTATTTTTAAAACACACATTTAATCTTACTATGTTAATTGATTACCTATTGAGATGATTGATTACCATTACAAGAATGGAGAGATTCTTATGCATATTCACTGTGTTAATCGATTACCTATCAAGATAATTGATTACCACTACTAGTATGTGGATTTCTTAATGCATTTTCAATCGAGATAATCGATTACCTCTGCACTTCTAAAGCAAATTTGGTGCACACACACTGAAATAATCGATTACCACATCTAGTAATCGATTACCTGCATTAGTAACAGTTTAGTAACCTCCTTTATTCATACTTAACCCACTCTAAAACCCAAGAGACTAATATTTTCTCTCATTCTCTATCTCTTAATCTCTGAAAACCTAAAAGAAAACTTTATCCTTTCCTCTCCTCAAAAACCTTTTTCTCTCAAAAACCCATCAATGGCTGAAATCGAAAGAGGCAAGCGTATCAAACATCAAGAAAACCAAGACTACCTAACGCCCTTAAGGGCTACTCGAGGTCAAACTCCCTCAAAGAGGAAACAGGTTGAATCTTCGGTGGAAAAAGTTGAAGAGTTTGTTCATCCCTGGTTCACAAGGAAAATCCAAGAAGAAGTCATCAATGAATCCTTTGCTTGCAATGATATTGTTCTTCTGAAGGTACTCTATCCTAAATGGTTAAGTAACCAAGGTTTTAGATTTCAGTCACTTCTAAAAACCTAAGGTGTAGAGACATTTTTTTTTCTCTTAGTGGATTCTACTATCCTGATTTGGTTAGAGTCTTTTATGCAAATTTAGGAAAGAATGATGATGCTATTTTAATTTCTAAAGTGAAAGGCATTACTATTACATTGTCTGATAATGTTTTTAAGAAAATTGGTGGCCTAGATAGGAAAGGTATTGCTCCTACTTTTAACAATATTAAGGATAAAGGTTTTACAATTGAAAATGAAGCATTTTTTGAAAGTTTATTAAGAGATGTATTGGCTTGGGAAGTTGATAAAACAATCAAGAGGCGTGAGAAAAATAAAATTACATATAATACATGTGGATTATTTGTGGAAGACAAATTGCTTCATTATGTTATTGTTTGGATTCTTGTTGCTAGAGGAAGAAACCATGCTCAGAGGAGTGAGGATGATATGATTCGTATGGCTGGTATAAAGAATCAAATTTAGATTAATTGGGTATTTGTAGTTGAAGACATAATGTTGAAGACAAGAAGGCTAATGGATTACAAGTGTCCATATGTTGTGATGGAATCATGCCAAGGTCAAGAAGACCAAGAGGTGATACATTGAAGGACCCAAGAGGAATGGGTTAATCTTGAAGACCTTTCATATGATTATGTACATAGTAATTACTTGTATAGGGTTATTTTGCCTTTGTATTTGTGAGACACTTTCTTTCGTTTCTTATAGGATATTCCTTTTAGATTTTAGGGTATGTTACTTGGAGACTTTTGCTCCATTTGACCTTGTATTAAGGGTCATTCATTTTCATATTTTCAATAATAGAAGTGAGGTGACAAATAGTAAGGTGTGTAGGTGCAACTAGTAATTAGGCCAAAAGTGGGTCTAGGCTAAATTTTACATATTGGGCTTGTTTTCCTCCATATTTTTCAAGGAATTGATTTAGCTAGATCTCACCAGGTGAACCTAACTAAACCAATTCCAAGATTTTTGGATTGGATTACATGTTGGAACAAGCCTTGGCTGCCTAGCCTTTTCTCCTTGGCCGAAATTACCAAGCTTACCTTGCACACTTGGGAAGCTTATGCTACAAGTTTCTAACTTAGCTTGCTTCCCAAGCTTCTAAGTTAGAAGCTTGCTCCACAAGCCTTCTAAACTAACTAGGCCGGCCAAGCTTGGCTAACCATGGTTCTCTTGAACCATAGTTAGTGTAGCTTGCACCACCAGTTTCCCTACTCTATATAAGTCTTTCTCTTGCATTGGTAATCACTTTTGATGATTTATGAGATTAGAATTCAGAAAATTCTCTCTCTTTCAAGAGTCCTAGACCGTGGAGAACACCTTCTCCTTAAGAACCTTCACAAAGGAATCCCTTTGTGCCTTGGTTCATCAACTCTTCTTCTTATTTAAATAAGATAGTCGCGCCATTGTTGCTTCCTTTCAAGCTTTTGGAGCTTGAATCTCATTTCGTTAAGGTCATTTTGATGCCTCAAAAGAAGATTGGACATTGAAGATGGAGCTGGGAGGAGAACGCCAATCACTTCTCCAAGTTTAGTCCATCATGTTGTGTTCATAAGAAAAGTGCTAGCTCATTACAATGTACCTCTAGAAGGAGAAGCTAGAGAATCAACAAGAGATATCCATGATATTGAGGATAAAGCTTTAAAGATGATGAAGCTAGTTAAGACCAATGCAGGTTGGTTATCTAGAGAAGACGCACCTGAAAGCTGGTGAACCTTCTCAACCTGAAGCAGAACCACAAGTTGAAGCTAAAGAGCCTAAACCCTCCCTCAGTATTTGAACTTGCAGTGTTAGCTAAATTGGATGACATGAGGGAAGCTCAAAGGCGAGACTATCAAGAGCTCAAGCAATGCTTTGAGTCTATTTCTGAGCGCCTAGATGCAATAAATATCCCTTATCCAGATGAATAGATCTGATGGAAATCTAATCCCGAAGGATCCCTTTGGAAGAGGTAAGACCAAGAAGGGTGAAGGTTAATCCAAGGAGGCTCACACTTGAAGACCATTGGGCCTTTAACTAGGTCCATGGTTAGGAGGCTAGAGGAGGCTTCTAGACAGGAGATGCTTCTTAGACCTATGCTCAATATGAGTATTGAGTATGATTCCTCTTTTTAGTCTCATAGTCTCTATTGTACATACATTGTATAGTTTGATTTCTTGTACCTTGTATATAGTAGATACTTGTATAGGTGTATTTTTGCCTTTGTATTTGAGAGGCACTTTATTTCCTTTTAGTAGCTATTGTATATTGTTTCTAGGGTAGGTTACTTGGGCACTTTGATTCCATTTAACCTAACCTAGAAATACACTCTTTTCTTATTTTTCTAGTAGTAGGATTGGGAGTGGCATTAGCGAGCTAGAGAGTGTCACTAGCAAGCTAAAGAGTGCTACTAGAAATTTAGCCAAGAGGTGGTCCTAGGCTAAAGTTTACATATTGGACTCATTTTACTCCTAATTTTTCATAGATTTGATTTAGCTAGGTTCCATTCACATTGGATGAACCTAACTAAACCAAATTAACATTTTCAAAACCGGTTGGAGTAAATTAAGTCCAAAAAGCCGCCCACCTTAGTTGTGTTCACATTGGCCGGATTGCTTGGCTCTTCTCAAGCTTAGAAGCTTGAAGCACAAGCTTCTCCTTAGCTAGCTTACCAAGCAAGCTAAGTGAGAAGCTTGCTCTCCAAGCCTTTAGACCATGGACGGATTAGCTAGACCTTACCATGGTTCCTAGTGAACCATGGTTAAGGCTAGCTTGCTCTCTAAGCTTCATACTCCTATATACTTGTATTCCTTTCATTGTAAGACACTTTTGGATGTATTGAGATTTCATTTCTGAAATATTGTTCAGATTTCTCTCTTCTAAAAGTCCCTAAACCTCTTTGATATTCATCCAATTCTCTTATCCCTTCACTAGAAGAGTGTGGTGAGAATTGAAGAGGCTTATCTCTTCATCAAGGAGTGGCGCCTCTTGGGAGAGTTCTCCACCAAATCGTGGTGGTTCTAAGGTCTCCTCCTCCATTGGAGACCTTAGCAAAGCTTAGGAAGAATCAAGGAGCCGAAGATCTAGGGAGGAACTTGAAGAGGATTCACATCAATCCGGATTCTCCAAACAAGTTTCCATCAAGATCACTTACACACTCACTAGGCACTACATTACATATTTGTTTTTGTTATGTTTCAATGTAATTTCTGAACAATTTGAGTTCTAGTTTGTAATTTTTTTTAATCTGGTCTTTTGTTGAACAATTTACATTTTCAATTTTTAAATGGCTAATGTTTGTTATATCTTTTATATAGATGTTTGTTTTGTGTTCTATATATCACTTATTTATCTGGGTTTACTCTAATTTTTTTTTGTTTGGTTAAGCCTAATAGGGGGAGAAAATTTGATGATATTTACTTTGTGTTTATGATGATATATATATATATATATATATATATATATATATGTTATATGATGAGAAAAATGATGATATAAGGATGAATAAAGTTGATGATATTTGATCTTTATGTTTATTGGATTATGTTGGATTACACAAGTTTTAAAATTTTGAAATGGAAATCTGCATAGTGCTTTGTATTGGGAGTATTTGTTAGTTTTGTAGGTTCAAGTAACACACAAACTTTAATATCATGAAGCAACTAGTGTTTGGCTCATCAAAACCCAAAAAGGGAGAGATTGTTGAGATTGTGGAAATTGTTGAAATTGTTGAGTTTATTGAAGATTGCTGAGTCAATTATTGAAGCCCTTTTTGAAGATCTTTATGAAGAATGAAAAATTTTTAGTTTTGATGATGATAGCATTAGATTTGTATAGATTTATTTAGTTTGCTTCATTCTTTTTTGTATCTCATGGCTTATGTTGAAAATCACAATGTATTGCTTGTTATTAGACTTAGGGTTGGATGTGTTTGCTTTTTGTGATGAATTAATTTCAAAACTACATCTTGTTTTAGAAAACATAAAACTTACATTTCAACTAAATGTTTCTCATTTCATGTGAAAACATAATGTAAGAGATTACAAAATGGAACTTAGTTCATTCAAAAGAATTCATGATTAAGTTAGGTAACAGATTACCATGTGAGGTAATAGATTACTAAAACTTAGTTTTGAAGTGGAATTAAACATCCTCTCTGTGATAATCGATTACCTATTCATGTAGTTGATTACGATGGTAACTTTTGAGTGAAAACAAGTGAAACAAGTTGAAAAAGTATCAAGATAATCGATTATCAACTTTAGTAATCGATTACCTCTGTTGAAAAATGAGTTCTATGGTTTCCGAGACTCAAGATAATCGATTACCAGGATTAGTAATCGACTACCTCTGTTCTTGATTCTCATATTTCAGTTCTCTTTAAAAACTGGTAATAAATTACCTGATATTGGTAATAGATTACTACTATTACGAGTTTTTAATGTTGAAATCTTATTTGCTCTAAATATAACTCTTTTTGAAAACTTAAAAGAAGGATGACATATTTGATTAGAAAGATCAAAGAGTGATATAGAGACAAACATTTTCAAGAATCTAAAAATCATTTTTTGAGAGAAGATCAAATATTTTCATAACAATTCAATAGCAAAGAAACTCAAGAAAGATGTTATCTTGAAAGAAGTTCAAGAAATTCAAGATTGTTAAATAATTCATTGGGAAAGATCAATCTGCACTACAGGTGTATCTTTTCTGATCTTGTAACTCTTATTTGCAGAGTTGGGTATGCTATGGTATTTGATTCTTTGAGATAAGGGTATCTCATGAAAAAGTGAAAGAGAAATCTTGAGATAGGTTTTCTCAAGTGGATTATTGAGGTGCAAGAATTCTGGTGATTATATAATCTTGTGGGATCAAGATTAGGTGATTGTGTTTTTTGATTATAATATTGCTTGTGCATAGTGTTTGTAAAGAATATTATAGTAGAAAGACTGGATTTAGCAGGGAGCTAAGTCTGAAACTATATGTACGCCTTTGTATGGCTGAACCAGTATAGATCATTTTGCAATTTCTCTTTTTACCTTCATATCTTGTTATAATTCATATTTAATTGATAAAAAAGAATTGCAAGATTGTAAAATAAACATTTTCTTGAATATTATAGATTGTTGATTTGTGAAATCTAATATGATATATGTAATCTGGTAATAAAGTGAAGGAAGGTAATTACTAAAATCAATTTGGATTATAATTTTTATTCCACTGTGTAATAATTCTGATATACTTTGTATCTTGTTTGGTTTTTAATCTGAATATGTTTAGTAATAAGTTGTATGAGAAAGAAAGAAATTAACAAGAAAGCAAGAGAGACCATTAAAAGTTGTCTAAGCGAAGAATTTATTCAACCCCCCTTCTAGATTCATGTTCTACCTAGGACCAATAGCTTTTAGCATAACTTTTCTCACCATGTGTTGGTTTGCCCAAATGTGGCTATTCTCTCATCATTGGCTAAAAACTTCATTGTTATGAGTAGTAGACACTATGGCTTCAAGGGCATTGAGGGAAGGTCACCTTATGATGACATTTTAAGAAGTGGTTAGATCTAATAATAACTACTTCACATTGAGTAACTTGGTGTGTCTATCATTGTCAAACTTGGTTAAAAAGTTTATGTAGCCTCTTATGTTAAGTCGTTCATTAGTGAATTTGAGCAGAGGTTAGTCATAGGGCTTAATTTCATCATGGGGTACTTGAAGTTGGAGGAAGGTTTTTCAGTATAAGATAATGGTCGAGCTTTCCCGATTAATGAGGTGTTTTTGTACTTCCAAATTGGCAATCTAAATAAAGTAACCATGGGGTCGTTCTGATTAGAGTCCATACCTTAGAAGTCTTTGTTTGTGAAGGTGATAGGGGTAGCGAACTAGGTGACTTGACATGTGCGGGGGTGACACTACTAATGGCTTTGAGATGTTTCTTTCAAGATGACCTAGTAGAACCATGACTTGGGAAGCTACCAACAATAGTGTGTATTACCCCCTATGACCTTGTTTTCATCGTTGTTTTATAGGTCAATTTCCTCCCTAGGAGAATTTTGATCTCACTAGCCTCATTGGCATTGGTTGTTTCTCTCTCGACTATGGGGGCGATCTTCTTGATGGCTATCCCTTTAAAAAAAACTACTTGAGATGGTCAACTTGGATGAGTTCCTCAACTTTGTCTAAGGGTGCTCAACACTCCTTCATGGTGTGGTTGATATTCATGTGGTAGATGCTTGCTACAATCTGCATCCTCTTGAGGTTACCGAAGGTTGAGAAGGGTAAGCATTTAAGCATTGAAAGCTTCCTTAAATAAGTTGGTACAAGGTACAATTAGAGGGGTATAATTTTTGTATCTTGGTGGTTTAGAAGGGCAGTCATTCTTGAGTTTGATGTCATTGTGAAGGTGCAGTCGATTTGGTTTGGACGACTTACCCTTTGTAATGAAAGAAGATTGGATTTTGTGCCAACTGGCTTCATGCTCCTCCATCTAGATAAAGATAGTGGTGTAAGTTCTTAAGTCATTCTTGTTTATGGGCTTGTGCTAGTAGAGGTCATTAGAGAATGACTCCATGTTAAGCATATTCAAAATGGAAGCTAAGGTGACTTGGGATGAAGGTCTTGTATTTTGTTGGCTATAAATAAGAATCTCTCCATGAAGGCTTAGAGTGATTCGTTGTCGTCTTGCTTGAGGTTGAGCAACACTAGAGTCGAGGTCTCATGAGGTTGGTTGGTGGTGAAGCACACTCTAAATTGTTGTATTAAAACAACATAATTGGGTATATTAGTAGGGCCAAGCAAGCGTACCATAATTGGGTAGAACCCTCAGACGTCGTTCAGAAGATCTTGCATATGATTGCCTTGTCCTAGGTGAATATGTGCATTCTAGTCTCATAGGTAGGGAGGTGCTCATTTGGGCATGTAAAACCATTGTATGCCTTCATGGTGATGTTTTTTCGTCCTCAAGAAAATGGGATGTCAATCATGTCATTGATAAAGGGATGAATGCGATGTTCACCAACAAACTGTCCTAGAGTGATTTGAGGATGAAGTTGGTTCTCTTAACCATCTAGTGGGGTTTGGAGGTCATATACTCCCTTGTTGTCGAGATGCTTGTTCCTAAGCAAATGTCACCTGTGTATAAGGCACGATCGACCTTGTGCTATTGGCGGAGAGTCATTAGGGCTTCTTCATGCATTTTTTCATGGCTTCCTTGCAACCCATTAAGGCTTCTTCGTTGCATTTCTACATGGATTCTATGCATTGCAACAGTTCGACGATGGTGGTATAATGGATGGAATCATAGGGGTTTTAGATGGTGCCATGGTCACCACAGCCCGATGTCATGGAGGCGACGACAATTCTTGGGGCTACTACACAAGGGTAGGGATTTTGGGGTGGCTAGTTGTCATAGAGGCTGCCATTGTGTTGTAGTTGGAGGATTATTTCATTTTGGCCCCACAATGGGCACCAAATGTTCTTGCCAAATTTCATAGGTGTGTCAACAATAAGGGTTGTGTCCTTCGTGCTCTAATATCTATGATGGTAGGGGCACCTACAGTGACACTTTGATGCCCGAGTTATATAAGAGTCTGGGTAAGTGTAAAAATTAAGTTAAAATGATACATGATGCCCCACATATATATTGGATATTATCTGTAGGATTAATGATAATGACATGTGATCTTTGAAGATATATTGTGGAGATATTGTTCCTAATATCTATAAGGGATCCCATGATCCAAGGAAACATGGTACAAGAATTATCTCTTGACCATTTAAAGATAAAATGACGTAGAGTTTTATCTTCTAGACCTAGCATGGGCGAGATGATGATCTGGGCGAGTTGGTGATTTGCTCAGTCGCTTGAGTTGGACATTAGCTCAACTTGACATGACCGAGTTGGGTGCTACAATAATAAACATTTTAATTTGTACATTACACAAGTTAAGATACTAGTGTATAATCAAAACACGAATGACTATTTTGCACGAGAGCATTTTTAAGAATTTTTTTTGCAACAAGAAATTTTTTAGGAATTCTTTAAACTCCATATATTGTGTAGTTGAAAAAAAAACATGGTAAAAAAGAGATACCTCATTATGTATTTCATAATGAATATTATTCAATGTATTTAAATAAGACTAAACCTTCACTCCAATCTCTCAAAATATTGAGCTTCGTAGTATTAATGCATATTGTTATATTTTTGTATTGATACAAGACTAACCATTAACTTTGGTCTCTCAAAATCATGAGTACCATTATATTAACTTGACAAATTAAGAAAATAATAAATAAATCTTTAAATTTAATTATTTATTATTTTAGTCTCAAACTATATACTAATATTATTATATTAGTTATATGTTTTTTTAATTATGAACTCAATTTGTACTTTTAAAAACTAATTTCAATTTTCTATGATTAAGTTAATTTATACTTTTAGAAACTATTTACGATGAAAATATGTTTCTTGTGTTTAGGGCTTAGAGAAAAAAAAAAAAAAAAAAAAGTGGTGACAATAGTAACCAATCCCATCTCGAAGGCCCAAGCCCATCCCAACATAGTACTCTACTTGTTGCCTAAGAAGCTGCGAGCAACAAATACACGAGTTTCTTCGGCTTTACTCTTTACTCTTGAGCGAAGCGTAAAAGCTTGACCAGAGAGAGAGAGAGAGAGATTCGAATCCGAACTCAGAAGTAAAACACAGAGCAGAGAATGGCTAGGTACGACAGAGCAATCACCGTGTTCTCCCCCGACGGCCACCTCTTCCAGGTGGAGTACGCTCTGGAAGCCGTCCGCAAGGGGAACGCCGCCGTGGGCGTCCGCGGGTCCGACAACGTGGTCCTCGGCGTCGAGAAGAAATCCACCGCCAAGCTCCAAGACTCCAGGTTCCCCCTTCTCCCATTTCAATTCAGCGCTATAAAAATTAATCAATTAATTCCAGATCCCCGTCCGATTAGGGGTAGACGCTAAACGGTGTCGTTTGGCAGGACGGTGAGGAAGATTGTGAATCTGGACGATCACGTGGCGCTGGCGTGCGCGGGGCTGAAGGCGGACGCACGTGTGCTGATAAACAGGGCACGTGTGGAGTGCCAGAGTCACAGGCTGACCGTGGAGGATCCCGTGACGGTTGAGTACATAACGCGTTACATCGCTGGGCTTCAGCAGAAGTACACGCAGAGTGGCGGCGTGAGGCCCTTTGGGCTTTCGACGCTCATTGTTGGGTTTGATCCCTACACCGGTGCGCCCTCCCTCTACCAGACGGATCCTTCGGGCACGTTTTCCGCGTGGAAGGCCAATGCCACTGGGAGAAACTCCAATTCGATTCGCGAGTTTTTGGAGAAGAACTATAAGGAAACTTCTGGCCAGGAGACTGTCAAATTGGCTATCCGTGCGTTGCTCGAAGTCAGTTTCATTTCCTATCTCATCATCTTCTTCTTCTTCTTCTTGTGGATGCAATTAGGGTTCTGGTTCTGGACTGTTATTTAAAAGCTTGTTTTTTTTTTTTTTTTTTTTTTTTTTGGTTGCTAAAGGACATTGACATTTGACACTTGACACTTGACACTCTCTTGCCTTGCATTTTGCATGTGTATGTCTTTTTTTTTTAGTGTTTATAATGATGACTTGGGAGGAATGTTAAGGTAGTGACTGATTGATGCACTGGCAAAATGAAATGGAACATGTTCTCTTTGGTTCAACCTTTTTAGTGGAACCAAAACATGCCGGTCTTTTAAGCTAATGTTCATTTCTGTTCTATTTTTAGAATGGGTTAAACATATAATGGAAGTTATATGCTATGTTCTGTCTTGTTCTAATGTGTCTACCAAACATTACCTAAGGGTCTGATTGGATCAAAGGAGGGGATGAGGTAGAAATTGTTTGGTTGAGAGGAGGGGAGGTAGTTCTTTTCTTGTTTGGTTCACAAGGAGAGGTGAGAAATTTTGGAAATCAATTTACTTATGTATGCTTATAATTTTAAATTTATTAACATAAATAAAGATATTTTGGATACTATATTAAAAATGTTTTAAAATCCATCCCCTCCCTTCAAATCCCCCCAATATTGGAGGTGAGAGGAGTTAAATTTGGGTTAGGAGGGATTTTGCTTCCCTCCCCTCTCCTAAAAATTGAACCAAACAAGAAAAGTTTTTAAAAATCTCCCCCCTCCATTCTCCTCCAACCAAACATTATGTAAGTGTCTTGAGTTCTTTATATTTAAAAAATTTATGAATTATAACAAACCCTTACAGTAGCAGCTGATTGCAAATTAGTATTAACTTGTGGATAAGTTACCTGCATATTAGTACCATGCTTGTGCATTTTAGATTTTGGTCCTTCTTTGGTTCTGGATATAGACACAGTTTCCTGCTAATAAACAGTATTCAGTTTTTTATACTAATTGTAACCTTCAGAAATGAAACAATTATGGATTAAACAGTTGTCAAGAAGCTCTATTGTTCCAGCTGCTATCTTGATTTTAGAAATGAAATTAGAGTAGGTCCAGCGTCCAGGTGACAAAGTATTACTTATCCTATGTTTGCCAAGGAATGTTGGTCATCTTTGTATATGTAAAGTCAATGGGGTTTACAAATCTAATAGTGATAGAACTGATAGATTTAAACCAGTAAATGATAGAGATGGAGGCTAGGAATTGAGACAAGTTCTTGGTTACGACCCATTTTCCTTTATTGGTGGTTATTATGGAGTAAAAAAAGTCATTTCATCTTGTAACCAATTGGTACTGTCTTGAATGTATATTTTTGTGATTTCAACATAGTGCAATTTTATGGCATATAGGGGGTTCTGAACAGGATTTTTCTGCTATGGGTAATTGAGCATGCATCATGATTTGTGTTGTGTGAGACCCATTATAAGGCACATGACAGAAGCATTGCCTCCCTGCGTGGTAATGTATGTGGGTTTGTAGAATTAAACACTGAAATAGATCAAATAGTTACTGTCTAATCCTGTTGCATAATTACAGTGTTACTGTTTGCTAGTAGCTTGTTATGCATTTGAAACAGGATTTTATAATTATACTTCACTTTTGACATGTCATCATATATGTAATTAGGTGGTTGAGAGTGGAGGCAAGAACATAGAGGTTGCTGTGATGACTAAGGAGCATGGTCTGCGTCAACTGGAAGAAGCTGAAATTGATGCCATCGTAGCTGAGATTGAAGCAGAGAAAGCAGCTGCTGAGGCTGCTAAAAAAGCCCCTCCCAGGGAGACATGATTTTCTGTTGTTTTACGAGAGCGTTGTTCTTGCTAGGTGTTGGCTGTTCTCACTGAAGCTAAAATTGATCCCATTGTGTCTGGGATTGAAACACAGAAAACGGCTGCAAAGAATACCCTGTTTAAGGAGACATGATTTGTTACTTTTGTTTAGCTCGTGAATTGTTCTTGCTAGATGTTGGCCTAACTTAAAATGACTGTTTTATTGTTTCTGGGTACTGCCATATAGTATTGGTCAAATTAATTGCATGTCATTATTATTCAAGTTCAAATTGAGTCGGGCGATACAATGCATTTTCATTTGCAAGAACTAGTTCTTTATGCTGGCCAATACGACTATGGTTATGAAATGTATTTTTATACTTTAAAAGAAAGTTTATGGCGTGTCTGGAGCGAGGTAGGAAATATTGAAATTTGAATTGGAAGGTAAGTGGAAGCGTAAGAGAGTATAATTTCAGTGAAAAGAAGGTGATAAGAAATAGTCACAAGAAGATTCTGATGCATCCAGTTTGTTTGTTCGTAGATGATATGCCAAAGCTAGTCCTGGGTGATTCTGCCAGGGTAGATCAAATTTTTGCAAATTTGATCAACAACTCAATTAAGTTTACTATATTTAAGTCAAACCTATTTTTTATATAAATTTTTCAATACGATAGTGGTGGTGGAACAAAAAACTACTGTGATTAGTATAATTATGTGAACTTTACAGGCTTCAGCAAAAATTTCTTGCAAAAGTTCTTAATTAGTTATCGTTCGTTAAATATGACTTCCATATTCACCACTATAGTTGTCTTATAATAAAGTTCAGTTAGAAGATGATAAAAGGCTTTTTTAAGGCATGAATTATGTTCTTTTTTGTGGGAGGATTATGATAACATCTATTTAAGTTGGGTTTAGGGTTTATTGAGCCATGTTCGTTTGAATTAATTTAAAAAATCTTATGTCCTTTTATTTAAATAAATTGAATTAATGTGTGCTAGTTCGAATTATTCAATCATAGGAGGGTAAAAACTAGCTGGTTTATTGTTTTCGAGGAAACTTGTGTTCATATAAGCGGTCATTAGCATTCTTTTAAGAATTTCAAAGATTAAACAAATGGTTCAACTACTATGGATTAATAAAGCACAGAAACTCCGAAGACTAATCTCGACTCTTTCAAATGGTCTGCAGCGGGTCACATTATTATGAGACGATGGTGTGAAAACCCAAATTCTCGCAGTTATGATACAACTTTTCCCATAGAGCAAAAGAAATCGCGGTGTTCACAAAAGACCAAAGCAAAGCAACATGAAAACCATGCAAAGAGGACTTCTAAAAGAGATAACAAGGTTTAATTATCTTTTTAGTGCTTATAGTTGCACCATCATAAACTTGGGACTCTCCTGTTCTTTGTTGGGTTAGAAGTGAGGACTTACATAAACTTTTTGCATACAATAAATGGTCGTGTTGTCTTTTGTTGATTATGCAAAAGCTAATATCAACATTGGTGGGGGAATGCAAATTTCTTGGACCTCCCGAACCAAAAAATACTTGATTTTCCCTTAGATCATATTATATATAATATCTTTAATATGCTTGATCATGGAATTTTTTACTATTATAAAACTTTTTTAAAAAAAATTCTAAAACAAACCTTCCAAATTTATTTACAGAATTAGAATGGATTACTGTAGCTGTTTAGAATTCGATTTTTCAAAAATTGAATTTTGAACGGTATATTTTGTTTTTTTTTACGTAAAAATTATTTTATTAATTATATAAATTTATATTAAATAATTTATAATTATAAAAATTAATATATTAATAATTTATAATATTAATAATTTATACTTTTATAAAGTAATAAATTTAATAATTTATAATTTTAATAAATTATATTTTAATAAGCTATAAATTTAATAAGCTATAATTTTATAAATTTTAATTTTAATAAGTTATAATATTAATAATTTTAATTTTAATAAGTTATAAATGAAAAGTAATACTATTATGTTTATAAAATTTGTATTTTTATGTAAATTTTTGTAAGTTAGAAGATGAAAAATAATATTGTTATAAGTTAAATAAAAATGAGAATAATTTTATGTTTATATAATTTATTTTTTTAATAGAGTTGATAAAATTTAATAAGTTAGTTAATATTAAATATATTTTTTAATATTAAAATTTAAACAATGATATTTACCAAACTTAAAGTTCATTACAACAACAAAAATCAATGGTTGCGAGACTAAATGCATGACCAATATTTGGACATGTCTTCTTGGTGTAACTTTCGCAATCCGAAAGTTTCCGATCTTGCGACCTATTAGACATCCTTTTAAAGATCTCATCAATTAAGGAATGTCCGGATACTAGACTAATTCTTAATTAATGGTTTTGAAAATAGGTTCTTGGAGTCGCCACCAATGTTTTACTCAACATTGGAAAAAGAAAAGGTTTTTAAAAATTCAATAATGGCCTTGATAACTAGAATTGGGTTCGGGGGTCGGTTACGTGTAGGGAAGGTATTAAACACCCCTACAGCGCCCTCAATCGATACCCTATGATGAAGTTAATGTGATAAGAAATAATAAATTAAATATTAGATCCCCTTTATGAATTACTATTTACATGCTTGAAATTTAAATTACACGGTTGACCCTAAAACGTCTACATGATTGCTTTTCTTATAATAATGTATATTAAAAAATAAGAAATAAAAGAGAGAGAAGAAGATTAAATGAAATACCTCGTGACAAGCTTTGTTAGATCTTCAGGTATGGAAAATCTAGGTACTTTGTGGCAACCTTTCACACTATAATTGCCTCACAATACTCAAGAAATACAATAGGAGAGAGAGAGAGAAAGAAATTTCGAGCTCTAAAGAGTCCTGGATGAAATTTTTGGAGTCCTAAGAACTGTGCCCAAGCTGTCTATTTATAGGCATCTGAAGGGTTTCCAGAACGGCCCGTTCCAAAACCGGAACGGCCCGTTCTGGATCCGAACGTTGTGTGTTAATTTTGTAACTGGAACAACCCGTTCTTAAATTGGAACGACACGTTCCAGAGATAAGATTAACACATAATTGGCTAGGTTGGAACGACCGTACCAAACAAGGATTTTTAGGACTTTTTAATAACTTGGAACGACCCATTCCAGTGTAGGTTTTGACCCTTTTTTAGGAGTTTGGAACGACTCGTTCCAATTTAGGAACAACCCGTTCCAAACTAGGGTTTTAGGCCCTTTTAGGAACTTGGAACGGGTCGTTCCAAATTGGGAACGGCCCGTTCTAGTTTTGCAACAGCCCGTTCCAGGCTTCTAAAACCATCTTGTTTGGGCTTTTAGGCCTCCTGATGTCTTGTCTTGTTATTTCCATGCTTCGGGAGCTCCTTTCATTGATAATAGACGTCCATTTCATTGCTTGTATGCCCCCGGACGAAATTGGGTATCTACAATAACCAGGGATGTGACAATAGGAATAATTTTTTTACACGATTATGTTGTTCTCTAATGTCTATCTCTATTCTAATCCTGCTGGACTTGAGCCGACCCTTGGAAGTTCGTTTGATTTTAGGATTTGGCCACAAAGTTAGGCCAGTTAAAGTAGGCCAATAATCTTCGTGTCAGAGCTCTCCAAATTTTCCTTCGTATACCTTTGAGACTTGTTGTAAGGTATATATGGGATATATGCAGCTTTTGAAGTCGTGGTGTGCATGTAAGAATGAAGCAAGTACATGTGAGCAAGCAAGGGATATGAAATTTCTAGAACTTGCCACAATCACACCACATCTCATCTAGCCTTACTGTAAATCTCCCAGCGGGTCAAACTTCTCCCGGATGTTATGTTTCTTCCACTAAAAATCTAGTGCTTGATCTGTCAAAGGTGATGACTCTATGAGTGTTTGCCTTTGACTGTGCATCTTGAATAGTTTTAGTTGCAATCTACGAGTAGACATGTCCAACATTAATCATTGCATTCACCTCCCTACCTCTCTCAACGAAGAATTTGTTGCAACAAGTGTATGTCTCCATTATCATAGAACAAATTGGAAGGTTTCTTGTTTTCTTCAAGACTGAATTAATAGACTCTGCTAGGTTTGTTGTCATGTGTCCCCAGCATCGTCTATTCTCTCATGCCAATGTCCATTTTTCCCTTGGGATGTTGTCCAACCATTGTGTTGCTTCATCATTATTATCTCGTACTATGTTGTAATAGTAAAAGAATCTAGGTTTAGTCATTCCATTGCTGAAAAAAAATTATTAATTAAATTATGAAAACTAAGTAAGAAAGTTTATAAAATATTAATGATAATGAACAATATAGGAAAAAATAAAATTACCCATGTTGATGACATCCTTCTTCAGTGCTGCATTTTTGAATCGTCGCATGAAGTCCTATGCAATATGTTTAATGCAATAGACATGGACATAATTGTTTTCTATCCAACCACTTCCATTTATGGAGTATGCACTTCTAATAGCCTCGTGACAATCTAAAATGAGGCACAACTTGTCTTGCGGTGTAACATATCGCCTTAAGTTTTTAAGGAAAAAGAACCATGCATCGCTTGTTTCACCTTCAACAACAGCAAACACAATGAGAATTATGTTGTTGTATCTATCTTGCGCAATTGCAACCAATAGCGTCCCTTTGTATTTACCGTATAAAAATGTTCCATCCACTCGAACAATTGATTTACAGAAGACAAAACCATCAACGCATGGTTTGAAGGTCCAAAATAACCTTTTGAAGAAAACACTTGATGGCATCATTGCTTGCATTGATGGAGAAATGTGATCAATGAGAAGGAAGCCTTGACTCCTTGGATCAAAGCTCTTTAAGGGACGTCTTTGATGGAGGAAATGGACGAAAATGGAGGTTGAGTAGAAGGTGTTTGATGGAATGCTTGAGAGGTACTCTAAGGTTTGGCTCACTCCAAGGTACATGAAGGCCATTCCTAGGGTTCTTACTCAAGGTGGAGATAGGTAGGGTTCTTGGCTAAAAATGGCCAAGAGAGACTAAGGAAAATATAAAGGCACAAAAGACTCACTCTATATTAATTTCCAAAGTATTTACAAGGAGGCTAGCCTAGGGTATTTATAGAAGGGAGGATGCATTTAGGGTTACATTTGAGAGTGCATGGCCAAGTAATGCAATCCAAATGCACTTCAAATGAAACCTAAATTAACCCTAGATGTTACTTGGTGGCCAAGGATGGAATCTTTGGGTTTGGTTAAGCTACATCTAGGTGCATGATAAGACCATGCAACCTAGGTGCCTCCACTTGGGCCTAAGCCTTGCCAAGTCCAAAAATAAATCCAATGCCACCAAAAAAACATGTCTAGGCCTAGTTTCCAACCTTAATAAAATACCCTAGCTATAAAATAAAATCCTATAATCTAAGACACCCTATAATACAAGGGTAAAATGGGAAATACAAGTAAAAATAAATCATATGACTAAGACACCCCAAAATACAAGAGTAAAATAGGAAATACAAGAAAAATAAATCCTATGTCTAAGGTACCCAAAATACAAGGGTAAAATAGGAAATTAAAGACAAGGGCAAAAATAGGAATAAATCCTATACTAATAAAAACTTAGGAGTTAAGGCCCGAAAGTAGTCCCACTCCTTTCATGGTTTTTAAAACTAACTCATTCCTCTTGGCTCCTTCAATATATCACCTCTTGGTCTTCTTGGCCTTAGTGTGATTCCATCAACACTCCCCTCGTCCAACTAGCCACCTTGGTATGTCAGTTACGTATTTAGTTTCTAGATGAAGTCCGTAACATACATTTGCATTGCTTACAACATACCTGGTAACTTATTGCATGACTCTTTCTAGTTTTCAAAGATGTTTTCAATGGCATGTTGCTTCCCCAACCATCCCTTTCTATAGTTGATTGTGTAACCCCCATCCTGGACTTGATGTGGGCTATGATGGTTGAGATGGGTGTGGATGGATCAACCTCAATAATTTCATGAATGGTTTGAGAAATCATTTGTGATCCCAATTTATTATAATCTTGTGAGATGAGTGGGGAAACACATGTGTGGGGGCCTTCAAGGGTCATGATTTTCTAGTGTTGCTCTCTTGTGCGAATTATAGCATGACATCTTTGAGCATAATCGTGATGAACGCATTTCATGACAAGCCTAGTTGTGCTTGACAACTTAACCTTGTAAGTGTAGTGATTCACAATGTGAAATTTGTTTATAGCGTCTTGCACTTGTTCTTTTATCTGGAAGCGTTGGCCAACAAAGAGTGTTCCAGGTGGATACACAATCATTTCAAGTTCAAGGACATGACTATACTTAGGGTTATCTTGTTGGAATTGATTGGGGAAGTCTAAAAAATGTGTAGGTGGGTTGTACTTAGGGTTATCTTGCTAAAAGGATCAAAGATATTTTCTGTTGGGAGACCAACAACAACATGTTCTTCAATGGTGTTTTGTACATTTGGTTGAAAGGGAGAGGATATAGCTTGTTCAAATGGCTAGGAGGGTATTTCATTAAGGTCCATGAATGAACTAGATAAAAGTTGTGTGTATGACTAAATGTCGTATTCGAAGGGGATATCATATGAAGGACCAGATGGGTTTGTGTTTTGGTAAGTTTGATAAATTTCATAAGGTGAAGGTGAAGGTGAAAGTTGTGGTGGATGTGATTCATTTGTGGTAAAGGTAGCATATAATTCAATACCTGATTGGAGTTGATTAGAATCGTGAACATTGAAAAGTGCCTCAATGTCTTCGTCATCAGTCAACTCAACATAGGTGTAGTTACTAACCCTTAGGCCAAGTCTAATAGGGTAGCGAAAGTGTATGATAACAACCCTTTCATTATCGTATCGATGTAGCTTTGTGTGGATAACTCTCTAAACAAACCTCACAATGATGTTGTGGGGTAAAAAACTATGTTTGACCACATTCAAGCTAATCAGGTAAATGTTCATAACACAATTTCAAATTATTTATTGTTTTCTTTTGTTTTACATATTATCTTAATTAACAAAGTTATTTTTTTATAGTTTTTATGGCCCCATATCAAGACTTGCAACTCTCAATATCCATGGAAGCTTATAGAGATGTACAATGTGGACTTCATGTACTGCCATCCTTTGCTTTGCAATTGTTGAATGACATCAAACAGAGTCAAATTACAGTTTAGGCTCTTCCAAGAAGTCCCTTCTCCACCTAACAATTTGGACGATCTCCACGCAATTGACATGAGAGCAAGAAAGGATGAAAATTAGATCACAAGACATGCACAATCGATAGATGTGTGGAACAATAGATGTGAGCTGACATTAACAGCTCATTCAATGCAAGGCCCATTGTGTCACACACGAGAATACATGGAATGGTACTGCCAATTTCATCCATTTCCTATTTGTGCCACCACTACTACAAGATCCAAGTAGGAGCTATCCATAGTTATGGCCTACCACATCATTTGATACCGGTACATCTTCCACACAATCATATCACGAGACTACATCATTTCCTCCACCAAACATCACACCTGAAGCAAACATAATTGATAGAAGACATTCGTTTGCAACTACTTCAGAGGACTTTTTTACAAACTTATTTGGAGTTGATTTTACAACTCCATATTTAGCATAAAGTTACATGCAGTCTCTTTATCAACCGGATTTTGCAAATGAACCTGGTAGTTCCTCAAATGCTTTCCAACAAATAACCCTTCAAAATGACCCAAATTCAACACAACTTGATCCTAGATTCCAAGAGCAAGAACCACAACCACAACGAAGAAATTCACCATGTAACAGACGTCGCCCTCATTGTTAAACTAGCCACCATTATGGAGATAGTTAATATTTGTATGTAAAACATTGTAAAGCTTCCTTGCAAGTTATAATTTATTCAATTCAAAATTTTTAAATAGCAATCCACCTCATTCATTAGCGTAGTTCATTTTTGAAACATGTCTATATATACCGTAGCGTAGTTCACTAAGACATCAACTTAAATTTAATTAAATAAATACCTAAATATAATATTATCATATATTTAAATAAATATGTAAACATAATATTACATATAAATTTATTAAAATTATAACTTATTTTAAGTTATAACTTTTTCAAATTATAACTTATTTAAATTTTAACTTATTAAAATTTTAACTTATTCAAATTCTAACTTATTAAATTTTTAAATTATTTAAATTATAACTTATTAAAATTCTAACTTCATCAATTATACCTTATTTTATACAAATTTTATTTTACTTATAATAATAATATTTTATTTTAAAATTATATAATGAATAAAATATAATTTTGTATTTTTATAAAATAAAAAAGACCCATTTTTAAAATTATTAAAATTATAAATTATTAAATTTATTAAAAATATAAATTATTAAATTTATTAAAATTATAAATTATTAAATTTATTACTTTATAAAAGTATAAATTATTAATATATTAATTTTTATAGTCATAAATTATTTTATATATAAATTTATATAATTAATAAAATAATTTTTACGTAAAAATAAAATAAAATATACCGTTCGGAATTCGGTTTTCAGTGTTTCCAAAAACCGAATTCCGGTTACAGTAATCCATTCGAAATCCATTCTAATTCTGTAAATAAATTTGGGGGCTTTGTTTTGGGATTCTTTTTTAAAAAAATATTATATAATAATAAAAAATTCCTTGACCATGAGATGTGTTACAAAATAATAACAATCTTTCTTACTTTCATTCTTGCTAAGTAGAACTTTTTTTTTGGAGGAACATAGATGCTTTATTATACACACAACAAGTGATAGCTGAAGAATTAATGATTATATGTAGATGAAGAGTACTGGCTTGTGTGGTTGTTAGCACTTAACAACATATAAACTGTCTTACAAAGGTGTGGTGATTTGTGTGCATGTGATAAGTATCATTAATGATACATATTTGTAGAGAAGTGTTAAGTATCAATGCAATAAACATGCATACATATATGAGCTGAAGATTCAAGGAGTTCTCAAACCTGTACTCATTTTAGGCACGGAGGCACTGGTCTTGGCCGTCTTTGCATCGTCAGAACCTGTGGTGAGTATGACCGTTAATATGTAAAGTTTCACTAAAGTCAAGAATAATTACCATTCACAAAAACATTCTTAAAATTCATAGTAAACTGATTTATTTAAAAATCTGTTTGGGTCACCGAATTCTACAAATTGACTGGAATATATTTGAGTTGCCCTGGTTCTATTAGACTATTACTGTATTGCATTTTTTGTGACGCATTAGTCTCATATCCAATAATGAATAAATTTGTAACAAGTAATGGAAAACTGATTAAAGATCGCAATGAGGTACATCCAATGGTAATGATCACAGATTCTTAAAAGTAAAAAATAAAAAATAAAAAATGTGGACAAATAGGATAAACATTAAAAATAAGAAACTGGCCCATGTAGGTCTCGAACCTGAAAAAAAAAAAAGATAAAAAGACACACCTCTATTTTTATTTATTTATTTTATAAACACACTCCTTTTTTTATATAAAAATAATAATATTAAATTCCTAAATTATCCTTAATATTTTTTCTAACTTTTAATTTTTTAGATTTACACCTCTATTTTTCTTTATTTTTATGTACACTCCTTTCTTCTTTGGCACTTTCTTCTCCGCACTTCCCTATCTCCCTTCTATCCTTTTACATTTTTGCATTATCCTTTTCATTTTTTTTATTTTGTTATAAGCTGTAAATGAGTTTAGTGTCGAAGGGAAAGGTGTCAGGCTATATGCATTTTTTTCTTCAAGTAATTCTTCTCACTATCTCCGCCTTCCTCTACATTCTTTTGTTCTTGTTATTTTTAGCTTACTATCGCCTTTAGCTCACTCTTTCTCTATTTTGTCAACATCTCTCTCTTTCCATCTCTACATTTCCTTTAAGATAAAGAAGTAATAAAGTGATATTCTATCAAAAAGTTCACTTAATTGCCTTCTATAGAGCTAGCAAAGCCTTCAAACTTTGATATGGTGTTGTTTTGAAGATCTTCACTTGACCAATTTGGAACCAATAGGCTCATCACAAAATACGAACCACAACCTATTAATGGCGACTATGGAATCTCTTGCAATGTTCCAAACACTAACAATGCGATAGCATTGATAAAATATGATTATATTGATTGTAAAAGATGAAAAATTAAGAACAAAAAATGAAAAAGAATGAAATCATCAAAGAGTGAATAGAATGATGAAAAAGGAGAAGGAGAAAGAGAAGAAGAAGAAAGATGATAAAAGAAGCAAATGAATGAAAAATAATTTTAAAAGTAAAACTTAAAATAAAAATTTAATTAAAAGAATATTTTAAAAATTTTATTTTATAAAAAAATATTAGAGTGTATTTATAAAAGATAGGAGGTTTATATATCATATGCCAAAGATAAACAAATAGCATAAAGTCATAAACATTATGGACCAGGCCCACCAGGTCTTCAGCCCGTAAACAAAACCAGATAGAAAGGTAAACAAATAAAAATAATATCAAAAGTAGTATTGTTTGGCCCATGCAGGTCTCGAACCTGCGACCTTCGCGTTATTAGCACGACGCTCTAACCAACTGAGCTAATAGGCCACTTGTACCCTAGGGTTATCATTAATACAATTTATCATATTTTCAAACACACGAAACTGAACCATTGTAAATTGTTTTGAATCAAACTCGCGAGAAAGCGGTGGAAGAAGGGGAACTTACTCAGAATGACATACACCATGAAAGAAGATCACGAGGTACTTTTTCTGTTTTTCCCTTAACCCCTTTGACAAATTCTGTTAACTTTCATCTTTGAATTTTGAAAAGAAGGGAAAAAAAAAAAATCTATTTGGTGGCATCACCCTTCTCCTTTATTATTATTGTTTTTAGTTGTTAATTGTTTCTGCATCGTCACGGTTATATTTCTGATTATTGGAATCTGCTTGGAACGTGTTTCGAAATAAATGGGTCAGATTCTGTTGATTTATCGTCACAAGTTGTAATTTTTCGTCTCTTTCTCACAGATAACTAAGAGAGAACTTTGTTACTTTGCTTTGTTAAATTAGGTTTATGCATTTTAGTGACAGGGTATCATTAACTAATCATGTTATTTTTTTGTCTTGGTAAATCCCACTGACTAGAAAACCCTGAAGTATCGTAGAGCTTACATCCAAAACATCATAATGTGCCTATGAGGGTTTTGATTGAAATTCGTTGATATTATGGTTATGGGTTCAATTCAGGCTATTAGTATTGAAGATTAAGCTAGTCTTGTGATATGTATAGAAATAGTTCTAGGTGCTACCAGAACACGAAGAACCAATTAGAACGTGGAATCTTGAGAAAAGAAGAGTTTGAATTCCTTATTGATGATAGAGAGAAGAATACAGAGAGTTTACAAGTTTTCTTTTTTCTGTCGAGAATTCTAACAACAACTTCCTATTTATAATATTCTAACAGTTGAAACTAACTTCTAAATTGACAACTTAACAGACCCTCAATTAACTACAGCTGTTAACATCTTATTCAATTATTTCATAACAATGCCCTTCCCTTGGAAACATTCTTGTCCTCAAGGATGAAATAATGGAAACTTCTTCTTCAAATCATAAAATTCCCACGTGGCATCTTCTGGAAGTTGATGCTTCCATTTAACAAGTATCTTAGTCACTGCAATACCATTTCTTTTCACTATCATCCGATCTAGTATTGTTTCAGGCTCCCTTTCAGCAAAAGCAGCATCAGCTTCATATGGAAGTTTATTGGAATTATTGCATTTCCCACATGTTTTTTAAGCTGGGAAATATGGAAAACATTATGCACTTTAGACTGAACTGGAAGTTCAATTTTGTAAGCTACTGCACCCACACGATCCAGAATTTTGTAGGGACCAAAGAACTTAGGACTGAGTTTCATATTTCCCCTTTGGGCCACTGAAATCTGTCTATAAGGATGTAGTTTGACATAAATTAGATCTCCTATCTGATATTGTCTGTCCTTCCTTGGGCTCTTCTTAAATGAAACTTAAGTAACTTCAGCATCTCTTCTCTTTTTGCCAAGCTTCTGTCTACTAATTCAATCCCGGACTCTCCTGGAAAATATGGAAGATATGCTGGAGCAGGTTGCCCGTATACAATCTCATAAGGATACTCTAGCGGAGCAGACCACAAACCCCATAGAATAATTAAGTGAAGGCAGAGAAGTAGCGTAGAAGAAAGGTTGTTAGAAGGATAGATATTCCAGCACAGCTCCACTCCCACGAACAAAATCAAACGCAGCAATGTTGGGTAATGCGTTCTCCACAATAAGTAAGGTAAGCTATAGAAGTACCATGAATAGAACTGGTAATGCAATGACCGAGCAAATAAAATGCCAATGAAGTTCCCGACAAACATAGTTGTCACAATATGTTCTTTAGTAAGGACCTTGAGGGATGATGAACTGCTCTTGCCAACCTTCTTAGAAAAAGTGGAAGAGAAGAAAAGCGCAAACCTCAGTCTCATAAAGACATATCTAGAATGCAGAAAGTTGCATAGCCCTCCTTCATGTTTGCACCAACTATAATGCGCAAATGCAGCAAGTGATAGGAGGTGGGCAGCCAACAAAAAGATTGCAAATCCCTTGGACACAAATACTAGTTCAGGGATGAATTTGAAGTTAACATACCAGAAATGGATGAAGACACGACCATGATTAAAGGCACCTGATATGTATGCAACTGATCGAATGCCAGATTTATTTGCCTCAGAATTCTTCCCGAAAGGAATAACAGCTTTCTCTGTCAATCCTGGTTTTGATCCCAATAGCCCTTTCTGTTTGTTCAATGATAACGACGACACCACGAAACTTGGTGCATTAGCAGCTTCATACATCCGAGCTAACGTGAATGCCTTTTGTACCGTAGTGGGTTGGAACATGCGCACCAACATCTGGACATCTTTCTTTAATCCACCTAAAAAACAACTCAAAGTATATTGTTCTGACAAATTCAGTTTATTAATAATGGCATCGAACTCTTCATGATACTCTCCCATCGACTTAGTCTGTCGAAGTTTCATCAACTCTGCCATAGGATCAACACACACATCTCCAAACTTGTCTCTCACCAACCTACTATAAGCATTCCAAGACAGTAAAGAAAAATTCGTAGTTTTTGCAAGAGCTGTGTGCCATTGTAAAGCACGTCCTTCTAAGTGAATTATTGCTAATTGTACACGACTTTCATCAGGTGTTCGGTCAATTAAAAAGAAATTATCACACTGATAAATCCATTGGTCCACATTCTCACCATTAAACCGAGGAAAGTCAATTCTTGCCAATCTTGTACCACAAGAATACGCAGAATTACGATGCTCACCGCGGTTAGGGGTTGAATTCAATTCCCCAAGGGCAGATTGTTTCACTATCTCTTGTATCGTATCCTTTAATGACTCACTCAGAGTGCGTTGCATTGCACCCGCTAATTCTACCAACCGCGCTTCCAATCTTGTAGAAATGCGTTCTTCCAAATCTTTCATTGTCGTCGCATGACGTGTAGAGTTTGCCATGGAAACGTGCTCCGAGAAAGATCGAAAGTCTGATACCAATTGATATGTATAGAAATAGTTCTAGGTGCTACCAGAACACGAAGAACCAATTAGAACGTGGAATCTTGAGAAAAGAAGAGTTTGAATTCCTTATTGATGATAGAGAGAAGAATACAGAGAGTTTACAAGTTTTCTTTTTTCTGTCGAGAATTCTAACAACAACTTCCTATTTATAATATTCTAACAGTTGAAACTAACTTCTAAATTGACAACTTAACAGACCCTCAATTAACTACAGCTGTTAACATCTTATTCAATTATTTCATAACATCTTGAATGCTGATGATGTAGATCAACCTCACCAGTGAATCTCTTTTCTAGGGTTTTACACTTTTTGAAGTTAGTGGGGCTCCTTGTTAGAAGACCAGATGTGGCCATTTTTTGTCTGTTTTCTGATTGAGACTTGCATTGCTTTCTCCTTTCTATAAAGCTGTGGCTTTGATAATTCTATTGACATGTGAAGAAAACCTTGCACTCTTGTCCGCAACTACCCTAAATGACTCAAGAGACTTGTGTGAAACTGAGTGACTGTTTGATTGATTCTCATTCTTGTTTGCTGGATGATTTTACCTATTGTCTTAAGTGATTTTCTCAATATAAATCTATGTATATGAAGGCCAGATAGTGACTTACCTAGTCATTAACTGAACTTCATTGTGTGTTGATTTTTGTTTCCCATGCAAACCTATCTTTTTTGGCACATTGGGGTTTAATGGTGTAGTTTCACCATACTGCATACTCTATGGTAGTTAGTTTGGGTTTAAACTTTAAAGGAAAAAGAGAAATAGTGGGAGTAGTATAAATGAGTAAGTTAAGATGGAAGTGTGATCTCCAACATTATCAGTTGCAGATTGCGGAAAATGGCAGAAAGCCAATAATCTTCCACATCATATAGTGGATAGTGTCTCAGGAAAATAGTGGTTAGAATATGATATAGCGTGTGTGTGATATTAGCTCAAAAGTTCAATTTGTTGGAGACTCGAGCTCAAAAGTTCATTTTGTTGGAGAGTCAATAGAGATTACTAGAGGTTGTAGGTACATGCTATGAACATGATACCATAGCAGCCGCTATAGCGGATGGATCCATGATTGCGGACTAAATTTATTGGCCTAATTAATATTAATAATTAAATAGGCCAGGTCAGGCCTATAAAAAAATCCTATGATAGATAATATGTTAGACTTAGGCTTTAATTTTGCAGAACAGACTTAGCCTATATATTCAAAGCCTAACCTATCATGGCCTATTCCCATCCCTACGTGCAAAGAAGGCCTTTGGATACACTGATGAGGAAAATAGATCACATGGTTTTTAGCCATGTAAAAAAGGGTAATGAAAAACCAACAAGAACATTGAAGAAAATTATTAAATGGGATTTCATGGTAAATTATATCTCCTAGAATTTGGTCTTTAACCAAGTCAAATGGTGTCATGTGACCAAATCTCACCTTGTGGGATAAGTTTATGGTTGTTGTTGTTTGTGAGGTTTTTTGGTGTACAAACTAGAAACATCAATATTAAAAATATTTCTTTTAATTGTATTCTTTGATGACTATCATTAATTACAAGGCATTGTTTGATTTCACATTTTATTCAATATCTCTTGTTTGAACATTGACAACAACTACATCATCTGATATTCAAATTTTCCTGCAGTTTATTGGTTTTTAGAAAACAATATCCTGTTTCCTTCTTCACTTGGGGCTTTCAATCTGTTCAGTTACTGTAAATGCGGTTATGTATATATTTTTCAAATCATTTATGTTAAAGAGTGAATTTGGTTTTCAGACAGAAGTTAAAAAGCAAGCTGCTGCCGATGTATTGTTTCATTATTCAAACTTTGCGATGGTGTGCATTGGATGCAAGGTTCGACCATGCGATCTGAGGTTCCATTTGATGAAGGTATGAGAACAATTTTTAATCTTTTCTTGTTAAGAATAGTACCATTTGTTTTCTTATTTGTAATGTGATGATTGTGTGTGACAGCTAAAAGGATTTTGTCTTGAGAACTAGCATGTCCATATTTTCATTGATCCATTCCTTTTATGATCTTTGATGGGTATCATAACAATTTTCAGGAGATTTCGGGTATGCCCACTTCTCTAAATAGGGAATCACCACAGAATGCAGCATCTCCTGATGCAATGGGTGAGTCGTCAAGCACAGGAACAGCAAGACTTGACCGAGCAGACAGTTTTCGTGCACTATAGTTAAGGGTGGACTGTGACCATTCATAGTAGTTGTTCGTGTCTTCATAAAATCACTTTTCTAATCATTTATGCAATGGTATAGATGTAGGCAGAATTATGTTTCCAACTACCATCTATCCAATGGCTCACAGATTGGTATTTATTATACCACAGACAGTCATTTCATTTTACATTTGCTGTAGTGGATCAATTTTTTTTCATGAGTAAGTAAATGCTGCTTACAGTGATTGTCTCGAGTGAAGATTTGTGTGTGACCGTATAGGAAATAAATAGGTTTAATTACTTTTTTGGTCTCTATAGAACACATTTTTTTCCAAATCAGTCTCTGCCTTTAGATTTTTGTCGAACACCGTTTATGAATAGTCAATGACATAACTATGTAAATGTTGACCCAATCCGTTTGATTATTGACTGTGTTGGAAAAGAGTTGGTGATGTGACATAATATGACTTGATCAGCGAAGCGTGAGTGTCAGTGTTATGGTGGGGCGGGCCTGAGGCACAATAATGGTGTAGATAGTGTTGCAGTGGTTTTGAGGTGGTCTTGCAGATTTTTGGGATCGACTGGTTTACCTTGCTGGTATATGTGTTATAAGATAGGATATTGTTGCGTTTTTGGAACTTCTGTTTTGGTTTAACAAATTAAGTTCTAATTAAAGGGAATATTATGTGTTCTCCTTTACTGGTTTAGTGTATTTTTTTATGAAAATTGTGTATGCTGGTGTGGTTGTGGTGCGCTGTGCTGTCGTGGGGGTGAATTGGTATTGGTGTGTCTTGTTATGGTTGTGGTGTGTCTTTCATCAATTGCGGAGTCTGCCAGGGTAGCAGCCTAGTTGCACTGGTAACTGGTGTTGGTGCTATGTACTACAAATATGTGCTTAAAAAAGGATAATGCAATGACAATATACCTTCTTAATATATATGCTTGAAGCATCTATAGTTGCTAGTTACGTTACTGACTATTTTGTTTATGTTGACTATGTTCACGTATCAGACTTATGTTTCTTCTTGAACTAGTGGGGCGATCAGACTTATGTTTCTTCTTGAACTAGTGGGGCGATCGTGAAATTGTAAATAATAGTTGAATATGGTGGACATGCTTGAGTCTGGTATGAGTTTTATTCATTGTCAAACACATGTTCCTAATAAATAGTCTCTCGTATAGTCATATATTAATTAACTAGTCTTTCATATCTCATATTTCGTGCTTAATTGTCTTTACGACTTGGCAAATGTACATAGAACTGTTTCAAATCATGATTTTGTCACCGACATGAATGAGAGGGGCGTACGGTAAAAACAAACACCATGTGAAGTTATGGTGTGTTTGGATTATTATTTGCACATGTCTCGAACTATGAGAAAGAATGGATTGAAAATGAAAATAGGTAAAAGATGATTCTGCAGCTATTTGAGACACTTTTATCAAGTGTTTAAAAAAAAAAAGTAATGTTCTGACTTAAGAGCTTTGAAATACAACACATTGAATGAAAGTATGACAACTAAGACAAATTTCCTGATACGAAAAATTTGTTAGACATGGTGAAATTGAAGCTTCTTATATGCAGTTGTGAACAAACATTGTCATTGTCACCATATCTAGACACCAATTTTTTTGCTACTGTTATAATATATATATATATATATATATATATATATATATATATATATATATATTTTCTTTCTTTTTCTTTCTTAAATGTGTTTTTTGATTTTTCAAGTATTTTAATTGTGGGATTTTGTTCTACAAGTTTTAATTGAGTAATTTTAGTTTCAAGTATTGTAATGTATGATTTTAGTTCTCTGACTTTTAATCGAACAATTTTAATTGCTTCAGCCTTCAGGTAACAATTGTATGATTTTAGTGTCTTTCATAATTGTTAATTTATTTAAATTACATATATTATAATTTTTAACTTTTGTATTAAATGATAACATATCTATATTTATTATTATTATATAAATACAATTTATATATAATATTAGTATTATAATATTTTTGATAAATTAGTATCAATAATATTATTAGTATATTTATAAATAAATTAATAATTACTTATGAATTAAATATTAATATTTTTTAAATAAATTATCAGTAATCTTAAAAGTAATTTTTTTTTGTTACAATACAAATTATTTTTCATAAATTTAAAATATAATTTATATTTAAAAATATTTATTTATACTAATTTTAAATATAATATATATATATATTCAAATATAATATTTAATTATATATATGTATATATATATATATAATTTAGTATAAATTTTAATTATATTATATATAATAAACATGTTTGTGCATGACTAATATTATTTAAAAGATTTGAGTTTAATTCACTTGTACCTACAATTTTTTTTTTTTAATATCCAGACGTTATTTGTTATTTATGTTTGGTGATATAATTTTTAAGAAAAATTATCTATCCTTTTTGTTTGTTTTTACACTAAACCAAAAAATTTCCCTTAAACTGGACTCCATGTGCATGCGGTGTACGGGTAAAAATATTTTATTTTTGTAATACTTTTAAAATTTTTATAATTTACATATTAATGTAAATTTATGAAAAAATATATTCATAACTTTTAGTTGTCTTTACAAGTCATTCATGTTAATATTAATAATCTATAGTATAATATCGATAATAATTATTAGTTTTTATGATAATTATTTTTATCAATATTTTAAAATTATAATAATTATTTTATTGTTCAACAAAGATTTTGTGTTAAATGAAGATATTTTATTAGTAAATGTTGTAGTGACATGTGTTATTTACGAATTGCGAATGTATGTTTAATTGGATTTATTTAGTTGTTTTGAATTTTTTAAAAAAAATATATTTTTTTTTTACTTAAATATATTTTTTTTAAATTAATTATTTGACAACAATGAATTTTTTGTTTTTTTTTAATTATTCTGTAAAGTCTAGATGTAAATTTTTATAATTTTTATTTTTAGAGTATTGTAAAAAGATTAATTTGTTAAAATATGGTCAGTATTAGTATTGAAGTAAGAATTTTCTTTTAACACCCATGTATTTTTAACAATTATAAATGTGAAAAATAATGCAATAGACTTGTATAAGAATATGTAAAGTATATGTTATTTTAAATTTATGAAAAATATTTGCACAAATTTTATTATCCATATAACTTATTTTTATGTTAATATCGAAAATAAATAGTATAGTTAAATTATTAATTTTTATAACAATGATATTTATTATTATTTTAACCTTATAATAATTATTTATAATAACTATTTACTATAATGATTATTTTAACTTAAAAATAAATATTAATTGTTACAAATATTTTATTGATAAAATGGTGCACTTTTGAATGTAGTTTGATATGACCAAATATTATAATGCATAAGTAACGTGATATTTATAATGCAATAGATAAGCAAAAGTAATAACCTAACTAATGTGCGGTATTATAAGTAGGAGGGGAAGCATTTAAGAAAATACATTTTAGGTTAAAATAAAATGTGAGAAAAGTGATAAAAAAAACCTTTGGTTTCTTAAGGTGATTGCAACTACTTTCAAAGCCTTCTTTTTATCCCTTATTACCGATTAAAAATCTGATATTATGTTTTTTCAAAAAAAAAAAAAAGACTTTGATAATTTTGTTGCTGAACATTTATTGGATGATTAAAATTAATCAATAAATAATCAGAAGATACATATAATGTTTTAAATTTGTGTTTTTGAAATAAAATAGAATCATTTGAAATAATAAAAGTATTGTTTTGAAAAAATAATAATAATAATATAAGATTGTTTATTGGATAAAATTAAATAAATTAATTTTTTTATTCTATTATTAATTATTTCTATACATTCTATTTTCAAACACAATCTAATATAAGTGTCTTATCAATCAATTAATTAATTTATCTTTTTTTAGCGATTTATCTTTTAATTTTATATTTTTTAATTCATTCATTTTTTTTTCATTTATTTATATAAGTTGATTTGTGTAAGACTATAATTTTTTTGTGAATTGTTATTAATTGTTGATTTTTATTAATATAATATTGTGATTAATTGTTTAATAGTGGTAAGACTCTAAGAATTAAGGAATTTTTATGAATTTTAGTTGTTTTGGAATTATTTTTAGCAGAGGATAGAGAATTTGATATTCAAGGTTTTTGAAGGTTGAGAATTTGAGATGTGGTGGAGGTGATTTCATGCGATGTTTTCTTGGATAGTTTTTCCTTCTTTGCAGTTGAGACTCAAGGTTTTGAAGGTTGAGAATTTGAGATGTGGTGGAGGTGGTTGCATGCGATATTTTCTTGGATAGTTTTTCCTTCTTCCTCCCTTGTATTTCTAGTTGATTCGGAGGTAAGGGAAGTTATAACTTGATTTTGGTGAATTGTTGAGTTGCATATACTTGATTTTCATTGAAATAGTGGTTGTGATGATGATTATAAAGTGGAAATCTTATGTTGGGTTGTAGTTGTTCTTGAACATGTTGAAGGGAATTTGGTGAATCTTGGCTTAGATAAATTGCATGTTGATTTTAATGTTGAATTTGAGTTTTTTTTGAAGTGTATATGTATGTGTTATTAAGTAGATTGGGAAAAAAAATACAATTTTGTCAAGTGAAAAATTCATCATCGCAACTTCATGGAGTTGAGAGTGATGCAAGTTAGAGGCCGAGATTGGTAGTGTCAGGCGAGAGTTAGAGGAGAGTTCTCTCACTTAATGACATCAAGTCCCAATTAAGTGGTGATGGGGTGATCAAGATAGAAGCTCTCTCTACCTAAACCCTAAACCTTAAACAACGTCGGACACTAGTGTTATGATGTTTGGCGTAAGTTAGGCAGAGACTCTCTACCTAAATGAGATTGGGAGTGGGTTTAGCAATGCCAGGCGTGGATAGTTTGGCGCCCAGCTTGGGTGAGTCACAGGCTCTCTACCTCAGTGATGTCGAACATAGGGAGAATGACATCAAACATGAGTTTCTAAATGAAAACTTGTTGTTTTGTTAACTAAGTGTTGAACATATGTTAGTAAATTGGATTGCTTACATGATTTAAGTTATTGTATGATTCTAGTTTTTTATACATTGGTCTAGGATGATGTATGTGGATATTTAAATTTTTAGAAAACTATAAGTTGATTGAGATTGGAGTTGTATGATGAGTTGTACCGAGAATAGTTTTGTTGTGAATGCTTAAAACATGTTGTTGAGCTATGTTGATTGACCCAGTTGTTGAAAACCCTTTCTTGAGAAGTTGACTTTTGAAGTGGAGTGTTGAGTCTCCTCTGAGATCTTAGTTGATGTCATATGAGGACTAGGTTGAGTTATATGTGTATAAAGTAACTAATATATAGATTCGTATCGGGGCAAGGTCAAACCATATTTGTACAAAGTGACCAAGATGAGTATGGTACAAGGTCGGGGCCAATATCCCTAACTAAGTACCAAAAGAAGAGCAGTATTTGGTAGGTAGTTGACGAGCTAATTTCATAATATGCTTAGTTATTCATACTAAGGCCATGATATGCTCACATTCATGTTGTCCTAATCTTGATAGAAATATTGAGCTTTCCTAGTCTAAGTGGAAAAATCTGAGAAAACATCTTATGTTGTAGATTTTTATCCAAATCTGTCGATCTAACAAGCCTAAAAAAATCACATTGTTAAATTGGTTCAATAGGGTTAAGCCACTTAGACTACTCACATGTGTTGTAAGAGATCTTTTAGTAGAGATGCATGGTAACACATTGTGTTGTTTTGTATTTAACATTGTGTAGTTAATATATGTTGACATGCTAAAATGTTGGGAAGTTGTTGTGTTGTGAAATAGTTTGTTGTAGACTATTAAGTTGATTACATATGTTGTGTTGAGGAATGGTAGTATTCATATGCTAAGTTGAGGTGTTGTTGTGTTAATAGTTTAGTTGTATCTTATCTCTATACTCGCTATGTTGTTTATGTAAGTTTATCCTTGCATATTTTATGTAGTTGGACTTTGATGACTATACTTATTATAGGCGTAAGACACGAATAGGGTGGAGGAAGACCATATTTTGGGACCCATGCTAGAGGATGGTTGTGTGGATTTGGCTACTCTTATGTAGATGTCCTCTCGACTATAGCTGTTGTTTGACCGACAATTAGGATTTTTATGCTTTTAGTTGGATTCATTGTAGTTGTGTATATTTTTTTTTTTGAAAAAGATAGATATGCTAGTGCATCACTATGTAGTCCAGAGATCCTAACTAGGTTAGCACCTCGGACCACACCATTCTTCTGCAGCATATCAAAAAGAACTAAAATATAAAAGAATGTAAAAGTACAAGTGGGGCGACCAAACCAAAACCCACGGTAAAATGAAAGTAAAGAAAAGGAAAAACAAATGTGTCATAGGCCGAAGCCAAAGTAACAAAAATACAATGTAACCTAGCAATGCCAATCGGTTGGCATGATCCAAAGAAATCACTTTGGATCCATTACTACTCCAAATCAAAACAAAAATATATACATTCTAAGAGGAGTTAGAGGCTTTGTCAGCCATTTTGGCAGCCTTTGCTGCAGACCTCAGCAAATAGGCATTAATTTGGGCATCACTAAATTCAGCAGTAGACTTGAGGCACCTGCCCTGAGGAGTGCTGTCCACCTCTGATTCAGCTGATTCAGTTGAGTGAACTACTGCACCAGCATTGTTGATCACAATTGCAGTAGCTGGTGATTTATGTACAGTTGCTGCATTATCCAGAATTGATGCCAAAGTCCAACTCTTTTGGTCCAGCAAGTCACCTTCCACAGCTATTGTAGCCTGAGCTTTTTTGACCCTTGCATTCCTTGGTTTAGCTAGTCTCCCTTTTTTGTGACTAGCTTTGTCATCTTCAATTGTAATCTTTGAAGTCACATTTACTGCCTTAGCAGCTGAATCAGCATCTGGTTGAGCGGCAGAAGCTGGTGTAGCAGTTGAAGCTAATGCCTTAGCAGCTGGTGCAACATTCTTCGTGGATAACTCTAAGGCTAAAACAGTTGCTGCATCATCTGCCTTGTTAATTGTGGCAGCACCGCCTGATTGAGATGGGCCAGCACCTGCTTTGGTGCCATCATTACCATGTACAGCAGCTGCTGCATTCGTCTCCAAACCTGCAGCTGCTGCATCACCTACTTGATTAGCATGATCATTAGACACACTCCCGGTTGCACCAGAACCATCAGCCATTGCAGAATTATCTACAACGTGTGCTGCTGCATTCGTCATGGTTGCATTTGGATCCAAACCTGCAGCTGCTGCATCACCTACTTGATCATGATCAGCAGACCCGCTCCCGGTTGCACCAGCCGTTGCAGAATTATCTTCTGCTACGTATGCGCCAGCCATTACAGCTGATTTACGTGGGTCCTTCTTTGAATTTTGGTTGTCTTGGTTACGTGCTTCAAATCCTGCATGTGGGCATGCAACTTCCTCATGTCTTATGCAATGACATTTAGTACAGAATAATGGTAGCCTATCAAATTCAAATGATACGTAAAACGCATAACCTTCCCTTTCAACCATCAGCTGCGTAGGAATCGTTTTTGAGAGGTCTACTTCAATCAAAACTCTCGCAAAATGGCCATAGGTCCGGTTCAACGTAGCCTTGTCTAAGGAGATTGGAGTTCCCACAGTTGAGGCAACAGCAAGAAGAATTCTTGGACTCCAATATTCTTGTGGAAGATCTAGTATACGTAGCCACACCTGAGCAAACGTGTTCCTGTAGGTTCTTGGTTGAAATCTAGCTTCCAAAGAGATAGCCTTAGCAGCCCCGGGTCTAGACTCCATGGACCAGCTGCAAGAACCATGCCAAGGTCATGATCATTCTTGAATTCAAGCTCAAAGAATCCCCTCCCTAGGGAGATGATAGACCAGCCAGCAAGATGACTCCACAACTTAGATAGTTTAGCTATTATCTCCACGGTCTTGAGTGGTTTTTGGCCTTTAGCCAAGAGGACACGCCCATGCAAATGTTTAGAGCATCTTGCAAGCCCCTCTTGGTAAGCATCTTCCGGGATCTTGATTGCAAGGGACTCTCCAGCAAGGTTTAGGAAGTGAGGTGAGGCATGGATTCACCGAAGAGGACACCACCTTTGCAAAGGAAGACTTTGAGAGGTTATTTTGGCTTGATGGCTGACCAAGGCATGGCCACGGACAACAAACCATATCTACCATGCCTAAGCATGGATGAGAAGGAAAATTCTTACTTTCTTGGAGAGGTTTAGCAAGTGAATTTTGTACAAGTAGTTGTAGTTATGTATATACATATAGGATCTATGTATGTTATAAATTCATTGAGGCGCATTTATGTTTTCAATTAGTTAATTTCATATATATATATATATATATATATATATAAATATATTTAAATTACTAAAAATTATTTGATATTTTATTTCATTAACTCAAATTAATATAAACAATGAATTTTTTGATACTGTTAGAGTAGACGGATCCTTTTATTCTAGGAGTAAGTCTACCTAGACTTATTCCATCTAATAACTCATGTTCTACATCAAATTTTAATAATCCAACCGTCGAATTTACAGTTTTTAATATATAAATCAAGTTTGCAAATTTAAAAAAAATAAAAATCATTTGATACTTTTTTTTTCATTAATTCAAATCAATGTATAAAATACTTGTATGATTATCCGTCAATTTGAATTAATAAAATAAAATATCAAATGGTTTTCAAATTTTAAAAAAACTTACAAATTTGATCTATGCATTAAAAACTTTAAATTTAACGATGAGATCGTTGACATTTGATGTAAAACATCAGTTATTGAAAGGAGTAAATCTAAATAAACTTATTCTTAGAGTAAACAAATCCTTTCTTTTATATATATATATATATATATATATATATAAACTATTTACATAATAATTTTAATTTTATGTTTTTTAGTACTTTAGTTGTTGAATTATAAATTACCAAATCGTTAAATTTATAACATTTATTTAAGAGCAATACATCGTAAAAAATCTTAATATTACAACTATTACAATTCTTTAGAATATATTACAGAGACCCTTCTCCGTAGATAGAATAGTTAATCATTTTTGAGTTGGAGTTAATTGATGAGAAATCTTAATATTACAACTATTACAATTCTTTAGAATATATTATAGAGACCCTTCTCCGTAGATAGAATAGTTAATCATTTTTGAGTCGGAGTTAATTGATGAGGCTAAATCTTTTTACGACTAGTCTTTTATAACTATAACCACTAAACTAAATTAGTGGTTTATCTTAATTTAGTATATAATTTCACATTAACAGTGTACATATTATAATTGTAACGACTCGCCTGACCGTCACACTGCAGAATAACACTATACAAAAGTAGAATATGCATACAAAAAGAATATATACATATATCCAACCTGAGGCTCAACAAGTCAAAGTATGTCTAATACTAACAAAATGCTACACCGAGGTAGCCTACACAAAATCAGCTCCAGCCATCACCTGTGGCATTGCTACTACTCTCCAGCCTATCCCTGCTCTGCTCCCATACACAGTATGATCATCGCAGTCCAAACCACATGGAAACATGCAAGGGTAAGCTAGTAAAAATAATCAACATATAGATATAGACAACTTACAACTTTAAAATAGAACAATAATTTCAACAATTCAACATTCAACACATAACAACACCCAACTGAATCACAGCTTCACAACATAACAACATATATACAACTCATATCAACATCAATTCAACTCATCAACAACTTTTGCATCGTCATGCAATTCAACTTGGAAATCTCCTACAACATGGGTGAGCAGTCTAAGTGGTTAGGTCCTACCGAACCGACAGCACATAACCTTTTTGGGTTTTCTAGGTAAACAACAAATTTGGATATCTATCCACAACTTCACGATTTTTCAGACTTTGCCACTTAAACAAGGAAGTATAGAACTATGTCAGGATAGAACAACTAGGTTTAGGCCTACCACGGCATTAGCTAGCTCAACTAAGCCATCTATGGGATGAGCCTACCGACTATCCTCCAAATACTACAACCCTCCGATACTCAGTTAGGAACTAAGTTCCAGACTTCTTACTTTACTCAAATTGGCCGCTTGTAATTGGTATAGCTTGACCTGGCCCCTATACCGTGGTCGCTTTGTACATGTGTGCCTCGACCTTACCCATACACGGGACCAACTAAGTCGTAGAGGAGAACAACACAACGTCCACTCCAAGGACAACTTCCCAAGGAGGGTTTTCAACAAATTGGGCTCTTAGAGCACCACAACTATCTCAATCCGCACAATGGGATGAGCAACTTCGAAAATATCTCCTCTAGTCCTAGTGATCAACAACTTATCATCATAACTGAATCAACTTTCAACTTAACAACATAGCTCAGCTCAACAACTTAACCAACACACAACTTTTCAACTCATCTTTTCAATTAACTTTCAACTTTACAACGTAGTCAACTCGACAGTTAACAACACACTTCAACAGCGTTTAACAACATGTTTTAGCAACAAAACAACTTATCCAAATTATACATACAATATTTCTTCACAATTATACAACTACAATTCAACACACAACTACATCTTCTCATCATATCACAATATTCAACATTTTCTTAGTCATATAATCAATCACATCACGCCCGACGCAAGTAAACTCGCGCCTGACCTGAACGCAACCCGAGAGCTCTAAAGATCTCCCACGCCCGGCATAGCATATCACACCGGGCGAGTTGGTAGGCACAGACTTCCAAGATTCTCCCAAGCCTGGCGTGCTAAACTTGCGCTCGGCACAAATTAGGCAGAGACCTCACCAGGGTCTCACGCTCGACGCGCTCATTCTGCGCCCGATGCCACCCTAGGCAAAGACCCTCAAGGATTCTCTACACCTGGTGCTCTTAGATCGCGCCCGACGCCATATCAGTAACTCAAAATTTTTGGCCACTATCTGATATCACGCCTGGCATGGTTCTCCCCACGCCCAGTGTGATTCATATAGAGACTTTTATTCCTAATCTCACATGGCGCAACCAACCTCCCATCTAGCATGATTGGACAATGGAGTTCCCTGATGAACGCACGCCCGACGCCAAGAACTACGCCTGGCGCGAATTCAAATAGCAACCTTCACAACTTCAAAAATTTCAACCAAAAACCTGAAAATTAGCCAACTCAAACACATGCAATTCATGAAATGAAATACATTTACATCATACAACTCAAAAACAAGCTTTATTTCAACATGCAACCATCAAACACATAAAAATCACCATTTTTCCCAATTTTCTCGAAACCCCGAAAATGAGAAATTCTTCAAATCAATTAATGATTCTCAACATTCTTACTTCAAATGAGTTCTTAAACTCCCATACAACAAATAAGTTTACAATCTAACTTCCCTTACCTTAGAGAAGTAGAATTCGAGCTTCGGGGAGAGGAAGAAGAAGAAGGAGAAGGTCCGCGCTTTTGACTAGAAATCCTCACCTCTACTCTTAACCTTCAGCAACAAAAGCACCACAAGGAAGTTTAGAAATTTGGAACAAGGAAAAGGAAGTGAGGAGAAAATGAGAGTGTTGAGGGGAAGGAGGAAGAAGAAGAGCTTGCGAGTCTTAAAACCTCTCTAACAACAAGATATTTCATCCTCGAAAATAGACTTGCTTGGGAATAAGGAAGGATACTGCTCTCTACACTACTGCTCAACTTCCCAAGTAGCCTCACCATTAGTTGCATTCCAAAGAACCTTCACTAAGCCAATAGACTTGCCCCTCAACTCCTTCAACTTGTACTCAAACACAACTACAGGCGACTTCTCATATGTCAAGTTCTCCTTTACCTGAACTTCATCCAACTCAACTACATGACTTGGGTCATGGACATACTTCCTCAATTGGGAAACATGAAACACATTGTGTAGGTTGGAAAGAAACGGTTGCAAAGCCAACTGATATGTGGCCGACCTACAAGATGGGTGATTTGATAAGGACCAACAAACCTAGGTGTTAATTTCTTAGCCCTAAACGCCCTTCCTACACCAGAGGTTGGGGTCACCTTTAGAAACACATGTTCCCCTTCAGCAAACTCTAAAGGCTTTCACCTTTTATCAGCATATGATTTCTGCCTACTCTGAGTAGTCTTCATTCTCTCCTGAATCAACTTTACTTTCTTAGTAGTCTGTAAGACTAACTCCGGCCCCACAACCACTATTTCACCATCTTGATACCAACACAGAGGAGTCTTACACCTCCTACCATACAGGGCTTCAAATGGTGCCATCCCAATACTAACATGAAAGCTATTGTTGTAAGTGAACTCCACCAATGGTAGGACTTCCTCCCAACTCCCCAAGTGGTCTAACACACAAGCCCTCAACAAATCCTCCAAGGACTGGATTGTCTTCTTTGATTGACCATCCGTCTGTGGATGATAAGCAGAACTCAACCTTAACTTCATGCCTAAGGGTCGATGTAGACTCTGCCAAAATTTGGAAGTGAACCTCGAATCTCTGTCTGAAATAATACTAGAAGGCACCTCGTGCAACCGTACTATTTCCCTCACATACAACTGCGTCAACTTCTCCAAGGACCATTTGATATTGACAAGCAAGAAATGCGCGCACTTGGTCAATCTATCAACAATAACCCAAATAGCATCACTATTCCTAGCTGACCTAGGCAACCCCACTATGAAATCCATAGTGATACTATTCCACGTCCACTCTGGAATCTCCATCATCTGTAACAAACCACCTAGTTTCTAGTACTCTACTTTTGCCTTCTGACAGGTCAGACAGGCCGCCACATATTCAACAATGTCTCTCTTCATACTAGACCACCAGAAAGTATTCTTGAGGTCTTGGTACATCTCAGTCATACCAGGATGTATACTAAGTCTACTCTTGTGGCCTTCCTTCAAAACAGCTTTCTTCAACTCAAAATCACGAGGTAGGCAAATTCTGCCCTTAAACCTCAAAATTCCATCTCCACCCAACTCAAAACCATCTGCCTTCTCGATACCCAACAACCCAAAAATTTTCACCAACTCAGGATCTTGCAACTATTTCAACCTAACTTGCTTCAAGAACTAACTAGTTATGGCAGTCATTCCACAACTAGATCTTGAGCTAACTCCACACAGAGATTCAAATCCCTGAATTCCTCCACCAGCTCTAACTCTTTTACCATCAAACCAGACATGTGGATGGATTTCCTACTAAGAGCATTCGCCACTACATTGGCCTTCCATGGGTGATACATCAACTGAAAGTCACAATCCTTCAGAAATTCCATCCACCGTCTCTGCCTCATGTTCAGCTCCTTTTGATCAAACAAGTACTTCAAACTCTTGTGGTCACTGAAGACGCTGAACCTAGCACCATAAAGATAGTGCCTCCATATTTTCAAGGCAAAAACAATTACTACCAACTCCAAGTCATGAATAGGATAATTCCTCTCATGGTTCTTCAGTTGCCTTGAAGCATATGCCACCACTCTCCTGTTCTGCATCAACACACACCCCAATCCCTGGTGAGAAGTATCACAATACACTTCAAAAGGCTCACCGGAATCAGGCAACACCAACACAAGAGAAGTAGTCAACCTCTTCTTTAATTCTTCAAAACTCTGCTCATATGCATCTGTCCAGATGAAAGGCTGATCCTTTCTAGTCAACTGGGTTAGAGGCATTACTATTTTGGAGAATCCCTCACTGAACCTCCTATAGTAAGCTACTAAACCCACAAAGCTCTGAATGTCCGTGACAGTTCTTGGATGCTCCCACTGCAACGCTGACTCCACCTTAGCCGGATCAACTGCAATTCCCTCTACTGAAATAACATGGCCCAAGAACTTCACCTCTTCCAACCAAAACTCACACTTTGACAACTTGGCGTACAATTGTTTCTTTTTCAAGATTTCCAACACCAACCTCAAGTGCTCCCCATGTTCCTCCGGGGTTCTTGAATAAATAAGGATGTCATCAATGAACACCACCACAAATTTATCCAAGAAAGGTCGGAAGATTCTGTTCATGTAATCCATGAACACTACCGGGGCATTAGTCACCCCAAACGGCATCACAACATACTCATAGTGACCATAACTAGTCCTGAAAGTAGTCTTAGGTATGTCACCCTCCTTCACCCTGATCTGGTGATATCCTGACCATAAGTCAATCTTCGAAAATACCGATACTCCCTTCAATTGATCCATCAAGTCATCTATCCAGGAAAGTGGATATTTGTTCTTAATGGTCAATTTGTTCAACTGTCAAAAATTAACACACAGTCGACTACCTCCATCCTTCTTCTTCATCAATAACACAAGAGCACCCCATAGAGATACACTCGGCTTCACCAACTACTTCTCTAACAACTCTTCCAACTGTCTCTTCAATTCAACCAACTCTACTGGGGCCATCCTATAGGGAGCAACCGACACTGGCCCTGCACCAGGAACCAAACCAATGCTAAACTCAATCTCCCTAGTAGGAGATAACCCAGGTACTTCATCCGGAAACACCTCCAAAAATTCCCTAATGACTTCTATGTCAGCAATAACCTTCTTGGTATCCACACTCATCACAACAAGCAGAATACAACACTTTGCTCCATTTCTCAACAACGTTTCAGCTTATTTGGCTGAAATTAACAACTCATCCTCCACCTAAGGAAAAACCAACTCCCCATTGGCACAATCTATAAGGATGTGATTGGCAGAAAACCAATTCATCCCTAAGATTATGTCAATATCCACTAAAGGCAAACAGATCAAGTTCACCCCATATTTCCTATCACCCATCTCTAAAGGATAACCAACACATATCTCAAAAGCAACAATAGAAGCAGAAGCGGGCGTAGACACAAGCAGTCTCAACCCCAAACCACGTACAGGCAAACCCAACTTTTCAGCACATGCATAGGAAATAAAAGAGTGGGAGGCTCCTGAATCAAACAAAATCATCACATCCTTACCAGTAGCTTTACCCTTCCCCTTCACTAGATCAGATGAAGTGGAAGCGTCGACTCCGGTCAAGGTGAACACCCCCCCAGTTGTAGTAGGTCTAACACCCCTTGGAGCACTCCTAGTCTGTCTGGCACCGGCAGGACAACTAGTCGACACGTGACCCATCTGGCCACCTAAAGCACCTGCTCTCGGTGTGAGGGCAATCCCAAATCAAGTGGGGTCCACCGCACCTATAATATTTGAGAGTGGCAGCTCCACTCTGACTTCCATCTCTAACTATGTCAGTAGGTTTCCTTGTGATAGGACCCCCTTGCTGTGAATGGGGCCTATCATAAGGCTTCCTTTGACCTCCACCTCTCTTGGACCTAGTTGGTCTCTCAACAGTCTTTTCCACCCGGTTTCCACCTTCCAACCGCTCAACAACTTTCGCCTTCTCAACTAAGGCCGGAAACTCAGTGATGGCCATAGGCACCACCACCCTCTTCAACTCCTGCTTCAAACCTTCAGCAAACTTTCTTGATGGAACTACTTGGAGAAGATTGATGTTTCTTAAAGTTGAACCATGCTAAGTCCCTTCTTCTCTTGAGGTTCTTCACGTTAATGGATGATTTGGATGAGTTCAAGCTTCAAAAGCTTAAAGATGCTTCCCAAGGTGGTTCGGTTTCTCTTGAATGAGAGAAACTTGAGGAACCAAGCACAAAGGAGAAGTTCCTTTGTGAAGCTTCTAGGAGAAAGAGATTCTCCACGAAATTGGACTCTTGAAATGAGAGAGAATTTCTGAATTCTAAGTCTCATTAATGTCAAAAGTGATTACAAGAGTAGAAATTACAAATATATAGAGGTAGGTAGCTTAAGGAGCAAGCTAACCTTAACCATGGTTCACTAGGAACCATGGTAAGGTTAGTTGACCTTCTAGGTGAGTTTAGAAACTTGTGGAGAAAGCTTCTCACTTAGCTTGCTTGGGAAGCAAGCTAAGGAGAAGCTTGTAGCACAAGCTTCTCATCTCCTTGAAGGTTAGAGAAGTAATTCGGTCAAAGAAAGGAGACTAGGCAAGGTGGGCGAATTTGGTCTCTTTTGGCTCCTTGAATTAATTTCAAAAATTTTTTGATTTGGTTTTGTTAGGTTCATCCAATGATGATGAAACCTAGCTAAATCAAATCTATGAAAAATTAGGAGCAAAATGAGTCCAATATGTAAAATTTTTCCTAGCCCAATTCTGGCCCAATTACTAGTCACACCCTCAAGCATTGCTAAATGCCACCCCTCTTTTCCTACTAAAAAAATAGAAAATGAATGTATCAACAAAGGAGGTTAAATGGAGTCAAACTCTCCAAGTAACCGACCCTAGAATCAATATACAATGACTAATAAAAGAAACTAAAGTGCCTCACAAATACAAAGGCAAAAATAAGCCTATACAAGAGAACTATGTACAAGATATTTACAACTAGAACTATGCCTTCTCTTCATGATAAAGTGGTCCAAATTGAAGAGTACCTTGGGCTTGGAAAGCCCACTGATCTTCAAGGTGTCCACTAGTCTTTAAGGTGGCCATAGCTCTAGAGATTGGGCCCTTGGCCCATGGTCCAGCATCCCATTCCTCTTGGTTCCTTCAATATATCACCTCTTGGATTCCTTGGCCTTGGCCATAGTCTATCATTTCTGCACTTCCAGGCTTTAGAGATAGCCTACGAATAAAAATGAGCCAAGTGCTCAAATCTCATCGCATAATCAGACACTATCAAACTTCCCTGGTGCAACCTCATAAACTCTGCCTCCTTGGCATGTCTCACACTCTCTGGGAAATACTTCTTGAGAAACACCCTCTTAAAGCACTCCCAATCAACAACCACTCCTCTGGTAACTAACATTTGATGAGTGCCCCTCCACCAATACTCAACTTCCCCAACCAGCATATAAATGGCAAAATCCAACCTCCTTTCTTAAGAACATCCCAGCACCGTAAATATTTTCTCCATCTCACAGATCCAGTGGTCATTCACCTCTGGGTCTGCATCACCTTTGAATTGTGGAGGATGGCACTTGCAGAACTCAGCCAAATCCTGACTCTCCTGTGACCCAAATGGTATTGTTGCACCAACTGTAGCTCTCTCAGCATCCATCCTTGCAAAGTAGGCATTCTGCTATTGCATAGCCATAGCCATCATCTACATGGCATGGGCTATCTACTCATTTGCTCTAGGCATCTTCTACAAAAGTAACAACTCATTCAACACACTACATCTAAACCACTCAACATAAATCAACACAACATCCAGCACAACATAGATTTCAATCACAATAAAAGCCTAAAGGGACCACCCCCACAGAGTTCCCACTAGACTCGAACTACTCTGATACCATAAAAGTGTAACGACCCGCCTGGGCGTCACACTGCAGAACAACACTACACAAAAGTAGAATATGCATACAAAAAGAATATATACATATATCTAGCCTGAGGCTCAACAAGTCAAAGTATGTCTAATACTAACAAAATGCTACACTGAGGTAGCCTACATAAAATCAGCTCCAGCCACCACCTGTGGCACTACTACTACTCTCCAGCCTATCTCTGCTCTGCTCCCATACACAGTATGATCATCGCAGTCCAAACCACATGGAAACATGCAAGGGTAAGCTAGTGAAAATAATCAACATATAGATATAGACAACTTACAACTTTAACAACAGAACAACAATTTCAACAATTCAAAGTTCAACACATAACAACACCCAACTAAATCACAGCTTCACAACACAACAACATATATACAACTCATATCAACATCAATTCAACTCATCAACAACTTTTGCATCGTCACGTAGTTCAACTCAGAGATCTCCTACAACATGGGTAAGTAGTTTAAGTGGCTAGGTTCTACCGAACCGACAACACAGAACCTTTTTGGGCTTGCTAGGTAAACATCAAATTTGGATATCAATCCACAACTTCACTATTTCTCAGACTTTACCACTTAAACAAGGAAGTATAGCACTATGTCAGGATAGAACAGCTGGGTTTAGGCCTACCACAACATTAGCTTGCTCAAATAAGCCATCTATGGGATGAGCCTACCGACTATCCTCCAAATACTACAACCCTCCGATACTTGGTTAGGAACTAAGTTTTCGACTTTGTACTTTACTCAAATTGGCCGCTTGTAATCGGTATAATCAAACACATCACACCTGGCCCAAGTAAACTCGCGCCCGACCTGAACCCAACCCGAGAGCTCTAAAGCTCTCCCACGCCCGGCGAGTTGGTAGGTAGAGACTTCCAAGAGTCTCCCAAGCCTGGCGTGCCAAACTCGTGCTCAGCGCAAATCAGGTAGAGACCTCACCAGGGTCTCACGCTCGACGCGCTCATTCTACGCCCGATGCTACCCCAGGTAGAGACCCCCAATGAGTCTCTACGCCTGGCGCACTCAAATCGTGCCCAACACCATATCAGTAACTCAAAATTTTTGGCCACTATCTGATATCACACCCGGCATGGTTCTCCCCACGCCCAGCGTGATTCATCCAGAGACTTCCATTCCTAATCTCGCTCGGTGCAACCAACCTCGCGCCCAGCATAATTGGACAATGGAGTTCCCTGATGAACACACACCCAACGCCAAGAACTATGCCCGATGCGAATTCAAACAGCAACCCTCACAACTTCAAAAATTTCAACCAAAAACCTGAAAATCAGCCAACTCAAGCACATGCAATCCATGAAATGAAATACATTTACATCATACGACTCAAAAACAAGCTTTATTTCAACATGCAACCATCAAACGCATCAAAATCAGCATTTTTTCTAATTTTCCCGAAACCCCGAAAATGAGAAATTCTTCAAATCAATCAATGATTCTTGACATTCTTACTTCAAATGAGTTCTTAAACTCCCATACAACAAATAAGTTTACAATCTAACTTTCCTTATCTTAGAGAAGTAGAATCCGAGCTTCGGGGAGAGAAAGAAGAAGAAGGAGAAGGTCCACACTTCTGACTAGAATTCCTCACCTCTACTCTTAACCTTCAACAACAAAAGCACCACAAGGAAGTTCAGAAATTTGAAACAAGGAAAAGAAAGTGAGGAGAAAATGAGAGTGTTGAGGGGAAGGAGGAAGAAGAAAAGTTTGCGGGTCTTTCAATAATTAAGGTAAAATAATTAATATTAAAAACATGTTATAATTTGTTAATATTTTTTTTATATAAAAATTTAATATCTCTAATTAAAAATAAGATTAATTTTTCAAGATACTATAATACATTTAAGATGATTTCTTTTAGTATATAATTTTTTTTTATATAAGCGAATGTTATAATTTTTTTTATTCATTAAAAATAATGTTATTTAATGATTATCCAAATGGATAATATGGCTTTTAAGAGAAAGTTGTGACAGTCACAAGGTCATATCTATAACTTCTAAAATAAATTTGTAATTATCATTTACTACTTATTATTTTATATACCAATAATTATTTACAAAATAAGAATGAATAAATAAAAGTTGTAACTCTAAGTAAAACTTTAACTATTATTTTAAAAAAAAATACTAAAGACGTAATAGGATGTATGACTTCGTTTGTGATTTTTTTTAATTGTATTTATTAAAACCATTATTTTATATATACTTTCAATTATTATTAATATTTTAATTTGTACAATGTATAAATTAAATATTTATTACATATAACTAAAATTTATAATAAATTATATATATAAATAAATATTATGTTTAAATATGTAATTATATTTAAAATGTGTATAAATAGATATTTTTAAATTTTAAATTATATTTTAATTTTATAATAAATAATTTATATTATAGTAAATATTATTTCTTTTATTAATAACTTATAATAAAATTATTAAAATTTAATTTATAAATGATTATAATAAATAAAATTAAATTAGATAAAAAAATTTAAAAAAATCTCCAAAATATCTTTCGTGAAAGAAAAAATCCTAAAAATACTCATGTACAAAATAGATATTTATGTTTAATATATAAAATAAATTAAAATTATCTATAATATCATTAATTAATTAATATTTTATTATAATCATGAAGTTCGAAAACTTGCCCCTTAACAATTATATTATTACTATGGAAGAGAAATTTATAACTAAAATCATGATATTTTTCTCGGTTCCAATAAAAATAATTAAAAATTTTATATTGCATGTAACTTTTTAAAAAAATATTTTTTATATCCATATTACAATTTCAATAAAAATTTATAAGAAATTCATACATTCTCTTGCATATGTATGTTAATCTGAAATTTATTAGACCAATTAATTATAAATAAGTTTTTATAGTATTTTTGGGATATATTTTTATTAAATTCAATAAATTATGTTTATGATTTGATGTCAACGGCTAATAAAAATGATTTTATTACAACATAAAAAATATTTACGCTCTTGGTGTATGTCCTATTGATGGAATCATGTCTAGGAGGGTAAGTGGTGACATCTTGAAAGAACCAAGAGGAATGGGTTAGACATGAAGGTTTGGGTCAGTCAAGATCTAGTGGGCCTGATGGGCTTGGAAGGCCCAAGTTGAGCTTCACATGGGCCATATCTTGAGATGTCCATTTTCTTATATTTTGTATATATTATATTAGTATAGATTTCATATCTTTTGGTCTTGTATTTTGGACCACAGAGTAGCATTATTGGGTCATGGGCTTATTGGGCCTAGTTTTGGGCTTCATGGGCCTTTGGGCTTTTGGTACCCAATATTGGGCTCATTTTCATTCTTGTAATTTTTCCTTTCTATTGTATTTGATTGGTCATTGTATTTAGGCCATTAGAATAGGAATTTAAGAGGAACAAGTATTAGGCATGAATCATAGAGTTGTAATTACATTTAAGGATAATTTGAGTTTCATTTGAGTCACATGTTTTGTGCCAAAGGTGGCTGCACATGTGAACACTTAAATAAACCCTAAATTACCTCTAAATGCAATTAAGATTCTAGAAAGGAAGGTTGCACATGGGATGGGCAAGTGGACGTCCAAATTTGAATTCAAATTTGGTGCCACTTATAGCACATGGAGTTGGCACCCATTTTCCTTGGATCCGTGGCCTTAAATACTCATTCCTTTCATTCTCGTAATCACTTTGATCATTCTATGAGATTTCTGAAAATTATTCAGCACTCTCTCCCTTCAAAGTCACCCTTGGCCGAACAAGTTCTTAGAGTATTCTTCTAGGAATTAGGTCAAACACTTGTGAGCAATCCTTTGCTCCCTTGGCTCAAGTGATTCCGGTTCCATTGTTCTTCTTCTTTCTCTCATATCCGTGGCTGGAATTTCATTCTAGCATCCTCAAGGAAGTGATCGGAGTTGTGCAACTCAAGAAGTAGAGAACATCCATCCTTTCCACTTGGAGTTGCCATCATTTTTGGTATCAAGAGCTTAGGTTCTTCACTTGAGGTTATGTGCTTCACTTTCACCAATTGAAATTGTTTTTTTGTGTTCTTGATTGTCTCATTTTTTGTTCTTACCGATTGGATCTAAATTTTCTACTCAAATTTGATAGATCCAAGTGAGTGATTGTATTTGTGTTCATTCCACAATCACTAGAAGTCTAGGATTCTACTTGTGCAGTTTTCTTTTTGATTGAGTCTTAATCTTGTTTTGATTCGGTCATTCTTTTGAGTCTTGCATGTGTTTTTCATTTTTGAATCCTATAATTGTCTAGAGTCATGTTTAGTCATTTTATTATCATTAATTCAAGATGTGCTTAGTCTAGTCTTTTGTTTGATTCATTTTCTACTTTAAAATTGCTTTGGCCGAGAGCTTCATAGTTGTGCTTTGCTTATGTGCTTTTCTCTTTGCAATTTTGAGTTCATATCCATCATTAGTTCATTGGTGGATTCTTAAAGTTAGGTTTCCATTGTGTCATTCTTGTTTGTGTTGTTTTGCTTCCAAGAAAATTTCCTTAAAACAAAATTGTGTTTCTATTGACTTGATTTTTGGCTAATGAAGTAGTTCAATTTTGGTGTATGTTTTGTGATTTTTGGAATCTGGAAAATTACTTGTTAAAACAGAGGAAAAACATAATCATATTGAAAAGAAATTTGAAAGAAAAAGTGAAGATAAACAAGTAAAAGTTAGATAAGAATATGCACCAAAATTTCATTCAATTTGGAACTACTTGTAACTGAAAAATTTGGATCAATCCAGACTTGCATTTCTTATCTATAGTGGCTGGAAAATTTTCTGGAAAAAGGCAATATACTCCTTAAGAATTCAAGAAAAGAATTGAAAAAGAAAAGATTATAAAAAAAAGCAAAGATTCAAATAGAAAAGCCAAAGGAGAAACAAAAATACATTGATATTTTTCCACTTAAGTTGAAACCGGATTTTCAAATTTTGTGTGAATCAATTTAGTTCTTCTTCTTATTCTTTGATTTTGGTTTTGTTAATCTAATTTAGAGCCAATCTAAGACTTTCCAATTGTGTTCCAACCTCTAGGTGTGTCTTAATTTTTAGTCTTTTAGTCTTGAATTGGAACTCTTGGTGTATGTCAAATTCTTACTCTACTTTGGTTTAACCTTTTCTAATTGAGCATTTTCTATTTTTATCTTTGGATTCCTAGCTGGAAGTGGCATCAAACCTGTGCAAAGGGAGTAAACATTAGTTCACAAGTGATGGAATATCAATAAGGCCACGAAGCCCAAGGGGTGACATTTTGAAGGAGGCAAGAGGAATGGGTTAGACTTGAAAACCCATGAAGAGGAATAAGCCTACTTTTTGGGCCTTAACTATGTTTACTTCCAAATTTTACCTTAGGGGTATTTTAGGTATAGAATTTATTTTCTTTGTATTTCCAATTTTACCCTTGTATTTTGGGGTATTTTAGTCATAGGATTTATTTTCTTTGTATTTCCCATTTTGCCCTTGTATTATGGGGTAATTTAGATGCTTAGGACTTTAATTGGACTAGGGTGCATCCATTAGGAGGTGACGTATTTTTGGTGACCATTGGACCTATTTTTGGTGATAGAAAGGCTTAGGCCCAAGTGGAGGTCAAAGGTTGCATGATCTTATCATGCACCTTGATGTAGCCAATCTAGACCCATAGATTCCATCCTTGGGCACCAAGTTGCATCTAGGGTTCATTTGCATTTCATTTGGAATGCATTTGCCTACTCCAAATGCAACCCTAGATGCCTCCCCTCCTATAAATACCCAACACCCCACCACTTGTAAATACTTTGGATTATAGTGATATTGAGTGTGCATTCTTGCCTCATTGTCATTCTCCTTAGTCTTAGGAACTCCACGGCCCCTCCCTTCTCCTCCTCCCTAAACCACCGTGAGTGAGTGAGCTTGGCCTTCCTTGGTTGGCCTTCACCACCCTAGTGAAGTGAGCTAACCAAAAGGAGCATCACCTCCACCAAACACCTTCCCTTCACCTTGTGCGCCACCTTCAACCACCCTAAACACCAACCTTTCCATAGTTCTAGGTTGCCTTTGGCTAACCTCCTTCCATCTCCACCATAAAAGCAAAACCCTACTTAGGTCTCATCCTACACTTGGATGATACTACCTTGAGCAAACCATCTTCACCATCATCTATTTGTGCTTCCGCCAACATCACCTCCATTTTGGAGTCTCCCTTGTTGAACCAAGATCAAGGGCGTGCATGGAACTAAGCCACCTTCCATCAAGTGGTATCAGAGCCATGGTTCTTCAAGGGTAAATGTTTCCTTTCCTTGTCTTTCCTTTGAGTCTTCCTTGTGCTCTATTTTTGTATTCGGTCATTTCACTTCTTCTCCTCTCTTGACCGAATATATTTTTGTGTGGTTCATGCTTGTTTTCCTTGAACCTTCCATGTTTTAGGTTCCATTGTTAGGTTGTCATATTTCTATGCTAGGTTGAGTATTACATGATCATGCATTTTTCTTTTTGAATCTACCTATTGTTTTGTCAATTTACTTCCTATATTTTGTTTTACACATTTTCCATGTATGTGCCAAACACCTTGCATGAAAACATGAAAAATACCATGATGCATACATCTTAAAGTGGGCGTGTCATATAGAATTCCTATCTAGGTCATTCATGCATGCTAATAGATTCTAGCATGTTCTATGTTGCCATGATTTTCCATGTGTGAACCTCCTTGCACATGCTAGAAAAACCGCCCATCTTTACCCTTGCATTTTCACTTGTTTAAGTTTATCTTTTGTTTGCCAAGAACCCTAAAAGAATCTAAGAGGTGCTGGACTTTTTGTGCTAAACAACTTGACCTAAATAGTACAAAACAAAATCCACTCAAAATATTCCCTAAGGACCTCTAAATTCACGCCACTTGTCTTGCTCCTATGCTACATATTTTTGACCTAATTTTGTGCCACCACAAGTGCAAAACCTAAGCAACTATTTGGGCTGAAAACTTAAAAAAAAAAAAAAAAAAAAAAAAAAATTGGACCCAAGGACATTTTAAAAGCCAATTGCCGTGACCAAAAGAACAAGAACAAAAAAATCTTGGACAAAAAAAAAAAAATACCTTGGACAAAAAGGACTTGTTGCTTGACTTGTGGACTTGGACCAAATTACCTTAGCATTGGAGTTGGAACTTGACCATTTTGGACTTATTTTGGGACTTATACCTTGGCTGGACCGAAATTACTAAAGGACTTAATCAAGTGAAACTTAAACACAAACCATTCTAGTGCCATTCTAGGTTTAATTCTTTTGAGTGCTAGCTTCTATTGATTGAGTCTTAATTTTTTTTGCTTGTCTTTCCTTTGATCTCTTTTGTTTTGTCTCATCTTAATCAATCTGAGTTTAGCCTTTCATAATTAGCCTTTTCAGTTTTTATTTCTTTGGAACTCTTGCTCTTGGTTGTTCTCATTGACTTGTAGGTGAAGCACCTAACTAGCAAAGTAGCAATCCTTTGGTGGATTGAGTGGAGGAGTGAACCAAAACCCAACCTAGCCTTTGGAAGGGTTTTCACTAAACCAAAAGGAGAGTAAACACTTTGGAGAGGTGCTAACACGTTTGCTATTTGTGAAGGAGCCAAAGAGAAGGAGTTTTGAAGACTTAAATTTCTTGCTTTCATTTTTTTACTTTGTTTTTTCTTGCTTTCGGCCTCTTTGTTTTAGGCCATTCCTCTTTCCCATTTGGTTTGTAATTTTTGGCCATTTTAAACCTCTACAACTTGGTTTTTAGTTCGTGTAGAGAAGGTGATTTGAAAACCTTCACTAGGACCTCGACTAGTGTCTGTTTTAAATTGCTTTCCATTGCATGCTTTATAGCTTTACTAGTATAATTGTTTAAGTTTTTATCCTTTGTTTCCAAAAACGTTTAGAAGGCTTAATTTTTGCCTACTAGGGGTGCGTGCACACACACACTTGGTAGTGTCAAAATTGTTTTGTAAGAAAAGTGGTAAGGGCTTAGTGATTCCTACTTAAGAGGGCTTGGTTATTAAGTGATTCTTTGTAGTCCACCTCCCCTTGAAGGTTCAATTTGTGCATTTAAGCCTTTCCTACTTATCTTGCACCTTTAAAAACTTTTTGTGAAAATCTTTTTATCACTCAATCTTTGTGAAAACCTTTTTAGCTCTTTGTGAAAATTTTGTGAAAACCTTTTTGATCAAAGATGAGTGAGCATTCTAGTGTTCATAGTCATAATTCGCGTAGTTCTAGATCTAGTTCTAGGGATGAACTTAGGCAAATAAAAGAGTACCTAAAAAGAAGTATAAAAAGAGAGGAAGAAGCAAGAAGAAAAGAAAAAGAGTTAGAAAAGAATAGTGAAGAAATAAAAGGGTTGCTTATTACCTTAGTTGAGAGGAAAGAAAATAGTGAATCCAAACATAGGGTTAACTCAACTAGGTATCAAAATCAAGAAAAGGAACTTAGAAAGAAAGAAAAGGTAAAGAAAAGTGTAGAAATAGTTAAAGAATGGTTAGAAAAAGAAACACAACCAACACCCTTAGAGAAGAGTAATATTTCCTCCAAAGGCCTTATGCTTGAAGAAAGTCATTTTCCCATTGAAAATGATTTAACAAAGACTTTCTTCATTCATCAAAACCTTAACTCTTTCTCTTATGATGCCACTAATCATGAAGTAGAGAATCAAAAACAAACTCTTTTTAAAGCAAACAAATCTCAACTTCAAGATTTGGTGAAGAAGAAGTGGACTTCACTTAATCTCACTTCTTGTGCTACTTCCTTGGTGGTGCCCAAGGAAAATAGCATTCCTTTGTGTAGGATTTTTCCTACCTTGGTTGTGTCAATAATGCACCCAACTTCAAAATTGAATAATTTGTTGGATACATCTCATGGTGTCTTATCTTCTAATTTTGATCTTGAAGGAAGTTCAAACTTATTTACACTTAACTTGGCTACTTCCCTACAAGACAAATTTAGATTATATGATTTTTCTAAACACATCTTAACACCTTTTTCTCTTACATATCCAACAAATAATGCAATAAAAAGTTGTCTAGGAAATTTTTTAGTGGTACTTTCTTTGTTTCCTAGCACATCTCTAGGACATTACCTTGTACACTTTAGGCAAGATATTTTAGTTTTTAAGACTCATATGTTAGTGTGCCATAGTTTTAGTCTTTTTACCTTTTTAGGTTTTAGTTATACACCTAGACTTCACTATGGGAAGGATCCTATCCTTAACATTAGTGCGTCTAGTCCTTTTAGTTTAGACAAGAATTTTAGGAGAATGTGTTATAGTTTTAGTGTTTCTACCTTTTTAGGTCTCATTTATCCATTTAGACTTTACAGTAGAGAGGATCTTATCCTTACTATTGGGGAGTCTAATCCTTTTCATTTAGACCATCTTTTTCGTAGGATACATTTTCCATTACTATCATATACTTTTACATCTAACGCTTATTTTTATGTTTTTGTTAATCAAAAAGCCCATCATGACGAACCTCTTGATTTGAGGTCAAATCCTTTTCAAGAGGGAGGGAATGATGGAATATCAATAAGGCCACGAAGCCCAAGGGGTGACATTTTGAAGGAGGCAAGAGGAATGGGTTAGACTTGAAAACCCATGAAGAGGAATAAGCCTACTTTTTGGGCCTTAACTATGTTTACTTCCAAATTTTACCTTAGGGGTATTTTAGGTATAGAATTTATTTTCTTTGTATTTCCAATTTTACCCTTGTATTTTGGGGTATTTTAGTCATAGGATTTATTTTCTTTGTATTTCCCATTTTGCCCTTGTATTATGGGGTAATTTAGATGCTTAGGACTTTAATTGGACTAGGGTGCATCCATTAGGAGGTGACGTATTTTTGGTGACCATTGGACCTATTTTTGGTGATAGAAAGGCTTAGGCCCAAGTGGAGGTCAAAGGTTGCATGATCTTATCATGCACCTTGATGTAGCCAATCTAGACCCATAGATTCCATCCTTGGGCACCAAGTTGCATCTAGGGTTCATTTGCATTTCATTTGGAATGCATTTGCCTACTCCAAATGCAACCCTAGATGCCTCCCCTCCTATAAATACCCAACACCCCACCACTTGTAAATACTTTGGATTATAGTGATATTGAGTGTGCATTCTTGCCTCATTGTCATTCTCCTTAGTCTTAGGAACTCCACGGCCCCTCCCTTCTCCTCCTCCCTAAACCACCGTGAGTGAGTGAGCTTGGCCTTCCTTGGTTGGCCTTCACCACCCTAGTGAAGTGAGCTAACCAAAAGGAGCATCACCTCCACCAAACACCTTCCCTTCACCTTGTGCGCCACCTTCAACCACCCTAAACACCAACCTTTCCATAGTTCTAGGTTGCCTTTGGCTAACCTCCTTCCATCTCCACCATAAAAGCAAAACCCTACTTAGGTCTCATCCTACACTTGGATGATACTACCTTGAGCAAACCATCTTCACCATCATCTATTTGTGCTTCCGCCAACATCACCTCCATTTTGGAGTCTCCCTTGTTGAACCAAGATCAAGGGCGTGCATGGAACTAAGCCACCTTCCATCAACAAGTCCTAGAAGAAGATTAAGGACTTAAGGCTAGACGGTTTTGGGAGATCAAACCTTCCTAAATAACCTTCACAAGAGAGATCATTCCTTTCCATTGTGAGGTGGCCTTCAATATTTTTGGACTTACATTGTTGATTGTGCAGGTGTAATAAACAAGAAAAGAGAATCAAACTAAGGACGAATTAGTGACCAAACTTGGTTGCTGGAAAAATCAGTTTCAAGCCAAATCCGTCACTAATTTGTTGCCATTTCCATCTCTAAAATTTTGTTGTTCTTAGGCTAGTTTGATTTTCTTTGCAATTTTCTTTGATTTCATTCAAATTGTAATAGCTTGGAAGGAGTATTAAGAAGCTGGTCAGGTATATCTACATCCGTATAGTTTACTCTTGTAGATCTAGTGGAAGTGGCTTGAAAATTTCATATGATTTCAAGCTTCTACTTAGGAAAATTCGATCCTTGATTTGTTTCAATTATTTACTTGCTTTAATTTGTAATTTCGACTAGTTTGTGTAGAATGTTAATTGCTCACGTTTAGATAGAAGACAAGAAAATATTTAAAAATCATAAAACATTAAAATTTTTGTGAAAATTTTTGTGGAATCGAGATTACCATAAGGAGGTTTAATAATTTCCACTTGAAAAGGCTTGGTTATTAAGTGGATCCTTGTAGCTCACCTCCCTTGATAGTGAAATTTTTATACTTAGACCTCCAAGTGCTAATCTTATTCCTAGAAAAGTCCGAAAAACATTTTCCTTTTGCATAGCATATAAAAATCTTTTTACTTAACCATGAGTAATCATTCTCAAAGTGGTAGTGATTTGGACTCTTCAAAAAGTTTTTCCCACCTTGTTAAGGAGTTAAAGTCACTAAAACTTTGGAGGAAGCAAGAAGTACTTGCCAAAGAAAAAGAAAGAATTGAAAGGGAAGTACAACTTGCCATCCTTGAAGAAGAGATACAAAAGGTTAAGCAACAAGAGGCAAAAATTTTAGAAAAATTAAATCAAAAAAAGAAAAGTCATAAAGGTTCCCATAGTTCCACAAGCCAAGAGGAGGTAAGAAGTTTAAATTTAGATTAATATTATCAACCTACTCCTAGGAGAATTATTAGAGAGCCAAAGGTTAGGGAATCACGAATTGATCTCCCTTCCTTTCATGGCAAAAAAGGATGTGGATGCCTACTTGGATTGGGAAATAGAAGTGGAACAAATTTTCACTTGTCACCAAGTAGGGGAAGAAAGAAAGGTTCCCTTAGCCACCTTAGCTTTCCAAGTACAAGCTATGTATTGGTGGACAGCCTTGGTTAGGGAAAGGTGACTCCATAATGATCTACCCATAGAATATTGGAATGATTTGAGGAGTGCTATGAGAAGAAGCACATACCTTGTTATTATAGTAGGGAGCTTATGGATAAGCTCCAAAGACTTCAAAAAAAGAATATGAGTGTAGAGGAATATAGACAAAAAATGGAGTTGTACTTAATGAGGGCTGGTATAAGGAAAGAGGAGAGATTGACCATTGCACGATTCTTGAGTGGTCTCAACTTTGATATAAGAGGTAGAGTTGAGTTACTCCCTTATAGGGACCTTGATGATTTGGTCCAACTTTGTATAAGGGTAGAATAACAACAACTTAGAAAATCTTCTAAAAGTACCAACTCTAAAACTTATATCAAGGAAGATCTCAATAGGGAGGGAAGTTTATTCAAGAGTTATTCTAAAGAAAATCCCTCTAAAACTCAAGAAATTGAAAAAAGATGTGGAAAAGAAAAAGATCACCTCACACACTAGCACAAAGACCAGTGAAATCAAATGTTTCAAATGTCTAGGTAGAGCCCATATTGCCTCTCAATGCCCCACCAAAAAGACTATGATACTTAGGGGAAAAGAAATTTATAGTGAAGAGTCTTCATCTTCTTCTAGTGAGAATGAGGAGGAAGTAGCTAGTGACCATGAAGAGAAAATATAAAAAAATTTATCTTGTTAATGGTGATCTTCTTATGGTCAAAAGGCTTCTTAGAAGCCAACCTTGTCCCACTTCATTATCACAAAGAGAGAACATCTTTCATACAAGATGTTTAGTTTCTAAAAGACCTTGTTCTCTCATTGTTGATAATGGATCATGCTCTAATTTTTGTAGTACAAGGTTGGTTAACAAGCTAGCACTCACCACCATTCCTCACCCTCAACCTTATAAACTTCATTGGCTCAATGAAGGTGATGAATTGGAGGTAAATCAACAAGTGAAGGTCAAGTTTTCTATAGGGGATTATAAAGATAAAGTGTTATGTGATGTGATCCCTATGGAGGCTTGTCATATTTTGCTAGGTAGGCCATGACAATTTGACAAACATACTATACATGATGGCCTTACTAACAAAATATCTTTCACTCATAAAGATAGAAAAATTGTTTTTAATCCTTTAACACCACCCCAAGTGTTTGAGGATCAAAAACAAATGAAAAGAAAAAGAAAGAAAGAAAGAAAATAAAAAAATTTATTAAGGAAGAGTGAGGATGAAGGGGTCTCCTTTAAAGAATTTGTGACCAAGGAGAGTTACTTTATAACCAAGCAACCATTGAAAAATACTCTCTTTATTCATAAAGGTCTTGACTCTTACCCTAATGTTGCCATTGATCATGAAGTTGGGGATCAGAAACAAAAAAATTTTCAAGAAAAGATTTCTCAACTTCAAGATATAGTGAAGAAGGAGTAGACTGTTAGAAAAGAATGGCTCAATCCAAGAGGGGGGTGAATTGGATTCTATGACACTTTAAAAATTTTCAGAGTATTTAGGATCTTTATTTCAATTAAACTTTTCTAAAAATGAATTTTCAATGAAGTTTCTTAAAGACTTGTTATTGAAGAATGAATCCTATATGCTTTCTTGATTAACCAATAAAACAATATGTAATACTCAGTTCAAACCAATGTTACTCATGCAAACATGTTAATCAAGAACAATTTTTTCAATATACAATCAAGATGTTACACAAAGTAAAAGATAAAGGTAAGAGAAGATTGCACAAGTCTTTTATCCTGGTTCAGCCACTCCACATGTGACCTACATCCAGTCCTCAATCATAACCTGATCAAGATTTGTTCCACTATCTTAATGAAGAAGGTTTACAAGCATACCACACATGCATATACTCCTACATTCAAGATAACCACTTTCTTGACTTCAAGAAAGCACCCCTTGTAGAAACCCACTACAAGAATTCCTTACCACTTGAGAATCCTACTCAAGATTTACAAGTATTCACAAAGAATTAAGGAACGAATTCACCTAGAATTCAGAAGCAAATCTTAATCTCTTCCCTTTCAAGAATGTGATGATGATGATCTTTTCTCAAAGCTTTTCAAAAACATTTTTCCTTCTTGGTTTCACAAAGAAAACTCCTAAGAATGTCACAAAGACTTCACAAACATGCTTTTCTAATTTTGATTCTCAATTCTAACTCTGTTCTGAAGTTTCAAAATGGTCAAACTATTTATAAGATTTTCAGAACCAGATAATCAATTATTTTAAAGAATAATCGATTATTTTGTTCTTCATGATTTCTGGAAATCAACCAAGAATAATTTAATCGATTATTTTGCTGGATAATCAATTATTCCAGAGAGTCATTTCTGGGATAATCGATTATTTCACAAATAATCGATTATTTCAGCAAGGCATCCTTTTTTGCCTATTGTTGGAATAATCAATTATATTTAATGATAATCGATTATTTTGAGTTAGTTTTCAAAACTCTTATTTTTAGTCTCAAAATAATTTCTTAACCTTTTAAACTCATCATCATACACTCCTAATCAGATTAGACACAGATTAGCTTAAGCACAAAGCACACACAAAAGATAAACTCAATCAAAGCAATCTAAAAGCTATCCCTATTACATAACATTTTCCTTTGACTTTGTTTTTGACTTCTAAGTTGTTGATGTCCTTGGTCAGTATGTTCTACACATTTGTTATCATAAAAACTTTTAATCTTCAGAGGTGATCTCATCAATCTCAGGCTCCCTCAATCTCAACAATCTCCCCCTTTTTGATGATGACAAACCAAGCTAAGCTTAAGCCATTTTGTTCATTTTGCTTTTGCCTTTTCTTTCACATTCAAAAACTGCAAAACAACCAAAACAAAACCTTTCTCCCCCTTTGGACATCATCAAAAACAAATCAGGCTATGTATGTCCGCAACACACAGTATGAGCTTTATGCATACTCCTTATATGCTCAGAACAATACCAAAAACTGATTTAACACAACATAGGTATTGATCAACAAAAACTTTGTGAACTTGAACCATAGTATTCAAGTCATAGTCATCAGCCAAAATCACCAGATACACTCCAATATCACAATTCAGAATTTCAGAATTCAAAAACATTATTAATTATGCTAACCAAACATCAAAGAATCCATATAGCAATGTTCAACACAGAACAACACACCATATATCAATGCTAAAAAATAGAGCATCATACTACCAATGTACCAAATCAAAATCATTCAACCATAATATCATAATTTAACCTTCAAATTTCACCTGAAATCAAATTGTTCAACAACATAAAGAAATAAAATTGTTCCGAAATTAAAATGATTACAACCCAGTCGAAATTGAAATTTTAACAACTAGAAATTTAAACTTCCTAATTAAAAACAGAACAGAGCACTAATCAATCTGAGTCCTCAGGCATCCCAAGGTGATTCTTGAGTCGGTTAATTTCATGATCAAGAGTATCAAACCGATCAAGAATACCCGAATATATTGACTCATGCCTTCTAGACATCTCCATAACAGCATCAAGCTTTATCAGCTTGCCCTTCACAACAGATTGCATTATCCCTTCATTGCTGGTAGCAAAGCAGAGAAATAACCTAATCAGCTCAGGGTAGTAGGGTCCTTCCAGTTCCAAGAACTTCCCAAGGTCTTGGTGCTCCAGCAGAGTTGGAAAGCTAAACCCTTGAACCACTCCAACTTCAGGGTTTTGGGAGGGATGATTCTCTGACCCGCATACCACTCGAAGTAATACTCCTGGGTTTTCTCATCCACAAACCACTTGGAGATTAGTTTCCCTGAGGGAAGAGGACGCTTGCTCCCCCTCACTTCCAGCTTCTTGGGTCTTTTGGAAGAAGAAGCCATGGATGGGTTTTGGTGGAGAAGAAGAGAATAAGAGAAATGAAGAGGTTAGGGTTTGAGAGTTTGGGAGAATGTGAGAATATGGAGAAATGAGAGGGTTTGGAGGTTCTTATGCCCTAGCACGTTTCTGAGTGGGGAGAGGTTTCTTAACTAAAGAATAATGGGAAGTTAAGGATTTGGCGCGCATATAAACCGTTCAAAATGCTTCATAAAAACCAAACGTCGCGCAGATAATCGATTATTTGTATCAGTAAAAAACCTTTAAAAACCTTGTCTGCACTAAATAATTGATTATTTTTAGAATAATCGATTATTCCAGAGGGTTGTTTTTCTCAATTTTGCCTAGATAATCGATTATTTCCAAGATAATCGATTATTCCAGAGGCTTTTCATATTCTTCTTCCCAGATAATCGATTATTTCCCTAGATAATTGATTATTCCAGAGGCTCTTGGAATTCTTCTTACCGGATAATTGATTATTGCCCAAATAATCGATTATTACATAGGCTCTTGGAATTCTTCATCTCCCAGATAATCCATTATTACCCAAATAATCGATTATTATTATGGGCTCACTTGAAATAATCGATTAAATTTTAAGATAATCGATTATTCCAGAGAAGTTTTGTTTCTCAGAAATTTATCTTTTCAAATTACTCCAAGTCTAATTCACTTCTTGAAAACTCTCTTTTATGCATCAATGTTTCATACTTATTCCAACCAATCACACAATCACTCTCAAATCACAATCAATTCAAACAAGATTCATTGACTATCCCTAGTTCAATTCTTAATTGATTAAATCTTTCCCTTGGTAGAGGTTTTGTAAATATGTCAGCTAATTGCTTACTAGTCTCAACAAACTCTACAACACAATCATTTCTTTGAACATGATCTCTCAAAAAGTGGTGTCTTATCTCTATATGTTTTGTCCTAGAGTGCAAAATTAGATTTTTGGTCAAATTTATTGCACTTGTATTGTCACATCTCATAGGTATTTTATTTAGCTCAGTTCCATAATCTCTTAGTTGTTGCTTCATCCAAAGAATTTGAGCACAACAACTCCCAGCTGCTATATACTCAGCCTCAATTGTACTTAAAGCAACACAAGCTTGCTTTTTGCTATGCCATGAGACAAGTGCACTACCTAGTAGGTGACAAGTACCACTTGTGCTTTTTCTATCTAGTCTACACCCTGCATAGTCTGAATCTAAGTAGCCTATCAGACTTAGTGAGACTCCCTTTGGATACCACAAACCTACATTAGTTGTAGCTTTCAGATATTTAAGAATTCTCTTTACACATTTCATGTGAGATTCTTTTGGATTAGCTTGAAATCTTGCACACAAGCACACAGCAAACATTATATCAGGCCTACTAGCTGTCAAGTATAAGAGTGATCCAATGATACCTCTATACTTTGAGTTATCAACAGATATGCCTTTCTCATCCAAGTCAAGATTTCAAGTATTGGATATTGGTGTGGCAGCCTTCTTACACCCTTCCATACCAAACTTTTTCAATAGTTCATTGCAATACTTGCTTTGACTTATGAAAATTCCATTACTCATTTGTTTGATTTGCAACCCCAAAAAGAATGTAAGTTCCCCCATCATTGACATTTCAAATTCTCCTTGCATGGTCTTAGCAAATTCTTTGCATAGAGAGACATTGGTAGATCCAAATACAATATCATCCACATAGATTTGAACATACATTGTATCATTTTTAAACTTTTTCACAAACAATGTATTATCTACTTTCCCTCTTACATTGTCATTCTCAATCAAAAATTTGCTCAACCTGTCATACCATGATCTTTGAGCTTACTTCAAGCCATAGAGTGCCTTTTTAAGTTTATAAACATGATTAGGATTTTTAAAATCCACAAAACCTGGTGGTTGCTCCACATACACTTCCTCTTGTATCAACCCATTGAGAAAAGCACTTTTCACATCCATTTGATAAAGCTTGAAATTCATTACAGAGGAATAAGAAAGAAGTAATCTAATGGCTTCTATCCTTGCTACAGGGGCAAAGGTTTCATCATAGTCAATTCCATCTTCTTGATTATACCCCTTAGCCACTAGTCTTGCCTTATTTCTTATAATAATTCCTGATTCATCAAGCTTATTTCTAAAAACCCGCTTGGTTCCTATAATTGGATAATCAGTTGGTAATGGCACTAAATCCCATACTTCATTTCTTTCAAACTGATTTAGTTCCTCTTGCATGGCCATTAACCAATGTTCATCTTTTAGTGCTTCATCAATACTCTTAGGTTCAACTTGTGACACAAAAGCCATAGTATTACAAATATTCTTGATGGCACTTCTAGTTGAAACTCCCTTACCAATATTTCCAATTATATTATCCATTGATAAGTCCCTAGAAGTATTCCATTCCTTAGGAAATTGTTCACTTGTATCCTTAGTGGTTTCATGTGATTCACTCACTTTAGGCTTTTCATTAGGTTCACTCTCCAATAGAAGTTGATCAAGCAAATCAGTCAAGTCCTCTATTTTAGTTTACTTTGTCTCTTATTTGTTTGTCTCATCAAATACAACATGGACTGATTCTTCAACAACTAGAGTTCTCTTGTTATAGATTCTATAGGCTTTGCTATTTGTAGAATATCCTAAAAAGATTGTCTCATCAGCCTTTGCATCAAATTTTCCAAGTTGTTCTTTCCCATTGTTCAGCACAAAGCACTTACACCCAAACACTCTAAAGTATGAAATATTAGGCTCCCTTCCATTGTAAATTTCATAGGGTGTTTTCTTTAATATGGGTCGGATCAGAACTTTGTTTAACACATGACAAGCTGTGTTAATAGCATTAGCCCAAAAATATTTTGGCAATTTTGTCTCATTCAACATAGTCCTAGCTAGTTCTTCAAGAGACTTATTTTTCCTCTCAACAACCCCATTTTGTTGAGGTGTCCTAGGTGCTGAGAAATTATGGTTTATACCATGCTCCTCATAGATTTTTTGGAACAAAATGTTTTGGAATTCACCTCCATGGTCACTTCTTATAGAGGTAATGTTTGAATTCTTTTCATTTTGAACAAGCTTGGCAAATTTTCTAAAGGCATTAAAAGCATCATTTTTATTTGCAAGAAACATAACCCATGTGAATCTTGAGTAGTCATCTACAATAACTAAACCATAGTAGTTTCCACCTAGACTCATGGTTCTTGAAGGACCAAACAAATCCATGTGAATCAATTACAAAGGTCTAGTTGTGGAAATCTGAATTTTGCTTTTAAAGCTAGCCTTCACTTGCTTGACCTTTTGACAAGCATCACATAGTTTTTCCTTACTAAACTTGAGTTTAGGTAATCCTACCACTAATTCCTTCCTACTCAGTTTATTTAAATGATCCATGTGAATATGTGCAACTCTCCTATGCCAAAGCCAAATATTTTCTTCTTTGGTTATTAAGCATTTAGTATTAGAAATTTCTATTGAGTGTTCTAAGTCAAGCATGTATATGTTGTCAATTCTCTTTCCAATGAATCTGATTTCCTTTGACTTATACTCAGCAAATTATGTTTCAACCCATCAACAAGCAATACATTCTCAATCAATGTTTGAGAGGAGGAGTTACCAATATTACCATGACCAAGGATTCTCCCTTTGTTGTTGTCACCATAGGTAACATACCATTCATTCTTCAACTTCAGACTTGAGAATTTTGAAGGGTCTCCAGTCATGTGCCTTGAGCAACCACTATCAAGATACTATAGTAACTTCTTGTCCCTCAAGCATTCCTACAACAAAGATTCAGAGAAAAAATTTAGGTACCCATGTGAAGGGTCCTTGTAGGTTAGTTCTCAGCCTTTGGCTCTTTTCAATCCAAACCATTTCTCCATTTGGAATTCCATATTTCCTAGAGTAGCAATTTCTTATTGTGTGACCTATTTTACAACAATAATAGCAAGTTGTTTGTCTAGAGAAATTTCTTTTAAATTTTCTGAAATCTTGGTTTTTCTTAAAAGCTCCTTTGTTTGACTTGAATGGCATGTCCATGCTTTGATTAAAACCAAGTCCACTCCTATCAAAAGTGTTTCTTTGTTTTCCCAAAAGAATATTCAAATTTGCATTTCCATTTGTGAACCTTGCAAGAGTGGTTTTTAAATCAGCATTTTTTTTTTCAAAAGTCTTGCAATTTTCACAAACATCTTTTGAGGAGGGGGAGGTTTCACAATGAGCTTCACTAAAGTTGAAAAAAGTTTGAAGATTTTCATGCTCATGTTTCAAATCCTCAAGCTCTTGTTCAGCTTTAATTAAAGCATTTTCATACCATTTCAGCTTGTTTTTAAGCTTTGAATTTAAGGCATCTAATTTCACAGCCTCTTTATGAATTTGTATAAAAGCTTCTTGGAGTTGATCATAGTCCGGATTAGATTCAAGGTCAGAGTCACTTACAATTGTGTCTTGGTCAGCTCCAGCCATCAAACACAAGTTGTTTTCTTCAAATTCAGATTCATCACTTGTTGTGCTTGAGTCATTATCTTCCCAAGCAATATAGACTCTCTTCCCTTTGCCATTTTTCTTCATTTTCTTCTCCTCTTGTTGCTTCTTCAAGAGGTTTGGACACTCAGCTTTTATATGTCCCAGTTTTCCACACTCAAAGCAATTATAGGAGGATGTACTTGCTTTCTCTTTCTTGTTGGTCTTTTTATTAAACTTGTAGGGGGAATTCCTCTTTTTCCTCAAGAATTTTCTGAACTTCTTCACCAGCAAGTTGAAGTTCTCAGTTTCGAAATCATCGGAGCTTGATTCTTCACACACCTCTTTGCCTTTGGCAGATTTCAAGGCCTTTAGTGACACTCCTTTGCCCTTCTTGTCCTGCTGTTCATTTTCCTCAAATATGTGCAGCTTTTGCTCATGCTCTCTTAGATTCCCAAAGAAAGTAGCAAGGGTCAAAGAGGTCAAGTCCTTTGATTCTTCTATGGTTGTCACCTTTGCTTGCCATGATCTGTCCAAGCATTGCAACAGTTTTAAATTCAACTCTTTTTTTTCAAATTTCCTGCTAAGGTCAACAAGGTGATTTATCAACTGTGTAAATCTCTTTTGAAAGTCAGAAATAGATTCACCATTGTTCATTCTAAACAATTCATATTCTCTTATGAGAGTATGCTTTCTAGATCTCTTTACATCACTTGTTCCTTCATGAGTGACTTGCAAAGTATCCCACATTTCTTTAGCAGATTTGCATTGTGATATTCTAAAGAATTCATCAATAGACAATGCAAATGTAATAATGTTTTTGGCTCTATAGTCATATTAGGCTCTTTTTCTTTCATCATCACTCTACTCACTCCAATGTTTTTCTCTCTTCTCATCATCATCTTTTGTCATTGGAATATAGGGTCCATTTTCAATTGCATCCCATACATCAATATCAATTGCTTCAATGAAAATTCTCATCCTAATTTTCCAGTAGACATAGTTTTCACCATTGAAAACAGGAGGTCTATGAATAGACACACCCTCACCATAGGGTAGGTTGCTATTGGCCATTTTTGAAATCTTGAATAACTCTTAAGAACCTTGCTCTAGATACCAATTGTTAGAAAAGAATGGCTCAATCCAAGAGGGGGGTGAATTGGATTCTATGACACTTTAAAAATTTTCAGAGTATTTAGGATCTTTATTTCAATTAAACTTTTCTAAAAATGAATTTTCAATGAAGTTTCTTAAAGACTTGTTATTGAAGAATGAATCCTATATGATTTCTTGATTAACCAATAGAACAATATGTAATACTTAGTTCAAACCAATGTTACTCATGCAAACATGTTAATTAAGAACAATTTTTTCAATATACAATCAAGATGTTACACAAAGTAAAAGATAAAGGTAAGAGAAGATTGCACAAGTCTTTTATCCTGGTTCAGTCACTCCACATGTGACCTACATCCAGTCCTCATTCATAACCTGATCAAGATTTGTTCCACTATCTTAATGAAGAAGGTTTACAAGCATGCCACACATGCATATACTCCTACATTCAAGATAACCACTTTCTTGACCTCAAGAAAGCACCCCTTGTAGAAACCCACTACAAGAATTCCTTACCACTTGAGAAACCTACTCAAGATTTACTAGTATTCACAAAGAATTAAGGAACGAATTCACCTGGAATTCAGAAGCAAATCTTAATCTCTTCCCTTTCAAGAATGTGATGATGATGATCTTTTCTCAAAGCTTTTCAAAAATGTTTTTCCTTCTTGGTTTCACAAAGAAAACAAACAAGAATGTCACAGAGACTTCACAAACACGTTTTTCTAATTTTGATTCTCAATTCTAACTCTGTTCTGAAGTTTCAAAATAGTCAAACTATTTATAAGATTTTCAGAACCTGATAATCGATTATTTTAAAGAATAATCAATTATTTTGTTCTTCATGATTTCTGGAAATCAACCATGAACAATTTAATCGATTATTTTGTTGGATAATCGATTATTCCAGAGAGTCATTTCTGGGATAATCGATTATTTCACAAATAATCGATTATTGCAGCAAGACATCTTTTTTTGCTTGTTGCTGGAATAATCGATTATATTTAATGATAATTGTAGACCCCTAAAATTGTCCGGGTCGGAAATAAAGCTTGAAGACTCTCGAAGACTGAAGGATAATCAGCCAGAAGGACTCCTCGAAGGCCCTAGGAGGGTTCTCTGTAGGTCTAGAGGTCTTAGAATAGCTCAAAATAAGGAAGTGGAGGGAAAAAGCCCAATACGGCCGTACTAAAGTCAATACGACCGTATTGACACTTCAATACGGTCGTACTGAAGTCAATACGACCGTATTGACACTTCAATACAACCGCAGCGAACTCAATACGGGCGTATTGAAATTTCTGAATTTCAATACGACCGTATTGAACTTCAATACGACCGTATTGAAGTTCAAAAATTTCAATACGGCCGTATTGCCCCTGTAGGCCGTATTGCGCCTATTCCCTATAAATATGACGTCAATTGGACGTCATTCGACACTTTTGAACATAGTTTCAACCCTCTCCTTGAGTATTCTGGGGTTTTTGAGCAGTGTTCTGCCCTAGAAATCACTCGGAGAGTTGATCCGACGAAGTTCTTGAGCCCCGAGCCATTTTGCTTGAGGATCGAACCTAGTCGAGGGGAAATCTTTTTGATTCCCTTAGTCAAAATTTTGTTCTAGGAGAGCGAGGAGCGGGCTTGTAGAGCGAGGGAACGCCAAAACGCTTCCCAGTTCTTTGCAATATATAAAAGCACGCTTCAAGAGGTTTCCTTTCAATCCTTCCTTTTACTGCTTTCTGTATGCATATTTAAACTGTCATCATGTAGATAGTCAATTTATAATTGCTTAGAATAAATAGGGGTAATTTAGTAATTTTATACTGTTCTTTTAAAAATAATCTGTCATAGGGAACCCGAAAGGGGCGCCGTGGGGTGCTAACACCTTCCCCACGCGTAACCGACTCCCTTACCCAACTCTGGTTGTAGTGGCTAAAGTTGATTTTTAAATCAATTGCCTTATCCCTTTTTCCAATGTTTTTGAGTAAAACATTGGTGGCGACTCCACGAACCCTCCTTTTGCGAAAACCACTAATCCATGGAGGGTCCCGCTTGGGATTAATATGGATTGGTGAGCCTTTTAATAAAATTGCTCGTTTGACGAGGTCTCAGTTTGAGAATAAGTCATTCTAGCAATCCACATTTTTTAAACAAATAAACGAGTCCAACCATCAATCGCGAATGCCGAAAGCCCGTTTCGGGCCGGTGGCGACAGATGGCGACTCCACTGGGGAAGCCTCGAGAGTCAGTCCCATTTAGTGACAGATTATTTTTAACAAATAATAGTTAAAACTACTTCATTACCCCTTGCTTGTATTATAATATGTTTTATTATATGGCTTTAAATAACTGTTGTATGTTTAAATTCCGCAATTGTTTGAAATAAAAACTGCACACAAACCTTTGCACACAACAGTTCCCTCTATACCCGGGGGCATGAGTGATTAACCATAGGGAGTGGATGTTAGTACGGCCGGTTGTCGAATGGGTCTATAGGTGCCCGTAGACCGTTGTCGGAAAACATCACTCAAGGTGATAACCATGAACTTGAGTCCGACGGTGCGTTGGAGCTTTCCATCGACCTACGACGAGAGGAATTGGGTTCCTATAATGGGGGCACCTTGGGGGCCTTGGACTGGTGAGAACAGTTAGATCCTCCTTGAATATGCACTTTTCTGCAGGAGACCCCTACCTCGTGATTCGCTCGTGACTGTTCGTGGATGAGTGAATTGTTTGTGTAAATGCTTATGTGCAATTGTTTGTGCATTAATAAATAACCTCGTGATAAGGTCTAAAAATAATCCCCATGCATAAAAAACCATGACATGAGAGGAAAGACCATGTGTGAAAATATAATAAAAGTGAGGAGCATGTACATCATTACCAATAAGACATCATGCATCCTCATGAAAACATACATTTTAGGATCACCAATACCTCTTGACATGAGTGAAAGAGACCCATGACTATAGAGATTCTCCGTTGGGGAGAAATCATAGATAAAGAAGGGTGGTAAACTTCCGTCTTAAAAAGGCAGCGCCTTAAAGATGGAGGTTTATCAAGCTCATGTTAAAGAGTGTATTCATTCCATAAAATAAACTAACTAAACATTCATTTTAGAAAGTGGCTGGTCATCTCTCTGTCCTTACGCGCGCACGGAAAATCAAGAAAATGGAAGCATTGGAGGAGCAAAACAAGAAGCTCACAACCGAGCTTTCACAGCTTAAAGAGCAGATGGTGCAAATGATGGAACTCATGCGTCATCACAACATCCATGATTCTCATCATAGTGATCATGGGTCCCATCATGAGGGAGAGGAGGAAGAGCATGAAAAAGATCCTCCAAACGCCGTACCCCTTGGGGCAGGAATTATAATAAAAGAGCCCGAGGTCTCAAAGGAACAATTCCATGCCCTCGAGGATCGGCTAAGGGCTATGGAGGGGCATGACTTTGACATTAAGGATGCCGCCGACATGTGTTTAGTGAGGGACATTCAATTCCCTCCTAAATTTAAAGTGCCGGATTTCCCAAAGTACGTGGGATCGACTTGCCCTAAAAGTCATCTCACCATGTACTGTCGCAAGATGGCTGCATATGCCACAAATGAAAAGCTCTTGATCCACTGCTTTCAAGAGAGCTTAGCTGAAACTGTACTCAACTGGTATATGCAGCTAGATGGAAATCTAGTACACACATGGAGGCAGTTGGCCGACGCCTTCCTCAAGCGCTACAAATACAACATCGACCTAACACCCGATAGGTCTGATCTTCAAGCCTTGAGTAAAAAGAACGATGAATCCTTCAAGGCGTACGCCCAACGTTGGAGGGAGTTGGCGGCACAGATAGAGCCCCCGCTGTCGGATAAGGAGACGGTGTCCTTATTCATCAACTCGTTGACTGGTCCCTATTACGATAAAATGATAGGGAACACAACGACACTCTTCTCGGACATCATCACCATAGGAGAAAGGGTGGAACAAGGACTTAAAAGTGGGAAGCTGGCTAAGCCTTCCCAATCATATGAAGCTAAGAAGGCCTTTGGGAAGAAGAAAGAAGGAGGAGTCAACGCTGTAACCATTGCTCCGTCTTCTTCCGCTTCGAAGTCAGGCAAATCGCAAAACAACTCTGTGAAGAAGTTAGATAGACTTCCGACCACTTACAGCGATCTCCTGCCGAAGCTAGTAGAGGCGCGTCTTATAGCTTACATTCCACCAAAGAAGGTGAATCCACCCTACCCCGATTGGTACAATCCACAAGACAAATGTCTATACCACTCGGGGGCACAAGGGCATTCAACGGAGAACTGCCGAGCTCTCAAGTATAAGGTCCAAGACCTTATCGACGCTGGGTGGGTCACTTTCGATTCGACGGCGCCCGACGTGAGCAAGAATCCTCTACCGCAGCAGGAGTAGAGAGAAGAGCAAGCCATGATAGGGCCCCTCCACATTTTTTTTCTTTTAGGGACTCATGATCAGTACCCGAGATCATGAGGACCTTTTCATGTAAATAAAGGGTTTTGTACAGTTTTACACTCATATATCAATAAAAAGGCATCTTTCACACATTATTCTCTCATTTTGTTCTATTCTCTCTCTCTCATTAATATTAATAAACTCTAAACCTAAACAGAACCAATAAATAATTATGTCTGTGATTGCTCGCTCTGACCGGGATCCGAAAGCCGAGGGTGAATGGGTTGAGTTGGACAGTGATGAGGAGACCATCTCTCCGGATCTGCAAAGACTGCTAGATCAAGAAGCTCGTCTACTCCAACCGAATCAAGAAGAATTGGAGACCGTGAATTTGGGGCAGGGTCAAGAATTGAAAGAGGTCAATATTGGGACCCGTATCAGTGATGGAATAAAAACGCAATTGATTCAATTGTTGAGGGAATACAAGGACGTATTTGCATGGTCGTACCACGATATGCCCGGTTTGGACTCCAACATCGTTGAACACAAGTTGCCCTTAAAAGAGGGGTTTCGACCTATTAAGCAAAAGCTTCGACGAATCAAGCCCGAATGGTCCTTAAAGATTAAGGAGGAGGTGGAAAAACAATTAGACGCGGGATTCTTGGTTGTATCCCAGTATCCCGAATGGCTGGCTAACATTGTGCCAGTCGTCAAAAAGAATGGGAAGGTTAGAGTGTGTGTTGATTATAGGGATTTGAATCGTGCCAGTCCAAAGGACGATTTTCCCTTGCCACATATTGATACACTCGTGGATCACACAGCCACAAACACGCTCTATTCCTTTATGGATGGATACTCGGGATATAATCAAATCAAGATGAATATAGAAGACCGCGAGAAAACTTCTTTCATTACACCCTGGGGAACTTTCTGCTACAGGGTGATGCCTTTTGGACTTAAAAATGCGGGTGCCACCTACCAACGAGCGATGGTGACGCTATTCCACGATATGATCCACAAAGAAATTGAAGTATACGTGGATGACATGATCGCAAAGTCAAAAGACGAGATGGACCACGTCCAATATTTGAGAAAATTATTCAATCGGCTTCGTAAGTATCAGCTTAAGCTAAACCCGGCTAAGTGTACTTTCGGAGTTCGGTCGGGTAAGCTTCTTGGGTTCATCGTCAGTGAAAAAGGCATAGAGGTGGACCCCGATAAAGTAAAGGCAATAATGGAAATGCCTCCTCCTAAAACTGAGAAAGAAATTAGAGGATTCCTCGGCAGGGTGAACTACGTCGCAAGGTTCATCGCACAGTTGACTGACACGTGCAAACCGATATTCAAGCTGTTGCGCAAGAATCATTCCGAAACTTGGGATGAGAATTGTCAACGAGCTTTTGACAAGGTCAAACAGTGCTTGGCCAATCCACCAGTATTGGTGCCACCTGTCGAGGGAAGGCCATTAATCCTCTATCTGACAGTGCTTGATGAGTCCATGGGAGCCGTGCTAGGGCAACAGGACGAAACTGGAAAGAAAGAACAAGCCATCTACTACCTGAGCAAAAAGTTCCTTGATTATGAAACCCGCTACACGCCATTAGAAAAGACTTGCTGTGCGTTAGCGTGGGCAACACAAAGGCTCAGGCAGTACATGATAAGGCATACTACTTGGTTGGTTTCCAAAATGGACCCAATTAAGTACGTGTTCGACAAACCAATAATCACTGGGAAGATTGCCCGATGGCAAGTGCAATTATCAGAATTTGACATCATACATGTCACACAAAAGGCCATCAAGGGTAGTACCTTAGCTGATTACCTAGCACACGGGCCGACCAATGACTATCAATCCCTTCAGGATGATTTCCCCGATGAGCATATAATGAGTATACAACATGAAGAACCAAAAGACGATGCGTGGACCATGTATTTTGATGGAGCCTCCAACATGCTTGGACAAGGGATTGGGACAGTGTTAATCTCCCCACAAGGAAAGCATATCCCTCTAACAGCAAGACTCAATTTCGACTGTACAAATAATATGGCCGAATACGAGGCTTGCGGCTATCAACAATGGTATCCTCAAACTCAAAGTATTTGGAGATTCGGCTTTAGTCATCCATCAGCTACGAGGTGACTGGGAAGTCCGAAATCCTAAACTGATACCATATGTTGAGCATATCAAAGATTTGACACAATTCTTCCAAAGTGTCATCTTTGAATACATTCCAAGGGAGGAGAATCAGTTTGCTGACGCCCTTGCTACACTATCATCGATGTTCGCCTTGGATAAGGAGCATGAAATGCCCATCATCAATATCCGGCGGCACGATAAGCAAGCGTTCTGCCTACTGATAGATGAAGCTGTTGACGATCATCCATGGTTCCATGACATCAAACAATATTTGTCAAAAGGGGAATATCCTGATATGGCTAGTGATAATGATAAAAAGCATATCCAAAGAAGGGCCATGGGATTTCTGTTGATTGGAGAAACCCTCTACAAAAAGAATTATGACTCGGTCTTGTTGAGATGTATAGACCAAGTCGAAGCTCAAAATGTAATCAAAGAAATACATGAGGGGGTTTTCGGTACCCATATTCCCGGGCCTGCAATGGCTAAGAAAATCCTCAGAGCAGGGTACTATTGGTCGACCATGGAAAGGGATTGTTACCAATACGTTCGGAAATGCCACAAATGTCAAACATATGCCGACAATATTCATGTCCCACCAACGCCACTCAATGTGTTGGCTTCACCTTGGCCATTTGCAATGTGGGGCATGGATGTTATTGGACCCATCGAGCCAAAAGCATCCAACGGACATAGGTTCATCCTTGTGGCCATTGACTATTTCACCAAATGGGTAGAAGCGGCATCGTATGCTCATGTGACCCGAAAGGTGGTAACGTCCTTCATCAGAAAGAATATCATATGCAGATACGGTATTCCCGACAAAATCATCACTGATAACGGATCCAATTTGAACAATAAGATGGTGGAAGAGCTGTGCAAAGAGTTCAAAATTCAGCACCATAACTCTTCCCCATATCGACCAAAGATGAATGGGGCAGTCGAGGCAGCCAATAAGAATATCAAGAAGATAGTACAAAAGATGGTTGTCTCATTCAAAGACTGGCATGAGATGCTACCCTTCGCTCTCCATGGTTATAGGACTTCAGTACGTACATCCACAGGAGCTACTCCATTCTCCCTTGTTTATGGAATGGAGGCAGTTCTGCCGGTTGAAGTCGAGATACCGTCTCTGAGAGTAATCATGGAAGCAAAACTTTCCGAGGCAGAATGGGTTCAAAGTCGACACGACCAATTGAACCTTATCGAAGAAAAACGACTGAACGCCATATGCCATGGTCAAGCCTACCAAAGGAAGATCAAAAAGGCTTTTGACAAGAAAGTCCATCCTCGAGTCTACCATGAGGGAGAGCTGGTGATGAAGAAATTGCTACCGGCTCAAAAGGACAAAATCGGAAAGTGGGCCCCAAATTACGAAGGACCATACGTGGTAAAGCGAGCCTTCTCCGGAGGATCATTGATTCTCACAGACATGGACGGAGAAGAACTTCGATACCCAGTCAACGCTGACGTGGTAAAGAAGTATTATGCTTGAAGACGTTGCTTGCATCAGCCCGCTAGGATGAAAACCCAAAAAGGGCATCCTAGGCAAAAGTTAGGGCAAAACAAAAAGCCCGCCAGTACAAGGGTACTAGGCAAAACAAAGGCAAAATTATCCCCGCTAGGACACGTCCTAGGCAAAAATTAGGGGCAAAAGAATAAGATGCAAAAAGTAAAGCAAGCAACGATCACTTCAACCGAAAACCGAAAGGCGGTCCGAGTGATAATCTTCTAGAAGCAAGCGTCTTGCAGTATCTACACTCCTGGCTCAGGCATCTCACCCGAAACGATTAGGGAAACGGGAAGAGCGACAATTACAGATATAATTGTTTAAGCCAAAAATGTATAGCCTACCTTGGCCAGCCATTCTTCAGAAATTCCCTTTGTAAATCTTTCTGTATAAACATTTGTGAATATCAATAAAATATCCATTTGTTTCTTTTCTTTCTTGACCTTGTGATTATGCCTTTAAATTGATGTTTCTAAAAATTGTACGAAACTCTTAATAATCGGTCAATAAAAGAAAATTGGAGGGGTTCCTGTAAAATCCATAATCTCCTGCATAAAGGCTCACAAAAATACTCCCTCGCGTCAATGACAGAAAGTCCTCCAAGAAGAAGAGGATAGGGAGAGCCACTCACTTTTCTAAATAAATGAACAAAAATAAAAAATTGTATTGCATTTGTGCATCACACACACATTAGTTGCACATTCAAAGACCTTATCATGAGGCAACTGCATAAAATAGAAAAATAGAAAATTGCTTGTGTATGACAGCAGCAAGCAAAATACAAAGATTCAGAAAATCAGCAGCATCATACAGAATAATTGAGCCTGGAGAGGCTTGCCGAAAGAATACTCTCAAAATAAATGAGCCTGGAGAGGCTTGCCGAAACAATACTCCTCATCCCCCACATCAAAGAATAATTGAGCCTGGAGAGGCTCGCAGAAATAATACTCCCCAGAGAAACCTCAACTCACGCTCTTGGACTCAAAATCCCCAGCAAGAGCTATCAAAGCAAGATCGACGACATTCCCAATGGAAGTACGATCACCCAAGCAGAATATCCAAGTCGAAGGACTTAAACTTCCTCAGTGAAGATAGCTCTCCAACTCAAGTGTCGAGTGAGGCTAAGCCTGTAGAGGCTTCCTAAATAATACTCTGGGATACATAAGATCCCCAAATCCCCAGTCGCCTACTCAAGAGGCATCCCTGCAGAAGGAGAAAAAATAAAAAAAATCAATAATCATTCCCCAAGTGGAATCTGGCTCTCAGCCAATCATTGAACGTCAAGCTGATACGCCTAACAGAAGAGGCTAATCAAAATCAACGACAAAATCCCCCAGTGGATAACAGCCTACACAGAGGCAGCAAAATCAGAAAACCAAAAGAGACACCCGAACAAGGATAACCGGGATACTCCACCAACGTCGAGAGGACGTCAGCCAATCATAAGGCACCGCTCACATCAGAAAGAGCATCTTTGTGTCTGCACCCAAAGGAATCAGAAATTCCCCAGTGGGAACCAACTACGCAATGGAAAGTTGGGACACAAGAACCTATGAGTAACTGCACATCCCCTAGACGGATCCCTGCGTTATCCAGCCCTTAGTGGCACAAAATCAAAAAACAACCGTCGAAGCAGCATCGTGGACTGTGGAGACAAAATCATCACGAATCCCTGGAAAGGAGATGTTCACGCTACCCCGTCGTCACAAACACGGAGGTATGCAGCTTCCGGCTCGGGCAATGAGCGAAGCTATCTCTGGAAAAGGGGTACTCACCACTTACCGTTGTCACAAAGGTACTTAGCTTCCGGCTCAAACGAAGAGTGAAGCTAAGCCTGGAGAGACGGTACTTACAGCTTCCAGCTTGGGCAACAAGCAAAGCAAGGCCTGGAGAGGCAAAACTCACACTGCTCACCGTCGTCACAAAGGTGCTTGGTTTCCGGCTCGAACAAAGAGCGAGACTAGGCCTGGAGAGGCAAAACTCATACTGCTCACCGTCGTCACAAGGATACTTAGCTTCCGGCTCGAACAAAGAGTGAAGCTAAGCCTGGAGAGGCGGTACTCAACCATCATCGTCATCAGAGGCGCGTTGATGTCCAACTTCCGGCTCGGGCGTCGAGTGAAGTTGACCTTGGAGAAGGTAAACTCAGCTACCGAGGATGTCAGAAGCGCCGAGGTATGCACCCACCTGGGGAGGCTACTCAACATTTTTCCACCGGAAGACGCTACAAGTCAGAAGGTCGGCACAATACCCGGACAATTGGGTCAACTCCTTTACTTGTCAGCCGATACACCAAAAGGCCGTCCGACTAAGTAAAGGGGGGGCAGCTGTAGACCCCTAAAATTGTCCGGGTCGGAAATAAAGCTTGAAGACTCTCGAAGACTGAAGGATAATCAGCCAGAAGGACTCCTCGAAGGCCCTAGGAGGGTTCTCTGTAGGTCTAGAGGTCTTAGAATAGCTCAAAATAAGGAAGTGGAGGGAAAAAGCCCAATACGGCCGTACTAAAGTCAATACGACCGTATTGACACTTCAATACGGTCGTACTGAAGTCAATACGACCGTATTGACACTTCAATACAACCGCAGCGAACTCAATACGGGCGTATTGAAATTTCTGAATTTCAATACGACCGTATTGAACTTCAATACGACCGTATTGAAGTTCAAAAATTTCAATACGGCCGTATTGCCCCTGTAGGCCGTATTGCGCCTATTCCCTATAAATATGACGTCAATTGGACATCATTCGACACTTTTGAACATAGTTTCAACCCTCTCCTTGAGTATTCTGGGGTTTTTGAGCAGTGTTCTGCCCTAGAAATCACTCGGAGAGTTGATCCGACGAAGTTCTTGAGCCCCGAGCCATTTTGCTTGAGGATCGAACCTAGTCGAGGGGAAATCTTTTTGATTCCCTTAGTCAAAATTTTGTTCTAGGAGAGCGAGGAGCGGGCTTGTAGAGCGAGGGAACGCCAAAACGCTTCCCAGTTCTTTGCAATATATAAAAGCACGCTTCAAGAGGTTTCCTTTCAATCCTTCCTTTTACTGCTTTCTGTGTGCATATTTAAACTGTCATCATGTAGATAGTCAATTTATAATTGCTTAGAATAAATAGGGGTAATTTAGTAATTTTATACTGTTCTTTTAAAAATAATCTGTCATAGGGAACCCGAAAGGGGCGCCGTGGGGTGCTAACACCTTCCCCACGCGTAACCGACTCCCTTACCCAACTCTGGTTGTAGTGGCTAAAGTTGATTTTTAAATCAATTGCCTTATCCCTTTTTCCAATGTTTTTGAGTAAAACATTGGTGGCGACTCCACGAACCCTCCTTTTGCGAAAACCACTAATCCATGGAGGGTCCCGCTTGGGATTAATATGGATTGGTGAGCCTTTTAATAAAATTGCTCGTTTGACGAGGTCTCAGTTTGAGAATAAGTCATTCTAGCAATCCACATTTTTTAAACAAATAAACGAGTCCAACCATCAATCGCGAATGCCGAAAGCCCGTTTCGGGCCGGTGGCGACAATAATCGATTATTTTGAGTTAGTTTTCAAAACTCTTATTTTAAGTCTCAAAATAATTTCTTAACCTTTTAAACTCATCATCATACACTCCAATCAGATTAGACACAGATTAGCTTATGCACAAAGCACACACAAAAGATAAACTCAATCAAAGCAATCTAAAAGCTATCCCTATTACATAACATTTTCCTTTGACTTTGTTTTTGACTTCTAAGTTGTTGATGTCCTTGGTCAGTATGTTCCACACATTTGTTATCATCAAAACTTTTAATCTTCAGAGGTGATCTCATCAATCTCAAGCTCCCCAAATCTCAACATGGACTACTCCTAGTCCTACTTCTTATACTATTCCCTTGGAGGTGCCCAAGGAAAATAGTTTTTCTGCTTTAGAACCCTCTCTTCTTTAGTGGTTTTAATAAAGCACCCAAGCTTTTCTCTCTATGGTTTTTTAGAAGATAGACCTTGTAGTGTTTTATATTCTATTTTTGATCTTAAGGGAAGTTCATTTTTAGTTGAACTTAAATTGATTCTTTCCCTACAAGACAAATATAGATTATATGAGTCTTCAAGACTATGTCTCACACTACCTTGTGATGATTATTTAACAAACAATAAGATTCAAAGTTGTTTAGGAATTTTTCTTGTAGTCTTTTTTTTAATCTCTAGGAAATGCCTAGGTCACCATTTAGGGTTCCTTAGGCAAGATGTTTTAGTTTCTAGTGATAACAATCTCAATTGCTATAGTTTTAGTTTCATTACGTTTCTAGGTTTTAGCTACACACATAGACTTTGCCTAGGTAAGGATTTTATTTCTACCTTTAGAGAGTCTATTGTTTTTAGTGAGACTTTTTTTAGGAAAATTCATCTTTGGGTATATCCTCCTTTGCCACCCATTGAACATGTCACCTCTCATGTATGGTATGTTGTTATTGTAGGTCATGATATCTGTCATAGAGATCCTCGTGATTTGAGGACAAATCCTTTTCAAAAGGGAGGGGATGATGGAATCATGCCTAGGAGGGCAAGAGGTGACATCTTGAAAGAACCAAGAGGAATGGGCTAGACATGAAGGTTTGGGTTAATCAAGGCTCAATGGGCCCGATGGGCTTGGAAGGCCCAAGTTGAGCTTCACATGGGTCATATCTTCAGATGTCCATTTTCTTATATTTTGTATATATTATATTAGTATAGATTTCATATATTTTGGTCTTGTATTTTGGACCACATAGAGTAGCATTATTGGGCCAAAGGCTTATTGGGCCTAATTTTGGGCTTCATGGGCCTTTGGACTTTTGGTACCTAATATTGGGCTCATTTTCATTCTTGTAATTTTTCCTTTCTATTGTATTTGATTGGCCATTGTATTTAGGCCATTCGAATAGGAATTTAAGAGGAACAAGTATTAGGCATGAATCATAGAGTTGTAATTACATTTAAGGATAATTTGAGTTTCATTTGAGTCACATGTTTTGTGCCAAAGGTGGCTGTACATGTGAACACTTAAATGAACCCTAAATTATCTCTAAATGCAATTAGGATTCTAGAAAGGAAGGTTGAACATGGGATGGGCAAGTGGACGTCCAAATTTGAATTCAAATTCAATTTGAATTCAAATTTGGCGCCACTTGTAGCACATGGAGTTGGCGCCCATTTTCCTTGGATTCGTGGCCTTAAATACTCATTCCATTCATTCTTGTAATCACTTTGATCGTTCTATGAGATTTCTGAAAATTATTCAACACTCTCTCCCTTCAAAGTCACCCTTGGCCGAACAAGTTCTTAGAATATTCTTCGAGGAATTAGGTCAAACACTTGTGAGCAATCCTTTGCTCCCTTGGCTCAAGTGCTTTTAGTTCCATTATTCTTCTTCTTTCTCTCATATCTGTGGCTGGAATTTCATTCTAGCATCCTTAAGGAAGTGATCAGAGTTGTGCAACTCAAGAAGTGGAGAACATCCATCTTTTCCACTTGGAGTTGCCATCACCTATTTTTTTTCTAGTAATTACAAAATAAAATTATCTATGATTAATGTGTATATATATATATATATATATATATATATATATATATAAACAAGTATATTATGCATGTACTTGTACTTTATAATTAAATATTTTAAAATACTTAAAATGATAATAGTTAAATAAATAAATATGTAAAAATATAATTAATTTATAGTTAAAGAAAAAAGAATAAATTTTTAAAAAAATTTAAAATGTATATTAATAGTAGAAATGAAAATATGATGTGTTTTAAATAAAGACTTCGTTCAAAACCTATTTTGACATTTAATTAAAAAGACAGATTTAAACTTTTAAAAAAATTTATTTATTTAAAAAGATTGAAATTAAACTTTTTAAAAATACTTTTAAAAATACAACAGTTATTAAAGCCAAATAGATAAACATGTTATCATACAAGTGAGGGGTAATAAAGTAATTTTAACTATTATTTGTTAAAATTAATCTGGGGATAAGGCCCGTTTGGCCCGATAGGTCCGATCTTCAAGCCTTGAGTAAAACAAATGATGAATCTTTCAAGGCGTATGCCCAACGATGGAGGGAGTTGGCGGCGCAAATAGAGCCCCCGCTATCAGATAAGGAGACGGTGTCGTTGTTCATAAATTCGTTGACCGGTCCCTATTATGACAAAACGATAGGGAACACGACAACACTCTTCTCAGACATCATCACCATCGGAGAAAGGGTGGAACAAGGGCTGAAAAGTGGGAAGCTAGCTAAGCCCTCCCAATCATTCGAAGCTAAGAAGGCCTTTTGGAAGAAGAAAGAAGAAGGAGTCAACACTGTAACCATTTCTCCATCTTCTTCCACTTCGAAGTCGGGAAAGTCGCAATACAAGCCTGTGAGGAAGTTTGATAAACTTCCGACCACATATAGCGACCTCCTGCCGAAGCTAGTGGAAGCAAGTCTTCTAGCTTATGTTCCACCGAGGAAATTTGATCCACCATACCCCGACTGGTACAAACCACAAGACAATTGTCTATACCATTCGGGGGCATCGGGGCATTCAACGGAGGACTGTAAAGTTCTCAAATATAAGGTCCAAGACCTTATTGATGCTGGGTGGGTCACTTTCGATTCGACAGCACCCGACGTGAGCAAGAATCCTCTACCAAAGCAGGAGTAGAGAATGGCAAGCCACGATAGGGCCCCTCCACTTTTTTCTTTTAGGGACTCATGATCAGTACCCGAGATCATGAGGACCTTTTCATGTAAATAAGGGTTTTGTACAGTTTTACATACATACATCAATAAAGAGGCATTTTTCATATATCATTCTCTCTTTTGTTCTTTTCTCTCTTTCCTCATTAACATTAATAATTCTAAACCTAAACAGAACCAATAAAATAATTATGTCTGTAATTGTTCGCTCTGACCGGGATCCAAAAGTTGAGGATGAATGGGTTGAGTTGGACAGTGATGAGGAGACCATCTCTCCGGATCTGCAAAGACTGCTAGATCAAGAAAACTCGTCTACTCCAACCGTGTCAAGAGAAATTAGAGACCGTGAATTTGGGGCAAGGCCGAGAAATAAAAGAGGTCAATATTGGGACCCATATCAGTGATGAAATAAGGACACATGTTTCCACTATGATTATAATAAAATCATTCTTTCTCATTGCTTCTTTTCTTGCTTATAATAAAATTCTAAACCGCATCATTTTTAACCCTGTTTGAATAAACATGAATGAAGTTAAAATCATCTTAATAATAATAAACCCACATCATTTTCATGTGGAGGTGTGTGTGACAACTTGGAGCACCTTCCTTTGGCCTTGACAAGTGCCATCATGGATAAAAATAAATCCTTTAAAATAAAAGAAGCTCGGCAGAAAACTCAAAAAGGGGGCTGCACAAAAATAAGAGCAAAAGACCCGCTAGGAATCCCACGAAAGGGTGACCTAGGCAAAAGTTAGGGTTACAAAAATAAACAAAAACAAAGGTCCGCTAAAACGCCACAAAAGGGTGTTTTAGGCAAAAATAAGGACAATCAAAAAACAAAATAAATTCATGATGGTACCATCAATTGAATTCAACAAGGGGCTCAAGGGAAGCTATCCAAGTTGTCAAAGCACAATCATTAATAACAAAGATGTGCTTAACCTCATAAGTGTTTAATTGAACAAGCCTAAACACATAAGCCTACCTTGACCATCCATTCTTACAAAAACCATTTTTGAAAAATAATCCCCTCTAAAACACAAACTTTTGAAAAATATACCCTTTCCTTCTTTTCTCTCTGTAGACCCCTAAAATTGTCCGGGTCGGAAATAAAGCTTGAAGACTCTCGAAGACTGAAGGAAGATCAGCCAGAAGGACTCCTGGAAGGCCCTAGGAGGGTTCTCTGTAGGTCTAGAGGTCTTAGAATAGCCCAAAATAAGGAAGTGGAGGGAATGAAGCCCAATACGGCCGTACTGAACTTAATACGGCCGTATTGAAGCTTCAATACGGCCGCAGTGAACTCAATACGGCGTATTGAAGTTTCTGAAACTTCAATACGGCCGTACTGAAATCAATACGGCCGTATTGAAGCTTCAATACAGCCGCAGTGAACTCAATACGGGCGCATTGAAATTTCTGAATTTCAATACGGCCGTATTGAACTCAATACGACCGTATTGAAGTTCAAAAATTTCAATACGGCCGTATTGCTTCTGTAGGCCGTATTGCGCCTATTCCCTATAAATATGACGTCAATTGGACGTCATTCCACACTTTTTCAGATAGTTTCAACCCTCTCCTTGAGTATTCTGGGGTTTTTGAGCAGTGTTCTGCCCTAGAAATCACTCGGAGAGTTGATCCGACAAAGTTCTTGAGCCCCGAGCCATTTTGCTTGAGGATCGAACCTAGTCGAAGGGAAATCCTCCGGATTTCCATAGTTAAAAGTTTTTAGGAAGGAGCGAGCGAGCTTGTAGAGCGAGGGAACGCCAAAAAGCTTCCCAGTTTTACTCAATATATAAAAGCACGCTTCAAGAGGTTTCTTCTTAAATCCTTCCTTTTACTGCTTTCTGTGTGCATATTTAAACTGTCATCATGTAGATAGTTAATTTATAATCGCTTATAATAAATAGGGGTAATTTAGTAATTTTACGCTATTATTTTAGAAATAATCTGTCATAGGGAACCCGAAAGGGGCGCTGTGGGGTGCTAACACCTTCCCCACGCGTAACCGACTCCCTTACCCAACTCTGGTTGTAATGGCCAAAGTTGATTTATAAAATCAATTGCCTTATCCCTTTTTCCAATGTTTTGAGTAAAACATTGGTGGCGACTCCACGAACCCTCCTTTTGCAAAAACCACTAATCCATGGAGGGTCCCGCTTGGGATTAATATGGATTAGTGAGACTTTTAATAAATTGGATAAGATCGACAAGGTCTCAGTTTGAGAACAAGTCGTTCTAATAATCCAATACATTTTCAAAACTAAAAATAGAAGCGAGCTCGACCGTCTTCGCGACCGCCGAGGCCCGTTTCGGGCCGGTGGCGACACATGGCGACTCCACTGGGGAAGCCTCGAGAGTCAGTCCCATTTAGTGACAGATTATTTTTAACAAATAATAGTTAAAATTACTTTATTACCCCTCACTTGTATGATAACATGTTTATCTATTTGGCTTTAATAACTGTTGTATTTTTAAATTTACGCAATTGTTTGAAATAAAAACTGCACACAAACCTTTGCACACAACAGTTCCCTCTATACCCGGGGGCATGAGTGATTAACCATAGGGAGTGGATGTTAGTACGGGCGGTTGTCGAATGGGTCTATAGGTGCCCGTAGACCGTTGTCGGAAAGCATCACTCAAGGTGATAACCATGAACTCGAGTCCGACAGTGCGTTGGAACTTTCCATCGACTTACGACGAGAGGAATTGGGTCCCTATAATGGGGGCACCTTGGGGGCCTTTGACCAAGTGAGAACAGTTAGATCCTCCTTGAATATGCACTTTTCTGCAGGAGACCCCTACCTCGTGATTCGCTCGTGACTGTTCGTGGATGAGTGAATTGTTTGTGTAAATGCTTATGTGCAATTGTTTGTGCATTAATAAATAAACCTCGTGATAAGGTCCAAAGAATAATCCCCATGCATGAAAAAACCATGACATGAGAGGAAAGACCATGTGTGAAAATATAATAAAAGTGAGGAGCATGTGCATCATTACCAATAAAGATATCATGCATCCTCATAAACCATGCATTCTAGGTTCACCAATACCTCTTGACATGAGTAAAAGAGACCCATGATTATCGAGATTCTCCGTTGAGGAGAGATCATAAGTCAAGGAGGGTAATAACACTCTGTTTTAAAAAGGCAGCGCCTTAAAAATGGAGGGTTATCAAGCTCATGTCAAGAGCGTATTCATGAATAAACTAATTAGATTAAAAAAAAATTCATTTTTAGAAAGTGGCTGGTCATCTCTCTGTCCTCACACGCGCACAGAAAATCAAGAAAATGGAAGCATTGGAGGAGCAAAACAAAAAGCTCACAACCGAGCTTTCGCAACTTAAAGACCAAATGGCGCAAATGATGGAACTCATGCGTCATCACAACATCCATGGATCTCATCACAGTGATCATGGGTCCCATCATGAGGGAGAGGAGGAAGAGCATGAAAAAGATCCTCCACACGCTGTACATCTTGGGGCTGGAATTATGATTAAAGAGCCCGAAGTATCAAAGGAACAATTCCACGCCCTCGAGGATCGGCTAAGGGCTATGGAGGGGCATGATTTTGACATCAAAGATGCCGCCGACATGTGCTTAGTGAGGGACATTCAATTCCCTCCTAAATTTAAAGTGCCGGATTTCCCAAAGTATGTGGGATCGACTTGCCCCAAAAGTCATCTCACCATGTACTGTCGCAAGATGGCTGCATATGCCACAAATGAAAAGCTCTTGATCCACTGCTTTCAAGAGAGCTTAGCTGAAACTGCACTCAACTGGTATATGCAGCTAGATGGAAATCTAGTACATACATGGAGGCAGTTGGCCGACGCCTTTCTCAAGCGCTATAAATACAACATCGACCTAACACCCGATAGGTCTGATCTTCAAGCCTTGAGTAAAAGGAACGATGAATCCTTCAAGGCGTACGCCCAACGTTGGAGGGAGTTGGCGGCACAGATAGAGCCCCCGCTGTCGGATAAGGAGACGGTGTCCTTATTCATCAACTCGTTGACTGGTCCCTATTACGATAAAATGATAGGGAACACAACGACACTCTTCTCGGACATCATCACCATTGGAGAAAGGGTGGAACAAGGACTTAAAAGTGGGAAGCTGGCTAAGCCTTCCCAATCATATGAAGCTAAGAAGGCCTTCGGGAAGAAGAAAGAAGGAGGAGTCAACGCTGTAACCATTTCTCCATCTTCTTCCGCTTCGAAGTCAGGCAAATCGCAAAACAACTCTGTGAAGAAGTTTGATAAACTTTCGACCACTTATAGCGATCTCCTGCCGAAGCTAGTGGAGGCGCGTCTTATAGCTTACATTCCACCAAAGAAAGTGAATCCACCTTACCCCGATTGGTACAATCCACAAGACAAATGTCTATACCATTCGGGGGCACCGGGACATTCAACGGAGAACTGCAGAGCTCTCAAGTATAAGGTCCAAGACCTTATCGATGCTGGGTGGGTCACTTTCGATTCGACGGCGCCTGACGTGAGCAAGAATCCTCTACCGCAGCAGGAGTAGAGAGAAGGACAAGCCATGATAGGGCCCCTCCACATTTTTTCTTTTAGGGACTCATGATCAGTACCCGAGATCATGAGGACCTTTTCATGTAAATAAAGGGTTTTGTACAGTTTTACATACATCAATAAAGAGGCATTTTTCACACATTATTCTCTTATTTTGTTCTATTCTCTCTCTCTCATTAATATTAATAAACTCTAAACCTAAACAGAACCAATAAATAATTATGTCTGTGATTGCTCGCTCTGACCGGGATCCGAAAGCCGAGGGTGAATGGGTTGAGTTGGACAGTGATGAGGAGACCATCTCTCCGGATCTGCAAAGACTGCTAGATCAAGAAGCTCGTCTACTCCAACCGAATCAAGAAGAATTGGAGACCGTGAATTTGGGGCAGGGTCAAGAGTTGAAAGAGGTCAACATTGGGACCCGTATCAGTGATGGAATAAAAACGCAATTGATTCAATTGTTGAGGGAATACAAGGACGTATTTGCATGGTCGTACCATGATATGCCCGGTTTGGACTCCAACATCGTCGAACACAAGTTGCCCTTAAAAGAGGGGTTTCGACCCATTAAGCAAAAGCTTCGACGAATCAAGCCCGAATGGTCCTTAAAGATTAAGGAAGAGGTAGAAAAACAATTGGACGCGGGATTCTTGGTTGTATCCCAGTATCCCGAATGGCTGGCTAACATTGTGCCAGTCATCAAAAAGAATGGGAAGGTTAGAGTGTGTGTTGATTATAGGGATTTGAATCGTGCCAGTCCAAAGGACGATTTTCCCTTGCCCCACATCGATACACTTGTGGATCACACCGCCACAAACACACTCTATTCCTTTATGGATGGATACTCGGGGTATAATCAAATCAAGATGAATATAGAAGACCGCGAGAAAACTTCTTTCATTACACCCTGGGGAACTTTCTGCTACAGGGTGATGCCTTTTGGACTTAAAAATGCGGGTGCCACCTACCAACGAGCGATGGTGACGCTATTCCACGATATGATCCACAAAGAAATTGAAGTATACGTGGATGACATGATCGCAAAGTCAAAAGACGAGACGGACCACATCCAATATTTGAGAAAATTATTCAATCGGCTTCGTAAGTATCAGCTTAAGCTAAACCCGGCTAAGTGTACTTTCGGAGTTCGGTCGGGTAAGCTTCTTGGGTTCATCGTCAGTGAAAAAGGCATAGAGGTGGACCCCGATAAAGTAAAGGCAATAATGGAAATGCCTCCTCCTAAAACTGAGAAAGAAATTAGAGGATTCCTCGGCAGGGTGAACTACGTCGCAAGGTTCATCGGACAGTTAACTGACACGTGCAAACCAATATTCAAGCTGTTGCGCAAGAATCATTCCGAAGTTTGGAATGAGAATTGTCAACAAGCTTTCGATAAGATCAAACAGTGCTTGGCCAATCCACCAGTGTTGGTGCCACCTGTCAAGGGAAGACCATTAATCCTCTATCTAACGGTGCTTGATGAGTCCATGGGAGCTGTGCTAGGACAGCAAAATGAAACAAAGAAGAAAGAACAAGCCATCTACAACCTGAGCAAAAAGTTCCTTGATTATGAAACCCGCTACACGCCACTAGAAAAGACATGCTGTGCGTTAGCATGGGCAACACAACGGCTCAGGCAGTATATGATTAGGCATACTACTTGGTTGGTTTCCAAAATGGACCCAATTAAGTACGTGTTCGACAAACCGATAATCACTGGGAAGATTGCCCGATGGCAAGTGCAATTATCAGAATTTGACATCATACATGTCACACAAAAGGCCATCAAGGGTAGTACCCTAGCTGATTACCTAGCACACGGGCCGACCAATGACTATCAATCCCTTCAGGATGATTTCCCCGATGAGAATATAATGAACCTACAACACGAGGAACCCAAGGATGATGCATGGATCATGTATTTTGATGGAGCCTCCAACATGCTTGGGCAGGGGATTGGAACAGTATTAATCTCCCCACAAGGAAAACATATTCCCTTAACGGCAAGACTCAACTTCGACTGTACAAATAACATGGCCGAATACGAGGCTTGCGCGTTAGGAATCCAAGCAGCAATCAACAATGGTATCCTAAAGCTCAAAGTATTTGGAGATTCGGCTTTAGTCATCCACCAACTGCGAGGTGAATGGGAAGTCCGAAATCCTAAGCTGATACCATATGTTGAGCATATCAAAGACCTGATACAATTCTTTCAAACTGTCGTCTTTGAATATATCCCAAGGGAGGAAAATCAGTTCGCTGACGCCCTTGCTACACTATCATCGATGTTTGCCTTGGATAAGGAGCATGAAATGCCCATCATCAATATCCGGCGGCACGATAAGCAAGCGTTTTGCCTACTGATAGATGAAGCTGTTGACGGTCATCCATGGTTCCATGACATCAAACAATATCTGTCAAAAGGGGAATATCCTGATATGGCTAGCGATAATGATAAAAAGTATATCCGAAGAAGGGCCATGGGATTTCTATTGATTGGAGAAACCCTCTACAAAAAGAATTATGACTCGGTCTTGCTTAGGTGCATAGACCAAGCCGAAGCTCAAAATGTAATCAAAGAAATACATGAGGGGGTTTTCAGTACCCATATTCCCGGGCCTGCAATGGCTAAGAAAATCCTCAGAGCAGGATATTATTGGTCGACCATTGAAAGGGATTGTTACCAATACGTCCGGAAATGCCACAAGTGTCAAGCATACGCCGACAACATTCATGTCCCACCAACGCCACTCAATGTGTTGGCTTCACCATGGCCATTCGCAATGTGGGGCATGGATGTTATTGGACCCATCGAGCCAAAGGCATCCAATGGACATAGGTTCATCCTTGTGGCCATTGACTATTTCACTAAATGGGTAGAAGCGGCATCGTATGCTCATGTGACCCGAAAAGTGGTAACATCCTTCATCAGAAAGAATATCATATGCAGATACGGTATTCCCGACAAAATCATCACTGATAATGGATCCAATTTGAACAATAAGATGGTGGAAGAACTGTGCAAAGAGTTCAAAATTCAGCACCACAACTCTTCCCCATATCGACCAAAGATGAATGGGGCAGTCGAGGCAGCCAATAAGAATATCAAGAAGATAGTACAAAAGATGGTTGTCTCATTCAAAGACTGGCATGAGATGCTACCCTTCGCTCTCCATGGATATAGAACTTCAGTACGTACATCCACAGAAGCTACTCCATTCTCCCTTGTTTATGGAATGGAGGCAGTTCTGCCGGTTGAAGTCGAGATACCTTCTCTGAGAGTAATCATGGAAGCAAAACTTTCCGAGGCAGAATGGGTTCAAAGTCGATACGACCAATTGAACCTTATCGAAGAAAAACGACTGAACGCTATATGCCATGGTCAAGCCTACCAAAGGAAGATCAAAAAGGCTTTTGACAAGAAAGTCCATCCTCGAATCTACCATGAGGGAGAGCTGGTGATGAAGAAATTGCTACCAGCTCAAAAGGACAAAATCGGAAAGTGGGCCCCAAATTACGAAGGACCATACGTGGTGAAGCGAGCTTTCTCCGGAGGAGCATTGATTCTCACAGACATGGATGGAGAAGAACTTCGATACCCAGTCAACGCTGACGTGGTAAAGAAGTATTATGCTTGAAGACGTTGCTTGCATCAGCCCGCTAGGATGAAAACCCAAAAAGGGGCATCCTAGGCAAAAGTTAGGGCAAAACGAAAAGCCCGCCAGTACAAGGGTACTAGGCAAAACAAAGGCAAATTTACCCCGTTAGGATACGTCCTAAGCAAAAGTTAGGGGCAAAAGAATAAGATATAAAAACAAAGCGAGCAACGATCACTTGAACCGAAAACCGAAAGGCGGTTCAAGTGATAATCTTCTAGAAGCAAGCGTCTTGCAGTATCTACACTCCTGGCTCAGGCATCTCACCCGAAACGATTAGGGGAACGGGAAGAGCGACAATTACAGATATAATTGTTTAAGCCAAAAATGTATAGCCTACCTTGGCCAGCCATTCTTCAGAAATTTCCTTCTGTATATCTTTCTGTAAAAACACTTGTGAATATCAATAAAAATATCCATTTGTTTCTTTTCTTTCTTGACCATGTGATTATGCCTCTGAATTGGTTTTTCATAAAAATTGTACGAAATTCCATTATTAATCGGTCAATAAAAGAAAATTGGAGGGGTTCCTGTAAAATCCATAATCTCCTGCATAAAGGCTCACAAAAATACTCCCTCACGTCAATGACAGAAAGTCCTCCAAGAAGAAGAGGATAGGGAGAGCCACTCACTTTTCTAAATAAATGAACAAAAATAAAAAATTGTATTGCATTTGTGCATCACACACACATTAGTTGCACATTCAAAGACCTTATCATGAGGCAACCGCATAAAATAGAAAAATAGAAAATTGCTTGTGTATGACAGCAGCAAGCAAAATACAAAGATTCAGAAAATCAACAGCATCATACAGAATAACTGAGCCTGGAGAGGCTTGCCGAAATAATACTCTCAAAATAATTGAGCCTGGAGAGGCTTGCTGAAATAATACTCTTTCAAGATAATAAAGCCTGGAGAGGCTTGCAGAAATAATACTCCCCCAACTGTACAGAGTCAATGAGCCTGGAGAGGCTCGCAGAAATAATACTCCCCAGAGGGAACCTCAACTCATGCTCTTGGATTCAAAATCCCCAGCAAGAGCTATCAAGCAAGATCGTCAAAATCCCCGATGGAAGTACGATCTCACAAGCAGAATATCCAAGTCAAAGGACTTAAACTTCCTCAGTGAAGATAGCTCTCCAACTCAAGTGTCGAGTGAGGCTAAGCCTGCAGAGGCTTCCTAAATAACACTCTGGGATACATAAGATCCCTCATTCCCCAATCGCCTACTCAGAGGCATCCCTGCAAAAAGTGAAAAATCAAAAATATCAATAAGTATTCCCCAAACGGAATCTGGCACTCAGCCGAACACTGAACTTCAAATCCCCAGTCGCCTACACAAGAGGCACTCCTTCAAAAAGGAAAACCAAAAAAAAAAAAAAAAAAAAAAAAAATCAATAACAATTCCCCAAGTGGAATTTGGCTTTTTAGCCAATCATTGAACGTCGAGCTGATACGCCTAACAGAAGAGGCTAATCAAAATCAACGACAGAATCCCCAGCGGATAACAGCCTACACAGAGGCGACAAAAATCAGAAAACCCAAAAGAGATACCCGAATAAAGATAACCGGGATACTCCACCAACGTCAAAGGACGTAAGCCAAACATAAGGCATCGCTCAACTCAGAGAGAAAGAGCATCTGTGTCTATACCCCAAGGAGTCAGAAATTCCCCAAGGGTACCAACAATGCAATGCAAGTTGGGGCACAGGAACCTGTGAATGACTGCACATCCCCTAGACGGATCCCTGCGTTATCCAGCCCTCAGTGGCACAAAATCAGAAACAACCGTCGAAGCAGCATCGTGGACTGTGGAGACAAAATCATCACAAATCCCTGGAAAGGAGATATTCACGCTACCCCCGTCGTCACAAACACGGAGGTATGCAGCTTCCGGCTCGAACAATGAGCGAAGCTATCTCTGGAAAGGGGGTACTCACTGCTTACCGTTGTCACAAGGGTACTTAGCTTCCGGCTCGAACAAAGAGTGAAGCTAAGCCTGGAGAGGCGGTACTCACAGCTTCCAGCTTGGGCAGCAAGCAAAGCAAAGCCTGGAGAGGCGAAACTCACACTGCTCACCGTCGTCACAAAGGCGCTTAGTTTCCGGCTCGAACAAAGAGCGAGACTAAGCCTGGAGAGGCGAAACTCACACTGCTCACCGTCGTCACAAAGGCGCTTAGTTTCCGGCTCGAACAAAGAGCGAGACTAAGCCTGGAGAGGCGAAACTCACACTGCTACCGTTGTCACAAGGGTACTTAGCTTCCGGCTCGAACAAAGAGTGAAGCTAAGCCTGGAGAGGCGGTACTCACAGCTTCCAGCTTGGGCAGCAAGCAAAGCAAAACCTGGAGAGGCTACTCGACAATTTTCCACCGGAAGACGCTACAAGTCAGAAGGTCGGCGCATCACCCGGACAATTGGGTCAACTCCTTTACTTGTCAGCCGATACACCAAAAGGCCGTCCGACTAAGTAAAGGGGGGGCAGCTGTAGACCCCTAAAATTGTCCGGGTCGGAAATAAAGCTTGAAGACTCTCGAAGACTGAAGGAAGATCAGCCAGAAGGACTCCTGGAAGGCCCTAGGAGGGTTCTCTGTAGGTCTAGAGGTCTTAGAATAGCCCAAAATAAGGAAGTGGAGGGAATGAAGCCCAATACGGCCGTACTGAACTTAATACGGCCGTATTGAAGCTTCAATACGGCCGCAGTGAACTCAATACGGCGTATTGAAGTTTCTGAAACTTCAATACGGCCGTACTGAAATCAATACGGCCGTATTGAAGCTTCAATACAGCCGCAGTGAACTCAATACGGGCGCATTGAAATTTCTGAATTTCAATACGGCCGTATTGAACTCAATACGACCGTATTGAAGTTCAAAAATTTCAATACGGCCGTATTGCTTCTGTAGGCCGTATTGCGCCTATTCCCTATAAATATGACGTCAATTGGACGTCATTCCACACTTTTTCAGATAGTTTCAACCCTCTCCTTGAGTATTCTGGGGTTTTTGAGCAGTGTTCTGCCCTAGAAATCACTCGGAGAGTTGATCCGACAAAGTTCTTGAGCCCCGAGCCATTTTGCTTGAGGATCGAACCTAGTCGAAGGGAAATCCTCCGGATTTCCATAGTTAAAAGTTTTTAGGAAGGAGCGAGCGAGCTTGTAGAGCGAGGGAACGCCAAAAAGCTTCCCAGTTTTACTCAATATATAAAAGCACGCTTCAAGAGGTTTCTTCTTAAATCCTTCCTTTTACTGCTTTCTGTGTGCATATTTAAACTGTCATCATGTAGATAGTTAATTTATAATCGCTTATAATAAATAGGGGTAATTTAGTAATTTTACGCTATTATTTTAGAAATAATCTGTCATAGGGAACCCGAAAGGGGCGCTGTGGGGTGCTAACACCTTCCCCACGCGTAACCGACTCCCTTACCCAACTCTGGTTGTAATGGCCAAAGTTGATTTATAAAATCAATTGCCTTATCCCTTTTTCCAATGTTTTGAGTAAAACATTGGTGGCGACTCCACGAACCCTCCTTTTGCGAAAACCACTAATCCATGGAGGGTCCCGCTTGGGATTAATATGGATTAGTGAGACTTTTAATAAATTGGATAAGATCGACAAGGTCTCAGTTTGAGAACAAGTCGTTCTAATAATCCAATACATTTTCAAAACTAAAAATAGAAGCGAGCTCGACCGTCTTCGCGACCGCCGAGGCCCGTTTCGGGCCGGTGGCGACACTCTCTTGTCCCAACGATTTTAGAATAATCTAGTGGAAGCATGGAGAAATAAATCATCACTGATAATGGATCTAATCTGAACAACCAAATGGTGGAAGAACTGTGCCAAGAATTCAAAGATCCAACACAACTCTTCCCCATATCGGCCAAAGATGAACGGGACAGTCGAGGCAACCAATAAGAGCATCAAGAAAATAGTGCAAAAGATGGTTGTCTCATTTAAAGACTGGCATGAGATGTTACCCTTCGCTCTTCATGGCTATAGGACTTCAGTAGGCACGTCTGCAGGAGCTACTCCATTCTCCCTCATCTATGAGATGGAGGCAGTTTTACTCGTCGAAGTCGAGATACCTTCTCTAAGGGTAATCGTGAAAACAAAACTTTCCGAGGCAGAAAGGGTTCAAAGCCGACATGACCGGTTGAACCCTATCAAAAAGAAACGGCTGAACGCCATATGCCATGGTCAAGCCTATCAGAGGAAGATCAAAAAGGCTTTTGACAAGAAAGTCCACCCTCGAGTCTACCATGAGGGAGAGTTGGTAATGAAGAAATTACTACCAACTCAAAAAGGGAAAAATCGGAAAGTGTGCCCCAAATCACGGAGGACCATACGTGGTAAAACAAGCCTTCTCAGGAGAAGCATTGATTCTCACAAACATGGACGGAGAAGAACTTCGATACCCAGTCAACATTGACGTGGTAAAGAAGTACTATGCTTGAAGACGTTGCTTGCATAGACCTGCTAGGATGAAAACCCAAAAAAAAGGGCGTCCTAGGCAAAAGTTAGGGCAAAATAAAAAGCCCGCCAGTACAAGGGTACTAGGCAAAACAACGGCAAAATTATCCCCGCTAGGATACGTCCTAGGCAAAAGTTAGGGGCAAAAGAATAAGATGTAAAAGCAAAGCAAGCAACGATCGCTTGAATCGAAAACCGAAAGGCGGTTCAAGTGATTATCTTCTAGAAGCAAGCGTCTTGCAGCATCTACACTCCTGGCTCAGGCCGAAGCAATTAGGGGAACGTAAAGAGCAACAATTACAGATATAATTGTTAAGCCCAATGTATATAGCCTACCCTGGCCAGCCATTCTTCAGAAATTTCCTTCTGTATATCTTTCTGTAAAAAAAAACACTTGTGAATATCAAATAAAATATCCATTTGTTTCTTTTCTCTCTTGACCATGTGATTATGCCTCTAAATTGATGTTTCAAAAATTGTACGAAACTCTTTTAATAATCGGTCAAATAAAGAAAATTGGAGGGGTTCCTATAAAATCCATAATCTCCTGCATAAAGGCTCACAAAAATACTCCCTCGCGTCAATGACAGAAAGTCCTCCAAGAAGAAGAGGATAGGGAGAGCCACTCACTTTTCTAAATAAATGAACAAAAATAAAAAAATTGTATTGCATTTGTGCATCACACACACATTAGTTGCACATTCAAAGACCTTATCATGAGGCAACCGCATAAAATAGAAAAATAGAAAATTGCTTGTGTATGACAGCAGCAAACAAAATGCAAAGATTCAGAAAATCGACAGCGTCATACAGAATAACTGAGCCTGGAGAGGCTTGCCGAAAGAATACTCTCAGAATAACTGAGCCTGGAGAGGCTCGCCGAAATAATACTCTTTCAAAATAACTGAGCCTGGAGAGGCTCGCCGAAATAATACTCTCTCAGAATAACTGAGACATTTCTATACAGAAAAAGCCAAAACCAACAAAAAAGGCAAAAATACAGAAATCAACAAAAATACAGAAAAAGCCGAACTCAATAAAAAAGGCAAAAACACAGAAAAAGCCAAAATCAACAAAAAAGGCAAAAACACAGAAAAAGCCAAAATCGAAAAAAGGGCAAAATACAGAAAATCCAACAAATCATACAGAATAACTGAGCCTGGAGAGGCTTGCCGAAAAAATACTCGTACAGAATAATTGAGCCTGGAGAGGCTCGCCGAAATAATACTCCCGCAAAATAATTGAGCCTGGAGAGGCTTGCCTACATAATACTCTCGCAGAATAATTGAGCCTGGAGAGGCTTGCCGAAATAATACTCCTTCAGAATAATTGAGCCTGGAGAGGCTCGCCGAAATAATACTCTTTCATCATAACTAAAGCCTGGAGAGGCTTGCAGAAATAATACTCTCTCAGAATAAATGAGCCTGGAGAGGCTCGCAGAAATAATACTCCCCAGAGAAACCTCAACTCAAGCTCACGGGCCAAATTTCCCAGCGAGAGCTATCAAAGCAAGATCGTCAAAATCCCCAATGGAAGTACGATCTCCCAAGCAGAATTTCCAAGTCAAAGGACTTAAACTTCCTCAGTGAAGATAGCTCTCCAGCTCAAGCGTTGAGTGAGGCTAAGCCTGCAGAGGCTTCCTAAATAATACTCTGGGATACATAAGATCCCTAAATCCCCAGTCGCCTACTCAGAGGCACCCCTTCAAGAAAAATCACAAAAAGATCAATAACCATTCCCCAAGAGGAATCCGGCACTCAGCCGAACACTGAACATCAAGATAATTCGCCTACTCAGAGGCACTCTTTCAAAAAAGGAAAAAAATCAAAAAAATCAATAAATATTCCCCAAGCGGAATCCGGCTTTTAGCCAAACATCAAGCGTCAAGATGATCTGCCTAACAGAAGAGGCTAATCACAATCAATGACAAAATCCCCCAGCGGATAACAGCCTACACAGAGGCGACAAAAATCAGAAAACCCAAAAGAGATACCCGAATAAAGATAACCGGGATACTCCACCAACGTCAAAGGACGTCAGCCAAGCATAAGGCATCGCTCAATTCAAGAAGAGCATCTGTGTCTACACCCCAAGGAAACAGAAATTCCTCAATGGGTACCAACAATGCAATGCAAGTTGGGGCACAGGAACCTATGAATGACTGCACATCCCCTAGACGGATCCCTGCGTTATCCAGCCCTCAGCGGCACAAAATCAGAAAAACCGTCGAAGCAGCATCGTGGACTGTGGAGACAAAATCATCTCAAAGCCTGAGAGGCAATATTCAGATACCCAGTTGTCGAGAGCACCGAGGTATACACAAGCCTGAGAGGCAATACTCTGCTACCCAGTTGTCGAGAGCACCGAGGTATGCACAAGCCTGGAGAGGCAATACTCAGCTGCCCAGTTGTCGAGAGCACCGAGGTATGCACCAGCCTGGAGAGGCAATACTCAGCTGCCCAGTTGTCGAGAGCACCGAGGTATGCACCAGCCTGGAGAGGCAATACTCAGCTGCCCAGTTGTCGAGAGCACCGAGGTATGCACAAGCCTGGAGAGGCAATACTCAGCTACCCAGTTGTCGAGAGCACCGAGGTATGCACAAGCCTGAGAGGCAATACCCAGCTACCCAGTTGTCGAGAGCACCGAGGTATACACAAGCCTGAGAGGCAATACTTTGCTACCCAGTTGTCGAGAGCACCGAGGTATGCACAAGCCTGAGAGGCAATACTCAGCTACCCAGTTGTCGAGAGCACCGAGGTATGCACAAGCCTGAGAGGCAATACTCAGCTACCCAGTTGTCGAGAGCACCGAGGTATGCACAGGCCTGGAGAGGCAGTACTCAGCTACCCAGTTGTCGAGAGCACCGAGGTATGCATGAGCCTGGAGAGGCGACGACTAATACTCAACCTGGAGAGGCTACTCAACAATTTTCCACCGGAAGACGCTACAAGTCAGAAGGTTGGCACATCACCCGGACAATTGGGTCAACTCCTTTACTTGTCAGCCGGTACACCAAAAGACCGTTTGACTAAGTAAAGGGGGGGCAGCTGTAGACCCCTAAAATTGTCCGGGTCGGAAATAAAGCTTGAAGACTCTCGAAGACTGAAGGAAGATCAGCCAGAAGGACTCCTGGAAGGCCCTAGGAGGGTTCTCTGTAGGTCTAGAGGTCTTAGAATAGCTCAAAATAAGGAAGTGGAGGGAATGAAGCCCAATACGGCCGTACTGAACTTAATACGGCCGTATTGAAGCTTCAATACGGCCGCAGTGAACTCAATACGGCGTATTGAAGTTTCTGAAACTTCAATACGGCCGTACTGAAATCAATACGGCCGTATTGAAGCTTCAATACAGCCGCAGTGAACTCAATACGGCCGTATTGAAATTTCTGAGCTTCAATACGGCCGTATTGAACTTAATACGGCCGTATTGAAGTTCAAAAATTTCAATACGGCCGTATTGATTCTGTAGCCCGTATTGGGCCTGTTCCCCATAAATATGACGTCAATTGGACGTCATTACACACTTTCACACTCAGTTTTGACTCCCTCCTTGAGTATTCTGGGGTTTTTGAGCAGTGTTCTGCCCTAGAAATCTCTCTGGGAGACGATCCGACGAAGTTCTGGAATTCCGAGCACTTAGCTTGGAGATTCGAACCTAGTCGAAGGGAAATCCTCTGGATTTCCATAGTCAAAATTTTATAGGAGGGAGCGAGCGGGCTTGTAGAGCGAGGGAACGCCAAAAAGCTTCCCAGTTTTACGAAATATATAAAAGCACGCTTCAAAGGTTTCTTCTTAAAGTCCTTCCTTTTACTGCTTTCTGTGTGCATATTTAAACTGTCATCATGTAGATAGTTAATTTATAATTGCTTAGAATAAATAGGGGTAATTTAGTAATTTTGCACTATTATTTTAGAAATAATCTGTCATAGGGAACCCGAAAGGGGCGTTGTGGGGTGCTAACACCTTCCCCACACGTAACCGACTCCCTTACCCGACTCTGGTTGTAATGGCCGAAGTCGATTTTTGAATCGATTGCCTTAAACTTCTTTTTCCAATGTTTTGAGTAAAACATTGGTGGCGACTCCATGAACCCTTTTACTACGAAAACCACTAATCCATGGAGGGTCCCGCTTGGGATTAACATGGATTGGTGAGACATTTAATAAATAAATTGGATAAGATCGACAAGGTTTCAGTTTGAGAACAAGTCGTCCTAATAATCCAATACATTTTCAAAACTAAAATAAAAGCGAGCTCGACCGTCTTCGCGACCGCCGAGGCCCGTTTGGGCCGGTGGCGACAGATGGCGACTCCGCTGGGGAAGCCTCGAGAATCAGTCCCATTTAGTGACAGATTAATTTTAACAAATAATAGTTAAAATTACTTTATTACCCCTCACTTGTATGATAACATGTTTATCTATTTGGCTTTAATAACTGTTGTATTTTTAAATTTACGCAATTGTTTGAAATAAAAACTGCACACAAACCTTTGCACACAACAGTTCCCTCTATACCCGGGGGCATGAGTGATTAACCATAGGGAGTGGATGTTAGTACGGCCGGTTGTCGAATGGGTCTATAGGTGCCCGTAGACCGTTGTCGGAAAACATCACTCAAGGTGATAACCATGAACTTGAGTCCGACGGTGCGTTGGAGCTTTCCATCGACCTACGATGAGAGGAATTGGGTCCCTATAATGGGGGCACCTTGGGGGCCTTGGACTGGTGAGAACAGTTAGAACCTACCTTGAATATGCACCTTTCTGCAGGATACCCCTACCTCGTGATTCGCTCGTGACTGTTCGTGGATGAGTGAATTGTTTGTGTAAATGCTTATGTGCAATTGTTTGTGCATTAATAAAACCTCGTGATAAGGTCTAAAGAATAATCTCCATGCATGAAAATACCATGACATGAGAGGAAAGACCATGTGTGGAAATATAATAAAAGTGAGGAGCATGTACATCATTACCAATAAGACATCATGCATCCTCATAGACCATGCATTTTAGGTTCACCAATACCTCTTGACATGAGTAAAAGAAACCCGTGAATATTGAGATTCTCCGTTGTGGAGAGATCATAGGCTAGGGAAGGTGATAAACTTTCATCTTAAAAAGGCAGCGCCTTAAAGATGAAAGATTATCAAGCTCACATCGAGAGTGTATTCATATCATAAATAAACTAATTAGAATAAACATTCATTTTAGAAAGTGGCTGGTCATCTCTCTGTCCTCACACGCGCACAGAAAACCAAGAAGATGGAAGCGCTGGAGGACCAAAACAAGAAGCTTACAGCCGAGCTCTCACAGCTCAAAGAACAAATGGCGCAAATGATGGAGCTCATGTGTCATCACAATATACATGGATCACACCACAGTGACCATGAGTCCCATCATGGAGAGGAGGAAGAGCACGAGGAAGAGCCTCCACACGCTATACCTATAGGGGCTGGAATTGTAATCAAAGAGCCCGAGGTTTCAAAGGAACAATTCCATGCTCTTGAGGATCGGCTAAGGGCTATGGAGGGGCATGATTTTGACATCAAAGATGCCGCCGACATGTGCTTGGTGAGGGACATCCAATTCCCTCCCAAATTTAAAGTGCCAGATTTCCCAAAATATGTGGGATCGACTTGCCCCAAGAGTCATCTCACCATGTACTGCCGAAAGATGGCTGCATATACTACCAATGAAAAGCTCTTAATTCATTGCTTTCAAGAGAGCTTGGCTGAAACTGCACTCAATTGGTATATGCAGCTGGATGGAAATCAAGTGTGCACATGGAGGCAGTTGGCCGACGCCTTTCTCAAGCGCTATAAGTATAACATCGACCTAACACCCGATAGGTCCGATCTTCAAGCCTTGAGTAAAACAAATGATGAATCTTTCAAGGCGTATGCCCAACGATGGAAGGAGTTGGCGGCACAAATAGAGCCCCCGCTATCAGATAAGGAGACGGTGTCCTTGTTCATAAATTCGTTGACCGGTCCCTATTATGACAAAACGATAGGGAACACGACAACACTCTTCTCAGACATCATCACCATCGGAGAAAGGGTGGAACAAGGGCTGAAAAGTGGGAAGCTAGCTAAGCCCTCCCAATCATTCGAAGCTAAGAAGGCCTTTTGGAAGAAGAAAGAAGGAGGAGTCAACACTGTAACCATTTCTCCATCTTCTTCCACTTCGAAGTCGGGAAAGTCGCAATACAAGCCTGTGAGGAAGTTTGATAAACTTCCGACCACATATAGCGACCTCCTGCCGAAGCTAGTGGAAGCAAGTCTTCTAGCTTATGTTCCACCGAGGAAATTTGATCCACCATACCCCGACTGGTACAAACCACAAGACAATTGTCTATACCATTCGGGGGCATCGGGGCATTCAACGGAGGACTGTAAAGTTCTCAAATATAAGGTCCAAGACCTTATTGATGCTGGGTGGGTCACTTTCGATTCGACAGCACCCGACGTGAGCAAGAATCCTCTACCAAAGCAGGAGTAGAGAATGGCAAGCCACGATAGGGCCCCTCCACTTTTTTCTTTTAGGGACTCATGATCAGTACCCGAGATCATGAGGACCTTTTCATGTAAATAAGGGTTTTGTACAGTTTTACATACATACATCAATAAAGAGGCATTTTTCATATATCATTCTCTCTTTTGTTCTTTTCTCTCTTTCCCCATTAACATTAATAAATTCTAAACCTAAACAGAACCAATAAAATAATTATGTCTGTAATTGTTCGCTCTGACCGGGATCCGAAAGTTGAGGATAAACGGGTTGAGTTGGACAGTGATGAGGAGACCATCTCTCCGGATCTGCAAAGATTGCTAGATCAAGAAACTCGTCTACTCCAACCATGTCAAGAGGAATTGGAGACTGTGAATTTGGGGCAGGGCCGAAAGATAAAAAAGGTCAATATTGGGACCCATATCGGTGATGAAATAAGGACACATGTTTCCACTATGATTATAATAAAATCATTCTTCATTGCTTCTTTTCTTGCTTATAATAAAATTCTAAACCGCATCATTTTTAACCCTGTTTGAATAAACATGAATGAGGTTAAAATCATCTTAATAATAAAAAACCCACATCATTTTGTGTGGAAGTGTGCACGACAACTTGGAGCACCTTTCCTTGGCCTCAATAAGTGCCGTCATGGATAAAAAGAAATCCATTCAGGATAAAAATCCTTTAAAAAACAAAAAGCTCGGCAGGAAACCCAAAAAAGGAGGCTGCACAAAAATAAGAGCAAAAGACCCGCTAGGAATCCCACGAAAGGGTGACCTAGGCAAAAGTTAGGGTTACAAAAATAAACAAAAACAAAGGTCCGCTAAAACGCCACAAAAGGGTGTTTTAGGCAAAAATAAGGACAATCAAAAAACAAAATAAATTCATGATGGTACCATCAATTGAATTCAACAAGGGGCTCAAGGGAAGCTATCCAAGTTGTCAAAGCACAATCATTAATAACAAAGATGTGCTTAACCTCATAAGTGTTTAATCGAACAAGCCTAAACACATAAGCCTACCTTGACCATCCATTCTTACAAAAACCATTTTTGAAAAATAATCCCCTCTAAAACACAAACTTTTGAAAAATATACCCTTTCCTTCTTTTCTCTCTTGTCCCAACGATTTTAGAATAATCTAGTGGAAGCATGGAGAAATAAATCATCACTGATAATGGATCTAATCTGAACAACCAAATGGTGGAAGAACTGTGCCAAGAATTCAAAGATCCAACACAACTCTTCCCCATATCGGCCAAAGATGAACGGGACAGTCGAGGCAACCAATAAGAGCATCAAGAAAATAGTGCAAAAGATGGTTGTCTCATTTAAAGACTGGCATGAGATGTTACCCTTCGCTCTTCATGGCTATAGGACTTCAGTACGCACGTCTGCAGGAGCTACTCCATTCTCCCTCATCTATGAGATGGAGGCAGTTTTACTCGTCGAAGTCGAGATACCTTCTCTAAGGGTAATCGTGAAAACAAAACTTTCCGAGGCAGAAAGGGTTCAAAGCCGACATGACCGGTTGAACCCTATCAAAAAGAAACGGCTGAACGCCATATGCCATGGTCAAGCCTATCAGAGGAAGATCAAAAAGGCTTTTGACAAGAAAGTCCACCCTCGAGTCTACCATGAGGGAGAGTTGGTAATGAAGAAATTACTACCAACTCAAAAAGGGCAAAATCGGAAAGTGTGCCCCAAATCACGGAGGACCATACGTGGTAAAACGAGCCTTCTCAGGAGAAGCATTGATTCTCACAAACATGGACGGAGAAGAACTTCGATACCCAGTCAACATTGACGTGGTAAAGAAGTACTATGCTTGAAGACGTTGCTTGCATAGACCTGCTAGGATGAAAACCCAAAAAAAAGGGCGTCCTAGGCAAAAGTTAGGGCAAAATAAAAAGCCCGCCAGTACAAGGGTACTAGGCAAAACAACGGCAAAATTATCCCCGCTAGGATACGTCCTAGGCAAAAGTTAGGGGCAAAAGAATAAGATGTAAAAGCAAAGCAAGCAACGATCGCTTGAATCGAAAACCGAAAGGCGGTTCAAGTGATTATCTTCTAGAAGCAAGCGTCTTGCAGCATCTACACTCCTGGCTCAGGCCGAAGCAATTAGGGGAACGTAAAGAGCAACAATTACAGATATAATTGTTAAGCCCAATGTATATAGCCTACCCTGGCCAGCCATTCTTCAGAAATTTCCTTCTGTATATCTTTCTGTAAAAAAAAACACTTGTGAATATCAAATAAAATATCCATTTGTTTCTTTTCTCTCTTGACCATGTGATTATGCCTCTAAATTGATGTTTCAAAAATTGTACGAAACTCTTTTAATAATCGGTCAAATAAAGAAAATTGGAGGGGTTCCTATAAAATCCATAATCTCCTGCATAAAGGCTCACAAAAATACTCCCTCGCGTCAATGACAGAAAGTCCTCCAAGAAGAAGAGGATAGGGAGAGCCACTCACTTTTCTAAATAAATGAACAAAAATAAAAAAATTGTATTGCATTTGTGCATCACACACACATTAGTTGCACATTCAAAGACCTTATCATGAGGCAACCGCATAAAATAGAAAAATAGAAAATTGCTTGTGTATGACAGCAGCAAACAAAATGCAAAGATTCAGAAAATCGACAGCGTCATACAGAATAACTGAGCCTGGAGAGGCTTGCCGAAAGAATACTCTCAGAATAACTGAGCCTGGAGAGGCTCGCCGAAATAATACTCTCTCAAAATAACTGAGCCTGGAGAGGCTCGCCGAAATAATACTCTCTCAGAATAACTGAGACATTTCTATACAGAAAAAGCCAAAACCAACAAAAAAGGCAAAAATACAGAAATCAACAAAAATACAGAAAAAGCCGAACTCAATAAAAAAGGCAAAAACACAGAAAAAGCCAAAATCAACAAAAAAGGCAAAAACACAGAAAAAGCCAAAATCGAAAAAAGGGCAAAATACAGAAAATCCAACAAATCATACAGAATAACTGAGCCTGGAGAGGCTTGCCGAAAAAATACTCGTACAGAATAATTGAGCCTGGAGAGGCTCGCCGAAATAATACTCCCGCAAAATAATTGAGCCTGGAGAGGCTTGCCTAAATAATACTCTCGCAGAATAATTGAGCCTGGAGAGGCTTGCCGAAATAATACTCCTTCAGAATAATTGAGCCTGGAGAGGCTCGCCGAAATAATACTCTTTCATCATAACTAAAGCCTGGAGAGGCTTGCAGAAATAATACTCTCTCAGAATAAATGAGCCTGGAGAGGCTCGCAGAAATAATACTCCCCAGAGAAACCTCAACTCAAGCTCACGGGCCAAATTTCCCAGCGAGAGCTATCAAAGCAAGATCGTCAAAATCCCCAATGGAAGTACGATCTCCCAAGCAGAATATCCAAGTCAAAGGACTTAAACTTCCTCAGTGAAGATAGCTCTCCAGCTCAAGCGTTGAGTGAGGCTAAGCCTGCAGAGGCTTCCTAAATAATACTCTGGGATACATAAGATCCCTAAATCCCCAGTCGCCTACTCAGAGGCACCCCTTCAAGAAAAATCACAAAAAGATCAATAACCATTCCCCAAGAGGAATCCGGCACTCAGCCGAACACTGAACATCAAGATAATTCGCCTACTCAGAGGCACTCTTTCAAAAAAGGAAAAAAATCAAAAATATCAATAAATATTCCCCAAGCGGAATCCGGCTTTTAGCCAAACATCAAGCGTCAAGATGATCTGCCTAACAGAAGAGGCTAATCACAATCAATGACAAAATCCCCCAGCGGATAACAGCCTACACAGAGGCGACAAAAATCAGAAAACCCAAAAGAGATACCCGAATAAAGATAACCGGGATACTCCACCAACGTCAAAGGACGTCAGCCAAGCATAAGGCATCGCTCAATTCAAGAAGAGCATCTGTGTCTACACCCCAAGGAAACAGAAATTCCTCAATGGGTACCAACAATGCAATGCAAGTTGGGGCACAGGAACCTATGAATGACTGCACATCCCCTAGACGGATCCCTGCGTTATCCAGCCCTCAGCGGCACAAAATCAGAAAAACCGTCGAAGCAGCATCGTGGACTGTGGAGACAAAATCATCTCAAAGCCTGAGAGGCAATATTCAGATACCCAGTTGTCGAGAGCACCGAGGTATACACAAGCCTGAGAGGCAATACTCTGCTACCCAGTTGTCGAGAGCACCGAGGTATGCACAAGCCTGGAGAGGCAATACTCAGCTGCCCAGTTGTCGAGAGCACCGAGGTATGCACCAGCCTGGAGAGGCAATACTCAGCTGCCCAGTTGTCGAGAGCACCGAGGTATGCACCAGCCTGGAGAGGCAATACTCAGCTGCCCAGTTGTCGAGAGCACCGAGGTATGCACAAGCCTGGAGAGGCAATACTCAGCTACCCAGTTGTCGAGAGCACCGAGGTATGCACAAGCCTGAGAGGCAATACCCAGCTACCCAGTTGTCGAGAGCACCGAGGTATACACAAGCCTGAGAGGCAATACTTTGCTACCCAGTTGTCGAGAGCACCGAGGTATGCACAAGCCTGAGAGGCAATACGGCCGTATTGAAGCTTCAATACGGCCGCAGTGAACTCAATACGGCGTATTGAAGTTTCTGAAACTTCAATACGGCCGTACTGAAATCAATACGGCCGTATTGAAGCTTCAATACAGCCGCAGTGAACTCAATACGGCCGTATTGAAATTTCTGAGCTTCAATACGGCCGTATTGAACTTAATACGGCCGTATTGAAGTTCAAAAATTTCAATACGGCCGTATTGATTCTGTAGCCCGTATTGGGCCTGTTCCCTATAAATATGACGTCAATTGGACGTCATTACAGACTTTCACACTCAGTTTTGACTCCCTCCTTGAGTATTCTGGGGTTTTTGAGCAGTGTTCTGCCCTAGAAATCTCTCTGGGAGACGATCCGACGAAGTTCTGGAATTCCGAGCACTTAGCTTGGAGATTCGAACCTAGTCGAAGGGAAATCCTCCGGATTTCCATAGTCAAAATTTTATAGGAGGGAGCGAGCGGGCTTGTAGAGCGAGGGAACGCCAAAAAGCTTCCTAGTTTTACGAAATATATAAAAGCACGCTTCAAAGGTTTCTTCTTAAAGTCCTTCCTTTTACTGCTTTCTGTGTGCATATTTAAACTGTCATCATGTAGATAGTTAATTTATAATTGCTTAGAATAAATAGGGGTAATTTAGTAATTTTGCACTATTATTTTAGAAATAATCTGTCATAGGGAACCCGAAAGGGGCGTTGTGGGGTGCTAACACCTTCCCCACACGTAACCGACTCCCTTACCCGACTCTGGTTGTAATGGCCGAAGTCGATTTTTGAATCGATTGCCTTAAACTTCTTTTTCCAATGTTTTGAGTAAAACATTGGTGGCGACTCCATGAACCCTTTTACTACGAAAACCACTAATCCATGGAGGGTCCCGCTTGGGATTAACATGGATTGGTGAGACATTTAATAAATAAATTGGATAAGATCGACAAGGTTTCAGTTTGAGAACAAGTCGTCCTAATAATCCAATACATTTTCAAAACTAAAATAAAAGCGAGCTCGACCGTCTTCACGACCGCCGAGGCCCGTTTGGGCCGGTGGCGACAGAAAATAGATAAACATGTTTATCATACAAGTGATGTTTATCTACTTGTATGCCTCTAAATTAATGTTTCAAAAATTGTACGAAACTCTCTTAATAATCGGTCAAATAAAGAAAATTGGAGGGGTTCCTAAAATCCGTAATCTCCTGCATAAAAGCCTCACAAAAATATTCCCTCACGTCGATGACAGAAATTCCTCCAAGAAGAGGAGGATAGGGAGAGCCATTCATTTTTCTAAAAAGCGTTAATAAAATAATCAAACTTGTATTTGTGCATCACACACACATTAGTTGCACATTCAAAGACCTTATCATGAGGCAATTGCATAAAATAGAAAAAAATAGAAAATTGCTTGTGTATGACAGCAGTCAACAGAAAAGGCAAAAAAATACAGAAAAAGTCAAAAGTCGACAAAAAAGACAAAAACTCCGCATCATACAGAATAACTGAGCCTGGAGAGGCTTGCCGAAACAATACTCATACAGAATAATTGAGCCTGGAGAGGCTTGCCGAAATAATACTCTTTCAGAATAATTGAGCCTGGAGAGGCTTGCCGAAATAATACTCTTTCAGAATAACTAAGCCTGGAGAGGCTTGCAGAAATAATACTCCCCCAACTGTACAGAATAAATGAGCCTGGAGAGGCTCGCAGAAATAATACTCCCCAGAGAAACCTCAACTCAAGCTCACGGAACAAATCCCCAGCGAGAGCTATCAAAGCAAGATCGACAAAATTCCCAATGGAAGTACGATCTCCCAAGCAGAATATCCAAGTCAAAGGACTTAAACTTCCTTAGTGAAGATAGCTCTCCAACTCAAGTGCTGAGTGAGGCTAAGCCTGCAGAGGCTTCCTAAATAATACTCTGGGATACATAAGATCCCTCATTCCCCAATCGCCTACTCAGAGGCATCCCTGCAAAAAGAGAAAAAATCAAAAATATCAATAAGTATTCCCCAAGCGGAATCTGGCACTCAGCCGAACACTGAACTTCAAATCCCCAGTCGCCTACACAAGAGGCACTCCTTCAAAAAGGAAAACCCAAAAAAAGAAAAAATCAATAACAATTCCCCAAGCGGAATTTGGCTTTTTAGCCAATCATTGAACGTCAAGCTGATACGCCTAACAGAAGAGGCTAATCAAAATCAACGACAGAATCCCCAGCGGATAACAGCCTACACAGAGGCGACAAAAATCAGAAAACCCAAAAGAGATACCCGAATAAAGATAACCGGGATACTCCACCAACGTCAAAGGACGTCAGCCAAACATAAGGCATCGCTCAATTCAAGAAGAGCATCTGTGTCTACACCCCAAGGAAATAGAAATTCCTCAATGGGTACCAACAATGCAATGCAAGTTGGGGCACAGGAACCTATGAATGACTGCACATCCCCTAGACGGATCCCTGCGTTATCCAGCCCTCAGCGGCACAAAATCAGAAAAACCGTCGAAGCAGCATTGTGGACTGTGGAGACAAAATCATCTCAAAGCCTAAAAGGCAATACTCAGCTACCCAGTTGTCGAGAGCACCGAGGTATGCACAAGCCTGGAGAGGCAATACTCAGCTACCCAGTTGTCGAGAGCACCGAGGTATGCACAAGCCTGGAGAGGCAATACTCAGCTGCCCAGTTGTCGAGAGCACCGAGGTATGTACAAGCCTGAGAGGCAATACCCAGCTACCCAGTTGTCGAGAGCACCGAGGTATGCACAAGCCTGGAGAGGCAATACTCAGCTACCCAGTTGTCGAGAGCACCGAGGTATGCACAAGCCTGGAGAGGCAATACTCAGCTGCCCAGTTGTCGAGAGCACCGAGGTATGCACAAGCCTGAGAGGCAATACCCAGCTACCCAGTTGTCGAGAGCACCGAGGTATGCACAAGCCTGAGAGGCAATACTCAGATACCCAGTTGTCGAGAGCACCGAGGTATACACAAGCCTGAGAGGCAATACTCTGCTACCCAGTTGTCGAGAGCACCGAGGTATGCACAAGCCTGAGAGGCAATACTCAGCTACCCAGGTGTCGAGAGCACCGAGGTATGCACAAGCCTGGAGAGGCAATACTCAGCTGCCCAGTTGTCGAGAGCACCGAGGTATGCACAGGCCTGGAGAGGCAGTACTCAGATACCCAGTTGTCGAGAGCACCGAGGTATACACAAGCCTGAGAGGCAATACTCTGCTACCCAGTTGTCGAGAGCACCGAGGTATGCACAAGCCTGAGAGGCAATACTCAGCTACCCAGGTGTCGAGAGCACCGAGGTATGCACAAGCCTGGAGAGGCAATACTCAGCTGCCCAGTTGTCGAGAGCACCGAGGTATGCACAGGCCAGAAGAGGCAGTACTCAGCTACCCAGTTGTCGAGAGCACCGAGGTATGCATGAGCCTGGAGAGGCGACGACTAATACTCAACCTGGAGAGGCTACTCAACAATTTTCCACCGGAAGACACTACAAGTCAGAAGGTTAGCGTATTACCCGGACAATTGGGTCAACTCCTTTACTTGTCAATCGATACACCAAAAAGACCGTTTGACTAAGTAAAGGGGGGGCAGCTGTAGACCCCTAAAATTGTCCGGGTCGGAAATAAAGCTTGAAGACTCTCGAAGACTGAAGGAAGATCAGCCAGAAGGACTCCTGGAAGGCCCTAGGAGGGTTCTCTGTAGGTCTAGAGGTCTTAGAATAGCTCAAAATAAGAAAGTGGAGGGAATGAAGCCCAATACGACCGTACTGAACTTAATACGGCCGTATTGAAGCTTCAATATGGCCGCAGTGAACTCAATACAGCGTATTGAAGTTTCTGAAACTTCAATACGGCCGTACTGAAATCAATACGGCCGTATTGAAGCTTCAATACAGCCGCAGTGAACTCAATACGGCCGTATTGAAATTTCTGAATTTCAATACGGCCGTATTGAACTCAATACGGCCGTATTGAAGTTCAAAAATTTCAATACGGCCGTATTGATTCCGTAGCCCGTATTGGGCCTGTTCCCTATAAATATGGCGTCATTTTGACGTCATTGGACACTTTTGAACATAGTTTCAACCCTCTCCTTGAGTATTCTGGGGTTTTTGAGCAGTGTTCTGCCCTAGAAATCACTCGGAGAGTTGATCCGACAAAGTTCTTGAGCCCCGAGCCATTTTGCTTGAGGATCGAACCTAGTCGAAGGGAAATCCTCCGGATTTCCATAGTTAAAATTTTATAGGAGGGAGCGAGCGGGCTTGTAGAGCGAGGGAACGCCAAAAAGCTTCCCAGTTTTACGAAATATATAAAAGCACGCTTCAAAGGTTTCTTCTTAAATCCTTCCTTTTACTGCTTTCTGTGTGCATATTTAAACTGTCATCATGTAGATAGTTAATTTATAATTGCTTAGAATAAATAGGGGTAATTTAGTAATTTTACGCTATTATTTTAGAAATAATCTGTCATAGGGAACCCGAAAGGGGCGCTGTGGGGTGCTAACACCTTCCCCACGCGTAACCGACTCCCTTACCCGACTCTGGTTGTAATGGCCAAAGTCGATTTTTGAATCGATTGCCTTATCCCTTTTTCCAATGTTTTGAGTAAAACATTGGTGACGACTCCATGAACCCTTTTACTACGAAAACCACTAATCCATGGAGGGTCCCGCTTGGGATTAACATGGATTGGTGAGACATTTAATAAATAAATTGGATAAGATCGACAAGGTCTCAGTTTGAGAACAAGTCGTTCTAATAATCCAATACATTTTCAAAACTAAAATAAAAGCGAGCTCGACCGTCTTCGCGAATGCCGAAAGCCCGTTTGGGCCGGTGGCGACAGATGGCGACTCCACTGGGGAAGCTTCGAGAGTCAGTCCCATTTAGTGACAGATTATTTTTAACAAATAATAATTAAAATTACTTCATTACCCTTTGCTTGTATGATAACATGCTTTATATATTTGGCTTTAAATAACTGTTGTTTGTTTAAATTTCCGCAATTGTTTGAAATAAATTGCACACAAACCTTTGCACACAACAGTTCCCTCTATACCCGGGGGCATGAGTGATTAACCATAGGGAGTGGATGTTAGTACGGCCGGTTGTCGAATGGGTCTATAGGTGCCCGTAGACCGTTGTCGGAAAACATCACTCAAGGTGATAACCATGAACTTGAGTCCGACGGTGCGTTGGAGCTTTCCATCGACCTACGATGAGAGGAATTGGGTCCCTATAATGGGGGCACCTTGGGGGCCTTGGACTGGTGAGAACAGTTAGAACCTACCTTGAATATGCACCTTTCTGCAGGATACCCCTACCTCGTGATTCGCTCGTGACTGTTCGTGGATGAGTGAATTGTTTGTGCATTCGTTATGTGACATTGTTTGTGCATTAATAAAGAAAAAACCTCGTGATAAGGTCTAAGAATAATCCACATGCATGAAAATACCATGACATGAGAGGAAAGACTATGTGTGGAAATATAATAAAAGTGAGGAGCATGTACATCATTACCAATAAGACATCATGCATCCTCATAGACCATGCATTTTAGGTTCACCAATACCTCTTGACATGAGTAAAAGTGACCCATAATTATCGAGATTCTCCGTTGAGGAGAGATCATAAGTCAAGGAGGGTGGTAACACTCTGTTTTAAAAAGGCAGCGCCTTAAAAATGGAGGGTTATCAAGCTCATGTCAAGAGCGTATTCATTCCATAAATTAATTAGATTAAATATTCATTTTTAGAAAGTGGCTGGTCATCTCTCTGTCCTCACACGCGCACAGAAAATCAAGAAAATGGAAGCATTGGAGGAGCAAAACAAAAAGCTCACAACCGAGCTTTCACAACTTAAAGACCAAATGGCGCAAATGATGGAACTCATGCGTCACCATAACATTCATGGATCTCATCACAGTGACCATGGGTCCCATCATGAGGGAGAGGAGGAAGAGCATGAAGAAGATCCTCCACATGCCATACCTATTGGGGCTGGAATCATGATTAAAGAGCCCGAAGTTTCTAAAGAACAATTCCACGCCCTCGAGGATCGGCTAAGGGCTATGGAGGGGCATGATTTTGACATCAAGGATGCCGCCGACATGTGTTTAGTGAGGGACATCCAATTCCCTCCTAAATTTAAAGTGCCGGATTTCCCAAAATACGTGGGATCGACTTGCCCCAAGAGTCATCTCACCATGTACTGCCGAAAGATGGCTGCATATGCCACAAACGAAAAGCTCTTGATCCACTGCTTCCAAGAGAGCTTGGCTGATACCGCGCTCAACTGGTATATGCAGCTAGATGGAAATCTAGTACACACATGGAGGCAGTTAGCCGACGCCTTTCTCAAGCGCTATAAGTATAACATCGACCTAACACCCGATAGGTCCGATCTTCAAGCCTTGAGCAAGAATAATGATGAATCTTTCAAGGCGTACGCCCAACGTTGGAGGGAGTTGGCGGCACAGATAGAGCCCCCGCTGTCGGATAAGGAGACGGTGTCCATATTCATCAATTCGTTGACTGGTCCCTATTATGACAAAATGATAGGGAACACAACGACACTCTTCTCGGACATCATCACCATCGGAGAAAGGGTGGAACAAGGGCTGAAAAGTGGGAAGCTAGCTAAGCCCTCCCAATCATTCGAAGCTAAGAAGGCCTTTTGGAAGAAGAAAGAAGGAGGAGTCAACACTGTAACCATTTCTCCATCTTCTTCCACTTCGAAGTCGGGAAAGTCGCAATACAAGCCTGTGAGGAAGTTTGATAAACTTCCGACCACATATAGCGACCTCCTGCCGAAGCTAGTGGAAGCAAGTCTTCTAGCTTATGTTCCACCGAGGAAATTTGATCCACCATACCCCGATTGGTACAAACCACAAGACAATTGTCTATACCATTCGGGGGCATCGGGGCATTCAACGGAGGACTGTAAAGTTCTCAAATATAAGGTCCAAGACCTTATTGATGCTGGGTGGGTCACCTTCGATTCGACAGCGCCCGACGTGAGCAAGAATCCTCTACCAAAGCAGGAGTAGAGAATGGCAAGCCACGATAGGGCCCCTTCATATTTTTCTTTTCTTTTAGGGACTCATGATCAGTACCCGAGATCATGAGAACCTTTTCATGTAAATAAGGGTTTTACAGTTTTTTTTAAAAAATATCAATAAAGAGGCATTTTTCACATTACTCTCTTTTTTGTTCTTTTCTCTCTTTCCCCATTAACATTAATAAATTCTAAACCTAAACAGAACCAATAAAATAATTATGTCTGTAATTGTTCGCTCTGACCGGGATCCGAAAGTTGAGGATAAACGGGTTGAGTTGGACAGTGATGAGGAGACCATCTCTCCGGATCTGCAAAGATTGCTAGATCAAGAAACTCGTCTACTCCAACCATGTCAAGAGGAATTGGAGACTGTGAATTTGGGGCAGGGCCGAAAGATAAAAAAGGTCAATATTGGGACCCATATCGGTGATGAAATAAGGACACATGTTTCCACTATGATTATAATAAAATCATTCTTCATTGCTTCTTTTCTTGCTTATAATAAAATTCTAAACCGCATCATTTTTAACCCTGTTTGAATAAACATGAATGAGGTTAAAATCATCTTAATAATAAAAAACCCACATCATTTTGTGTGGAAGTGTGCACGACAACTTGGAGCACCTTTCCTTGGCCTCAATAAGTGCCGTCATGGATAAAAAGAAATCCATTCAGGATAAAAATCCTTTAAAAAACAAAAAGCTCGGCAGGAAACCCAAAAAAGGAGGCTGCACAAAAATAAGAGCAAAAGACCCGCTAGGAATCCCACGAAAGGGTGACCTAGGCAAAAGTTAGGGTTACAAAAATAAACAAAAACAAAGGTCCGCTAAAACGCCACAAAAGGGTGTTTTAGGCAAAAATAAGGACAATCAAAAAACAAAATAAATTCATGATGGTACCATCAATTGAATTCAACAAGGGGCTCAAGGGAAGCTATCCAAGTTGTCAAAGCACAATCATTAATAACAAAGATGTGCTTAACCTCATAAGTGTTTAATCGAACAAGCCTAAACACATAAGCCTACCTTGACCATCCATTCTTACAAAAACATTTTTGAAAAATAATCCCCTCTAAAACACAAACTTTTGAAAAATATACCCTTTCCTTCTTTTCTCTCTTGTCCCAACGATTTTAGAATAATCTAGTGGAAGCATGGAGAAATAAATCATCACTGATAATGGATCTAATCTGAACAACCAAATGGTGGAAGAACTGTGCCAAGAATTCAAAGATCCAACACAACTCTTCCCCATATCGGCCAAAGATGAACGGGACAGTCGAGGCAACCAATAAGAGCATCAAGAAAATAGTGCAAAAGATGGTTGTCTCATTTAAAGACTGGCATGAGATGTTACCCTTCGCTCTTCATGGCTATAGGACTTCAGTACGCACGTCTGCAGGAGCTACTCCATTCTCCCTCATCTATGAGATGGAGGCAGTTTTACTCGTCGAAGTCGAGATACCTTCTCTAAGGGTAATCGTGAAAACAAAACTTTCCGAGGCAGAAAGGGTTCAAAGCCGACATGACCGGTTGAACCCTATCAAAAAGAAACGGCTGAACGCCATATGCCATGGTCAAGCCTATCAGAGGAAGATCAAAAAGGCTTTTGACAAGAAAGTCCACCCTCGAGTCTACCATGAGGGAGAGTTGGTAATGAAGAAATTACTACCAACTCAAAAAGGGCAAAATCGGAAAGTGTGCCCCAAATCACGGAGGACCATACGTGGTAAAACGAGCCTTCTCAGGAGAAGCATTGATTCTCACAAACATGGACGGAGAAGAACTTCGATACCCAGTCAACATTGACGTGGTAAAGAAGTACTATGCTTGAAGACGTTGCTTGCATAGACCTGCTAGGATGAAAACCCAAAAAAAAGGGCGTCCTAGGCAAAAGTTAGGGCAAAATAAAAAGCCCGCCAGTACAAGGGTACTAGGCAAAACAACGGCAAAATTATCCCCGCTAGGATACGTCCTAGGCAAAAGTTAGGGGCAAAAGAATAAGATGTAAAAGCAAAGCAAGCAACGATCGCTTGAATCGAAAACCGAAAGGCGGTTCAAGTGATTATCTTCTAGAAGCAAGCGTCTTGCAGCATCTACACTCCTGGCTCAGGCCGAAGCAATTAGGGGAACGTAAAGAGCAACAATTACAGATATAATTGTTAAGCCCAATGTATATAGCCTACCCTGGCCAGCCATTCTTCAGAAATTTCCTTCTGTATATCTTTCTGTAAAAAAAAACACTTGTGAATATCAAATAAAATATCCATTTGTTTCTTTTCTCTCTTGACCATGTGATTATGCCTCTAAATTGATGTTTCAAAAATTGTACGAAACTCTTTTAATAATCGGTCAAATAAAGAAAATTGGAGGGGTTCCTATAAAATCCATAATCTCCTGCATAAAGGCTCACAAAAATACTCCCTCGCGTCAATGACAGAAAGTCCTCCAAGAAGAAGAGGATAGGGAGAGCCACTCACTTTTCTAAATAAATGAACAAAAATAAAAAAAATTGTATTGCATTTGTGCATCACACACACATTAGTTGCACATTCAAAGACCTTATCATGAGGCAACCGCATAAAATAGAAAAATAGAAAATTGCTTGTGTATGACAGCAGCAAACAAAATGCAAAGATTCAGAAAATCGACAGCGTCATACAGAATAACTGAGCCTGGAGAGGCTTGCCGAAATAATACTCATACAAAATAACTGAGCCTGGAGAGGCTTGCCGAAACAATACTCATACAGAATAATTGAGCCTGGAGAGGCTTGCCGAAACAATACTCATACAGAATAATTGAGCCTGGAGAGGCTTGCCGAAATAATACTCCCACAGAATATACGAGCCTGGAGAGGCTCGCCGAAATAATACTCTTTCAGAATAACTAAGCCTGGAGAGGCTTGCAGAAATAATACTCCCCAACTGTACAGAATAAATGAGCCTGGAGAGGCTCGCAGAAATAATACTCCCCAGAGAAACCTCAACTCAAGCTCACGGAACAAATCCCCAGCGAGAGTTATCAAAGCAAGATCGACAAAATTCCCAATGGAAGTACGATCTCCCAAGCAGAATATCCAAGTCAAAGGACTTAAACTTCCTCAGTGAAGATAGCTCTCCAACTCAAGTGTTGAGTGAGGCTAAGCCTGCAGAGGCTTCCTAAATAATACGCTGGGATACATAAGATCCCTCATTCCCCAATCGCCTACTCAGAGGCATCCCTGCAAAAAGAGAAAAATCAAAAATATCAATAAGTATTCCCCAAGCGGAATCTGGCACTCAGCCGAACACTGAACTTCAAATCCCCAGTCGCCTACACAAGAGGCACTCCTTCAAAAAGGAAAACCCAAAAAAAAGAAAAATCAATAACAATTCCCCAAGCGGAATTTGGCTTTTTAGCCAATCATTGAACGTCAAGCTGATACGCCTAACAGAAGAGGCTAATCAAAATCAACGACAGAATCCCCAGCGGATAACAGCCTACACAGAGGCGACAAAAATCAGAAAACCCAAAAGAGATGCCCGAATAAAGATAACCGGGATACTCCACCGACGTCAAAGGACGTCAGCCAAACATAAGGCATCGCTCAATTCAAGAAGAGCATCTGTGTCTACACCCCAAGGAAACAGAAATTCCTCAATGGGTACCAACAATGCAATGCAAGTTGGGGCACAGGAACCTATGAATGACTGCACATCCCCTAGACGGATCCCTGCGTTATCCAGCCCTCAGCGGCACAAAATCAGAAAAACCGTCGAAGCAGCATCGTGGACTGTGGAGACAAAATCATCTCAAAGCCTAAAAGGCAATACTCAGCTACCCAGTTGTCGAGAGCACCGAGGTATGCACCAGCCTGGAGAGGCAATACTCAGCTGCCCAGTTGTCGAGAGCACCGAGGTATGCACAAGCCTGGAGAGGCAATACTCAGCTACCCAGTTGTCGAGAGCACCGAGGTATGCACCAGCCTGGAGAGGCAATACTCAGCTACCCAGTTGTCGAGAGCACCGAGGTATGCACAAGCCTGAGAGGCAATACCCAGCTACCCAGTTGTCGAGAGCACCGAGGTATGCACAAGCCTGAGAGGCAATACTCAGATACCCAGTTGTCGAGAGCACCGAGGTATACACAAGCCTGAGAGGCAATACTCTGCTACCCAGTTGTCGAGAGCACCGAGGTATGCACAAGCCTGAGAGGCAATACTCAGCTACCCAGTTGTCGAGAGCACCGAGGTATGCACAAGCCTGAGAGGCAATACTCAGCTGCCCAGTTGTCGAGAGCACCGAGGTATGCACAGGCCTGGAGAGGCAGTACTCAGCTACCCAGTTGTCGAGAGCACCGAGGTATGCATGAGCCTGGAGAGGCGACGACTAATACTCAACCTGGAGAGGCTACTCAACAATTTTCCACCGGAAGACACTACAAGTCAGAAGGTTAGCGTATTACCCGGACAATTGGGTCAACTCCTTTACTTGTCAATCGATACACCAAAAAGACCGTTTGACTAAGTAAAGGGGGGGGCAGCTGTAGACCCCTAAAATTGTCTGGGTCGGAAATAAAGCTTGAAGACTCTCGAAGACTGAAGGAAGATCAGCCAGAAGGACTCCTGGAAGGCCCTAGGAGGGTTCTCTGTAGGTCTAGAGGTCTTAGAATAGCTCAAAATAAGAAAGTGGAGGGAATGAAGCCCAATACGGCCGTACTGAACTTAATACGGCCGTATTGAAGCTTCAATATGGCCGCAGTGAACTCAATACGGCGTATTGAAGTTTCTGAAACTTCAATACGGCCGTACTGAAATCAATACGGCCGTATTGAAGCTTCAATACAGCCGCAGTGAACTCAATACGGCCGTATTGAAATTTCTGAATTTCAATACGGCCGTATTGAACTCAATACGGCCGTATTGAAGTTCAAAAATTTCAATACGGCCGTATTGATTCCGTAGCCCGTATTGGGCCTGTTCCCTATAAATATGGCGTCATTTTGACGTCATTGGACACTTTTGAACATAGTTTCAACCCTCTCCTTGAGTATTCTGGGGTTTTTGAGCAGTGTTCTGCCCTAGAAATCACTCGGAGAGTTGATCCGACAAAGTTCTTGAGCCCCGAGCCATTTTGCTTGAGGATCGAACCTAGTCGAAGGGAAATCCTCCGGATTTCCATAGTTAAAATTTTATAGGAGGGAGCGAGCGGGCTTGTAGAGCGAGGGAACGCCAAAAAGCTTCCCAGTTTTACGAAATATATAAAAGCACGCTTCAAAGGTTTCTTCTTAAATCCTTCCTTTTACTGCTTTCTGTGTGCATATTTAAACTGTCATCATGTAGATAGTTAATTTATAATTGCTTAGAATAAATAGGGGTAATTTAGTAATTTTACGCTATTATTTTAGAAATAATCTGTCATAGGGAACCCGAAAGGGGCGCTGTGGGGTGCTAACACCTTCCCCACGCGTAACCGACTCCCTTACCCGACTCTGGTTGTAATGGCCGAAGTCGATTTTTGAATCGATTGCCTTATCCCTTTTTCCAATGTTTTGAGTAAAACATTGGTGGCGACTCCATGAACCCTTTTACTACGAAAACCACTAATCCATGGAGGGTCCCGCTTGGGATTAACATGGATTGGTGAGACATTTAATAAATAAATTGGATAAGATCGACAAGGTCTCAGTTTGAGAACAAGTCGTTCTAATAATCCAATACATTTTCAAAACTAAAATAAAAGCGAGCTCGACCGTCTTCGCGAATGCCGAAAGCCCGTTTGGGCCGGTGGCGACAGATTGTCTTATAGATGAATTTATTTATCTATATTATATAATATAAAAATTAGTGTATATATATATATATATATATATATTATTAACCATGTAATTATATAAATAAATTTATAATACAAACAATTAATTTATCAATATTTTTTTTATAAAATCAAGAAATCAAAATTAAAATTTTAGCAATTGCATCTTCATTCCCTCTCCCCCTTTATCTTCATGATTGGTTATTATTTAAAATAATCCAAATGAAACATAAGAAATATTTAAAAAATAATAAAAAAAATTATTCTTTTTAATTTCAGCTTATTCACAAGTGCACAGAAGTGTGTGAGTGGATAATTACTAAAACAGATAAAAAATAATAATATAACTGAATTGTCACTCCTATATTAATTTTTTTAAATTTAAATTTTGATAATAATAGAATATACTATTTTTTATTATGTAAGTTAAAAAAAAATTGCATGTATTTTAAAAATATTTGTTTACCTATTTAATATTAATTTTATTTAAAGTTGTTAATATAAAATAAGCTTTTAAATAGATAAGTAAGTTAGACCTAATTTGTAAAAAAGTTACATCAAATTTGTAAAACGTTTAGATTAAACCTATAATAAATAATTAATTAGATTTTAATTTTAATTTTATAAAACATGTGAAGTTTATATATTTAAAGCCTTACCTGATGTTATCTATTTTCATTAATAATTAAAAATATAAATAACTAAAATTTGAGAACTAAAAAATTAATATAATAATTAAAAATAATTAAAGCTGATACTTGAAGGAAAAAAAAAAACCTAAAAAAAAACCTGATTGAAGAGTGGTTATATTAATAAAAAATATTCTTTGAAAGGTAGTTTCTAGAGTAGTAATTATATTGCATTTTAGAAAGTAGTATCTCAAATCGGAAAAAATAAACTGATCCCAACTTATCATGTTGTGCACACTATTCACAATTTTGATTTTAATATTGCGGTGTTTAATGGAATTGAATATAGAAGTGGCAAAATTAAGATAAAATTTTAATATCTTGATAGAGAAAAAATAATAGCTGAAAGAACAATAGAAATACAAATTTTCATATAAAGATGATATTTATAGTATAAAATATATTTATAGTAATAAAAGTATTAAAAAAAAAAAGAAAAAAAAAAAGAAAAAAAAGAAACAGGGGTGCATTAAACAGGGCTTCATTTTTTTTTATTTGCAACCCAAATTGATATGGGCCATTACAATTAAGCACCTGAATCTCACTTAATACCCGACCCAAATTTTCAATTCTAACGGCTACTTTTCTCAACGGCTATGTTTTGGAAAATTTAAAAACACGCACACTCCATCTTCTTCAGAAAGCATTTCCTTCTTTCCCTCTTCTCAGTTGCACACTATCACGAAAGCCTCTTCTTTCTAACACTGTCCATTGTTCTATTCTCTCGCAAAAAAAAAAAAAAAAAAAAATTCTCTTGTTTCTTCTTCTCTGACATAACAATGTTGCAAGAAATGTGGAACGCTCCTCCAGGTTTCAGACCCTCCAAATCTGCACCTTCTTCTCCGGCAAAGCCTCTTTCCAGAACTCGCTCGGAATCCTTCCACGTCACTCACAAGGTCCCTGTTGGTGACACTCCTTATGTCAGAGCCAAAAACGTTCAGGTATGTGCATGCTTCTTTTTCTTTCATTTCTTTTCTTTCTTTGTTGCAATTTCCCTTTTGGGTTTTGTCATGTGTTAATTAAAGTGGTGTTCTTTTGTTTGTGTTTGTGTTTGTTTTAGTTGGTGGAGAAGGACCCTGAGAGAGCGATTCCACTGTTTTGGGCAGCCATTAATGCGGGAGATAGGGTGGATAGTGCTTTGAAAGATATGGCCATTGTCATGAAGCAGCAAAATCGGGCTGAAGAAGCTATTGAAGCCATTAAATCTCTAAGAAGTAGATGTTCAGATCAGGCCCAAGAATCCCTTGATAATATCCTCTTGGATCTTTATAAGGTGGGTTTTGTTTTATCTTTTCAAATTTTGTTTTATGTCTTTAGTCTTGTATGCCTGATCAATGTAGTGGACTTTACTTAATGGGGTAAGGTTTTGTAGTTGTTGTTTTGAAAAAAACTAATACTAACGTCACTAGCAATAGTACAATAACTGAAAAGAATCACTTGTTTTAACAGAGATGTGGGAGACTTGATGACCAAATTGGTCTATTGAAGCACAAGTTGTACTTGATTCAACAAGGTTTGGCTTTCAATGGCAAGCGCACAAAGACTGCCAGATCTCAAGGGAAGAAGTTTCAAGTCTCTGTAGAGCAAGAAGCCACTAGATTGCTGGTAACAATACAATAATCTGAGTAATGATTTTTAAACATTCCATATTTTCAAACACTCCAACAACACCTCATTTTTTTTTGTCACATCATATCATCTGTCATATCTATATTTTTCTCTCTTATTTACATGTTATTCAAGATAAAGAGAAATATAGGTATGATAGGTGATATGATGTAATAAAAAAAAGAGAGATTAATAGAAATGGAAGGCTATGATGGAGTGTTTAAAAATCATGTCTTTCTTTTTATCTTACACTTTCACTCTTTTTGTGTGGCCTAAGATAACTGAAGTTGTGTGAATGTAGGGAAACTTGGGATGGGCACTGATGCAGCAGAACAACTACATTGAAGCAGAAGAGGCCTATCGCCGCGCCCTTTCAATTGGTCCAGACAACAACAAAATGTGCAATCTTGGCATATGCTTGATGAAACAAGGTAGAATTGGTGAGGCAAAAGAGACACTGTACCGTGTGAAGCCTGCAGTAGTGGATGGCCCTAGAGGCTCAGACTCTCATCTAAAAGCCTATGAAAGGGCACAGCAAATGCTGAAAGACCTTGAGTCTGAGATGATGAACAAGGGAGTAGATAGGCTTGAACAAAGCAGACTCTTTGAGGCCTTTTTGGGTTCTTCATCAATCTGGCAACCCCAGCCTTGTAAGGACCACCACACAACAACAAATTCAGCCAAAATCACCCTTGATGAGTACGCAGATGAGAACACCAATTCCAACATCATGACATCAAATCACACAGCATTGCCACCTCCTAAAGGTGGTGGTATCAACAAACATGTTGTTGCCAATGCCCCCATTTTGGGGAACTCACTCAATGTTGCAGCTCCACCATTCTATGCATCAAAATCTATGTTACCAGTTGAGAACCAGTTCTCTGAGACCCTCAAGAGAACAAGGTCTGGAAATGCTGCAGGGTCCATGAGAGTAGTGAGTGATATGAAAGACACTACAAACAAGTTGCATGTGGAGCTAGAAGTGCCTGTGCCTGAGAACAAAACAAGGAGGCTCTCATCAGATGATGCTGAGAAGAACAAGTTAACAGACTTGTTACCTGATGATGATGACTTTGAAGAGGCTATTCTTGCTGCAATTTTGGGACCTCCAAGTGAATCAGATAAAGCTAATGACACCACAAAGACTTCCCAGAGGAAAACAACTGATAAGAGGCTCAAGGTTTTTCAGGATATCACCTTGTCTCTGAGTCCAAGGGCATGAAGTGGACCAATTTAAGCTAATAATAATAAAATGAATTATGAATAACATAGTTTTAGGTTGGAGATGAACTTGCTCTCCATTTGTTTAACTTCATTTTCAGTAGAGGGAACAAGTATGCTATATGCTGCTTATGGATAGGAATAGCTGCATACTTGGTGGCATGACATTAGTTCCCACTTATTTGTCATATTTTTTATTATCCGTTGATTTGTTATTGTCTTGTAAACAAGGCACATCATTGACTTAATAAATTGATCAGTTTATGGTGAATCACATTTCTCTCTTAAAATGTTAATTGTCTCCTGTGCCTACAGACTATAGAATTTTCTACTTATATTTATGTATATGGATGTGCAGGTTTAGAAGTTAAAATCAAAATTTCATGTAGTTCTTGTTTTCAAACATCTTTTTTAATAGTAGTTTTGTGGGACCCCGGGTTGGTTGTTTTTCTTTTCTATCCCTTTCAGAAGAGATAGTGCTTGATGGATAAACCGATAAAAAAAGTGTTTCAATTTTTTTACCTCCTTATTTCAAAATAAATCGTAATTAAATTTTTAGCAAAATTATCTGTATGAAGAACGTTTATAATCAGGTCTAGGTTTTTTTTTTATCATCAGAAAAAATTACTAGGAAATGAAAGATTCAACCTAAATCGTAACCGTATCACTAGAAATTTATATATAAGAAAAAAATATATTGCACTCAAATTCAAATTTTAAATATGCACTTGTTTAATACTTAAAAAAAAAAAAAAAACTTTGTCATTTGATAACTAATATTAACTTTAATTTATAAGAGTAAATAAATTGACTATTTAACAATAATATAAAATAGTTTTACACTGTTATAAATCATTACCTTAAAATCATACTAATTTCAATAATTAGCTTAAAATCATACTAATTTATAATGTTGACATTATAAAATTACTTTTCATTGATATAGGGTTTAATTTTAATATATTATGAGCGTAAAATTTTTTTATAACATCAATATTTTTTAAATAATTATTATAAAAATTTATGATTTTATTGTCCGGATTAAAGAAATTTTCATGGGACTAGAGATAACTTGTAACAATAGTGATGATGTTGACCATGATATTGATATGGAGTTGGAACTTCTAATTATGATGAATACGTTAATCATGGATATGATGTTTGAAATAAACCTACTTATATCACCTTTTAATTTGAATTAGCAAAAGTAATATAATGTTGCTGAATGTGAACGAGTAGAATTACTTATCTCTTGGTCTCTCAAGAGATTGTGAAAGATGTTCCACTAGAAATATTCTCGTTATTGCTTCAACTCATATTTCTCAAAATATAGATCCAACTCTAATAGTTTTGAATAAATTAAATACATGCATTAAGATACGAAGTTTCTTATTCCACAACAACAAAAACAAATTTTCACTCTTTCATATACTAGGAGATTTCACTTGGAAAAGAAAATATTCCATACTAATAGATTTGGGTCCACAACAATGAGTTCAAATGAACGAGATCTTGTAATATTTACCAATGAAACCTTATCAATTAGTATTGCACTTAATAGTGAGTCATGTTACTTTGCTGGTTTGATTAGAGTGGAGGTATTTGGATTAACCAGTAGTTATTTAAATTAAGAAATTTTATTCATGAGTCATCCCCAAGAATCATAACATATGTTGATAAGTTGGTTTTTAATTGAAAATTTAAGATACAATTACCTAACCTAAAATTGATAAGATACACCATCCTCTAATTTTGAGATAAAATAACTAACGAAATTTTAAAAAAATAATATAATTAAGATTTGATTACTAACAAATTGTTAATTCAAATAATATTTACTTCAATTCATATAAAATTTTAAATTTAAATCTTGTGTATAAAAAAGAAACGTAATAACAAACTCTTTTATATAATTTTAATGTAATTTTTACTAAAAAAAATTATCTACATATTAATTTTATAACCAAGTCTCTAAGATCATTAATTAGCAAGATGTAAAACTTATTTAACAAATAGAAAAGAAAAAAAAAATAAAGATAAAAATGATATTTGTACAACAAATTTTTTAATTAAAAAAAAAAGAGAGATATATTTAAAATGTAAGAGACAGAAAAGAGAGGAAGAATATGAAATACAATAAATGATATAAATGAATAGAAATGAAGATAGACACAAAATTCACGTATGTATTGTAGCATTTCTTAATTCAATTGAAATTGAAATTCACACAATTTAATTACTGAGTCCCAAAGTTTCCAACCTAGCTTTTTTATAATTTTTTATGTATGAGAAATTCACTTTATTCGTAAAACAATATTTTATTATATATTTTGATGCCGTTGCTGGCCTTGATTCTAGTCACGGACAGATCTGTGCACCCGTCCACGTTCTTATTTTCTTCAAGTGTTCAGAGAAAAAAATAATACATTAGTTTTTAAAACACATCTAAATACCCCTAAAAAAAACACATCTAAATATGAATAAATAATATAGACAATATTCTTGTTTTTTTTACATATCAATCAATTACGATGATAAATTTATTAATTATTTTAAAAATATATTAAAATAAATTTTTAATTAATAGTATAAAATTTATATATTAATCTCATTGATTATTGAATGTAACATGATATCGGAGCAGTGTTATTTTAAGTTTTCTGAAATACTTAATTTATTTATTTAGTCTTTTTCTGTAAATATTTATTTATTTGTTTGATCAAATTAATCTTAATAAATTATACTACATTTAAATAATAATAAAAATAGTATGTATATTGAAAAGAAAAAGTAGCATAAAACATTATAATAATAATTTATATTTCACAGCACTCTTGCATAAACCGGAACGAACCAAAACTGCATCATTTGACCTTTCCTGGTATGGGAGCAGAGTTTCTTATTGAATCTCGAACAACACACAAATGACATTGACATTTGACAAGGTGTGTGCATCGATAACTTGATAAGTATAACTAAAGGCATATTATTTTTTATATAAATTTTTATAAGTTATATTATCTTTTATTTATTACTATAACTTCACATTTCTTTAATTTGATATAAAACTGCATATTTTGAAACTCCCCCAAACATTTACAATTCGCACACACTCCACAATAGATAATGACAACGTTGTTGGTTTTTTTTTATTTTTTTTATTTGTTTTTATATAGTGAAACTAGATCTTTATTAAAACTTGTTATATGAATGAGGTGATTTTAAATATATTATTAGTGTGGGAGTATACATGGTGTTATTCCAACAAATGTATATCGCCTCTTTCCCATCCAACCAAATGGTGACACATGTTTATGCGCAGTAAATGTTTTTTACTACACTATATAGCCCTAGCATAGGTTCCCACTTCCTACTATGTTCAAGTTTTCGTTTCTTTATATGTCTATTGTTAGTATTTTTTTCCATTGTCCCATCCATTTAGAAAGATAAATATTTTTAAATTTTATTTTTAATATTGTTGTTGGATATATCAATATATATAATTTTTGATTAGTTTTGATTTAATATTTTACTAATTAATTTAATGTTGGGTATGCATTTTAACTTTTATTTTTATTTTATAATTTATAAATAATAATTTGTGCAGTTTAGTCTTTTTTTTTTGTTTAACACCATATATAATTTATAAATAATAATTTTTGTAGTTTAGTCTCACTATTAGGCCTCATATTTTATGTGTTTTGATTTTTTATATTATATTATTTATTTTCAATTTTTTTGTAATAATTTTAAAATTAACTAATTTATTTTAATTATGTAGATGGATGTCTCATCTTCTACACGTCTTATTTGAGATACCAACATATTTAAATTTAACATTTTTATTATTTGTTTCAGGAGTCCCATTTTTGTAGCTATTCGAAAAGGTAAATATTTTAAATTTTATTTTTAATATCATTGTTAGATATATCAGTATATATAATTTTTTTTATTAGTTTTGATTTAATATTTTATTAATTAGTTTGTTCTTGGTTCTCAAGGTGTTTATGCATTTTACTTTTTTATTTTATAATTTATAAATAATAATATTTGCAGTTTGGTCTTTTTTTTTTTTTGGTTTAACATTGTAAGATATAACTGACTTCCTTCTTCTCTTTTCTCCTTTCTATTTTATTTTCCCTTAAATTCTTCCTTCCTTACCATTTCCAAAGGCTGATCACTAGCGGGTGAGGAATTCCAAGCACTAGAGTGCTGGGGAGCTTCAAGTAGTGGTGTGCACGGGTCATCTTCTCAGTTTTCTTCTTCTTCTCCGTTCTCTTCTTCTCTATTCTTCTCAGGGAGCTCAAGATTAAGGTAACGAAAGCTGGAAACCTTGAGTTTTTGATTTGCATGTTAGGTTGTTTGAATGAATTGAGACTTAAAATTTGTAGGATTTTGAAAATTTGTAATTGGGAGGATGAATTCGAAGTGATTTGCATGTTGAAAACTAAGGTTTTGGGTTCTTGATGGAAGGTTGAATGTTAATGATTTTCTTTGAGCTTTGATGCATGCATGTTGAATTTCTTATGTTTTCTGGGTTGTATGAGCAAATTGAGTAGAGATTTTGAGTGTAGGTGAAAAACGAAGGTGGAAAGTCATGAAAGTGCATAAAACTCTGCACTCAACGCTGAAGCGCTAGATAGAGCGCTAAAACTGTGAGAGAAAACAAGGTTGTCGAGATCCAGTGCTGTAGCTCCAGGTTGGGCACTGCAGCCCTTGAGGGAACTGATCTGGTAGAGATCTAGCACTGTAGCTCCAAGTTGGGCACTGCATCCCCGGGAGAAAATGAAACTGGAAAAAATTCAAAGCTGGAGCACTAAATTGAGCGCTATAGCGTTAGGATTATATGACTGAATTTGGTCTTGGGATCTTTATGAAAATTGTAGCCTTGGATGTTAGTTTTCCAAGGGCACTGGAGTCACCCAAAAAGGAGTTCTAGAACTTCAGTTATGACCTTTTTAATGAGCAAAGGTCAAGTAGTCAACATTTAGGAAAACGGTTGCGGTACTTACAAGTTTTAACATGGTAGATGAGGGAATTAAAACCTAAGTTCTTCATAAAATTTGTAGAAAATCTTCTTGTTTTTCATATGGGCTATTTTATGTAAAGGTTGTCAGTGTAGGAATAAGTGATTTTGATAAATTGCATGTGATACATGTTGTATGATGGGTGAGATTAGTGAACATGAATCGAATGCTTGTGTTTATTACATGTTGTGTGTTATAGGATGATGATAATGAGCATTGATATGCTATCTTTGTGTACTTGAAATGATAATAAGCATTGGAATGCTATCCTTGTGTACTTGAAATGGTGATGAACATTGGTATGCTTTATATGATTGATATGTTATGTTGAATTAATTGTGGAGAATTGATATGATATTATTGTATGAATTGTTAAGCATTGGTATGTTGTTCTTGATTGATGTTATTGATCTCTATATGCATTGACTAGGTGTGACGTATATAGTAGATGTATGGTAAGGTGTGGATGTTGAGAATGCGATGTAGCATTATAGCATGATGGCTAACTTAGGATTTGAGGAGAGAAAATTATTTTGAAAATTGAAGATCCCACATAGGGTATCTTGGTGTAGTGCTCGGGTAGGTCACTATTTGGAAAACCCTGCTTGAGTAGGTGTGTCTCTTAGAGTAGGTTTTGAGGTGTGTTGAGTCTCCTCCAAATCCTTAGTTAGTGGTTGAGTAAGGTAGGAGGTCGAGGACTACAACCCTTAACCAAGTACCTGGAAAGGTTGCATGGTTCCTTGAGGATAATTAGTGAGCTAATTCCATATGTGACTTGGTAATGTATGCCAAGGTCGTGGTAAGCCTATACCCAGTTGTACTACTCTTGATGGTGGAATTAGATCTTCTTGAAGTTAACAGAAAAACACATAGAAGGGGGGGTTGAATATGTGTGTGTATGTGAATAAAGGAGTTTTAATACATTTTCGCAATAGGGCTCTCTTTCATCCACTAAAAGTATTATTGATGAATTCTTGAATTGAAACAACCCAAGATTGGTTTATCAAAATCATTTTGCATTTGGGAGTTTCATCGTCTGCAAAGAGAAAATTACTACTTAAACGAAAATTGTTCTTTTAGAATAATCAATTGAGCAAATATAGTTTTCGTCTAAGGATAGCTTTAATAGACGATAATATTGGACGAAGTTTTCAGTGAATTAGATCGACCAAGTGCATTTGAAACATTAAACCATATAGCACATTTTATACTGGTTCACTCAAACTGAGCTATGTCCAGTCTCCTTCAACCGAAGGGTTCTACTAGATAAACAATTAAGTACAAGTATTGTTTATTCAGCCTCTTCGGGCTAGCAGTGAGTATTACAGACTACCCAGGTCATGATCACTCCTAGTCCCAAGTATTCTCAACCAGTTCTGGTTCGTCAGCTTCACTCACAGACGCTAGTATTCTTAAACCACTTCTGGTTGCCCGAGTATTCTCAACCACTCCTAATTTAAGACAACAGACGATCCTTAAGTTTTAATGATGACAAACATAAGATTTTCTTTAAGCAAATGTAAGCTCTCTTCAAAGATAAAACATATAAGATGAAATGTGAAGAAAATACATATCATTTGTAAGACGATAGAAATCAAACAAAGCATACAGTTTGTCTGATGACAATAAATGAACGCTATTATATTAGACTAACATTGAACTTCATTTAATGTATTATTCCTTAGCAAATTGAACAAGAAAAAAGACTTTGGAAATGATGAAGAAAATTAATGAGGAAAAAGAAAAAAGATATTCGTATGAAGCGAAAAAGCAAAATCCTGGATATCATGAAAAAGGCACTAAAAAAGACTATTCTGCACCATCCTTTACTACTCTACGCTAACACTTCTCTGCTACACTCAAAATGAAGGGAAATAATGATAAGTAGTTGCCTAGATCAGATAAGAGGTACACACATCCTAATAAGCATTTAATGCTCTCATTAAATGCATCAACGATAATCTCTAGGATCAGCAAGGAAGACAAATGAAGTAATTTGTGAAGAAATCTGAATGTTTAAATTCAATGTTGCTACAACGGTCATCTTCTCTAAAGCTACAATATAAGGATCAATCCTTCATACTACACACAGAAAATCTTAGAACACATACGAAGAAAAGGCGTTGTACTTAAAAATTCAACATTCACTAAGTAGTTCAAATTGATCAAAAGCTTCAAGAACAAAGTTGAGGCACTACAAATAAGATCTTCATTGTAAATCTCATAATATAGTTCTTTGTAGTTCATTTGTGTTGTATTTTCATAGCATGATGTCTAGAAGACACGAAGCTATCCTTGTAACTTTTTTCAAATTTATTTATAAGGGTTGAGCTTGGAGAGGCTTGTGCAAAACAATACTTAGTGGAGTCTGGAGTGACTTGTGGAAAGAATAATTGGATTTGAGCCTAGAAAGGCTTATTGAAAGAATACTTGGGTTTGAGCCTGGAGAGGCTTGTTGAAAGAATACTTAGTGTTAAGTAATAGCGTTGCCGAGTCACTATCAAACAAAACTAGGTTTCTCAAAAATTTTGTAATATAGAGAACTAACCTAGGTCATCTCTCAAGGACACAAGTTCATTCTATTTCTGGTTTTTTTTTATCATGCAATTGAGTTAGGTTTGGGGGAATTTTATTTCAACCAAACTGTAATCAATAATATAGAAAAGGAGAAGATAGAATCTCAACATAACATTTCAATATTATCAAATACCGGTTCAAGGTTTCAATTCCTACAATGTAATTTTCATTGTTCACAAAAAATATGAATTCTCAACCAACCTAATTCAATTCAAAATTAATCAATACAGAAGTTTAAATATAGATTATGAATTCCATTGAAATAAGAACTGCAATCGCAAACTCAAGGTTCCAACAAAATTCAAAAATGGTAATCGAATTGAATTAGGTTGATTTAGGTTATTTTAAATTTGAAATTGCATCTTCTCATTTCTGTTTATGATTCAAAACAAAAAATCAATATCATGAAAAACAAAATTGTCCTAAACAGAAAAGAGAAGAGGAAGAGAGAATTCATTCGGTAAAAATTAGGAACTCAAATTTACCGTAGTTCTTGAAACCCTAAACCGATTAATTTAGCCTTGCCTCGTAATCATATTGATTCAGCCAATTCTGATAGAGAAGAGAGAAATTTCATGAAAGAGAGACAAAGAGAGAGAGAGAGAAAAGAAGAGAAGATATAATTTGAGAGAAACTTCTTGAGAAAGAAATCTCAAATATGAAAAATGAGGTAAAAAGTTAAAGCAAAGAGTCATTAAATGAATTTAAAGACAAAGTAATGGGTCTAAACTAAGGGTCCAGACCACTAATTACAATCCTAAAGCTTAATTAACTACAACTAACAGTTTCAAGATAAGCTGAAAATTTCAGTGCAGGTCTGCGAGCTTGAGGCACAATTTTGGGTCTCAAAATGTCCGAACTGGGTTTTTCTCTTAACAAAGAAGTTGTATATCTCCCTCTTATCTTTCCAAGGACACCATGTTTTCCCAATTTCGAGTTATATAGCTCCAGATATGGTTTGCACAAGAAACTATGTCAAAAGAAAAAATTATTACAAAAATTTAGTAAAATTTACAACTAAATCCTAAATGACTCACTAACATAGATCTAAACTAATACATGAATATATAACACTAAAAAAAATCAAAAGAGGCAAAAACATATAAATAAAGATGTACTAAAATATGACTATCGTTAAGCCAAAAGTGACTTGTGAAAGAATATTTGTATCTTGTACAAGATAGTGGAACTCAATCTAATTGGATTGAGAATTGGACATAGTCTCTGGTTTGAAACGAACCAATATAAAACTCTTGTGTTACTTCATTTGTTGATTTCCAATGCTTTGCCTGTTACAACTTTTACTACTTCACTACGAAAAGAACGAGTTTTTGATATACAGTATTCAATCCTTCTTTTAGTGTATATCTTTTTCTCCAACACTTATTTATATATTTTTTTCCATTTATGTTTTTATATCACTGTAGAGTTTACGAATAAGTATAATAATTTATCATTTTATCCAATTATAATTTTCTCACTCATTGTTTTAGTTATTATAAAATTTAGTTATTTTTAAATTAATATTAAACTAAAATAAACCAACATTTTCGCAAATATTCTGTAAAACAAAATTAAACAACATTATAATTTTTGTTGATACAAATTATGACATCATTCGTCTTGACGATTAGATTGTAGTGGACAATTGCATCTGTTGTGTCCTTGTTTGCATCTGCCACATTTTTGCTTCGGTTGTGAGCTTTCAACCCAATCCATCTTATTTCTTATTCTAGTTGATTTTGACCGACCTTTCCCATGTGTAGTTGTTGGATCGGGTACAAGTATTCAATTTTCATCACTTGGGAGGATTAAATCTTCATTCCCAATTGGTTCCCATGTTAGAGTATGCTTTCAAGATATAATCAGTTGTGTAAATTGGATCTATAAATTGTTGATAATCCAAACTTACTACACAACATGCAGCTATAACATGAGAACATGGATAATGAAAGGCTCTAAACCGTCCACACTGATAACAACGCTCATTTAAATTCACTATCCATTTTTTACCCTCTTTTGTTTAATTGGATCAAATGTCTCCATGACCTCAAACTTTGACGCATAAATGTCGTATCTACGAACCTAGTGGGAACAAGCATCTTCTTGATTTTTTTGTAAGGCCTCAAAACTTCGAAACAAAAACTTTACATGAAGACACTTTAGTTAGGGCACGACTTACTCTATTGCTAAAATACTCCACACATCTAGTATATGTTGATTGCACTAATGCAGTGATAGGAATATTTCCATATTCCTTTAAAACCTTGTTGACATATTCAGACAAGTTTGTCGCCATGTGACCATATCTACATCCATCTGCATTGTATGCCATATACAATTTGTCTTTTGAGATCCCCCAATCCAACTTTGAACATCAAGATTTCTCTAACAAATTTTTTCCAAGTTTTGATGAAAAATGTGTTGGTATGAAGTGTAACCTGAAATTAACAAATTAGGTTAATTAAAAAAAGAAGCAAATGTCTAGTATTTTTATATTAGGCAACACCATACCTAACTTCACCAATTGTTGTTTTAGTTTGGTGTCCTTGAACTTGTGGTTAAAGTTACTAGCAATATGACGTATACAATACTTGTGAAAAGCATGAAGAGGTCTCTATCCAAGTGTCTCATTATCAATGGCAGACTTTATACTACGATGTCAATCATAGATTATACATATACCTTGTCAATTACTAACATGTAGAAGCAAATGAGCCAAAAATCATGACCATGCATTTAAACTTTCCCTTTTAGAAATGACAAATGCAAGAGGTAGAACATTGCTATTACCATCTTATGTTGTGGCAAGCAATAGTGTGCCCTTATACTTGGCATATAGATGTGTGCCAATAATTTGAATCAATGGCTTGTAGTAATTGAAGGCATCATAACAAGGTTTGAATGTCCAAAAAAAGCAATGAAATTGACGAAAATGTGCATCACGATGATTACCAACAAAAAAATCATCGTAACACAAATCATAATAAGAACTAGGAGCAATATTTTTCATGTACTTAAGCCATCTTGGTAGATAAGCATATGAATCTTCCCAATCTCCAAATATTTTAACTATTGCCTTTTGTTTTGCCTTCCAAGCCTTTCTGTATGAAATTTAGAACTCAATTTATCATGTTATCATTTCTTGGATAAGACTAATCTTATTGGGTGGGTCTTGGTTCACCATTCCTAGTTAGAATATGTTAATTAGTAACTAATATTTCAATCTACAAAAAAAAAAAAAAACTTTACTACACCTAAAGATACCTTGTATGAAACATGATATCAACTCTGAATCTAACTTTGAGTGATCTAGTGATAATGACATGTTTAAACAAGTATGTCGTCCACCCCATTAAGTCACTTTCCCACTGTAGACCCCTAAAATTGTCCGGGTCGGAAATAAAACTCGAAGACCCTCAAAGATCGAAGGAAAGTCAGCCAGAAGGACTCCTAGAAGACCATAGGATGGCTATCTGTAGGTTTAGAGGTCTTAGAGTAGCTTAAAATAAGGAAGTGGAGGGAATGAAGCCCAATACGGCCGTACTAAACTTAATACGGCCGTATTGAAGCTTCAATACGGCCGCAGTGAACTCAATACGGCGTATTGAAGTTTCTGAAACTTCAATACGGCCGTACTGAAATCAATACGGCCGTATTGAAGCTTCAATACAGCCGCAGTGAACTCAATACGGGCGTATTGAAATTTCTAAATTTCAATATGGCCGTATTGAACTCAATACGGCCGTATTGAAGTTCAAAAATTTCAATACGGCCGTATTGATTCCATAGCCCGTATTGCGCCTGTTCCCTATAAATATGGCGTCATTTTGACGTCATTGGACTTTTCCACTGAGTTTTGATTCCCTCCTTGAGTATTCTGGGGTTTTTGAGCAGTGTTCTGCCCTAGAAATCTCTCTGGGAGTCGATCCGACGAAGTTCTGGAATTCCGAGCATTTAGCTTGGAGATTCGAACTTAGTCGAAGGGAAATCCTCCGGATTTCCATAGTCAAAAATTATTTTTAGGAAGGAGTGAGCGGGCTTGTAGAGCGAGGGAACGCCAAAAAGCTTCCCAGTTTTACTTGATATATAAAAAGCACGCTTCAAGAGGTTTCTTTTCTAAAAATCCCTTCTTTTACTGCTTTCTGTGTGCATATTAAACTGTCATCATGTAGATAGTTAATTTATAATTGCTTAGAATAAATAGGGGTAATTTAGTAATTTTGCACTATTATTTTTAGAAATAATCTGTCATAGGGAACCCGAAAGGGGCGCTGTGGGGTGCTAACACCTTCCCCACGCGTAACCGACTCCCTTACCCAACTCTGGTTGTAATGGCCGAAGTTGATTTATAAAATCAATTGCCTTATCCCTTTTTCCAATGTTTTGAGTAAAACATTGGTGGCGACTCCACGAACCCTTCCTTTTTATGAAAACCGCTAATCCATGGAGGGTCCCGCTTGGGATTAACATGGATTGGTGAGCCTTTTAATAAAATTGCTCGTTTGACAAGGTCTCAGTTTGAGAATAAGTCATTCTAGCAATCCATATTTTTAAACAAATAAAAGAGTCCAACCATCCTTCACGAATGCCGAAAGCCCGTTTCGGGCCGGTGGCGACAGATGGCGACTCCACTGGGGAAGCCTCGAGAGTCAGTCCCATTTAGTGACAGATTATTTTTAACAAATAATAGTTAAAATTACTTTATTACCCTTTGCTTGTATGATAACATGCTTTATTTATTTGGCTTAAATAACTGTTGTTTGTTTAATTTTCCGCAATTGTTTGAAATATAAATTGCACACAAACCTTTGCACACAACAGTTCCCTCTATACCCGGGGGCATGAGTGGTAAGCCATAGGGAGTGGATGTTAGTACGCCCGGTTGTCGAATGGGTCTATAGGTGCCCGTAGACCGTTGTCGGAAAGCATCACTCAAGGTGATAACCATGAACTCGAGTCCGACAGTGCGTTGGAGCTTTCCATCGGCTTACGACGAAAGGAATTGGGTCCCTATAATGGGGGCACCTTGGGGGCCTCAGACCGGTGAGAACAGTTAGAACCACCTTGAATATGCACTTTTCTGCAGGATACCCCTACCTCGTGATTCGCTCGTGACTGTTCGTGGATGAGTGAATTGTTTGTGTAAATGCTTATGTGCAATTGTTTGTGCATTAATAAATAACCTCGTGATAAGGTCTAAAGAATAATCCCCATGCATGAAAAAACCATGACATGAGAGGAAAGACCATGTGCGAAAATATAATAAAAGTGAGGAGCATGTGCATCATTACCAATAAGATATCATGCATCCTCATAAACCATGCATTTTAGGTTCACCAATACCTCTTGACATGAGTAAAAGAGACCCATAATTATCGAGATTCTCCGTTGAGGAGAGATCATAAGTCAAGGAGGGTGGTAACACTCTGTTTTAAAAAGGCAGCGCCTTAAAAATGGAGGGTTATCAAGCTCATGTCAAGAGCGTATTCATCCCATAAATTAATTAGATTAAATATTCATTTTTAGAAAATGGCTGGTCATCTCTCTGTCCTCACGCGCGCGCAGAAAATCAAGAAGATGGACGCATTGGAGGAACAAATTAAGAAGCTTACAGCCGAGCTCTCACAGCTCAAGGAGCAAATGGCGCAAATGATGGAACTCATGCGTCACCACAACATACACGGGGCTGAGCACAATGACCATGAGTCCCATCATGTTGGAGGAAGAGTGGAACAAGAGCTGAAAAGTGGGAAGCTAGCTGAACATTCCCAATCATTTAAAGCTAAGAAGACCTTTGGGAAGAAGAAGGAGAGAAGAGTCAGCGCCATAACCATTTCCTCATCTTCTTCCACTTCGAAGTCAGGAAAGTCGCAATTCAACCCTGTGAAGAAGTTTGATAAACTTCCGACCACATATAGCGACCTCCTGCCGAAGCTAGTGGAAGCACGTCTTCTAGCTTACGTTCCACTAAAGAAGGTTGACCCACCTCATCCCTATTGGTACAAACCGCAAGACAAATGTTTATACCATTCGGGAGCACCAGGGCATTCAACAGAGAAATGCCTAGCTCTCAAATACAAGGTCCAAGACCTTATTGATGCCGGATGGGTCACCTTCGATTCGACAGCGCCCGACGTGAGCAAGAATCCTCGGCCAAAGCAGGATTAGAGAGAAGAACAAGCCACGATAGGGCCCCTTCATAGTTTTCTTTTAGGGACTCATGATCAGTACCCGAGATCATGAGAACCTTTTCATGTAAATAAGGGTTTTTGTACAGTTTTAATACATATCAATAAAGAGGCATTTTTTACATTTCTCTCTTTTTTGTTCTTTTCTCTCTTTCCCCATTAACATTAACAAATTCTAAACCTAAACAGAACCAATAAAATAATTATGTCTGTAATTGTTCGCTCTGACCGGGATCCAAAAGTTGAGGATAAATGGGTTGAGTTAGACAGTGATGAGGAGACCATTTCTCCGGATCTGCAAAGATTGCTACATTAAGAAGCTCGTCAAGAGAAATTAGAGACTGTGAATTTGGGGCATGGCCGAAAGATATAAGAGGTCAACATTGGGACCCATATCAGTGATGAAATAAGGACACATGTTTCCGCTATGATTATAATAAAATCATTCTTCATTGCTTCTTTTCTTGCTTATAATAAAATTCTAAACCGCATCATTTTTAACCCTGTTTGAATAAACATGAATGAGGTTAAAATCATCTTAATAATAATAAACCCACATCATTTTCATGTGGAGGTGTGTGTGACAACTTGGAGCACCTTCCCTTGGCCTTAACAAGTGCCATCATGGATAAAAATAAATCCTTTAAAATAAAAGAAGCTCGGCAGAAAACTCAAAAAGCGGACTGCGCAAAAATAAGAGCAAAAGACCCGCTAGGAATCCCACGAAAGGGTGACCTAGGCAAAAGTTAGGGTTACAAAAATAAACAAAAACAAAAGTCCGCTAAAACACCACAAAAGGGTGTTTTAGGCAAAAATAAGGACTCAAAAAACAAAAGAAATCCATGATGGTACCACGAGCCGAATTCAAGAAAGGTTCAAGGGAAGCTATCCAAGTTGTCGAATCACAACACGACTTTTTAACTTCATAAGTGTTTAATCAAACAAGCCTAAACACATAAGCCTACCTTGGCCATCCATTCTTACAAAAACCATTTTTGAAAAATAAATCCCCTCTAAAACACAAACTTCAGAACAAAAATATCTTTCCTTTCTTTTCTCTCTTGTCCCGAAAGATTTTAGAATAATCTAGTGGAAGCATGGAGAAATAAATCATCACTGAAAATGGATCTAATCTGACTAATAAAATGGTGGAAGAACTGTGCCAAGAATTCAAGATCCAACACCGCAACTCTTCCCCATATCGGCCAAAGATGAATGGGGCAGTCGAGGCAACCAATAAGAACATCAAGAAAATAGGGCAAATGATGGTTGCCTTATTTAAAGACTGGCACGAGATGTTACCCTTCGCTCTTCATGGTTATAGGACTTCAGTACGCACATCTACAGGAGCTACTCCATTCTCCCTCGTCTATGGGATGGAGGCAGTTCTACCCGTCGAAGTCAAGATACCTTCTCTAAGGGTAATTATGGAAGCAAAACTTTCCGAGGTAGAATGGGTTCAAAGCCGGTATGACCAATTGAACCTCATTGAAGAAAATGGCTGAACACCATATGCCGTGGTCAAGCCTATCAGAGGAAGACCAAAAAGGCTTTTGACAAGAAAGTCCACCCTCGAGTCTACCATGAGGGAGAGTTGGTAATGAAGAAATTGCTACCAACTCAAAAGGACAAAATCGGAAAGTATGCCCCAAATCACGGAGGACCATACGTGGAAAAACGAGCCTTCTCAGGAGGAGCATTGATCCTCACAGACATGGATGGAAAAGAACTTCGATACCCAGTCAACACTGGCGAGGTAAAGAAGTACTATGCTTGAAGACGTTGCTTGCATAAGCCCGCTAGGATGAAAACCCGAAAAAGGGCATCCTAGGCAAAAGTTAGGGCAAAACAAAAAGCCCGCCAGTACAAGGGTACTAAGCAAAACAAAGGCAAAATTATCCCCGCTAGGATACGTCCTAGGCAAAAGTTAGGGGCAAAAGAATAAGATGTAAAAGCAAAGCAAGCAACGGTCACTTGAATCGAAAACCGAAAGGCGGTTCAAGTGATTATCTTCTAGAAGCAAGCGTCTTGCAGCATCTACACTCCTGGCATAGGCATCTCATCCGAAGCAATTAGGGGAACGGGAAGAGCGACAATTACAGATATAATTGTTTAAGCCAAAAATGTATATAGCCTACCCTGGCCAGCCATTCTTCAGAAATTCCTTCTGTATATCTTTCTGTAAAAACACTTGTGAATATTAATAAAATATCTATTCATTTCTTTTCTCTCTTGACCATGTGATTATGCCTCTAAATTGGTATTTCTAAAAAAATTGTATGAAATTCCTTAATAATCGGTCAATAAAGAAAATTGGAGGGGTTCCTATAAAATCCATAATCTCCTGCATAAAAGGCTCACAAAAATCCTCCCTCGCGTCTATGACAGAAACTCCTCCAAAGAAAAAGAGGATAGGGAGAGCCATTCACTTTTCTAAATAAAAGAACAAAAATAAAAACTTGCATCGCGTGCATCACACACATTAGTTGCACATTTAAAGACCTTACCACGAGGCAATTGCATAAAATAGAAAAAATAGAAAATTGCTTGTGTATGACAGCAGTCAACAAAAGCCGAAAACGAAAAAAAGGCAAGGATACAAACAATACTCCTCAGTTTGTACAGAATAATTGAGCCTGGAGAGGCTTGCTGAAAAAATACTTCCTCAGAATAATTAAGCCTGGAGAGGCTTGCCGAAATAATACTCTCAGAATAATTGAGCCTGGAGAGGCTCGCCGAAATAATACTCTCTCAGAATAATTGAGCCTGGAGAGGCTCGCCGAAATAATACTCTCTCAGAATAATTGAGCCTGGAGAGGCTCGCCAAAATAATACTCCTCAGAGACATTTCTGTACAGAAAAAGCCAAAACCAACAAAAAGGCAAAAATACAGAAAAAGCCAAAATCAACAAAAAAAATACAGAAAAAGCCGAAACCAGCAAAAAAGGCAAAAACACAGAAAAAGCCAACAAAAAGGCAAAATACAGAAAATCCAACAAAACTGAGCCTGGAGAGGCTTGCCAAAATAATACTCACCAAAGGACATCTCAGCTTGCATTCTTAGGCTGAACAAGAAAAGCAACTCATCGTACAGAATAATTGAGCCTGGAGAGGCTCGCCAAAATAATACTCTCTCAGAATAACTGAGCCTGGAGAGGCTCGCCTAAATAATACTCTATCAGAATAATTGAGCCTGGAGAGGCTCGCCGAAATAATACTCCCCAGAGATATCTCAGCTTCCACTCACGGGCCAAATTCCCCAGTGAAAGCTATCAAAGCAAGATCGACAAAATTCCCAATGGAAGCACGATCACCCAAGCAGTATATCTAGTCAAAGGACTTAGACTTCCTCAGTGGAAGGTAGCTTTCCAACTCAAGCGATGAGTGAAGCTAAGCCTGAAGAGGCTTTTTAAATAATACTCTGGGATATATAAACTTTAAATCCCCACTCGCCTACTCAGAGGCATTCCTACAAAAAGCAAAAATCCAAAAGATCAATAACAATTCCCCAAGCGGAATCTGGCTTTTCAGCCAAACATCAAGCGTCAAGATGATCTGCCTAACAGAAGAGGCTAATCAAAATCAATGACAAAATCCCCAGCGGATAATAGCCTACACAGAGGCAACAAAACCAGGAAAACAAAAAGAGTCGCCCGAATAAGGACAACCGGGATACTCCACCTACGTCAAAAGGACGTCAGCCAAACATAAGGCATCGCTCAACTCAGAGAGAGAGCATCTGTGTCTACCCAAGGAGTCAGAAATTCCCCATGGGTACCAACAATGCAATGCAAGTTGGGGCACAGGAACCTATGAATGACTGCACATCCCCTAGACGGATCCCTGCGTTATCCAGCCCTCAGTGGCACAAAATCAGAAAAACCGTCGAAGTAGCATCGTGGACTGTGGAGACAAAAAATCATCTCAACTCCCTGGAAAGGGTAAACTTACATTGCCGAAGTGATCAGAAGACACGGACGCAGACCCTGGAGAGGGCAAACTCAACTGCCGAATGTTAAGACGCAGACCTTGGAGAGGGTAAACTCAACTGCCGAATGTTAAGACGCAGACCCTGGAGAGGGTAAACTCAACTGCCGAATGTTAAGACGCAGACCCTGGAGAGGGTAAACTCAACTGCCGAATGTTAAGACGCAGACCCTGGAGAGGGTAAACTCAACTGCCGAATGTTAAGACGCAGACCCTGGAGAGGGTAAACTCAACTGCCGAATGTTAAGACGCAGACCCTGGAGAGGGTAAAACTCAACTGCCGAATGTTAAGACGCAGACCCTGGAGAGGGTAAACTCAACTGCTGAATGTTAAGACGCAGACCCTGGAGAGGGTAAACTCAACTGCCGAATGTTAAGACGCAGACCCTGGAGAGGGTAAACTCAACTGCCGAATGTTAAGACGCAGACCCTGGAGAGGGTAAACTCACACTGCCGAATGTTAAGACGCAGACCCTGGAGAGGGTAAACTCAACTGCCGAATGTTAAGACGCAGACCCTGGAGAGGGCAAACTCAGCTGCCTAGGTCGTCAGAAACAACCGAAGCAGAGCCTGGAGAGGCGGTACTCAATCATCAGTGATGTTAAAACACTGGTGTCTAGCTTCCGGCTCGGGCGTCGAGTGAGGCTAGGCCTGGAGAGGCGGTACTCAACCATCAGCGTCGTCAGAGACACGTCGATGTTCAACTTTCGGCTCGGGCGTCGAGTGAAGTTGACCCTGGAGAGGGTAAAACTCAGCTACCGAGGTTGTCAGAAACACCGAGGTATGCAACAACCTGGAGAGGCTACTCAACAATTTTCCACCGGAAGACGCTACAAGTCAGAAGGTTGGCATATTACCCGGACAATTGGGTCAACTCCTTTACTTGTCAATCGGTACACCAAAAGGCCGTTTGACTAAGTAAAGGGGGGGGCAGCTGTAGACCCCTAAAATTGTCCGGGTCGGAAATAAAACTCGAAGACCCTCAAAGATCGAAGGAAAGTCAGCCAGAAGGACTCCTAGAAGACCATAGGATGGCTATCTGTAGGTTTAGAGGTCTTAGAGTAGCTTAAAATAAGGAAGTGGAGGGAATGAAGCCCAATACGGCCGTACTAAACTTAATACGGCCGTATTGAAGCTTCAATACGGCCGCAGTGAACTCAATACGGCGTATTGAAGTTTCTGAAACTTCAATACGGCCGTACTGAAATCAATACGGCCGTATTGAAGCTTCAATACAGCCGCAGTGAACTCAATACGGGCGTATTGAAATTTTTGAATTTCAATACGGCCGTATTGAACTCAATACGGCCGTATTGAAGTTCAAAAATTTCAATACAGCCGTATTGATTCCATAGCCCGTATTGCGCCTGTTCCCTATAAATATGGCGTCATTTTGACGTCATTGGACTTTTCCACTGAGTTTTGATTCCCTCCTTGAGTATTCTGGGGTTTTTGAGCAGTGTTCTGCCCTAGAAATCTCTCTGGGAGTCGATCCGACGAAGTTCTGGAATTCCGAGCATTTAGCTTGGAGATTCGAACTTAGTCGAAGGGAAATCCTCCGGATTTCCATAGTCAAAAATTATTTTTAGGAAGGAGTGAGCGGGCTTGTAGAGCGAGGGAACGCTAAAAAGCTTCCCAGTTTTACTTGATATATAAAAAGCACGCTTCAAGAGGTTTCTTTTCTAAAAATCCCTTCTTTTACTGCTTTCTGTGTGCATATTAAACTGTCATCATGTAGATAGTTAATTTATAATTGCTTAGAATAAATAGGGGTAATTTAGTAATTTTGCACTATTATTTTTAGAAATAATCTGTCATAGGGAACCCGAAAGGGGCGCTGTGAGGTGCTAACACCTTCCCCACGCGTAACCGACTCCCTTACCCAACTCTGGTTGTAATGGCCGAAGTTGATTTATAAAATCAATTGCCTTATCCCTTTTTCCAATGTTTTGAGTAAAACATTGGTGGCGACTCCACGAACCCTTCCTTTTTATGAAAACCGCTAATCCATGGAGGGTCCCGCTTGGGATTAACATGGATTGGTGAGCCTTTTAATAAAATTGCTCGTTTGACAAGGTCTCAGTTTGAGAATAAGTCATTCTAGCAATCCATATTTTTAAACAAATAAAAGAGTCCAACCATCCTTCGCGAATGCCGAAAGCCCGTTTCGGGCCGGTGGCGACACCCACTACTTAGTTTTTTGGACTCAATTGCCCTCATGTAATATTCGCAACCATCCATTACAGTTGGACATCTCTAACAATCCACTTTGTATTTTTAGATTTAACCACAAAAAACTTTGATACATTTTCATTACATTTTGCTTAATTGCATTTTTTAAAACATCTTTATTTTCAAAATCAAGACCAACATATATAAATCATCACCAATTAACCAAGTACTTGGCAATTCCATCCTCGAGATTTCTTCCTAATCCGAGTAACTCCAATTTATATTTTTATAATGAGGACAATAAATTTTTTAAAAAAATTAATAACGATTACAACTTTTATTTAAAATATTACCTTCCTCAAAATGAACCACAAAAATTGGTTCAAAAACACCGTCATCAAATGATATACAATCATCTATATGATTTTCACTTGATTCGTCTCCACTTTGAAACAAAATAGAAATATAGTAGTCTTCATCATTCTCGTTCTCGTCATATTCAACATCTTCTCTTGGCATATTTTCCAAATGATATTGTTCATTAGTTGGAAAAAGTGTGAGATTTTGCAATGGAATTGAAGTTATACTTTCGACATCGATTTCAACATGTAGTTATATTATTCACATAACTTTCTACCTCTGAAATGCATTTATCATACATTGAACGTCGTCATCATCATTGTAACACCCCGATTTTCACAGATTATACGAAGGCTCAAAGCCCAATAAGGATTATTTAGTAGCCCAGAACGGGTTGTTCCCAAACTGGAACGGGTCGTTCTAAACTACTAGAAAGGCTTATAACCCTAGTTGGGAACAGGCCGTTCTTAAACCAGAACGGGACGTTCCAAACATGGTCGTTATGTGTTAAAATGCAACCCTAGAACGGGCTGTTCTAGTTTAAGAACGGGCCGTTCTAGTTTAAGAATGGGCCGTTCTAGTTTAAGAATGGTTCGTTCTGGATGTGAATTTTAGAACGGGTCGTTCCGGATTCGAAACGGGTCGTTCTGGCCACTTCTGACATCTATAAATAGCAGACTCTGGCACTGCTTCTATACACACTCTCTGAAGACCAAGGAGAACCAAGAAAAGGAGATCAACCAGATTTCGCTCTAGCTTCATCTTTTACTTATCCGGGTAAGGGGGAGTGAGAAACTTCGCTCGGGGGTGTGGGAATAATTGTTGGGTAGCAGGATTGGCCCCCAATCCTTTGCCTGATCATGCTTCTAGGAACAGGCAAAATATGAATGTTTTTTGTTTTTCTTTCTGACTCTTCTGTTGAGTTCCTTGTTGAATGAGATGTATGAATATGTGATTAATTTTGAAAATAGACAAGTTTTGATATGAATTAGAGTGCTATGTGGGTTCTTATGAGAAACCCTATGAAGTAAAATTAGGAATATGATATTTGGATGATTTTGAGGCAATATATGTAAAATTGATGATGGCTTCATGTTTTGGGTAATTACTTAGTATGATTTATGTACTATTTTGATGTATATGACTACGATAAGTTTCTTGCATGAGACTATGTGAACATGATGTCACAATGTGAAAGGTGAACGTATGATCTGTGATATGATATTGTGAAATAATGTGACATGAGATATGATGAGACGTGATAAGTGAAATGTTGAGTCAAGGAAATCGTGAATGTGTGACATGCATCATGTGCATTTATGAGCTAACAAGGTGTACCTTGGGTCACCAAGTGATGTAACAAGCTAACCAGGTGTACCTTGGGTCACCAAGTGATGTAACAAGCTAATCAGGTGTACCTTGTGTCACCAAGTGATGTAACAAGCTAACCAGGTGTACCTTGTGTCACCCAAGTGATGTAACAAGCTAACCAGGTGTACCTTGTGTCACCAAGTGATGTAACAAGCTAACAAGGTGTACCTTGGGTCACCAGTGATGAAATGATGAGAAATATGATTATGAGACACGTGACTGGCGCCACATGCATTTATGAGTCGAGTCAATGAGATCATTGGATGATGAATGACTGTGCATGTGTTACTGTTGTATGTATAATTTGAATTTACACCTGAATAATGTGTAGTTATGGCTGCGATTGTTATGATTCGTGTGTGTGTTTCCTAACTGTTATTTCTACACCTGGAACCGAGTGAGATGTTTCTCACTCCCTTGTTCTTTGTATATGTTTAAATTGTGTTGTTGATGATCATCAGCACGAGGACGTTGGTGACGAGGCTTAAGCTTCAGTTGGGCATGCTCTGATAGGATATGTGATATCGGGGGCATAACTAGATTTAGTCTAGGATTTCCTTATTGTTATTTTGTTTTGGAAAAGATTCATTTTGCTATAAATTCTGCATTTGACCATGTTTGAAGTATACGAATGTGAATTCTCTACTCTTATGTTAATGGATTCATTGTTTTAATTATAAAGATTTTATTTAAACCAAGAATATGTTTTTATATGTATGTTGGGGCAGAGGGTGTCACAATCATCACTCAATTCCATTACTTCATATTTATTTATGGCTAAAAGATGATATTGTAAAGATAATATAACTTGATCATCTGTAAGACAAAATTTGTTACGAATCCTTTTTTTGAAAACATCAAAAGAGATATCGCGTTTAATATACATTCTTTTCTTTGAACCATTAAATACAATACCTTTTGGACCATCACAAATTTTGATATAAATAAAATCTACAATTTGATCCATAATATTGTAGTAATGTATTTGCAAAATAAAAAACATGCACAAAAAAATTAATTATTAAAACTATTTATTTTTAACCAAATTTATTATATTCTTACCACTTAATGAATGTAAGGAACATACACAACTTACAGTGCACAACACAACTTATATAAAAGGACCACAACATCATTTTAAAGATATAAAAATAATAATAAAATTTCATTCCCTAATGTAGATAACAACACTTGAATATTACAAAAAAAAAAAGTGATCTCCAATGAGAGTAGCGACACTTAAGTATTTAAAATAAATAAAAATAATCCTTCAATAGGCATAAATAATTTAAAAACAAAAATGTACTTAATTATATACGTATGATAATAAGTGTAAATTATTAATGCGTATTAAATTTGACATTAAGTTATTTTATAATATCATTTTTAATTTTAATATAAATTTAAGTTTGTAATATTTTTTAATTAAAATTAATTTTAAAATTTTAAATTAAAAAATATCATATAAATACAATAATTTTAAAAAATAGGAAATCGTACTAGTCTTCCAATGGGTGTAGCGACACTAGTACATAAAAAAAATGGTGCCCAAATGTAAGTAGCGGCACTTTAACATAAAAAAATATCTTGAGGTTAAATAGCGGGACTCGAGTTAAAAAGAAAAATTAAAATATGATCCCAATGGGGGTAATGACACTAGTACAGTCAGACATTGTACTAGACCTCCAATGAGTGTAGCGACACTAATACATACAATCAGACACTGTACTAGTCTCCTAATGGGGGTAGCGACACTAGTACATTCAAACACTATACTAGTCCCCTAATAGAGGTAGTGACACTTATATGCTAGTCCCTCATTGGGGGTAGTAGCACTGGGTGGCTCATTCAGCTCTGACTCAGCTTTTTCTGAACTATTTTTCAAAAAAAAAATCACATGATAGGGGGTGGTGCTATGTTGACCAATGACACCCCTGTTGACTATCCTAGACTGATAATATGCTTGAAAACAACCTCATTCATGTAATAAGTTTTAATAAAGACCCTCTTTGGGTCAAAAAGTCCATGGCAACTCTTAAATGCATGAAGTACATTTTGTTACATTTTTTTCTTTTCTTTTTTTTTTATTTGTCTTTCACTCCTCATCTCCTACGCTTTTTTATCCAAAGGGGATCTTTATTAAAACTTATTACATAAGTGAGGTTATTTTTAAACATATTATCATTTTGGGATAGTCAACACAGGTGTCGCTGGTCAATGTAGTGTCACCCCCTGTCATGTGAATTTTTTTTTTTGAAAAATAGTTCAGAAGAAGTGGAGCTAGAGTCGAATAAGTTACGTATTATTGAATTGTACCAATGTTGCTACTTTCAATGAGGGAAGAATTTAATTTTTTTTAAATAATAGTGTCGTTATCCCCAATGGAGGACTAGCTCAATGTTGGTGCAAGAGTCATTTACCCCTATTGGGGAACTAGTACAGTGTCTCACTGTACTAGTGTTGCTACCCTCATTGGGAGACTAGTATAATGTCTAATTGTACTAATGTAACTACCCCTATTAGGGGATCATATTTTAAATTTGTTTTTATAACTCAAGTCGTACTATTCAACCTCAGGGATATATATTTTTTCTTTTTATGTTAAAGTTTCGCTGCCTACATTTGGGCATCATTTTTTTTTTATTCTTCATACATTATCTTTAAATGTCAAGGAGCAATTTCCTTTTTTTTTTTCAAAAGTTATTGTATTTATATGATAATTTTTTAATTTAATTTTTTAAAATTAATTTTAATTAAAAAACATTATAGACTTAAATTTATATTAAAATTTAAAATAACATTATAAAATAACTTAATGTCAAATTTCATACCTATTAATTATTTACACTTATTATTATCATATGTATATAATTAAGTAAATTTTTGTTTTAAAATTATTTACACCTATTGGAGGATTATTTTTATTTGTTTTAAATATTTAAGAAAATAAAAAAAAAATGATGCCCAACTTTGAATAGTGGTACTTCAACTTAAAAAAAAATGGTGCCTAAATGTATGACACTTACATAAAAGAAAAAAAAGTTCGCAAGTTGAATAGTGGAACTTGAATTAAAAAAATTTAAAATAAGATCCTCCATTGGGGGTAGCTACTCTAGTACAGTTTGATATTATAATAGTCCCCGTTGGAGGTAGTGACACTATTATTTTAAAAAATAAAATTCTCAATTGTGGGTAGTGACACTCGTTTTATACATATATTGGCTCATCCAACTCCGATTCCGCTTTTTTTGAGCAATTTTTCAAACAAAAAAATTATGTGATAGGGGGTGGCGCTACGTTGACTAATGACACCCCCATGATTACCCCAGACTGATAATATGTTTAAAAATAACCCTATTTATGTAATAAGTTTCCATAAAGGCCCCTTGTGTCAAAAAGCCCATCTCTTACCAAGAAGAAAACATTTTAGTTGCTCTAATTGGTATAATGACATGATTCTTATTTAGGCTAAAAATGAAACAGACAAAACATGTATTAAGAAAAATAATAAAGGCACATGAAATAAATAAATACATATATATATATATATATAATGTATTTAAGAAAATAGTAATATATAATTAATGTAGGCATTAATACATAAAAATGTCTTAATTGGATTAAATTTGACTAAATTATACTTATTATCATAATTTTTTATTTTTAGAATTTAGTTTAGTTTCACAATTTTTTAAACGGTTCAATTTAGTACTCTAAAATTTACAAAATGTTTAATGTCCTCTTGTTGTTCAAATTAACACTAACGAAATTAGTGAAAGTGAACAAAATGATGACATTGAACATTTTTTTTAATTAGAAGATCAAATTGAATCATCTAAAAATAATAAGAGTAAATTGAACATTAAAAAAATAGAGAAACCAAATTGAATAATAATTTATCTAACATTTTTTGTTTAGATAAATTTGAATTTTCTTTTATCTATTTTGTTTATTATTATTCAATTTGTTCACTCTATTTTAAAAATATTCATTTTGGTCTCATTATTTTTAAAATGTTCAATTTGGTCCTCTAATTTCTTTAAAATGTTCAATATTGGTCTTTTGTTGATTTCATTATCGTTAAAGTCAATTTAAATAGAAGGATAATAATATTAAAATTTTTAAAAAATTAGAAAATCAAATTGAACAGTTCAAAAATAGTGGGACAAGAAATCCTAAAAATATATAGAGGAAATGTAAGAACCTACCATGGTCCCTATACTAGATGGCATATCTACTTGCAACGGAACATTTACTAACTTAAGATTATATGTCGATAAATATGAGAATATGCACTATATCGCATACATATAAGATAAACAACTACATAGATATGTACAATATAAGTAATAATTCTGTAAATGTAAATTTTACAACCTAAATTGTTAATCAAGCAACTGATACTATCTACATAAGAACCACCCTAAAAGGTAGTCATCAAAAAGAAACACATCCAACTCCAACACTACTGAATGGCCACCACTACATAACTCCACACCTATTCCTATCTTACTCTCGTACCACGTATGATCATCGCAAAACCAAACCACATGGAAACACGCAAGGGTAAGCTAGAGTTTTAAAACATCAACATATTTATACAACAATACAACATGATGGAGGCCCATGGGTCAAGGGCCCAATTACTAAGGCTATGGTCAGAAGGCTGGAGGAGGACTGGGCTAACTCCAAGGAAAAGGCCATAGTACTCTTTAGTTGGGTTGTGCATTAAAGTCCATGTAGATTAGGATTGGCCCACTTGGGCTTGTATTTTTGTTTATGGGCCTTGTATCTTGGCCAAGTAGCATAGGTAATTTTGGGCCATGTATTTTCGGCCATTTTAGGTTTATTTTTACGCATGTGTATGTGTAACTTCTTTCTCATGTAATTTAGGTTACATTTGGAAAGCATTTGAGCCATGTGACTGGCCAAGTGGAGTGGCGTACATGGCATGTTCCAAATGCTCCTCAAATGCAATCTAAATCACATCTAAATGAAGCAAACACATGGAGGCACATGGGTGAGGAATGGCTGGACCCAAATTTGAATTTTGATTTCAAATTTGGGCACCTAAAGGTTAATTTCAACCATACCATGGTTTATCTTAACCTTAGGTTAAGCTATCTTCCTCCATACTCTTCCTAGGCCAATATATTCTTTATGGCCATGTATTTTCAACACTTCTGAGTATAATATGAGAGATATTTTTTGCATTTTTCTCTCTATCCGAAAGTCATTTGAGCGAGAGTTTTTTCTCCAAGTTGCCTTGAGCCTTCCTCTTTTTAGATCTAAGCTTAGTTTCCTTCTATCCGAGGAACTTAGTTCAATTTTGATCAACATTGCTCCTTCTTCTTCTTTGGATCATCTCCTTGAATTGTTCCCAAGGAATTCAAGAAGGAGTTGCATGAAGAATCCATGGAGTTTGCACATTTCAAGACTCCATCACAACATAAGACATCAATAAATTTAATACATCATCACATCTTCATCTCCTACCCAACACTATAAACATGCATCATCACAATATAATTAATCATCTATCAACATAAACAATTCAATCTACTACAACATAGTATCAACTTGAACATCATAATGTTAACAACTCAAATTTGTTCATCTCAACAATAGAGTATTTTCTACACGACAACTATATGTATCATCACGCATTTCAACAAGAAGACCTCTTACAACACAAGGTGAACAGTTTAAGTGTTTGACCCTACCAAACCAATAACACAGGGTGATATTTTTTCTTGTTAGATCAACAACAAATTGGATATCAATACACAACACAACAACTTGGTTTATTGAATTTCGTCACTTAAATAAGGAAGTCTAGTATTACTATCAGGATAAAAAAAACTGGATATGGGCCTACCATAACATTAACTAGCTTAACTAAGCCTCCTATAGGATTAGTCCACCAACTATCCTCCGAATACTACGCTCTTCCGATACTCAATTAGGAACTAAGTTTTCAACTTCGTATTTTACTCGATTGGTCACTTGTAATCAGTATAGCTTAACTTGGTCCCCGTATTGTGATCACTTTATACACATGTGCCTCAACCTTACCTACACACAGTTCTAACTAAATCCTAGACGAGATTCAACAACACAACTATTCACCTCAAGGGTCAACACCCCAAGGGTTTTCAATAAACAAGACTCCCAAAGCACCACAACACAATATTCACACAATGGGATGTGCAATGTAACATCCTATTTTTCAAAAATACTATTATTATTATTATTATTATTATTATTATTATTATATGGTACTTGGTTAAAATTATTTTTATTATTATAGGGGAATATTTTTTTTTATTTTATTTGTATAACTATTTTGGGAAAAAGAGAAGCGGGTTGGGTTGACTTGGTCCAGTGGATTATTTTAAGAAAAGGGGTCAGACAGAGTTAACCCTATCTGCCTCACTTTTGTATTCTAAAGGGTTAGGATAGAAAGAGAAGAGAAGAAGGGAGCTATGAGGAGGAGTGCTCAGGGTCAATCACAAACTACATCAGAATTGCTTTGATCAATGCAACAAGGTATGGGGGAAAAGGGAGGGGATGGGTAAAAGGGGAAGTCCCTTAAATTCTTAGGGTTTTCTAATCCTTTTCTGTTTGTGAATTTGAATAATTTCTATATGAATTTATAATTTTTTTTATGGTGTGAATTGTTAAAATTAATGTTCTGGATGTTGAATAGAATGTCTTTTAAATGTGCTTGTGATGTAGGGTTAATGAGGGATTAAGATTTTGTCAATTGGTATGTTGTTTTATGAAATTGATGATTCAATCAGGTTATATATTGATTTATAAATGTGGTTGTTATATTGTTTGGTAAAATTGAAGATCTAGATGATAATTGAATTCATTGGAATATGCTATGTAAGTTAGGATTCTTGTAGATTGATGAACACCCTTAATTATATGAATTAATGAGTAATTGGGAGATTTTACTTATGGATGTACCTTAGTATTTTTCTAATATATTTCTGTGTGATTAACGAAATCAATTTTCATTTGTTGGGTTAGAAAGTAGACACTTGGGGCTATAACTTAGACTCTAAAATCATGTAAAAATGTTAAGAATTGATTGAGTTATGCGAGTTATAAGTTCAGTCTCCATTCTAGTGCGTGAAATATTAAGTTTGTGTTGTCAGCCATGTGAGGTGACTTTAACGACACCTTTAGGCTTCATGTTCTTCACAAAAGTTGTAGACTTGGGTGTTATATTTCCAATGGAATTGGAATTACTCGAAAAGGAAGTGTATAACTCAAGTTATGATCAAAATAGTGAGTAAAGGTCTAGCTATTAGAATTTACAGTGCTAGATGCGGGTATTCTATTTCAAATTGCATTTTTTACATTTTAGGACCCCTTTTTGGCATGTTTGTGATACTTTATGATTTCTTAGTTATTCTTTATAATACTTATGATATGATTGAATGAGTTTTATGTGGGATTGTGAAATATGGTATTATATTGATGGATTTTGATAATGGTTGTGAATCGTATGATGTCCAGTAATAACTATTGTATGAATAGATATAAATGGTGTGTATTTGGCTGTGTATATTTGAGTATGAATGGTTTGTATTTGGATGAGTGATATATAAAGATGATAGAGGACCATCCTTGGAGCTTCATGTGGGACCCATCACTAGGTCCATGGCTAGGAGAGTGGAGGATGGAGGTGACACCATGCCTAGAGCTATACTCATCATGTGTGTAGAGTATTGACCCTCTCCTAGGCCTATTTTGAGTAGTATAGGATTTATTGCTTTTATTTTCATTTTATCCTTGTATTTTGGGGTACCCTAAAGATAGGATTTTATTTTATATTTTCATTTAGCCCTTGTATTATAGGGCAAGTTAGCTTAGGATTTATTTTTGGGCTTAAACCTTGACTTGTGAGGTCAAAGTCCACTTTTTCTATTTTTAGGTCAAAGGGTATTTTAGTCTTTTAGGAGGAAGGAAACCCACACTTCATTTAGGGTGCATTTAGCTTGCATTACACGACCATGCAACCCTGGATGTTTTCCTTCCCTTATATATACCCTTGGCCTCCCACCATGTACATACTTTGGATTATATGCATTTGAGTGAGCATTTTTCCTTAAAAGTTTTCCTTAGTCACCTAGGTCATCTCGGCCCGCACCCTCTCCTCTCAACCTAGAGTGAGTTTAGGGTTTTCTTGAGTGGCCTTCATCAACACTTGGTGAAGAGAGCCAACTAGAGCACCCAAAACACCATCCGCCCTTCCTTAAGCCTATTTTCCCCCTTCATTAAAACCTCACGCCCATCCTTGATTCATCATCACCCTTAGAGGAAAATCTAGCCATTAGCCTCTTTCAAAGTCTATGAAGGAAAGGAATCTTCTCCCTTGGAAGCCATTGATCACACCATGGAGAAGAAGAGTCCATCAGATATATAAATGTGATTGAATGTGAATGATTGGTAATTGAATGAGTGATGTATGAGAAGATTTGTGTGTAATGTATTGTTATGTATGAAAATGTTTGTGTGCAATGCATTTGCATGGATGAGAATGAGGATGGATGTGGTAGAATGGCATGACCATCAATAAACGCATATGCATTACCCTAGCCTGTGTGGTATATAACAGGGAATGTATAATATATAAGTATAACCGCCTTAGCCTAAGTGGTGATTAACAGGACAGTGTTTACCTTGGCCTGTGTGGTGCATAACAAGGAATGCATGTTATACTTATATATCCATTGGCCTGTGTGGTGTATAATAGTGGGCAAGTGGGAGGTGGTGCCTGAGAGGATTGATAAGGTTCGCCCATTTTGCGGCTCTCCGAGTCAATGCTCCTTAGGAGGTTGTGGTGCTTGAGCATTGGTGTGAGCAAGTTCATGGTGCATATTTATATTGTGATGTGATGATTGGATGGGATAGTTTGGAGTAATATTAGGACATGAGATTGACTGGTATGTTTAATTATATTTATTTATGGAATGAGTTGTAATGTATGAAATTCCTTCTTGTAACTTGTATGTGAACACTCGTTTTTCTCACCATACTATTTGTGATTGTTTTAGGTGAGAATGAACTGGATGTGGATGGCACTCAAGGTGTTCATAATTGAAGTTAAGGGTTGCTCTTATAGTGTGACATCAGAACAAGGGACTTAGATTGAAAATCTTATTTTATTTAGATTTTATTGTTCTTGTTAGTCATAATTGTAAACTTATATTTTATAATTTGTTTTAAATTGGTTGGATATTTGGAAGTGTTTCATATGTTAACCGTTTTACTCAAAATTATTAATAATTTTCTCCTTTTATTATTGTTATATGTTGAGGTAGAACGGGTGTCACATGCAATTTTTAAAATCTCTCCTCTAGTCCTAGGTTGGTTATCATAGCTCAACAATACAACAACTTCTTACATATTCAACACAGCTACACAACCAACATACAACTTTACAACTCAAAACACACATCTCAACTCATATTCAACTTCTTAATCATCATTCATCTCAAAACATCATCATATATAGACTAACAACACTTAACAACTTTAAAGTATGCAACCTATACATCTACTCATCTCACATTCAACCATCAAATATATCGACATGCTCTCATTCTACTAATAACGCTCAATGCAACACACTTTGGACTCGGTGGACAAGAAACTCGTTGCCTCATCCACGTTGGACACTACACTACACAACTCAAGCCTAGCATGGATAAGAAAAAGGCCCCTAAGACCTCATACGTGGCAAAGTGCCATGCCCGACCTCATTTTAAGAAGAGAGTCCCTACCTGAATCATGTCCGATGTCACCATACTAGTGCCTGATGTCATCCAGATAGAGAGAGCTCTAACTTGGCCACGTTGGGCGTCACTCAACCTTAGGCTTGGCATTACCAAGTCAGAGACCTCCCATTATTATCATGCACAGTGCCATTTAAACTACGTCAACACCACCCCAACCCAAAATGAGTTTCTCTCCTCACGCTTGATGCCACAAATATTGGGCCCGACGTAATCGAGATAGAGAGTTTCATGTTAGAATGACACCCAACATCCTGAAGGCGTGCTCGACACAATACAAGTTCTGCACTTATGTAGATCGTGAATTTGGCTGGATCCACCTGAAACTCAACAATTTCCACACATACAACACTACAAATCGACTATATACATCACAACCAACTCAAAAATGCAATCAGATTTAACATGCAACAACAATTTCACATCAAATCAACACATTTTATTTTTTGCCCAAAACCCAACACATTAAGGAAAATTCTTATTATACAATTTTTTTTTATCTCATTTTCATTTCATAGTTTCTTTTGATCTCTTTTTTCTTTTACTATCGTTGACTAAATGTCATTAGTCATGTTCTCTATTGAAAATTATTCATAAGTACATAAAATTAGTTAATACTATATATTTATAACATATTAGTTAACCAACAAGATAAGACATATTTGATAGATAACACTATCCTTAACTCCTTAAGTATTTAGTCAAAGGAATGATATTTGATTAATGTGTATGAAAAAATATTACTTGGGAGAAGTTAACACTAACCATGTTTATTCGCTAGTTCCAAGTTCAAGGCTCAACCTTTTCTACTCATAGTATTAGTGAAAAATAAAAAGTAAGCCTCTCAAACTAATTAGACTTTTGAAAGATTGTAATTTTATTATCTTTATAAGATTACTTTACACACAATTTTACAATGATGAAATATTATTCATTTTGAATTTTATAACCCTCATAATTTTACTTTTGATTGTCTTTTAAAAGATCTCTTAATCATCAAAATTTGTATATATTTTATTAATTTTTACTTTTTTTTTCTTATTTTATCAATGTAAAACCTTATTTGTATGATAACAAATATTAGTCTAAGGAATAAAATATTCACAGAATCTGCGCTGATTTGCATGAGACCAACCCTGGTAGTGTAATTGCAAGGACACTGTCGCTCAAATCATGTTTACAAGCGAAGGTTGAGGGTCTACAAGTAAGTGAACATGACGAAGACTTTTATGACCAATTTATATTGACATCTCATAGATGATTCTTAGATGGTGAGGTGGGAGAAACACCTCGAGTAAATCTCGTGATTTGCATTGTGTTGCTAACCGACTAAGAATTCTGGATATAAATTTATTAGCATTTATGAGAAGAAATTAAAAAAAAGAAAAAAAAGTGTACTTATAAAAATAAAAGTGCATATATCATGAGCTAAAATTATACAATCCTTATGGTTGTCACCCCTAAATGCAACAAATTGGTCTCTTTCTTCAACACCACCTGATCCTCCATTTTTTTCACCCCGTCAGATGGAGCATGTCGTCAAACCATTTGTCAAAAATGATAAAAACAAGAAATTGAACAATTGTATTGAATGACGGGTAAAAGGGGAATGAGTCTTCTTCCCCTTTTCTTACAAACTTTGATTGATCCCCTCTGACTTACTATAATTGTTGCCAACTAATTTTCCCCAACTTGCTACTACCTCGTACCAAACATCTATAGAGGAGTCAAAAGTGCGTATAGCACTCCAACACTGATTAATATAAAAATATTTTTAAGTAACAGTAAATATTTACAACGACACATTTTTTCACTAAGCACTTGTTTCCCAAAATCCATCATCCAATCAAGGTTTGAGTACCAATTCTGATTGTAATCAAGCATGCATCAGAACTCACAAAAACTGGCCGTTTCCTTTGTAATGCTTCAGCCCCAATCAATGATAGAGGAAATGGGGTTGAGAAGTGTCCTAACACTAGATGCATTAAAGGGAGATCTGCAAACTGAACAACCACATATATATTACACGTTGCATACCTACCAATCTTCTATGTCATCATCGGAAGTCCCCCTAGATTGTTCATCTAAATCCATTTTGTCAAAATCAAAATCTTCCATTTCCAAGTCATCACATGCTCTATTTCCAAGCAATTTAAGCATGGGCATGTACTCAGTGGCCATAATTGACGTATGATAAGAACTAAACCGTCTACAGGCAGGGATTCTGAGCCTATCCACCTCATTCTGCAATGTAAGATCATGAACAGAAGTCAAATTTAAATAGTGGCGAGAAACACAAAACTAGAAGATGAAATATTTGAATCTTCTAATGATAAAGCTCTTGCGAACACCACAAAGTAACAGACAAAAAATAAATAGCATAAACAGAAAATCTTTCAAAAAAATTATCGTTGAAGTACTATATTCCATTTATGCTCTCCAGAGTCCTTTTTTCTTTCCTAAGGTAACTAAACGTAACGCATTTCAAATTCAAATTTCCTACTTCAAATAGATAGTTGAAAAATTGCAGGATAAGAAAATATAACAAATAGAGGAGCCATATGATGAGTTTACCTTGTATAGTGATGCTTTCTCAACATGCCAGAGTTGTGGTCGCCGAATTGCATGCCACCTGTAAAAGTGAACATAATTAAAATATAACAGAAAAATATTTTTTTTGTCACACAGAAGACTGAATGCAAATAAGTGATAACCTGGAGGATAGCGGATGAGAATTTCCAAAAAGCACGCCCCGAACAGATATGGATGCAGCAGCTGACTGTAAAACACTCTCTGCCTCGTTATAACTACATAGCATTCCCCGATGTTTAGCAAGAAGAATGTCAGCATCACTTAGATATGAAGACAAAGTCCATGCATCATCTATTGCTTCGTCATTCAAAAAATCCAGAACTGCATGAAATTAGCAAGGAATTAGAAAGCTACTGGCTTTGGTTTAGAAAAAAAAAAAATCATCTTCGCTTTATAAATAATTTTTCAATTATTACAAAAGAATGTCAACAATGGCATATAGAAAGGAACTACCATTTTCATGCAGAAAATCAGCAACTGGACCAGGTTGCACATGGGCTTGACAAAGAATCTTCTCAGGGACATCCATTTTTAGTGGTAATCTTGAAAGTCTTTCTCGTATAAGAAATCCATCTTGATCTACCACACAAGAAAATGAACTAGTCAAAAGCAGTAAAGCAAATCTAGAGATTCAACTTAACCTACTTAATTTTGCAGATTCCCCAGGTAAAAGAATAAAAAATAAAAAATAAAAGACAAGATATGAAATTCAAATTTTGGTGAATTACGTACCATATTCTGTTGCAACTCCAGTCTCCCTTTTATTGTGCAAAAATTTCCCCAAGGCATGAAATAAAGATAATGTCTCGTCTCTGCCAAAGTGCAAGGAATATCCATCATCTGATCTAACAGGTTTAGTACTTTCCTCTTTCAATGCACCACGAGAGCAGGTAGGCGGGGCCAAAGAATGCACAAGAGTTGGTTTTACACAGAAAAACTGTAAAGAAGTAATTGCATGTCTGATGTCACCTCCACTTGTTTTTGCTATTAGATCAACATGCTCATCAGTCACATCACAATGCTCCATTTGGCATATTCTAAAAAGTATCTTCTTCATAGTATTCACTGTAATTGGATTGAATGCAACCTGAAAGTTCCCCAAACTAAGTTTTACATAAGTGTTCTCGTATAACATAACATCAAAAACCAGAAGAGGAATCTTCAAGGATGTAACCTTACAAGCCCCAGAACTCTCTAGAGATAGCTTCAGTTCTTCCAGGCAACGAGCATTATAATCTGCTGAATCAGCATTGCCGTAGTCCGTGAACAATATTGCTGTGGGTATTTGAATTGAATTCACTAAAAGGTGCAAGCAATCTTTAACTCTTCCAAAAGCAGGTTTCCCATTAATCATGGGAAGATCATCTATTAAAAGTATGATGGAAGGCTTTGACTCCCCAGAATGGGAATTCAGCAATAATCCATATTTCCGTACTCTGTCAACAAAACTTTCAAATTCATCCAACTTTGATGTGTATTGTGTCCCTATCAATGAATCAGAAAATTAATAAATAAATAAAAAATGGTTACAATCAGGAAGTTACAAATTTCATTCATCAGAATTCACACCTCTCAAATAGCATGTATTTTCCCATTTGGAATATGAACACAATGCACGTTGTCATTTTAATAATACATCCTGATGGACACTCACCATTCACAGAAAAATAAAAAATAAAAAATAGGTGATTTAACAATAAAGGCTAAAAGGGATGAGAACAAAGTTTTTCATGCTAGCTCATCAAAACATATTTGCTGAACCCACCTGTGCCCGAATTGTGAAGATGTTCTTGCCAAATTACAGGTGTAGGCGTGTTCCACCCATAAACTATTGCTCCCAGATAAGATGCAATTACATGAATAGCTGTCTACAAAATGAAAAGAAGAAATACTTCAATATGATATCAACGTGATATTTCTACCAAAGTACATTAAAATAAGGTCCTTATTCCTTAATGTAAAGTATTTCACATTTTTATTTTTTATTATATGTAGCAGATTTTATAAAAGTGAAGTGCTATTCAGTATTCAGTAATAATTAAGTTAAATCTGCAGATATAAGAAAAAAATAAAGAATCAAATTGAAACCAAAATACTGATGATATAGATAAAAGAAAAGATTTTGACACCAAACCACAATGGCCTGAAGTTCCAAATATTAACAATTTAACATTTCTAAACTGTCCTGAGAGGCTGAGCCAGTACAACAAAGAGGCTAAAATGATGAGGGAAGAGCTACATACGGATTTTCCAATTCCTGCTTGCCCACTGATGACAAGAACATTATTACTGTAGCCAGCCTGTAAATTTTCCATAAAGAGAAGAAAAAAGGAACCCACAATATGAATAGAATAAAAACAACATAATGTATAAATAACATTCAGATAGAACAACTTATAGTCGCTTATATCAGTATAACCTAGTAGTACAGGGGAACAAAATTCTATAAAAATGTAAAATCTGGAACTGAAGTACTAAACACATCAGAGGGGGAATTTTGAAGACTCTAAACAACCAACAGCCAAAAGATGATGCGGTTCTCTTTTTTCCTAACAAGCAAAAACTCTCAAACATTTTTAAAATATTGACAATTCAACATTACTTTATCATTAATACTTCATGTCTGTCAAAAAAAGACATTGTTTTGCAACTTTACAGGAATAATAATCTTTACCAGACTATAAATTCTAGTGGGTTAAACAAGATAATAATTAAAAGACAAGTAAATTGATTATAATCCTACAGCTCTTTTCCTAGATTTACCTTTGATGGTTTCAGCCTCTCCTCAAACCACATCTTAACTTCTTCAACCTGCAAATGCAACAAAAACAGAAAATTTGAGATGTTATTCATATCACTACCAAGATCAAGAACTTGGGAATCAGAGCCTTCACCTTTTTCTTGTGAACAGCAAGCTCATCCAGTGAATGGGGCTTGTATTTATCCACCCATAGCTCATCTGAATAACTCCTTTGAGTACCTGATGTATCCATTTAGTACTTATGACATCTTAGAGCATAGAAAAAAAGATACAGATCCAGAAAGTGCAACAATGGGTTAAAAGGGGCAAATTGAAGACTTCAAACCTTTACTTTAACATCAGTATCAAAATTGAAAAGGAAGCACAGTAATAGTGTAATACCACAGTTTGCCTCCTTTAAAATGAAGGGGTGCACCTTAGGGAATAAGGTGAAGTTACAACTGTCAATTAGAAAACTAACAGATTGATATTGTGATAAAATACAAACATAAGAATAAAAACTTTAGAGTTGTTAAAATTTAACAGTCGATTTTCTGTCAAGGGCTATAAATGCACTTTATTCTCTAAAAAGCATCCCCTCGCTTTACAGGAACTACGCATAGCATAGCGAAGTTCTCATCATCAGAATTAGCTCCTCCATAAAGTAACCAAGTATAAAGTAAGTAATCTCATTAGTTGATGAAAAGATCATCAGTTGATATTCTAACACATTCATGCTTTACTATGCATGTGCACATAATATCAACACTTATTTTTTCATCAACAGTTAAGACTTAAGATTGCTTACTCTACCTTCTAAAATGAGGAACTCACTTCACAATAGGCAAATCCCCCAACATCATGTCAAACCTAACAAATATACGAATATCCAATAAAATAAAAAAAATAAAAAAACGTTTAAAAACAGCAACAGCATACCAGCGGATACCTTTGACCCAGTAAACACTTCATTGAAATCGTCCCCAAATAAGTCTATCTGCAATAAAACGAACTCATCAAATTCCCACATTCCTCAAATAACACACATTCAACAAAATAGTAACAACGCAATGCGAACTAACTCAAACAGGCTTCGCAGCTATTAGTGAAAGTTACGTATAACATAAACCAAGTAACAAACACACAACAAAGTGAAAAAAAAAAAAAAATGGATACCTCATGCAGTTTGGAGAGGCGAGAGCGAGAAGCGGAACCACGAGCTCTCTTCTTTCCGCGAGAGGATGTGGACTTGTTCTTCGCATTTCTGCGTCTCGAATTCGATGAACTAACGTTGGAAGCATCTTCATCATCAGATGACAGAACAACGACGCAGCTTCGCTTTGCCATTGGAAAACCCTATTTTGTTTTAGGGATTTGTGGCAACGAGGGACAAATTGTTCGCTCAGTTCGTTGGCAGATTCACGAAAATGAAATCCACGGAAACCAACCTTGGCCGTGAAACGAAATCGAAAACCCCAACATGGTGGTGGGTTTTGGACTTTTGGTTTTGGAGCGCAAAATGTGAATGTTCGCGGTTTTTATTTTCCCTTTTTTTTATTGAGAGTATTTTATTTTCTTATTAAAATTTATTTAAAAACTTTACAACAACTCACTCATCATTTCCATTACACCAATGTTATTCTTTTTGTAGACCCCTTCATAACGAGTGCTCTACAAGTTATTGTTATGAACATTTGGTTGAAAATAACTTAAGAGACAAATAACTTGTGGGTTAATAGTTTAATATCAATTTTGATATGATTGATTATTGACCGATGTAGGGAATTACTATGAACATCAGATTTTTCATTAAATTTAAAATGTTTTGTTGTAGTCAGTGACGGATCTAGAAAATTTAGATAGTGGAGGCAAATTTATTTATATATTTATAATATTAAAAAAAATTACATATAACTTTTATATATATAAGTATATATATCAAAATTATTTTTTAAAATTTTTTATATCTACAATTAAAAATGAAAATAAATTAGGTCATATTAGATTATATTATAATTTGATAGGTTTGAATCTAACTTTTTTTTTAAATAGATGTCATAAATATAACTTATTTATTTGTCATAGATATTTTTTTTTAAATATTTGGTAAGAATTATAATCCTAAAAACTTATTTATAATAATTTAACACTAATAAAAATATAAAAAAAAATATGTTAAATTGTATAAAAATAAAGTTTAATTTATTTATGATATAAACATGTTTTTAATATCTAATATAAATTTTTAGATGATAATTTATTTTAAAACATATTTTATAATAAAAATTTTAAATAGAACATAAATCATTCAACCTTTCTTATTTTGATTTTTTTTAATCAACATATACGATCTTACAATCTTTACTATTTTGAATTTTTTTAATCAATGTATACAATAAACAGAAAACACAAAAGATAAACATGCATATTGTAAAATTTATTTTATAAAAAAATAATTTTTTAATATTTTTTTAGGTTCTTCTTTTTATTTTATTTTATATATTACATTATATATGTGGGTATTAATATATATATATATATATATATATATATTATAATTTAAATTTTTAAAAAATTATTCATTATCACATATAAAAACTAATCTCCTTTAAAATATTAAAAAATATAAAATAAAAGAACATTTCTTTCAAGTTTATATTTTTTATACATAATAATTTAAATATATATATTATTAAAATATAACATATGTTTTTTATAAAAAAAAAAAAAAATATATATATATATATATATATATATATATATGTGTGTGTGTGTGTAAACTGGTAGTGGGGGCAAGTGCCCCCACTATGCTTAATGTGCATCCGTCCCTGGTTGTAGTTAATTACATAATTAAGTAATTGATTATATAAATTTATAGAAAAATCGATATGCTCTTATGTAACTTATTATGTTATAGAGTAATTAATTACATGAGAGCAGATGAAGATTTGTGATTGAGTAGTAAAAATGTGTTTGGTTAGTATCTTTAAAATAATTTATCATATTTCTTAAAATTTGACCATGTTACTAATGTAATATATTACAAGGTATCCATAATCGACTACATAAGAAATAAAGGGTGAGACTTGAAAATTAAAGTTATCTTTTAACTTATTACATGAAGATGTAACCAATTACATCAGTTAAGGTTTTTTTTTTCTACATAGCAACAAGATCAATGTAATTGATTACATCTCAAGAAAGTGAATTAATAGTTTAACTTAATCCTACAAAATTAATTCGACTAAGAAAAAGGAGAGGTATATAAGGATTTTTTGTAATTAGGACTTTGTAAGTTTCATTTCTAGGAATTCTATAAAGAGAAGCTATGGAGCAAAAGGAGGCATTTTCTTCTTCTAATTCACCAAGAGCATCTAGATCCTCCCCTGAAGTTGAGTTGAAGTTGTAGAAGTTGATTCAAGTCCCTTGTTACTTGGATTTTGAAGAGAAAAGTTGACCCTAGAGGATTTTGTGGTTTTACCTATTATCTTATAAAGTATAATACCACATAATTCAACGGTTGAATTAGTTAAATTTGCATTATACAAAAAAGTTATCAAAGGCATGAAATTTGGTGTAAATTTTTAGACTTACACCTGGTATGAATAGATCTTGACTTATTTATATATATATATATATATATATATATGTATATATATGTATGTATGTATATGATTTTAAAACAATTTGATATGTCATTAAATTAATTTAACACATTATGTTTTAAAATAAATAAGTGTGACACCTATTCTACCCCAATATATAATACAATTAAATAAGGAAAACTTTCAATAACTACTTAGGTAAAATAGGTTCCCATGCAATTCATCCTTGAACATCCAACCAATTCAAATATAATAATTATAAAGCACAAGATTTTCAACAATGTTTAAATACAAAAGGAAAGGTAATCAACATAAAAGTAACCCTATCCTAATCTCATTGCTATGATGTTACATTATCAAAGCAAATCCATAGCTTTCAACTCTCGACACCTTGAGTGTTACCCTCGTCATTATCACCATTACCTAAGATAAAACCACAAAGCACATGGGTGAGAAAAACAAGCAAGCATATGTAAGACACAAGAAAAGAACTCCAACCCAAACATATAGTCAACCCAACATACATTTCAATAACAACAATGTCATTGTCGCATATGTTCAACAATTATTATCACCGCAATCACATCATCATACAACTCATATGTCGTGCTCATGCTCACATCAATGCATATATAATGCAACCTCCTAAGAAGCATTGACTCAAAGCGCCGCACAATGGGCGAGCTTCATCACTTTCCTCAGTCACGACCATGCATGGCCACACCATTTACATCACTTATGATTAGTGTCACATTGTTAATCACCACTTATGACCAATGCTCATGTCATGTCACCTCATCCATTCATTTTTTTCTATCCATGCCAATGCACAATTAATATAGATCTACATCTTACAACCATTCCACACCCAATTACATTTCGCAAATCAACTCATACAATTACACACCATTTGTACTTAATCATATAATAGCCATCTAGGTACACCATACAACTCAAATCATCATCAAAGTACATCAATATACATAGCAAATACATAGGTTGTGTTGGGCCTTACAAAGTTGCGCCCAACTTTAAGCCACTACAGAGAATACACACATATATTTACACTCAGGGAAATTATAATTTTGCCCTGTGCTAAGGAGCCACAAAGAGCACCAGGTCTTTCTCTTGTCCGGCGCCACGCCCGGTGCTAAGAAGCCATAGAGAGTTTACCAAATTATCACCCTCAACGTGGTACATCTCACGCCCGACGTGATTTTGTCTAGGCTTCACATTCATCAGCATGAATGTAAGCCCAACACCAAGAACTCAAGCCTAGCGCCAATGCGTTTTCCAAAAAATGCAATGTGAATAGAACATCCCAAAAATTCAAGAGCAATCATACAATCATTCTTTTACTAATTCAATTGGTCAAAAATACTTTTTTTCACATGGAAACACAACATCCATCATCAATTTCATGAGCTCACATCTCATTTAACAGTACCCAAATTCTTAATGAAACCCTAACCCATAGAGACAATTCAAAGGGATTCAATTATCTCTCAGAACGTTAATTTCATTAGATCATACAATAAACATGTTCACAGTTCAATTTAGGATCTAATCGGATCATCAATTTCGACTTCAAAAAAGAAATGGAAGAATCTTAAGAATTTAGGAATTTCTCCCACTACCCATTCTCTCTTGTAATCCCACACATGAATAGCTCATTTCCCTCCTCGTACCTTATTATGTTGAGCTGAAACAATTGACACAAATTTGGGACATTTTGAGTACTTCTCCTCAAAGCTCCTTCCTTCTACTCCATCTTTTTCTCAATTCATCCAGAATGCCCAAATGAGATAGATTAGCATACTCTGCCTAACCCCTTCTCATAAAATTCACTGAATCGGGTCGACCCGGCCCATTTTCCCCTTCTCCCATTAAATTAAATATATAAGTATAATAAATAATTTTTCTTGCATAAAAATAAGAATAATAATTCTGACCATAGAAAATAATACTTTAATAATATTATTATTAAAAAAATAGGATGTTACAATAAGTAAATATTTATTGTAAGATTATATGGTTATAAATTCTAACCTATTTAAAATTTTATATGTACGATTATTGAGAAAATATCATAATATTTAATTATTTAATTAAAAAATTAAATATATACAACAAGTATTTGAATATAATATCTCTATTGAGTTTGAAGAAAATGGGAAACAAAATTATTAACCGATTGCTAACTTGTTTCTTCAATGTAATATATAAAGTTTTAATTGAAAAGATTTATAAGAAACTCATGTTTTTATTGATATATAGGAAATTCCTACTCATTGAGGAATTGGATATTTTTTATAACATCAAGCATGTCATTTCATATTTCATATTGTAACCATTACTTATCATTATTTGGATCTAAGCTTGATTAGTAAATTATAGATAATTAATCAACCAAAAAATAGTTAAAAAAGGTTAAAAACGTCATATTAACAAATTGCGTCTTAATTGTAATTAATTAAATGTAAACTATATTTTGTATGATGTTTTAATAAGAAGTTTTCAAATACTATAAGATGAATTTTGACTCTTTTTTTGATTTTTTACAATAGTGGCTTACTACTCAAACTCGTCATCATTAAGTTGACCTTAGTTGATTTAGGTGAAATTTAAATTTGATACTATGGTTCATTTGCCTTATATTAATTAAAAATAGTTACATTGATATAGTAAAATAATTTCTTCAAACGAAAAAAAATTGCTAACCATTAATAATACGTTGGAGGCCTATTTTGCCACTCTTGTAAAAAATGTTAGTTAAGCATCACACTAGCTATAAAAAGCAATGCATTTATTTTATATTAGAGTATAACATTATTTGTTAGAAACAAAGCTGGCTCATTTGTTACTTCAATGATAAATAAAAAAAGAAAGTATACAAAAGTATAAAGAAAAATATCTCTAAAACTATAGAACAATTAAAAACAACTAAGAAATACCATAAAAAAATTAACCATAACAAGTATTATAGCAAAATGAAAAATAATTTAAATATATTCAAACAAATAAGGTTGTTATCCTAATTGGGATATTCCAATGTATTAATACATAAAACATATGTTAAGAAAAAGGTGGGAACCATGAAATGCAAATTTGACCATTATAACTCACAATAATTCCAAGAAAGCAAACACATCAACCACCTTATGATTCAAGGGGATCTAGTGTTTGTTAGATGAACATCTGAAAGACTCCAACTTCTTCAACGACCAAGGAATGAAGAAATGGAAGAAGAGGAGGGCAACATAAGTAGAACAAATGGTTGTCATCAAATGGTTGGACATAGTGAATCACAATATTGAACATGCCTTTTGTGCTTTATTCTTTTTTTTCTTTTGCTTTGGCGGTTGAAGGACAACTCTTATGGCTGCATCAAAGACTGCTTTCACATTCTACAATAAAGGCCAAAAGTAAATTTAAGACTACCAAGGAAATTAACCATTGTGTGCAAGAAGAAAAGGAAAATATATTCAATTACATACCTCTTGTGATTTCGAACTACATTCAATGTAAGCAGGTGCATTAATCAGCTTCTTAAGTTCTTCTCCCTTTAAGAATATAAGAAAAATTAAATTAAAAACCTAAAGTTGATTACATCCATGTTGTAGGAGTGCAAGACAACTAAAAAACCATAAAGAATCATATTTACTTGAACATTGGTAATGGGTACAGCACCAGGATGGTCTATGAAGAACTGCTTATCATCTCGAAGATCTGTCTCATTTCAAATCACAAAGTGGTAAAGGACTAACTCTTAATTGATAGAACAATTAATAAAGAATGCAAAGGTTAAGAAATTTTTTAACACAATTATTTGTGCTTAAATAGAATACAAATGAAAGTTAGGCATAAATCATTTTTAACTAATAATACTTATATGAAGATAGGACCAACTTATCTACATATACACGTACTACTTCATTAAAAACTTAACAATGGTGAACTACAACTTATAATGGAAGTCACTAAAATTTGACAAAATTGATATTTAAATCAATCTTTTAAATATTGATAGATATTATCACATTTATAGAAAAGGAAAAAATGGTTGTTTTAACCAAAATTTCAAAATAACAACTTCTAAATACATGTTTTACATTTGACAAACACTTTGTAAATCCAAGTTGACAAAGTTGAGTTTGATAATTTAGACCTTTAGCATTCTTATAAACTCACAATTGCCTTTAATCTAATTATTCATAAGAAAAGGTAAATGAGAAAATAAAAGAAAACCCAATACAAATATTTGGTCATTTAAAATGCTTAAACCTTTTCTATCAATGAGCAAATGTTATATACTCTTTATTATTCAAGCCACATATGAATATTGACAATAAATATCAATGTTAGTGTATGTAAAATCTCTACCTTGCAAAACATTCTAATCTCTACAAGGAAGAAGAGTAATGTCTAACTAAATACATGAAAATATTTAAACTAGCAATAAAAAGCACTAATAAGAAAAATAAAATAGAGGTGAAAAGTATAATAAAAAAAAGGGAAATAAGCAAACAAGATGTTCTAATAGAATAATCATTCATTTCTTTCTAAAAGTTAAAAAAAAAATCCTTTTAGTAATTTATAATTTATAAAATGAACATAACATTTTTTTAATGAATCAACCACATAAATTTTCAGTCATGGAATTCATATAATTATATGATGATTCCATAACACAAACATTTGTTAAAATTATAAATTGATATGTTGGAAGAAAAAAATTAACAAATGGACAATATTACAACATCCAACATCATATTAGGTAGCAATTAATTTACCAAGCTTTGTGCCAACCAAAATAATGGGAACACCAGGTGCATAATGCTTCAACTCTGGAATCCACTGGAAATGAAAACACACAATTTATTAGTATTTTTTTAATTAATATAAATATAATATAGTTTCGATTTGGATGGAAACATCATATTTGCATCAAAAGTAACTTGTTAAAGTGCATTTTCAAATTGAGGAAGACATGAAGATAAAATTTTAATATAGTGAGAAAAATACCTTTTTGGAAACATTTTCATAACTAGCTTTGCTTATGAGAGAGAAAGCCAGTATGAAAACATCGGCACCACGATAACTCAATGGTCGTAATCTATTATAATCCTCTTGTCCTATTACACAAAATAAAACAATAAAAGTCTAAAAATAATTCAACATCCTTATTTGACAAGGAAAAAAAAATACCGGCAGTGTCCCACAATCCCAAATTAACAGTGGCTCCATTCACAACCACATTTGCGCTGAAATTATCAAAAACAGTTGGCACGTAATCCTGGTTTCAATCAAAGTGAAGAGATGTGAAAAAAAAATCATCTTTCTTTCTCAATAAGTACAAATATAAGATGAAATATATATCACATATGACATTGAAACACAATCCCAAAATCTGACGACAACTTAGAGGATAAACTTAACATTGAATCTCATTATTTCCTATATCACATGTAAATCAATACCTGATAAATCAATGCATGTAAAACTCTCGAGTTCTTAACCATCATCATGTAGATAAATCAAAACAAGTCATAACATACCTTGCTTTATACATCTATATCCATGAACACTTCAAAGAAAATATTTTTTCACATCCATTACGCATGTTAGACACCTTTTGATTCTTCCTTAATGGAGATGAAATCCAATTACATACAAAAATATCATAAAAATCCTCCAAGATTTTTTAAAAGAAAGTTGTTAATCTTGGCGAGCAAAATAAAATAAGTTTTACAAAGACTTTTAAGAAAGAAAATGTTTTCATTTTTATCATAATATCAAACCAAAATTTTCAAATAAAATGATCAAAACCTTGTACAAAATTTATTTGACATCAAAATTTATGATTCTCTCAAATAACAATGAAGAAAAATACAAATTTTCTTACAATACCTTCAAGTCTTTGTCCATTTTTATCACATTGATCAAATTTCAAATTTTTTTAATTAGATGATAATCATTATAGTACTTATAATAAAAATACAAATTTGTAAACATTCAATCCAAAAGATTTAAACAAAAATAAAAAATAAAAAGAAGGAGAAGAAGAAGAAGAAACACATTGTTACTAATACATAAACAAACAAAGAAAAATAAGGGAAAAAAACTCACTGTGGGAAAGGTGTTGCTAGTGTAGGAAATTAGCAAACAAGTTTTGCCCACAGCTCCATCCCCAACAGTAACACACTTGATGAACCTAGAAGCGCTCATCTTCTTCAATTATCCTTTATTCACCTCAAAAATGAAACCCTTCGATCATTCACTTGAGGAGCTTAATTAATAACTTGCCCACACACCCTTCCAATATCCTCTACTCATCTAGTTATTGCAATTTTTGGTTCAATCATGCATTTTTTTGAGACAAAATGAAATTATAGAAACTTCCATGAATGTAGAGAGGGAAAGTTGTGCAACACAAGCACACACAAGATACCAAAATGAATTTGGAAAGTGAAAAAAGAAAGAGAGGGGAAATTAGGAAGAAAAAGGGAAATGAGAAACCCTAACACATTTGGAAGAGACGGGAATTATGCATGAGGAAATGTGAGTTGTTGCGAAATGAGATCAAAGAGAGAGAAACAAGAATCCTTCTGGTGCGGAAAATTTTGCCGTTGAAGCGTTCATTATGCGAATCAATCTTTGCAAACTCTGTTACTGTTATTGTTTGTTTTTGTTTTATTTTTAAAATTACAAATATTTATTTTATTTTTTTAGTTGTTTAATTGTGTGTTTTCCTATTTTGGAAGAAAGTTTTTTACATACCGCATTAATCGCAAGGAAACTCGGTTTCCTTTAAAAAATGTTTGGATGTGACTCATTTTGAAGTGTACATAGAAATTTTTTATTATTAAGATAAAATTGAACCAAAGGCAAAAGACAATAACAATACTAACCAAAGGATCTAAAGAAATTTTATTATAACAAATATTTGCATAGAGGGGACATTCCTAACACACACACACACACACACACACATATATATATATATATATATATATATATATATATATATTAATTTCTCTTAATTTATTAAAGAAAAAGAAAAAAAAACAAAGAAGATATTTTGTTTTCAAAAATAATATTTTAATTTCTATAATTCAAATATTAACTTTTATCTTATATTTTATTTTATTTTTTACTTCTTGTAAACCAAAAGTTAACAAGTTATTTTTTTAATCATTCATGCAATGCATAAATATAACAGTTTACTTTATATAATTAAAAATTATAATAATATATCCTTTTCAATATATAAATTATGCTATAATTAAAATTTGTAATAAATATAGATTTTTGAATATATATATATATATATATATATATATTGATAAATAGTTTATATTGTCATACAATTTTTAACTATTGTTAATTTCTTTTAAAAAAAATATTAAATTCAATTTATGAATAAAAATGATAAATTAAAAGATATAATAAGTTAAGTAAAATCCTAAAACACCATTGAGAATGTGAATCAACTAGCACATGTTATTTCAACTTAATTATAGTGATCTTAATTTCAAGTGTAAGATACTTAGACGAAAAACTTTATATTCTATAGAGGTCTTATTTGTCTCAAGCAAGATTACCTCAAGGGTAGAATACATGTGGTCTAGACAAAACAATCTAAAGAAAAGAAAAGGCTATAATGAAAAATATAATTAGTAAGTATTTTAGTGAAATATTTATATATAAAAAATCAAAGAAAATTTTCTAATAAATCCAAAACAAGCTCATAGTTGACATCTCAAGTGTATCAATAGATAAATCACTATAAGAAAAAGTCAAAATAATCACCAAATTTAGTCGCCAAATGTTTTTCGTCGCTAATAGCCACTAAATTCACGATGAAAATTGATTTGACCCCTATTTTAATTTAGCGACTGATTTAGAGACCAAATATATTCGATGGCAAAATTTAATGGCTAAATCCGTCGTTAATAAACTTTGGTGGAAGTCTTAATTTGTTCAACCTTTGGTGACTTACTAGCGACCAATTGTATACAAGTTAGGGACCAATTTGATTTTGATAGCTAAAATAGCGACTCGTCACAAATTCAGTCGCAAAATAATAAAATTAAAAACTAAACCTTTTATTATTGAGAATTATTATAACGACCAAATTTATTTCAGTTGCTAATTAACAAAATTATTAAGATTTTATAGTGTATATGATATGAACCCAGAGGGATGGATTCGTTTTACGGGTCTATCTAGGTTGGAAAGCTCATAATTAAGAAATTAAAAGAAAAAAATATGGATTGAGGTAAGAAATGAAAGAACAACGCCACAATCCCTAAAGATTGATAAGTTGAGGAAGATTCGCCACTTTGAATTAGAAAATTCAAGGATAAAATTCAAAAGTAGTTCCTAAGAACCTAGAGAGAGAAAATCCTCTCAATTGGAAAAATATCCAAACTCTGAATAATTCATTCTCTTCCCCAAACTTTTACAAATGGTTCCTATTTATAAACTTAGATGGGCAAGATGACATAAATTCCCACTAACACTTAATATTGACTCTTCACTAGCCCACTAACTAAGCAATAAATTCCCACTAGCATTTATTTCCCCTTAGCAACCTAAAAGGCAAGGAAACCCATCATATTTATTTAATAAAATAAAATAAAACGAAAATTACATTAAAAATAAGATAATGAACTTATTTAATTATTCAGCCCCAAACTACTTAAATTTCAGCCCATTAATCCTTCTTCTTTATTATATGACTTTGAGCTTGTTAGTCTTCAATTTTACCCTGCTGGATTCACATCATACCCTCCTTCTTTGAGAAGATTCGTCCCGAATCTTAAGGCTTTATTTATTCCTAATTTATTTAATTCATTAACTACTGTCGAAACGCAAATGCTTCCTCCTGGGTCGAAGACATCTCGCTTGTATCCATCTCTAGCTTCACCTGTTGGTAAGTTATTAATCATCAATGAAACAAATAAAATCTCTTCAAACTCATAACTACAAACGTACTCAACGAATAGGAATTGAATCCCATTCAAGTGGTAACTTTGGAAAATAGTAACTTCAAACAACAAATCAACTCCAATTTCCAAGTGGAGGGTCTCTTGAATTTTATTCTGAAACATGGGCTGGATGTATAAAGGTGCATTAGGAATGGTGTTGACATGCTTCTTGAAACAAGAAAACTTGTCCTCCTGTTCCTGTAAATTTGACACATCAAAAGAAGAAAATGTAACGTTAGAGTTGTCATCTTCCTCTTTATGTTTCTCACCTTCTGCTCTCATCTTCTCTTCTCTTTCTTTTTCTATCTTTATTTTCAATTTCAGTTGATCCTCATGTACAACGTCGGATGATAGACATATCAACTTAATCCTTCGTCCACCATGCACAAAAGAAATAGAAGGTCGTTCAGGATTTATAATTTTATTGTACATCCATGGCCTCCCTAATAACATATGGCATGTCTCCATGGGGGCAATATCACAAAGAACTTCATCTTCATATTTTCCAATAGAGAATTTAATCATTGCTTGTCTATTTGTAGTGGGCAGACAATTTCACAACCGCCCTGCTGCTCACGACATTTTTGAAATTGAATTCATCTACTGCAACCAAGAACAGAGATTCGTCAACCAAACATCTTGTATAGTAAATTTTCATTTCCATTCCAAACCCAGAGCCAAAGCTCTGATACCAAATGATATGAACCCAGAGGGATGGATTCGTTTTACGAATCTATCTAGGTTGAAAAGCTCATAATTAAGAAATTAAAAGAAAAAAATATGGATTGAGGTAAGAAATGAAAGAACAACGCCACAATCTCTAAAAATTGATAAGTTGAGGAAGATTCGCCACTTTGAATTAGAAAATTCAAGGATAAGAATCAAAAGTAGTTCCTAAGAACCAAGAGAGAGAAAATCCTCTCAATTGGAAAAATATCCAAACTCTGAATAATTCATTCTCTTCCCCAAACTTTTACAAATGGTTCCTATTTATAAACTTAGATGGGCAAGATGACATAAATTCCCACTAACACTTAATATTGACTCTTCACTAGCCCACTAACTAAGCAATAAATTCCCACTAGCATTTATTTCCCCTTAGCAACCTAAAAGGCAAGGAAACCCATCATATTTATTTAATAAAATAAAATAAAACGAAAATTACATTAAAAATAAGATAATGAACTTATTTAATTATTCAGCCCCAAACTACTTAAATTTCAGCCCATTAATCCTTCTTCTTTATTATATGACTTTGAGCTTGTTAGTCTTCAATTTTACCCTGCTGGATTCACATCATACCCTCCTTCTTTGAGAAGATTCGTCCCGAATCTTAAGGCTTTATTTATTCCTAATTTATTTAATTCATTAACTACTGTCGAAACGCAAATGCTTCCTCCTGGGTCGAAGACATCTCGCTTGTATCCATCTCTAGCTTCACCTGTTGGTAAGTTATTAATCATCAATGAAACAAATAAAATCTCTTCAAACTCATAACTACAAACGTACTCAACGAATAGGAATTGAATCCCATTCAAGTGGTAACTTTGGAAAATAGTAACTTCAAACAACAAATCAACTCCAATTTCCAAGTGGAGGGTCTCTTGAATTTTATTCTGAAACATGGGCTGGATGTATAAAGGTGCATTAGGAATGGTGTTGACATGCTTCTTGAAACAAGAAAACTTGTCCTCCTGTTCCTGTAAATTTGACACATCAAAAGAAGAAAATGTAACGTTAGAGTTGTCATCTTCCTCTTTATGTTTCTCACCTTCTGCTCTCATCTTCTCTTCTCTTTCTTTTTCTATCTTTATTTTCAATTTCAGTTGATCCTCATGTACAACGTCGGATGATAGACATATCAACTTAATCCTTCGTCCACCATGCACAAAAGAAATAGAAGGTCGTTCAGGATTTATAATTTTATTGTACATCCATGGCCTCCCTAATAACATATGGCATGTCTCCATGGGGGCAATATCACAAAGAACTTCATCTTCATATTTTCCAATAGAGAATTTAATCATTGCTTGTCTATTTGTAGTGGGCAGACAATTTCACAACCGCCCTGCTGCTCACGACATTTTTGAAATTGAATTCATCTACTGCAACCAAGAACAGAGATTCGTCAACCAAACATCTTGTATAGTAAATTTTCATTTCCATTCCAAACCCAGAGCCAAAGCTCTGATACCAAATGATATGAACCCAGAGGGATGGATTCGTTTTACGAATCTATCTAGGTTGAAAAGCTCATAATTAAGAAATTAAAAGAAAAAAATATGGATTGAGGTAAGAAATGAAAGAACAACGCCACAATCTCTAAAAATTGATAAGTTGAGGAAGATTCGCCACTTTGAATTAGAAAATTCAAGGATAAGAATCAAAAGTAGTTCCTAAGAACCAAGAGAGAGAAAATCCTCTCAATTGGAAAAATATCCAAACTCTGAATAATTCATTCTCTTCCCCAAACTTTTACAAATGGTTCCTATTTATAAACTTAGATGGGCAAGATGACATAAATTCCCACTAACACTTAATATTGACTCTTCACTAGCCCACTAACTAAGCAATAAATTCCCACCAGCATTTATTTCCCCTTAGCAACCTAAAAGGCAAGGAAACCCATCATATTTATTTAATAAAATAAAACGAAAATTACATTAAAAATAAGATAATGAACTTATTTAATTATTCAGCCCCAAACTACTTAAATTTCAGTCCATTAATCCTTCTTCTTTATCATATGACTTTGAGTTTGTTAGTCTTCAATTTTACCCTGCTGGATTCACATCAGTATACCTTTTGGTAACTAAAGAAAAATATAAATGAAATATAATATTTATTTTTATAATAATAAAAAATTTATTTAATAAGAAATAAAACTCATGACCCTCACTATAAAATTATTAAACGTTTTTAAACAATAAATATTATAATTTATATTAAAATAGATAATAGATTATGATGTATTAAAAAATTAGAAAATTAATATTGTATAGAGAACTTAAATAATAATTTTTTCAATTGAATCATTTAAAAATTGTGGACTAATTTGAATAATAATTTATCCAACGAATTTATTATTTTCTTCGCTTGATAAATTCAGTTCTCTTATAGCATACTTGATATTTTATTTGATTAGATAATCCCTTCTTTATTTTGTGATCATTTTGTTTATTCCAAATACATAATTTATTGTTCTTCACAATCTTGTTAAGGTAAATAATCGTGTTTTCATGAATCTTATTTTATTTTAATTATTATTTTAAAAATTATATTTAACCAACTAGTTCAATTAGTCTAACCATGTTTGTCCCATCGACTTAAAAACAATTGCCTCATATAGGAATTAATAAGAATTTGTCAAACAAATCTAAAACTGAAAGAAAAAATTAGAAATTTTTTAACTAAAACAATTTTCTTATGATTTTAATTTAATATAAAATATTTATAGTATTTAACTTGTAATGACCCACTATGGTCGTTACCCTAAATGGAATCACTACCACTAGCAACTAAAATTAAATTACTAAGACATATAGGATTAAATGTAACACCCCATAGATTTGACCACTTATCAACTCCATTCCATGACACTTTGCACGATGAAACTTCACACAACTCCTCATTGGTCATAACCCTTCCCTTTATACCGGTCAGAACCTTCTATAGGTAGCCTTTGCTAAGATATTCGCCCACTTTTAGGATCAAAAATTAATCCCACAAATCAACACAAGACTTTTCAACGTGCTTTATCCTCACTTGTACACTTTTTTGGGAAACTCCCCAAAAAGTCACTCATCCCTAAATTACTCCAAGTCAAGCACGCTAAACAATGGGTTTCTTATGGAATAAGCTACCGAAATGTAGATGCATCTTGTTAGTATAGATAATACAAATTATTTCCTTTAAGTCATCCTCAACTATACAATCTCATACTTGTACAATCTCTAGATCCCTCTCATTTCGGTGTGTTTGGGCTATTACATTAAAGGAAGAAAACATAATGCATATATACATGTAACATGAGTATAAAAGTAAAAAAAAATTGAACTGATATAAACAAGTCATATATATGTGTGTACAGTAATCCCAAATAATCCTATACCCTAATGTTGGTCAAACACGACCATACAAGCTACACGCAATAGTAGGTTCATCAACAAAAACATCATGCCCTTATCATTAGAAACTCCTCATACCTAGCTTTAATCTACTCTCATACAACGTATGATCATTGCAGTCCAAACCACCATGAAAACAAAAAGGGTAAGCTAGAGTTCAAAAACACGTATATATATAAAAAATAATCATATAATATACAATATTACTTCACAATCATACATGAGTGCTACAATACTCCAATCAAACATGTATCTCATCTAAACTATGTCACACAAGACATCAACAATGCATATGAACACACCTCAATGCACATCATATGCAACATATCAACCAATGCATTGTCACACATGCACATATAGAGATCTCCTAACAACATGAGAAGTTTAAGTGATTTTCACCCTAGCAAACTAACCCAATCATTTTCACACCTGAAGTGTCAGTTTGATCATAACAAAATATGATACCAATCCCTCCTCTAGTTTTTCGAGTCTCATCACTTACACTAGGAAAGTCTGGTTCCATAGTTAGGAATAATATAACGGGGTATAGTCTTACCACGACCTTGGCATGCATTACCAAGTCACATATAGAATTTTACCACTAATTATCTTCAAGGAATGATTCAACCTTTCCAAGTACTTGGTTAAGGATTGTAGCCCTTGACCTCTTACCTTACTCAATCTAAAAAACCTACTCCAAGAGACACACCTACTCAAGGAGGATTTTCCAAATAGTGTCCTACCTGAGCACCACTTCAAGATACCCCATGTGGGATCTTTAGTTTTCAAAATAATTTCCTCTCCTCAAGCCCTAAGTTTGCCACCATGTTTTAATGCCACACCGCATTTTTAGCATCTACACATCACCATGCATATATTATATACATCACATCCAGTCAATGTATATAGAGATAAACAAAATCAATCATGTATAGCATACCAATGCTAAACAATTCACCCATGTAAAGCATATCAATGCTCAACAATTCATTCAATAATAGCATATCAAACATACATAGCATATCAATGCTCATCACCATTTCAACTACACAAATATAGCATACCAATGAATATTATCATCATCCTACATCATACAACATGCAACAAACACAAGTATTCTATTCATGTTCACCAAATTCATCCATATCACGACATGTATCAACATACAACTTATCAAAATCACTTATCCTACAATGACAACCTTCACATAAAACAATGCATAAGGAATTCTACTACTCCTATCATGCTCATCCTTATCTCATATGAAAGACAAGATTTTCTACAACTTTCATGCAGAACTCGGATTCTAATTCCATCATCTACCTTGTCAAAAATTATAAACATCGCAATAATTTGCCTAATGCTGATAGCTTGACCTTTATTCACTAAAAATGTCATAACGGGAGTTCTAGATATCCTTTTTAGGTGATTTTGAAAGAAAGCTAACATACAAGGCTACAACTTTCATGAAGACCACAAGACCAAATTCGGTCATTTACCCCGTTGATACAACACTCAATGTGATGCTTCAACGTTGGATTTCTACCAGCTTAGTTTTTTCCCATGTTTGTAATACTCAACTATGGCTGCAACGCTGAATCTCTACCAACCCAATTTTTCCAATGGCTACAACACTCAAATGTGGCTACAATGCTCAATTATGGCTACAACGCTGCTATACCTTATTTTTCCCACGGCTATAGCACTTAACTGTAGCTACAGCGTTGGGTGTAAAATGTTTTCTACATTTTCATGGTTTTCCTTCATTTCTCACCTACACTTCACAAATTTTCATCCAAAACACCATCTACAACTGATTTTCACTACTAGGTTCATACATGCAACTAAAAAATTTCATAAAACACCACATGAAAACCATCAAAGTATCAAGATCACCCATTTTTTCCCAACTCATTAAAGAACGTCCACAACCCCAATTGAACATTCAATCCATTTAAACTCATCCACAAATCACTTTTTTTTATGATGATCCAACCACATGCAACTCAAAATTTAACAATGGTTTGGGTTCTAGCTTTCATTACCTTGATTCCGAGCTAAACAGAGAAAAGAGAAGGAAAAGAAAGGAGAACCTCAAGCTTCCAAGCTTCGCACACCCTCAACCCACCAAATGAATTTTCCTTTTACAATTTACATACTAGCCAGGAGGGACAAAAAAAAAGCAAACCCAGAAATTGAACAAGCTCGAAAACAACATCAACTCACGGACACGACAACACTGCTTCTCTACAATTACAATATATATATATATATATATATATATATATGTATGTATGTGTGTGTGTGTGTGTATTATATTATTAATTTAATATGTATTATTAATAATATATATTATAATATATAAAATATATTATTAATATGTATATATATATATATATATATATATATTAATATTATATATGTATATAATGGAAAAAAAAAGAACATTTCAAATGAAGCCACAGAAGCGTGACTGAGGGATGAAAAAAATGCAACATTTGTGTTGCTTTAGGGAAAGGAAATTAAAACACAGTCAGCCCTAGCCCTAGCAGCCAACAGCCAGCACCCCCAGCCCCAGCCCCAACCCTTAGCCCCAACGACCAACACCACCAGCCCCATCCTCAGCCCCAGTCACCCAACCCAACGACCAATGCCACCTGCACCAGCCCCAACCCCAGCCCTTGAAGGGTATACTTGATGGAAACATTCTAGAGAATCGGGATTGGTCTTGGCTTCTCCTTCAAGTTTCTCACTAGACCTTTGGCTTCTTGACACTTCTCAAGCTTCTTGGTGGCTTCTAATGGAGATAGAAGCCCATGGCTTCACCTTGGAAGGTGAAGAACACTCTTCAAGAGGCGCCACTCCTTGGAAGAAGATAAACCACTTCAATCCTTACCACACTCTTTAGGAAGAGGATAAGAGAATTGGATATAAATCAAAGAGTTTGAAGAATTTTGGGAGAGATAAATCTAAAGTAATAACTCAAAATTTTCTCTATTATGCATCCAAAAGTGTTTACAAAGTGAAGGAAAGGCCTTATATAGAGAATAGGTAGCTTATGGTGTAAGCTAGTCTAACCGTGGTTCAACTAGGACCATGGTTAACCTTCTTACACTTAAGTTAACCATCCCTAGTTACCTTCCTAGAAGCTTGTGGAGCAAGCTAAGCTAGAACCTTGGGGAGCAAGCTAAGCTAAAGCTTGTGGAATAAGCTAAGCTAGAAGCAAGTGTGTGGGAGAAGCTAAAGAGCAATTCGGCCAAGGAGGGAGCTAAGGGGTCAAGGCTTGTTTCCTTCACTTAATCCAATCCAAAAATGTTGGAATTGGTTTAGTTAGGTTCACCAAATGGTGGTGAGACCTAGCTAAATCAATTCCTTGAAAAAAATGGAGGAAAACAAGCCTAATATGTAAAATTTTACTTAGGCCCACCAAAGGCCCAATTACTAGCTTCACCTACATACTTTACTATTTGTCACCCCACTTCTACTACTAAAAATGAGAAAATCTATGACACTTAATACAAGGTCAAATGGAGCAAAAGTCTCCAAGTAACATGTCCTAGAATTCTAAGGGTATGATGTAACATCCCGAATTTTCTACATAGTTAATTATTATTATTTTATATTTATGGAGCTTATTTTATTAAGGAGATTTGATAAAACATTTTAGAGATTTTTTTAATAATTTAAATATTTATGAAAAATTAATTTTTATATGAAATTCTATTTTTTTAGGCCTAGAACAGGCTGTTTCAAAAAGTGGAACGGGTTGTTCCCATAAGTAGAACGGACGTTCCAAAAAGTGGAACGGATCGTTCCAAAATAATAAAATGGTTTAAAATCTTAAGTTAGAAACGGGCCATTCCAATTATGGTCAATGTGTGTTAAAATCAACCCTAGAACGAGTCGTTTTGATTTTGAGAACGGGCCGTTCTGGTTGTAAATTTTGCATATAACGGATGGGTCCAAAACGGGTCGTTCTGGTTTTGAGAACGGGTCGTTCCGGCCACCCCTGATGCCTATAAATAGGAGGCTCATGCTTGATTTCAAATCATACTATTCACTTCTAACTTTTTCTTCTTCTAAACCTTCTAAAGACCAAGGGGAATCCAAAGGAGGAGATTAGCAAGGTTCTGCTCTAGTTTCAGCTCTTGCTTATCGAGGTAAGGGGGAGTGAGAAACCTCGCTCGGGGATGTGGGAATAATTGTTGGGTAGTCAGATTGGCCCCAAATCCCTTGCTTGATGCATGTTTCTAGGAACATGAAAAGTATGAATGTGTTTTATTTTACTTTCTGATTACTCTGTTGTGTTCCTTGTTGGAGATGATGAATGAATATATGATTAATTTTGAAAATAGATGAATTTTAATATGAACTAAAGTGCTCTGTGAATTCCTGTGCGAACCTTGTGAGGTAAAAAATGAAATTCCATGATAAGTAAAATGTTGAGTTAATGAAATAGTGAATGTATGACATGCATCATATACATATATAACCCCAGGTGTGCTGCTTAGGCCGCATACCAGTGATGTAACAAGCTATGTGATGAAGTGACTTATTCCAGGTGTGCTGCTTATGCCACATACCAGTGACGTACTGAGATATTTTAGGTGTACCTTAGGGTCACCATTGATGTGACCAGCTAACAAGGTGTACCTTAGGGTCACACTACAAGAAAAATTGTTATTATCTACGGAATATTATCTACGGAAATTTTTCCGTAGATAACATTTAATTATCTACGGAATATTATCTACGGAAATTTTTCCGTAGATAACATTTAATTATCTACGGAATATTATCTACGGAATATTTTCCGTAGATAATATTTAATTTTCTACGGAATATTATCTACGGAATTTTTTCCGTAGATAATTTCCAGTTATCTACAAAAATATCCGTAGATAAGTTATCTACGGAAATTTCCGTAGATAACTTATCTACGGAAATTTCCGTAGATAACTTATCTACGGATATTTCCGTAGATAACTGGAAATTATCTACGGAAAAAATTCCGTAGATAATATTCCGTAGGTAAAACATTTTTTTTATAAAATAATTAAAATATTTATTTTAACATCATTAAAAAAAATAATCATTATAAAATTTATTTTTTTTAGTTTAATTATTTATTATAATACTTTTTATTTACTAAAAAATTATTTTTAATTAAAATATAATTTAGAATAATGAATAGCTTTAACTTTTGTGTACCATATTTAATGGAAAACATAAAGAAAAGATGAATTCAGTTTTACTTTATTAAACGTAAGAAACAAATTAAAGATTGAATTTTTTTAACAAATAAAAACTAATATAACAATTAATAATTTATATTTCTATTTATATTAATTATAAATAATTCTTATATTATATAATAATTCATATAATTTATTTAATATTTTTTAAGTTAAATTTGATTATCTTATTTTTAAAAGATTCAATAATTAATTTTCTTATTTAAATATTAAATTTATTTTGAAAATACTCAATTGAGTCTTTAATTTTTTAAAATATATTAATTTAATCAAATTTCTTTTCCTTTTAACTTCAATTATTTTTAAAGATGAATTAAATATATATATTATTATTATTCATAATATAATAATTAATTATCGAGTGGTGTGTAATACTTAATAAAAGTTACACCCGGTATTACTGTTAGTATAACCTGTTTGTCTATATATATAGAGACAGAGACAAAGAGACTGAGGAAATGAATGGAAGAAAAATAGTTAAATATATAGTTGTTTGATTATATGTATATAGTAATAGATAAAGGGAAATATATATACGTCATCTTGTAACTAATTTTTGTCTCCAAAATAATGGATAATTATATACCCTCAATTCTTAAGAAATAAATAAATAATTTTTAGTTATTAATTTAACTTTTTATTAAAAGATTTAAAGACATGAAATGTATAATGGTATGTGATAACCTAAATAAATAAATAATTTTTAATTATTATTAACAATCAAACTGTTCAATTTAAAAATTTTAATGCATAGATCAAATTTGCAAATTTGTAAAAAATTTAAAAATCATTTGATACTTCATTTCATTAATTCAAATTGACGGATAATCATAGAATCATTTTATACATTGATTAAAATTAATGAAACGAAGTATCAAATGATTTTTAAATTTTCTAACAATTTACATATTTGATCTATGCATTAAGAACTTTAAATTGAACGGTTAGATAATTGAAATTTCATAGAGAAAATGAGTTATTGAACGGAGTAAGTCTATGTAACTCTTAGAGTAAAAAGATCCATCTTCTTTAATATATATATATATATATATATATATATATATATATATATATATATATATATATATATATATATATATATATATATATATAATTTGCTTTCCTTTTGTGTTTCATTTTCTGTTTATGGTTTTTTAGTTTATTAGTTGTCATCGTACATGTGTTTGTTACCTTTTTCTTTAATTTGGATTTTATACGATGTAAGTTTTAATTAGATATTCAGCGAATCATATTAATAAAGATTTCAACAAATTATATTACTATTAAACATCCGATAAATAAGGATATATTTAAAGAAATAACTTATTTAAGATATTATATAATAAATTTTTATGTAATAAGATCAATGAATAATGATATGTTTTAAGAAATAATACTTGTTTATCATGAAAATAAATTTTGATTGAAAATAAAATAAAAATATAAAAAGTAACTAAATAACTTTCAAAATGACATTCTATATCACAATAATATTAAAATGATTTTATCTATTTTTTTTTTAAAAAAATAATATTAAAAATTAAATATTTTTATAAATACTAGAGATGTTAAATCACTTTGTGCCACTAATAATGATAGGTAGATAAAATATTAGAAGATTTTACGTAGTTATTTAGAGAGAATATAATTTTTTTTATATTCAAAGAAAAAGTGTTATACATAAAACTTTAAGATTTTGTTAAAATTTCAAAATTGAACTATTATTATTGTTATTATAAATATATTATTATTTTAAATTTGAAATACTATTATTTTGCATTTAAATTAAATTATATTAATCATTATTTTCAAGTTTAAATTAAAATATTATTTATATATTAATTTAATTAATAAAAAATATAATATAGTAATTTTAAAAATAATTGTATTTTAAAGATATTTATTTCCTATTATTTATAGGAGTTAAAATGGTAGTTTTTTTTTTAAATAAAAAATATATTCTTAAAACACAAAACGTCACAAAGAAGAGAAGAGAGGCAAAGTTTAAACCCTAATATACAGAGAAGAGAGGCACGAGGTTCGTGAGAGGCACGATTTTAAACCCTAATATACAGAGAAGAGAGGCACGACACTTTCAGAAAGCTCAAAATTTGAATTGGAATTTGAGTGAGAAGGTGTCGATGATACTGAAGGAGCCGGAGCAGGTGATGAAGATGAGAGGCGGTTGTGTCTTGGGGAAGAAAACCATTCTCAAGACCGAGCATTTCCCTGGTTGCCAGAACAAGCGTCTGTCTCCTCAGATCGAAGGCGCTCCCAATTATCGCCAGGTAGGTCTTCTTCTTCGCTTTTTTTCTTTCCTTAATCCTATTCTGCTCTTCATTTCATTTCAATGCCGTTATTCTTAGGCATCCGACTCCTTGCATGTTCACGGTGTTGCCATTCCCACGATTCATGGAATACGGAACGTTCTCAACCACATTGGCGCTCGATTCAAAGTTCTCTGGATTAGCCTTCGCGAGGAGCCGGTCTGTTCTGCTTTTTCGAAACTATTTGTCGTTTCTGCAATTTAGTTCAGCCTAATTCTTTCTTCTTACTCGTTAGTTCAGCTTTAATACTTTAACTCGGTCTTTCCTAACTTTTTTTTTTTTTTTTTTATTTTCTTCCTTTGTTGGAATCAGCTTGCGTACATTAATGGCCGTCCCTTTGTTTTGCGAGATGTGGAGAGGCCCTTCTCCAACCTTGAGTATACGGCATGTTGCGCTGGCTGTCAATTTAGTGTGATGCTTTGCTTATAATTTGGTTGAATGATTGAGTTTGTTGAGTTGTGTGGCATTCTGTGCTTAATTAGGGAATTAATAGGGAGAGGGTTGAGCAAATGGAAGCTCGTTTGAAAGAAGACATTCTGGTGGAAGCTGCAAGGTATTTATGTGCTGCGTTAACTGCAACTTGTCCTTTGAATTTGTGCTTGTCTTTACTCATTACTGTTTATCTTATTTGCATGTGGATGCAACAGATATGGAAATAAGATCCTTGTGACTGATGAACTGCCAGATGGGCAGATAGTGGACCAATGGGAGCCCGTGTCAAGTAATTATGTGAAGACACCACTAGAGGTATGGCTGAAACTTGTTTGCTTTGGGAGTGTCATAATTCTCAATCAATTTTCTGATAGAAATGCATCAAGGTTGTTTTCTTTGCTGTAGGTGTATCAGGAATTGCAAGTGGAGGGATATCTTGTTGATTATGAACGTGTTCCTATAACGGATGAAAAATCACCAAAAGAATTAGATTTTGATATTTTGGTTAGTTCTTTCACTTCTTTCACCAAAGTATTGATACTCCACTGATGGAGGTATTTATTTTCACCTCAATGTTATTAAGTTTATAATAAAATTGATTTAGTTGCATATTAGCTTTTCATATATTTTAGAGTTAGCAAATATATTTTCTTTGGTTTAAATTTATTTGAAAGTGTTTGAGCAACCTTGAAGTCTTTAAATTTAATTAGCAATGTAGTAGGAAACAACTTTTCTAGTTCTACTTTTTTAAAAGGTTATTTGTAGTGCTATGCTTGTTTAGGAAATTTATATATTTTTTTTGAAACTTATATCCAACACTTATGAAAAATATTATTTTTCCCTCCCAAATTATGCTTATCCAAAGAACCATATAGTGGTTGGTGGTTTCTAATTGCTTCAACCTTTTGTTGCCTCAAAGATACCAAGTTGAGATTAAATTAATTAAATGAGCTCCAGATTTATCTACCCTTACCACAAACATAGAACATAAGATGTTCTTTTGTTCCATTCTTGAAAGTAATAAAAGACTTTTATTTTATTGGCTTGAACTTATACTCCTGTTGCAACTCTTTTGCCCCCCTTTTCCATTTTAGATGGTTGTTACTAGTATGTTGATAGATACATCAACAATTCCACAATACTGTGCAGTTTTTTGTTATTGTTTCCTGTTTCACTGTATTGATCACATTGATTAGATTATTAGCTGCCCTTTTTTAATTTGGCTTGTTATTCAAACAAAAACAAAGGAAAAAGGCCAAACAAGTTGGACCTGCATCATTAGCTGCAAACTGAAAAGTGATCCTAATCCTAAAAACAATCTCATTTTTCAACTTTGAGATGCTCTGGTAGAGAACTTGGGATCATGGATATTCTTTTAGGGCAGCTTTAATGCAATGAAGTTCAAAACAGTCGCAGCAGCCATTCAGAGTCCCTACTTCTATTTTTTAAAACATCGTAACTTACTTTAATCTCTGTAAAAAGTGTAACAAGCAATAGTGAGATAGATTTAACCAGACATTGTACATCTTTAATCTGTGTAGCGTACTTTGGATCTTTCGTATATATTTCATTCATTTCTTTTTAAGAATCACTATTGTGTATGCCAATCATGATCAGTTTTGCTCCAATTTTACTTTGGGACAGGCTTATGCACGAGAGGTTGATGAGCACAAACGCACATTGCTTTTGGTTAACAAGGCCGATCTTTTACCTGCTTCTATCAGGTTTGGTTGTCTGATTCCATAAGAGGTTTATATTGTACCAAATATTGCCCTTTATTGTATCATGGCTTATTATTTTGTCCTGTCTTATCTTTCCCTGCAGAGAGAAATGGGCAGAATATTTTCGTGCCAATGATATTCTCTTTATCTTCTGGTCAGCTAAAGCTGCTACTGCAGCTCTGGAAGGCAGAAAGCTTGGTTCATCATGGGTGGATGTGGATGATAACATGGGGAGAACTAATAACCCAGACACAAAGATATATGGAAGAGATAAGCTTTTGTCCCGCTTGCAATCAGAGGCAGAAGAGATAGTTGACAGAAGGAGAAATTCAGGCTCTTCTTTACTCCTCCCCAGATGTACATTCATTCTTTTCACCCTGTCAATATTTTCTGTAATTTAAAAGGCTTGTATGTTACGTAAAAATCTGGATAATTAATAATTTTTTTATCAGTAATGGTTTTGTATGCAATCATATAGAAATATCCACGAGGTAGTTTTTTATTTTTTATTTATATCTAATATTTGCTGTGTTCTTTTCTTAAGTGCATGAAATCTTAAAGTTGATGATCTTCTCATGATCATATATACACACTTTTTTTTCATTATTGTTATGCAATTTTCTGCTGCACTTTTTTTTTCTGATTGCATTTTGTTTTCGAGTTTTGTTGCCGGTGCTTGTGTAATTGTGTTGATTGTTGAAGCGGATTTTATTTTCTTTTATTTTATTTGATTTGAATTGTTTGACTGTTTTGAATTTGAGTTGCTATTAGATATTTTGGTGCTAGTTTTCATTTTTAATTATTGTTATGCAGTTTTTTGTTACATTTTTTTTTCTGATTGGATCTTGTTTTTGAGTTGCGTTGCTGGTGCTTGTGTAGTTCTGTTGATAATCTAAGAGAAATTGTTGTTTTTTTTTATTTTTTTTATTTTATGTTTTATCTACGGAAATTTCCGTAGATAACTTATCTACGGAAATTTCTGTAGGTAACTTATCTACGGAAATTTTCGTAGGTAAGTTATCTACGGAAATTTCCGTAGGTAAGTTATCTACAGAAATTTCTGTAGATAACTTACCTACAGAAATTTCCGTAGATAAACGCATCCGTAGATAAATTCCGTAGATAAACGCATCCGTAGATAAATTTTATATCCGTAGATAAAATCCGTAGATAACGTTATCTACGGAAAATTTTCCGTAGATAACGTTATGTACGACCTTATTATCTACGGATTTTTTTCATAGATAATCCGTAGATAATTATCAGTTATCTACGGATTTTCATCATTATCTACGGATTTTTTCCGTAGATAATGCTGATTTTTCTTGTAGTGTCACTAGTGATGTAACAAGCTAACAAGGTGTACCTTAGGGTCACCAGTGATGTAACAAACTATGTGATGAAATGAATTATTCCAGGTGTGTCGCTTAGGCCGCATACTAGTAATGTAACAAGCTATGTGATGAAATGATGAGAAATGTGAAACTTCTGTATGGCGCCACATGCATGCATTTGAGTCGAGTCCATGACATCATTGCATGATAAATGAGTGTGCATGTGATATTGATTATGTATGTGTATTGTTTACATGTGACTTATATTTGTTGTGTGTGTGTGCTATCTAACCTTTATTTCTACATCTGAATTAGAGTGAGATGTTTCTCACTCCCTTGTTATTCTTGTACATGTTTAAATTATGTTGCAGGTGATCATCATCATGAGGATGTTGGTGATGAGGCTTAAGATTTTAGTTGGGCATGCTTTGATAGGATATGTGACATCGGGGCATAGCTAGGCTTAGTTTAGGATGTTATTGTTTTAAAAATCTTAGTTTCTTTTCTTTTGTAATTTCTAGCGAAGATATAATGTAGATGAAGTCTATAGTTGTAGCGATTGGATCCAAGGAGAGTGTATGTTGAGAATTGTAATTTTGAATGTTTTTTATGAAAGGCCAAAGTATGCATCTTTATCATATTCTTTTTATTACATGATTTGGAAGCTATAAATTAATTCCTAACTAGGAGGCACTGCCACCTTTACTGGAATTAATCTATATTTCCTTTATTAATTTTTTTATATATATAATTTCTTGAGTTCTGATACTTACATGTTGACTTTTTATGGTTTATGAGTTACAAATGTGAACCTTCTATCTTATGATATTTGAGACATTTGTTTTATCCATGAAAGATGTTATCAACTATGAAAGATTTTATTTACTCAAAAAGAAAAAAAAATTATTGTTTACATTTATTGTGTATTAATGTTGGGGTAGAGGGTGTCACATATGACCTATAAGAAAAGAAAATGGTTACTTGCAAATACAAAAGCAAAATACACCTATACAAGTATCTACTATATACAAGGTACAAGAACTTAAACTATACAAGGTATGTACAATAGAGATTATGAGACTAAAAAGAGGAATCATACTCAATGCTCATATAGAGCATAGGTCTAAGAAGCACCTCCTCTATATAAGCCTCCTCTAGCCTCCTAACCATGGTCCTTGTTAAAGGTCCAATGACCTTCAAGTGTGAGCTTCCTATGGATCAACCTTCACTCTTCTTGGTTTTACGTCTTCCAAATGGATCTTTAGGGATTAGGTTTCCATCAATACCTATCTTTTCTTTATTTTTGAACTATTCTAAATATTTATGGTAGATGTGTTTACTATTTACATATAATTCCTTTGATGATGGTTTTTGTTATGGTTGATGTTTCAATATATAGAATGAAATATGAAACTCATGTGCAAATTGTTGATGTTGGATTAAATGAAATTCCTCCTATAATTGAAAATATTGATAATGAGGATATTGATAATCTAGACCAAGTAAGAAGCCTAAAACAACCACATCGAGAGTTTGAGATAATTTTACTAGAGTTGGGGTAAAAGATGGTAAAGAAAAAGCTAAATGCAACCATTGCGGTCAAGAATATTTTTGTGGTGGTATAAAAATAGGAATTTCATCCATGTTACGTCATTTTCCAAGGTGTGACATCTTAAAGGAAAAAAACTGCACAAATTGGAAATATGATAATTGACCAAGTTGGCAGGTTGAGGTCTAGAGAAATAGACCAAAAACATGTTAAGGATTTGCTTTCAAGGGCTATCATTGAACATGGGTTATCATTTAGTTTTGTTGAGTATAAGTGGATTAGGGAGTTGCTTTTGTATTTACATCCCGGGTTAAGAATTCCTAGTAGGAATATAGTTGTTTCTAACCTTTGGAGGATTCATGATGAAGAAAAAGAAAAGGTGAAAAATGCAATGCATAAAGCTAATAGTAGGATTTTCTTAACATATGATTGTTGGACATGCATAACTCAGGAAAGATACATTTGTGTAATTGCTCATTTTGTTGATGCTAATTGGAAACTAAATAATAAGATTATTGTTTTCTCTAAATTAAATCCTCCACATGATGGTCATGAAATAGCAAAAAAAATCTTTGAAATGTAACTTGATTGGGGGGATAGATAGAAAAGTTTTTTCCATAACTTTCGATAATGCAAGTGCTAATGAGATAATGGTAAATTTCATGAAAGCACAATTTAATTTACAAAATAGTTTGATTTGTAATGGCTGATACTTTCATGTGAGATGTAGTGCACATATATTGAACCTCATTGTTCAAGAGGGCTTGGGAGTTGCTAGTGGTGCTTTGAAAAAAAATAGAGAGAGAATAAAATATGTAAGAGGATCAGAGGCTAGAAAGATCTTTTTTAAAGAATATGTACTTCAAGTAAGGGGTATTAATATCAAGGTGGGTTTGAGAATGGATGTGCCTACTAGATGGAATTCCACTTATGTTATGCTTGATAGTGCAGTTAAATGCAAACGTGCATTTGGTTGTTTGGCTATCCGTGATAGGAATTATGTTCATTGCCCATAAAATGATGAATGGAATAGGGCTACAAGAATATGTGAGTTCTTGAAGCCTTTTTTTGTCATGACAAATTTGATATCGGGCTTAACTTACCCAACATCTAATCAATACTTTATGCAAGTCTGGAAAATTGAAAGTTTGTTGCATGAATTTATTGTGTGTGATGATCTTGTGATTAAAGAGATGGCTTCAAAAATGATGACTAAGTTTTCAAAGTATTGGCATGATTATTGTGAGATTCTTTGTAACAGCCCAATTTTCACTGAGCCAAGAGCCCAATTAAGGTGGTTTAGTAACCCGGAACGGGCCGTTCCAAATTACTAAATAGACCCACATTTGGTAGCCCGAAACGGGCCATTCCGAAATTGGAACGGGCCATTCCCAACTGGAACGGGCCGTTTCGAATTTCAGATATGGCCTTTAAACCTTATTGAGAACGGGCCGTTCTGTTTTGAGAACGGGCCGTTCTGGATGTGATTTTTACTCATGTTTCAAGGGTCCAGAACGGGCCGTTCTGGATTTAGAACGGGCCGTTCTGGATTTAGAACGGGCCGTTCCAGAGACATATGATCCTATAAATAGAGCACTCTGCCACTCCTAAAAGCACACTTTTCACTTCTCTCTTCTTTTCTTCCTTGCTCTCTTCTTTCCTTCTACACTCTCTAAAGACCGAGAGGCACTCAGAGGAGGAGACCAAGGAGATATCTGTTTTAGTTTCAGCTACTGTTTATCCAGGTACAGGAAAAAAAGGGATTATTTATATGTAGAGTTACATGAGGGAATTGGGTAGAGGAAGAGTCCCTTAGGATTATAAGTAATTTTATAATTATTTCTGTTTAGAGAATTATTGGTCTTATGTGATTCTCTTTACATTTAGGACTACGAATATATGGTTTATTTGTAAAAATGATGCTCTGGGAGAGAGAACAAAATTATAGAAAAGTGCTTGTAAGTTAGGTTTTGGAAAAATTGGATTATTTCTGTTTAAGGAATTAATGATTCCATTAGATTGTATATGTATTGAGGATTAGAAATATGCTAATAATTTGTACAAATGATTCCATTAGATTGTTTGGGTTAAGATTATATTAAATTGCTAATTCTATTGATTATTATACTAATTTATGAATGTTATTGTTATATTATTTGATAAAATTGATGATCTAGATGAGGATTCATAGTGAATTACTTGAGGGGTATGTTGATGGCAAAGCTAGGAGGAGTGAAAGTTGAACCACTCCTTGACTTCACCAAGTGTAGGATCCTCTTCTTGGAGACTTGAACCGAACGGATTGAACTTGTTTGATTGATGAACTCGAAGCAAGAAAGCCTAGGCTAGGGAAGGCAGTATCCAAGCTTGAAGGCTCAAAGGATTGCTCACTTCAAAAGGTAGGAACTAAAGGAGTTTCCTAGGGTTTTGAAGGCAATTCTCTCACGGTGACTTTTATAGAAATTAGGCTGAAAAATGTTCAAAAATTTCATATATGCAAAAGTGATTACAAAGTGTGAGGAGGGAACCTTTATACACCCAGAATTAGGAGACACTTGGCGCCAATGTGGAGGTTTCACATGTGGCGCCAAGATTTGAATTCAAATTCAAATTTTGAATTTGAATTCAAATCTTAACACACATGTGTAATACCGGATCCCATGGGTGCTAGGTGTATTTAGGTTTGATTTAATGTGCATTTAGGGTTGAATTTGAGTCACACATGTTCAGCCAAGATGGCACCATCCATGTGACACAAAATGCAACTTAAATGCAAACTAAATTAAACCTAGTTTTGCCTAATTCTCTTAAACTAGTAATCCTCCTTAAATCCTAAACTAATGACCTAAATATAATGGTCAATGAAATATAATGAATAGGAAAAATTAAAAGAAAGAGAATGAGCCCAATATTGGGTATCAAAAGCCCAAAGGCCCATGAAGCCCAATTATAAGCCCAAAGTGCACAAACCCTAATCTATGGTCAAATACAAGACCAAAAACAAAGTAAATCCTTATTCTATGAATATGCAATGAAACATGGTGTCAAATAAGTAAAGCCCAAGTGAGGAGCACCCTAGGCCTACCAAGCCCATTGGGCCCACTAAGCTCTGAAGCACTCAAGTCTTCAAGTAATCTCCTGGCCATAGCTCTAGTGATTGGACCCTTGGTCCATGCTCTTCCATCATATGTGAACCACTATTTTGTGTGGATTGTGTATGTATTGTGGAATTGAGATGTGGATGTGGATGTGGATGTGGATGTGGATGTGAATGAGAATGTGATTGTGGTTCCTCACACTTGTGACCAGGGGTGGCACGACCTTAGGCAAGAAATGCTACAGGCGTGACCTTGGCATAGTATGGGATGGGTGATTCCTCATGCTTATGTCGGGGGTGGCACGACCTTGAGCAAGAGATGTTGCAGGCATGACCTTGGCACAGTGTAGGATGTGTGATTTCTCGTGCTTATGTCGGGGGTGACACGACCTTGGGCAAGAGATGCTACAAGCATGACCTTGGCATAGGGTGGGATGCGTGAGGCAATTAATGCTTATGTCGAGGGTGGCACGACCTCGAGCAAGAGATGCTATAGACGTGACCTTGACATAGGGTTAATTGTAAGATTTATGTGAATTGTGATGGATTGGTGTAATTGTGAATTGAGATGTGAAGATGAATGATTGATAGAAAGATGATATATCTATAGAAATGCTTGTAAATAACATTCCAAGTTATGATGAAATGATGTTGTGGATTTCCTTGTGTGCTTTATATATAAATGTTTTCTTTTCTCACCGTATAATTTGTGGATGTTTTAGGTGAGGAAGATCTAGCTGTGAGTGGCATCTAGAATGTCAACCGTTGAGTTGTGGGCGTGCTTTGATATTGTGACATTGGGGCAAAGAATTCTAGGATAAATTTTTATATGTATTTAGAGTTATAACTTCTCTTTTGAAAGCAATTTGTAAACTCTCAAGTTTTACTTTCTAAATTTCATTTTTAATTATTTTGGTTATTTATGAAGGTTTTATGTGAACCCTTTTATCAACATTGAATATTTTATTCTTTAGTTTATTTACAAGATTTATTTATATATGTGTTGGGGGTAGTAAGGGTGTCACATTTAGTGGTATCAGAGCAGGTCGATCCAATCATCCGTGAGTTATGAGTCTACTATGCTTGTTTGGTAGATAATTGATGGAATGAATTGATTGTGGAATTTGTTGATATGTTAGTGCAATGATTGATTAATTTTGTTGTTTATTTAATTAGAGTATAATTGTTAACTTTTCTGAAGATCAGAAAAGTAATGGCAGGAGGTAGGAACTATCGTGTAATCGCTGATACTCTACAAGCGATGGCTCAGGCTCTTGGTAATATGAACCACCGACCAGAGGTAGATTGGCTGGAGAGATTCCAGCGAAATAATCCACCAAGCTTTCGTCGAGGTTATAATCCTGATGGAGCTGCTGACTGGATTTTTGAAGTTGAAAAGACATTCCAAGCTATGGGATGTCCTTTGATACAGAAGGTGACTTTGGCTACCTTCATGCTTTCTGGAGAGGTTGGCATCTGGTGGCAAGGTGCTTTGCAAAGAATGATGGCTGCAGGTACCCAAGTGAGCTGGGAGAATTTCAAATAGCTATTCTTGGAGAAATACTTTCCGCGAGATGTGAGACATAAGAAACATGTGGAATTCCTTGAGTTGAAGCAAGGAGAAAATTCTGTGGCTGAGTATGTGACTAAGTTTGAAGACTTGGTCAGATTTTGTCCTATGTATGATGGTGTGGGAAATGAGGAGGACAAATGTGTGAAGTTTGTGAGTGGTCTTCGTCCTGAGATTAAACAAGTTTTCAATTACCAAGGGATCACTCAATATCATGATCTGGTGAACAAGTGTCGAGTCTATGATGAGGACAACCGTGCTAAAATAACTCATTATAAGAGTGGAGGACCCATGAGGAATAATAATAAGTTTGGGTCATCTAGTAAGGGTAAGCCTTACACCAAGTTTGTTGGAGATTCGAGTTCTAAAGTGAATAATCAAGGTTCTTTGCAACAAAGGAGTCAAGCTCCAATGACTAGCCAAACTTCTAAAGGGGGAAGTGTGGGTTCTATTCCACACAACAATTGCTTCAAATGTGGAGAGCCAGGTCATAGGCATATGAGTGTCAGGCATCAAAAGTAATAACATGTTTTAATTGTCAAGAGAAAGGACACAAAGCTCGTGAATGCCCTAAGAACAAGAAAGGAACAACAGAAGTTGGAGGGAGTGCTAGCAAACCTAGGGCGATGGGAAGGGTGTTTGCCTTGAGTGGTGCTGAAGCTACTCAATCCAAAGACTTAATCCAGGGTATGTGTTTCATCGATGGAACTCCTTTAATTGTCTTGTATGACTCTGGTGCGACTCACTCTTTCATATCGCATGCGTGTGTGTCCAAATTAAAATTACCTTTTTCTGCTTTGTCTTTTGAATTAATAGTAAAGTTTTCCATAAACTTAGTACCAGGAATATGACCTATTTCTATTGTACCTTATAGGATGTCACCCGTAGAGTTAGTGGAGTTTAAGAAACAAATAGAAGACTTGTTGGAGAAGGGGTTTGTGAGGCCTAGTGTATCACCTTTGGGAGCACCCGTACTCTTAGTTAAGAAGAAAGATGGTAGCATGAGATTGTGTGTAGATTATCGCTAATTGAATAAGGTAACCATTAAAAATAAGTATCCATTGCCTAGGATAGATGATCTTATGGACCAGTTGGTGGGTGCTTGTGTATTTAGTAAAATTTACCTTAGATCAGGGTACCATCAGATTAGAGTTAAGGGTGAGGATGTACCTAAGACAACATTTAGGACTCGTTATGGACACTATGAGTATCTAGTAATGTCTTTTGGTGTGACGAATGCTCCTGCAATTTTTATGGATTACATGAACCGAATTTTACATCCGTATTTGGATAAATTTGTAATTGTTTTCATAGATGACATACTAGTTTATTCCAAGACTAAAGAGGAGCATAAGGAACACTTAAAGGTAGTACTTCAAATCAGGGAGAGACAACTTTATGCCAAGTTGTCTAAGTGTGACTTTTGGCTAGAGGAGGTGAGTTTCTTAGGACATGTGATTTCAAGTGGGGGTATAGTAGTAGATCCATCTAAAGTTGAGGCAGCGCTTAAGTGGGAGACACCTAAGTTAAGGAGAAGTTGACTAGTGCACCTGTTTTAGTGTTGCCTGACCTTAGTAAGACTTTTGTGGTTTATTGTGACGCTTCTAAGATGGGTTTGGGTGGAGTGTTAATGCAAGAAGGAAATGTCGTATCTTATGCATCTAGGCAATTGAAAATACATGAGAAGAATTACCCCACCCATGATCTTGAATTAGCAGCTGTAGTATTCACACTTAAGATTTGGAGACATTATTTGTATGGTTCAAAATTCGAAGTGTTTAGTGATCATAAGAGTCTTAGGTATTTATTTGACAAAAAGGAATTAAATATGAGGTAAAGGAGATGATTAGCGTTCCTTAAGGACTATGATTTTGATCTTAGTTATCATCCGGGCAAAGCCAATGTGGTGGTTGATGCTTTAAGTAGGAAATCTTTGCATTTGTCTTCCCTTATGATTAGAGAGATGAATCTTTTTGGCTCAATTAGAGATTTAAGTTTGGCTTATAAGGTTACCCTTAGTAGTGTGAGACTAAGTATGACTTGAGTAACGAATGGATTGTTGAAGGAAATTGGAGAAGCATAATTAGTTGATTCATTTTGGTGAAAAGATATGAGGCTATAGGATAAGGTGATGGATAAGAGTTTGACTTGAGTGTAGATGGAGTGGTGAAATTAAGAGATCTGATATGTATACCTAGTGAACCTACGCTTAGGTGCTTGATCTTTAGAGATGATCTTAGAAGTAAAACCAATATTGTGGCAGATGCCTTGATTATGATGACCTCTGATATATCATTTTTGATGATTTAAGGGTTGGATTTGATTGAAGAATTTAGAGACTTATGCTTGGTGTGTGAGATTATCCTTAGGAGCATTGAATTGATTATGTTGAAAGTGACTAGTGAATTAATGGATGAGATTAGAGAAGCCTATGAGTCAGATCCTTTCGTAGGGAACCAAGTGGAGAAGATTGGTAGAAGTATAGATAAACATTTCTGAGTAGAAATCAACGTTGTTTTGAGGTGCAAGAACAAACTTGGGTGCTTAGTAACCTTGAATTAAGAAAGATGATTTTAGAGGAAGGACATAAGAGTACTCTTAACATTCATTTAGGAGCTAATGAGATGTATCAGGACCTTAGGAGGATGTATCAGAGTGGTGCAGCGGAAGCATGGTGGCCTAAGAGAGGAGTAGAGCAATTTGTATACTCGTGTTTAGTATGTTAGAAGTCTTTAGGAATTTTTGTAGCACTTAGACGTCCTATTTTGGAAGTGAGATGGTGAGTGGATAGACCTTAGATGTAGGTTTGTCTGAGATGCTTAAGAGATTGATTCTCTTTGGGTTATAGTGGATAGACTCGCCAAGTTACTTGTCTTACCCTTGTTGATAATAGACATTCCTTGGTGAAATTGATAGAGTTGTACATCTATAAGGTAGTGAGGTTTGCATAGGAATTAGAAAGCAAGATGCGAGGAGTCTACCATTGCAAAAATTTCGGGGACGAAATTTCATAAAGGAGGGGAGAATTGTAACAGCCTAATTTTCACTGGGCCAAGAGCCCAATTAAGGTGGTTTAGTAGCCCGGAACGGGCCGTTCCAAATTACTAAATAGACCTACATTTGGTAGCCCAGAACGGGCCATTCCGAAATTGGAACGGGCCATTCCGAAATTGGAACGGGCCATTCCAAAATTGGAACGGGCCGTTCCAAAATATTTATTTTGGATATGATTCTTAGTTGGGAATGGGTCGTTCCCAACTAGAACGGGCTGTTCCGGATTTCAGATATGGCCTTTAAACCTTATTGAGAACGGGCCGTTCTGATTTTAGAACGGGCCGTTCCAAATTATGACCATTAAGAGTTTTTAATGCAAACCCAGAACGGGCCGTTCTGGTTTGAGAACGGGACATTCTGGATGTGATTTTTACTCGTGTTTTAAGGGTCCAGAATGGACCATTCTGGATTTGGAACGGGCCGTTCCGGAGACATCTGATCTTATAAATAGAGCACTCTCCCACTCCCAAAAGCACACTTTTCACTTCTCTCTTCTTTTCTTCCTTGCTCTCTTCTTTCCTTCTACACTCTCTGAAGACCGAGAGGCACTCAGAGGAGGAGACCAAGGAGATCTCTGTTTTAGTTTCAGCTACTATTTATCTAGGTACGGGAGAAAAGAGGATTATTTATATGTAGAGTTACATGAGGGAATTGGGTAGAGGAAGAGTCCCTTAGGATTATAAGTAATTTTATAATTATTTCTGTTTGGAGAATTATTGGTCTTATGTGATTCTGTATACATTTAGGACTACAAATATACGATTTATTTGTAAAAATGATGCTCAGGGAGAGAGAACAAAATTATAGAAAAGTACTTGTAAGTTAGGTTTTGGAAAAATTGGATTATTTCTGTTTAAGGAATTAATGATTCCATTAGACTGTATATCTATTGAGGATTAGAAATATGCTAATAATTTGTACAAATGATGATCTGGGAGAGAGAACAAAATTTTAGAAAAGTGCCTGTGAGTTAGGTTTTGGAAAAATTGGGGTTTTTATTGTTTGGGTTAAGATTATATTAAATTGCTAATTTTATTGATTATTATACTAATTTATGAATGTTATTGTTATATTATTTGATAAAATTGATGATCTAGATGAGGATTCATGGTGAATTACTTGAGGGGTATGTGAACCACTATTTTGTGTGGATTGTGTATGTATTGTGGAATTGAGATGTGGATGTGGATGTGGATGTGGATGTGAATGAGAATGTGATTGTGGTTCCTTACACTTGTGACCAGGGGTGGCACGACCTTAGGCAAGAAATGCTACAGGTGTGACCTTGGCATAGTATGGGATGGGTGATTCCTCATGCTTTTGTCGGGGGTGGCACGACCTCGAGCAAGAGATGTTGCAAGCGTGACCTTGGCACAGTGTAGGATGTGTGATTTCTCATGCTTATGTCGGGGGTGGCACGACCTTGGGCAAGAGATGCTACAGGCGTGACCTTGGCATAGGGTGAGATGTGTGAGGCAATTAATGCTTATGTCGGGGGTGGCACGACCTCGAGCAAGAGATCTACAGGCGTGACCTTGACATAGGGTTAATTATAAGATTTGTGTGGATTGTGATGGATTGGTGTAATTATGAATTGAGATGTGAAGATGAATGATTGATAGAATGATGATACATCTATAGAAATGCTTGTAAATAACATTCCAAGTTATGATGAAATAATGTTGTGGATTTCCTTGTGTACTTTATATATAAATGTTTTCTTTTCTCACCGTACAATTTGTGGATGTTTTAGGTGAGGAAGATCCAACTGTGAGTGGCATCTAGAATGTCAACCGTTGAGTTATGGGCGTGCTCTGATATTGTGACATCGGGGCAGAGAATTCTAGGATAAATTTTTATATGTATTTGAGTTATAACTTCTCTTTTGAAAGCAATTTGTAAACTCTCAAGTTTTACTTTCTAAATTTCATTTTTAATTATTTTGGTTATTTATGAAGGTTTTATGTGAACCCTTTTACCAACGTTGAATATTTTATTCTTTAGTTTATTTACAAGATTTATTTATATATGTGTTGGGGGTAGTAAGGGTATCACATTCTTGCCATTAGTGTTATTCTTGACCCACAAATGAAGTTTAGAGCTATTAAGTTTGCTTATAAAAAGATTGAACCTTCCATTTCCTAAGAGAAAATTAGTGATTTAAGTAAAATATTTTATGAATTGTTTGAAGAGTATGAGAAAGTAAAATCAAATGAATCAAATGCTTCAACTTCTCATGTGTCTCTTCCACCACAACAAATCGCATATGCTAATGATGAGCAAGTCCTTGATACCTTTCATGTAAGTTAATAAAATTTGTTTAAAGTACTTTACTTAATTTTATTTTTGTTTAGTAATTATTATTGACTATTGAATTTCTTTTTCTATATATTGCCTTAGGAATATGTTGAATATTTGAGTCGAACTACTTCTACCAATGGAAAATCTGAATTGAATCTAAATTTGGAGGAAGGAAATCTTGATCCAAAGTTTCATGAAAAGTTGGATGTATTAGCTTATTGGAGGGATCGTCGTGATCGTTATCAAAATCTCTATAAAATGGATTGTTATGTGTTGAGCATTCCAATCACTACAGTTGTTAGTGAGTCCGCCTTTAGCCTTAGGTCTCATGTGCTAACTAAGTACCATTCAACCATTCTTCCTGAAAATGTGGAGTTACTCATTCTAACTCAAAATTGGTTGCATGGTTTTGAAGAACTAGGTAATTTTTATAATTTATCATCACTAATGAAAAATTTCTTATTTATTTTTTACAATAGCTCATCCTAACACTTTTTTTTCTTCTTATTGTAGATGAAGATAAAGTGGATATTAAAAGAGAAGAAACTATTATTGATATTTATGTTTAAGACTCTAATTAAGTTTAATGTTGATGAATATTTTGCTCATATTTTGATGTAGTTAATTACTTAATTTCATGACTATTATTGTAGTTTTGTATGATGAAACATGAAAACTTTTATTACTTATTTACTTATGAGTTATGACTATGATGTTAATTTTATGACTATTTTGTTTATATATATTGTCTCTCTTTATTTAATGTAAATATTTTTCAATTTTTAATATATAGGAGAAGATGATGCATAGGATTAGAAGTTGGTAAAATAAATTATGATTTTCTAATTTTTTAATTTTTTATGGGTTGGTGGGCTGACCCGTATAACCCACCAACTCATGGTGGGCCGGGCCGGGCCAGAAAAAACTAAGTAAACATAAAGTGGGTCGAGTTGGGCTGACCCGTATTTGAGGTGGGTAAGCCCACATAGGTCGGACTATCCCATTTTGACAGCTCTAATACTCTACCACCCCCCTTTTCACACCAAGCCACCAAAAACTTTTTTTGTTGTCTTGATATATCTTAGTCATGCCAAGATGTATGCTAAGATGATTTTTGTGTTCCCCCTCCAACATAACTTTTCTCAACTCAGAATTATAAGGTATGCAAATCTAGCCCTTGAACCTCAGAATTCCATTACCTTCTAACTCAAACCCAACCTACTTCTCCGTGTCAAGCAAACCCAAGATCTTTAGTAACTTTGGATCTTGCAACTACTTCACCCTAATCTGCTTTAAGAACTCATTACCTATAGTAGTCATCCCAAAGTTAATGTGATCTTGAGCTAGCTCCACCTCTAAATTCATATCTCTAAACCGCTCAACCAAATCCAACTCTTTCATTGTTATTGCCACCACGTGGATGGATTTCCTACTTAAAGTATCAACTACCACATTCACCTTCCTAGGATGATACATCAACTAAAAATCAAAGTCCTTCAAAAACTTCATCCACCTCCTCTACCTCATGTTCAGCTTTTTCTGATTAAACAAATATTTTAAGCTCTTGTGACAACTAAAGACACTGAACCTCGCACCATATAAATAGTGCCTCCATGTCTTCAAGGCAAACACCATTATCGTCAACTCCAAGTCATGAGTGGGATAATACCTCTCATGAGTCTTAAGCTATCTTGAAGCATATGCCACCACTCTACCAACTTGCATCAACACACAACCCAACGTCTGGTGCGAAGTATCACAAAACACACCAAAGGTTTCACCAATATTAGGTAACACTAAAACAAGAGAAATAGTCAACCTTCTTTTCAACTTTTCGAAAATTTAGCTTACAAGCATTCGTCCAAATGAAAGGTTGATCCTTTTGGGTCAACTAGGTTATAGGCATCACCATCTTATAGAATCGCTCAATGAACCTCCTATAATAACCGGCCAAACCCACAAAACTCCTGATCTCTATCACATTCCTCAACTGCTCCCACTATAACACTACCTCAACCTTAGATGGATCCACTACAATCCCTTCATTCGAGACCACTTGGACTAGAAACTTCACCTCAGACAACTAAAACTTGCACTTAGAGAGCTTCTCATACAATTGTTTCTCCCTTAGCACCTCCAACACCAACCTCATATTGATGTGCTTCCACTTGGATGCACATAGGAAGAAACTTCAAGTCTCCACGGATCCTTGGAAGGAACGTCAAGGATGGAAACTCCAAGAAGACTCAAGGTGGCCGTAGCTTGCTCACAAGCTAAGTTCCAAAGAAGTAAGGCAACCTAGCTCTACAAAGAGAAGCACTCAAGGAGGGTAGAGAAGGTAGCCAAAGTGACTTTCGGAGGGAGAGGTTTCAAGTATTGAAAACTCATTCAATTAATCCAAAAGTGATACAAAACTCGGCCATGGAGAGATTTATAGGTGAAATTAGGTTAAGGGTTTAAGTTGGGTTCACCTAGAGTTAAGTAAAACCATGGTATGGTTAACTTAACTCTAGGCGCCAAAATTTGAATTCTAAAATTCAAATTTTGGTGCCAACCGGCCACCCCCTCCATGTGCACTCATTTGGATGTGATTTGGTATCCATTTGAGTTGCATTTCGGTCACACCATGTGCATGTGTGCACATGGTCGAAATGCACCTTCAAATGTCATACTAATGACATTCAAATGCAAGTGAACATGTTAACCTAAAGTAACCCTAAATCTAAATGACCATGAAATGAAATTCCTATGCTACATGGCCGGAAATACAAGGCCAAAAGAAATACAAGGCACTAAGGCCCAATCCTACACTAACCCTAATCTAATGGGCTTGAGACAAAGCCCAACAAAACAAAGTGGCGGGCCTTCCTTGGGCTTGGGCCCACTCTTCATGCATCATCCTTGCCATAGCCCTAGTAGTTGGGCCCTTAGCCCATGGGCCTCCTCCATCACATATGCTCATGGTGATTCTCCAAAGATCTTGAATAGATCAGGATGTCATTAATAAACACCACCACAAACCTATCCAATAAAGTTCAAAAAATCATATTCATGTAATCCATGAACACTGCTGAAGCATTGCTAACACCAAAGGGTATCACAACATACTCATAGTGACCATACCTAGTCCTGAAAGTAGTTTTCGGTATGTCGTTCTCTTTCACCCTTATCTAGTGATACTTGGACCTCAGATCAATCTTTGAAAACACCATAGCTCCTCTAAGTTGATCCATCAAGTCATCTATCCAAGGCAATGGACATTTTTTCTTGATAATCAACTTATTCACTTTGCTAGTAATCTACACACAAATGGGAACTACCATCCTCCTTCTTTACCAGCAACACCGAAGCACCCCAAGGAGACACACTTGATCTCACCAATTATTTCTCCAACAACTTTTTAACTTGTTTCTTTAGCTCTACCAACTCAATTAGGGCCATCATATAAGGAGCTATTGATATCGGTCTTGTACTTGACACCAGATCAATGTTGAACTCTATGCCCTTTACAAGAGGTAAAACTGGTACTTTATCTAGAAACACTTTCCAAAACTCCCTCACCATATTTATCTCATCAATCACCTTCTTGCTTTACACACTTATAATAGCAAATAACATGAAGCACTCAGCTCTGCTCCCAATAATTTTTCAGCTTGGCTAGCTGAAACCAACACATCCTTCTCCACTTGACAAAACACCAACTCCCTTTGAGTATAATCTATCAGGATATGATTGGTAGACAACCAATCCATCCCCCAAGATTATGTCAATCTCCACCATGGGCAAATAAATCAAGTTCACCCTAAACTTCCTACCATACACCTTTACGGGTCATCACACTCTTGCATTGCCACCAATAATACACTAGAGTAGTATAGGAGTACATGTTGGGTCACACTCTTTACACACTCTCACTAGAAGGACATACTATCAGGGTCTGGTCAAGATAGCTAAGTCGCGCATGTAGACCCCTAAAATTGTCCGGGTCAGAAATAAGACTCAAAGACTCTCGAAGACCGAAGGAAAGTCAGCCGGAACGACTCCTGGAAGACCCTAGGATGATTCTTTGTAAAGTCTAGGAGTCTTAGAGTAGCTTAGAATAAGGGTGTGCGAGGATTGGAGCTCAATACGCCCTCCCAGAGGTTCAGTACGGCCGTACTGAGCCATTTGAACTGCAATACGGCCGTAGTGAACTCAATACGGCCGTACCGAAGTTTTTGAACTTCAGTACGGCCGTACCAAATTCAATACGGCCGTACTGTAGTTCAAAAAACTTCAGTACGGCCGTACCAAATTCAATACGGCCGTACTGTAGTTCAAAAACTCAGTACGGGCCGTATTGACCTCCCATGCCGTATTGTGCCTCAATCCTATAAATAGGACGTCATTTGCACGTCCTTCCACACTTTTTACACATTCCTCAACCCTCCTACTGAGTATTCTTGGGTTTTTGAGCTTTTCTCTGCCCTAGATATCTCTCCGGGAGCCGATCCGACGAAGTTCTTGAGTCATGAGCCATTAGCTTGAGATTCGAACAAGTCGAAGGGAAATCTCTTTGATTTCCATAGTAAAAATTTGTCTTTAGGGGAAAGGAGCGAGCGGACGTGTAGTGGGAAGCATCGCCAAAAAGCCTCCTAACGTTGTTCTGATATATATAAAAGCCCGCTTCGGAGGTTTCTTTCTAAATCCTTTCTTTTACCGCTTTTATTGATTTTTGATTGTCGCATTGCATGTTTAGAGCTTTCATCATGTAAATATTTAATCTATAATCGTTTCTAATAAATAGGGGTAATTTAGTAACTTTACACTGTTATTTATGAAATAATCCGTCATAGGGAACCCGAAAGGGGCGTTGTGGGGTGCTAACACCTTCCTCGCACGTAACCGACTCCCTTACCCGACTCTGGTTGTAGTGGCCAAAGTTGATTTATGAAAATCAATTGCCTTATATCTTTTTCCAATGTTTTGAGTAAAATATTGGTGGCGACTCCAAGAACCCTTCTTTTTACGAAAACCACTAATCCATGGAGGGTTGTAGACCCCTAAAATTGTCCGGGTCGGAAATAAAACTCGAAGACCCTCAAAGATCGAAGGAAAGTCAGCCAGAAGGACTCCTAGAAGACCATAGGATGGCTATCTGTAGGTTTAGAGGTCTTAGAGTAGCTTAAAATAAGGAAGTGGAGGGAATGAAGCCCAATACGGCCGTACTAAACTTAATACGGCCGTATTGAAGCTTCAACACGGCCGCAGTGAACTCAATACGGCGTATTGAAGTTTCTGAAACTTCAATACGGCCGTACTGAAATCAATACGGCCGTATTGAAGCTTCAATACAGCCGTAGTGAACTCAATACAGGCGCATTGAAATTTCTGAATTTCAATACGACCGTATTGAACTCAATACGGCCGTATTGAAGTTCAAAAATTTCAATACGGCCGTATTGATTCCATAGCCCGTATTGCGCCTGTTCCCTATAAATATGGCGTCATTTTGACGTCATAGGACACTTTTACACACAGTTTTAACCCTCTTCTTGAGTATTCTAGGTTTTTTTGAGCAGTGCTCTGCCTAGAAATCACTCGGAGAGTTGATCCGACGTAGTTTTTGAGTTCTGAGCATTTTGCTTGAGTCTCGAACTAAGTCGAAGGGAAATCCATCGGATTTCCAAGTCAAAAATTATTTTTTAGGAAGGAGTGAGCGGGCTTGTAGAGCGAGGGAACGCCAAAAAGCTTCCCAGTTTTACTTGATATATAAAAAGCACGCTTCAAGAGGTTTCTTTTCTAAAAATCCCTTCTTTTACTGCTTTCTGTGTGCATATTAAACTGTCATCATGTAGATAGTTAATTTATAATTGCTTAGAATAAATAGGGGTAATTTAGTAATTTTGTACTATTATTTTTAGAAATAATCTGTCATAGGGAACCCGAAAGGGGCGTTGTGGGGTGCTAACACCTTCCCCACACGTAACCGACTCCCTTACCCAACTCTGGTTGTAATGGCCGAAGTTGATTTATAAAATCAATTGCTTTATCCCTTTTTCCAATGTTTTGAGTAAAACATTGGTGGCGACTCCATGAACCCTTTTACTACGAAAACCACTAATCCATGGAGGGTCCCGCTTGGGATTAACATGGATTGGTGAGACATTTAATAAATAAATTGGATAAGATCGATAAGGTCTCAGTTTGAGAACAAGTCGTTCTAATAATCCGATACATTTTCAAAACTAAAATAAAAGCGAGCTCGACCGTCTTCGCGACCGCCGAGGCCCGTTTGGGCCGGTGGCGACAGATGGCGACTCCACTGGGGAAGCTTCGAGAGTCAATCCCATTTAGTGACAGATTGTTTTTAACAAATAATAGCTAAAAATTACTTCGTTACCCCTTGCTTGTATGATAACATGATTTATTATATGGCTTTAAATAACTGTTGTATGTTTAAATTCCGCAATTGTTTGAAATACAAACTGTACACAAACCTTTGCACACAACAGTTCCCTCTATACCCGGGGGCATGAGTGATTAACCATAGGGAGTGGATGTTAGTACGGCCGGTTGTCGAATGGGTCTATAGGTGCCCGTAGACCGTTGTCGGAAAACATCACTCAAGGTGATAACCATGAACTTGAGTCCGACGGTGCGTTGGAGCTTTCCATCGACCTACGATGAGAGGAATTGGGTCCCTATAATGGGGGCACCTTGGGGGCCTTGGACTGGTGAGAACAGTTAGAACCACCTTGAATATGCACCATTTCTGCAGGATACCCCTACCTCGTGATTCGCTCGTGACTGTTCGTGGATGAGTGAATTGTGTGTGCATTTTTTATGTGACATTGTATGAGCATATATTTGCACCTTTTAAACATACAACATTCTTGTTTACAATAAAAAATAAGAATAAATAGAAATAAAGATTTTCTAGTACATGGTGTTAACATCTGCCTCCATTGCATTCATATAGGTAGTTTCCCTTTTCACCCAAAATATACAAAAACAAAATACCCAAAAAAAGAAAAATGATATTTACCCAAAACCAAGCAATATCATGCATCATCTTAGGGACATCCCGAAAACATGATAATGCTTAGTTCAATAAACACAATGCATGCATATTCAACATCATCATCTCATATCATGCATAAAGATCATGGAGGGATCTAGATTTGCATTTCATACATCCCTCCCAATAAATCATTAATAAACATTAATAAAAAGAAAGGATTTAATCGATGCGTATGTTCAAGATGGATCGCACGCCATTTGTTATTAAGTGTAAGCCAACAACCGCGCCAAGCGAGCGCACATCAACTCCGTTGTTGGTAATCAAGACGAATAAAGGGGAAGGTCCGACACCATTAAGGATCACTGCTCCAAGACCTTTCCCCTACGAATCAAATAAGGCTGTGCCGTGGATATACGACATCCACTCTTCTGCCGACAGCGATATCTCCAACATCATTGGACTTGGGGGCATGACTAGGAGTGGCAGGATCTACACTCCCGAAGATCTTCATGATAAAGCTCCCAAGAATAAAGAAAAAGGAAAAGATAAAACCGAGGAAAAAGAATCCAAGGAGGAGACTGATGAGCTGTTAAAGTTTATCCGACAGAGCGAGTACTCCATCGTGGATCAACTTCATAGGACGCCAGCAAAGATTACGCTGTTGTCGTTGATCCTAAGTTCCGAACCGCATCGGCAAGCTCTGTCGAAAGTCTTGAACGAGGCATATGTGTCGCATACCATCTCCCAAGACAAGTTTGAGGGGATTGTTAGTCACATCACGGCTAATGATCACCTCACTTTCACCGATGAAGAGATCCCCGCCGAGGGATCAAATCACAACAAGCCCTTGCACATCTCTGTAAAGTGCAAGGAGTATCACATCGCAAAAGTCTTGGTAGACAACGGATCTTCCTTGAATGTGATGCCCAAAAGAACGCTTGATCAAGTGGCAATCAAGGGAGTCCAAATGCGCCCGAGCAACATGATCGTTCGAGCTTTCGACGGCTCTAAAAGAGAAGTGGTGGGAGAGATCAATCTTCCAATCCAAATTGGACCCACTATCTTTAATGTCGAATTCCAAGTGATGGACATTACTCCCGCATACAGCTGTCTCCTCGGCCGACCTTGGATTCATGATGCGAAAGCTATTCCTTCTACGCTCCACCAGAAAGTCAAGTTCATAGTGGATGACAAACTGGTGACTGTACAAGCTGAAGATGACATACTCATCAGCAAGCCATCCAACATACCTTATGTGGATGCAGCAGAGGAAGCTTTGGAAACCGCCTTCCAAGCATTGGAAATTGCCAATGTTGAGACGTTTCCCCGAGAAATGAAGAAGGTAGCCCATATGCTCACTAAGAACGGATACTTGCCAGGACAAGGATTAGGCAAGGACTCCCAAGGAATCCCGGAGCTACCCATTATCAAGGATAATCCGGGGAAACAAGGGTTAGGATACAACCCCGTTAAAGATCAAAGAACGAAGAGGAATCAAGATCCTTCTCGACGTTCTTTAAGCCAGATCTTTAGGAAGGCCGGTTCACAAATATCAAGGCCGGCTGTCGTCATCAAGTGTTTTTATTCTTCCGATAGGGATGTATAAACTCGATGACTATTAGAGATTACTCCTCGGGGACAGCCCGACCCCCGAGCCTCGATAGGGCACATGTTTCCACTATGATTATAATAAAATCATTCTTCATTATTTCTTATTGCTTCTTTTCTTGCTTGCAAATTCTAAACCACATTATTTAACCCTGTTTGAATGAACATAAGTGAGGTTAAAATCGTCTTAATAATCAATAAACCCACATCATTTTGTGTGGAAGTGTGCACGACAACTTGGAGCACCTTTTCTTGGCCTCAATAAGTGCCGTCATGGATAAAAAGAAATCCATTCAGGACAAAAATCCTAAAAAACAAAAAGCTCGGCAGGAAACCCAAAAAGGGGACTGCGCAAAAATAAGAGCAAAAGACCCGCTAGGAATCCCACAAAAGGGTGACCTAGGCAAAAATTAGGGTTACAAAATAATGAACAAAAACAAAAGCCCGCTAAGACATCACAAATGGGTGTTTTAGGCAAAAGTTAGGGCCGTCAAAAAAAGAAAAACAAAATAAATCCATGATGGTACCATCAATTGAATTCAACAAGGGGCTCAAGAAAAGCTATCCAAGTTGTCAAAACACAATCATTAATAACAAAGATGTGCTTAACCTCATAAGTGTTTAATCGAACAAGCCTAAACACATAAGCCTACCATGGCCAGCCATTCTTACAAAAACCATTTTTCAAAAATAAAATAATCCCCTCTAAAACACAAACCTTTGAAAATATATCCTTTCCTTCTTTTCTCTCTTGTCCCAAACGATTTTTGAATAATCTAGTGGAAACATGGAGATATAGTAGTCAATAGGAGGGTTGACACATCTTCTAAAGGAAGGGAGAATCATTTGGTTGATAACACCAAAAATCAAATACGCATCGTTCCTCGGTTACAGAAATCGGCAAAGCACAGTCTGTCTGGAGGAATGGCAAGATCCAAACAAAGAACGCATCGATTAATTCTTTTGAAAAACTGAATCAAATAGAATTAGGTGCATCTCATTTGCATACATGCATACAGATGATAGGTGTACTAGAAGATCACTTATTCTCTGTTTATATTAAAAAAAAAAAAAAAAAAAAAAAAAAATCAAAAATCAAAAATCAAAAATCAGAAAAATCCAATACGCCCGTATTGGTATTAATACGGTCGTATTGGAGTTAACGTTAAGTACAACGTTTCAACTCCAATACGGGCGTATTAAAATCCAGTACGCCCGTACTAAACCCCAATACGGTCGTATTGAATCCAATACGGTCCATATTGATTGTAAACTTTGTACATCAATGGAAAGGCCAATACGGCCATATTGAATCCAATACGGGCCGTATTGGCGGAATTTTGCCTATAAATAAGACCTCCCCTCCCTCATTTTGCATACCTTTCTTCATTCTCCACATTCCTTGCTTGTGAGTGCATTCCTACAAAGATTATCAGAAATGGCAGAATCTTCTCGCAAAAGGCAGAGAGCCCCGGCCAGACGTGTAATGACAGATCGACACCGGGACCGGCTACAGCTTATAGAGACGTTCACCATCGAGCCGTCAAGGGTGCTCGACTTTGAGCTTCTCCGAGCAGTGGGCTTGGAGAATGATGTCAGGAGCTACTTCGACGCCATAGGATGGGGATTTGTCCTTAATCCACCATCCCAGCTATATTTGACGGCCACGAAGGAGTTCTTGGCTACAGTCGGCGTCACGGAGTCGACTAACAGTTATGGGGAGGATGTTTGCGCGGTGGATTTCTGGATGAATGAAGGATACCGCTCGCTGACGTTGGACGAGTTCAACGTCCAGGCAGGGTTTTTCAGCCGCACTGATCAGCTGGCATTCCGAGATGCCATATGCGAGTGGCCTGATCAGTGGACTCCGGTTGAGATGTGGAGTTTGCTCACTGGCCGACGGGATTATCATTCAGGGGTGAAGGGCTCCCGGCTCCCGACTGCTCTTAGGATCTGTCACAAGATCCTCACCAATACTATTCATGGCAGGTCCAAGAGTCCGGAGTCGATTACACGGCCGGATCTGCTGGCCTTATATTGCATGGCCACCGGCCGGAAGGCCAATCCTGGATATTTCTTCCTCGAGCACGTGAAGAAGCTTGGGGTACGAGAGGGAGGAGAGTCCAGACAGGGGTACATCTTGGTTGCCCCACTCCTCTCACAGCTGGCGGAGACATGGGGATGTCCCGATGGTGCAGAGCCAGGGGCATTGGCGCCGAAGCTGATTGGTGCCTCCACCCTGATTAACATGAAGATCATCGCTAGATCGCCAGGAGGGGGGTTTGTGCGAGTAGATGGCCTCGAGACCTTCGACGACGTCCTCAACAACCTCGACTTTGAGGGAGGCGACGCCCCGCAGCCAGAGGCTAGCACATCACGGTCGGACAGGGGATACTTTGACGCCCGCTTCGACACACTGCAGCAAAGCATTGACACGCGATTCGATGCTTTTCAGCAGAGCATCGACACGCGATTCGATGCTTTTCAGCATAGTGTCGGTACATGGCAGCAGAGTACCGATACTCGACTAGACAGCTTGGTGCAGGGTTTCGACAACCTCTCAGTCTGGCTCCATAGCCACTACCCCACTCCTCCTCAGGATCCGCCGGCCGATGAGTGAAGACCGGATTGCTTCCTTTAATTTTTATGTATTTAGTTTGTTTGGGCTGTGTCCCATCTTTTGATTTCTTTTGATTTCTCTCGTACAAACTTATTTTCTATTTTATGAAAATTAACACTGTTTGATTTTAAATTCTCTAGCAATTTAAATTCTGTACAGCAAAAGCCAAAAACATAAAAAAGGCAAAATACAGAAAAAGCCAAATCAGAAGAAAAGGCAAAATACAGAAAAAGCCGAAAATGAAAAAGGCAAGGATATAGAAAATCCAACAAACAGATTGCACAGAATAACTGAGCCTGGAGAGGCTTGCCGAAATAATACTCCCGCAGAATAACCGAGCCTGGAGAGGCTTGCCGAAACAATACTCATCAGTTTGTACAGAATAACTGAGCCTGGAGAGGCTTGCCGAAACAATACTCCTCAGTAAACAGAATAATTGAGCCTGGAGAGGCTCGCAGAAATAATACTCCCCAGAGGGAACCTCAACTCATGCTCTTGGATTCAAAATCCCCAACAAGAGCTATCAAGCAAGATCGTCAAAATCTCCAATGGAAGTATGATCATCCAAGCAATATATTCAAGTCAAAGGACTTTAAAACTTCTTCAGTGGAAGATAACTCTCCGACTCAAGCGTTGAGTGAGACTAAGCCTGCAGAGGCTTCCTAAATAATACTCTGGGATACACAAGATCCCCAAATCCCCAATCGCCTACTCAAGAGGCATCCCTACAAAAGGAGAAAAAATAAAAAATCTCAATAAATATTCCCCAAGCGGAATGCGGCATCCAGCCAAGCACCGAACATCAAGATTATCTGCCTAACAGAAGAGGCCAGTCAAGAAATGAATGACAGAATTCCCTAGTGGATAATAGCCTACACAGAGGCTACAAAATCAGAAAATTGAAAAGAGTCACCCGAATAAGGACAACCGGGATACTCCACCAACGTCAAAGGACGTCAGCCAAACATAAGGCATCGCTCAACTCAAAGAGAGAGCATCTGTGTCCACACCCCAAGGATTCAGAAATTCCCCATGGGTACCAACAATGCAATGCAAGTTGGGGCACAGGAACCTATGAATGACTGCACATCCCCTAGACGGATCCCTGCATTATCCAGCCCTCAGCGGCACAAAATCAGAAAAAACTGTCGAAGCAGCATAGTGGACTGTGGAGACAAAAATCATCTCAAATCCCTGGAGAGGGTAAACTCGCATTGCCGAAGTGATCAGAAGACACGGACGCAGTCCCTGGAGAGGGCAAACTCAGCTGCCGATGTTAAGACGCAGTCCCTGGAGAGGGTAAACTCACCTGCCGATGTTAAGACGCAGACCCTGGAGAGGGCAAACTCAGCTGCCGATGTTGAGACGCAGTCCCTGGAGAGGGTAAACTCACCTGCCGATGTTAAGACGCAGACCCTGGAGAGGGCAAACTCAGCTGCCGATGTTAAGACGCAGTCCCTGGAGAGGGTAAACTCACCTGCCGATGTTAAGACGCAGACCCTGGAGAGGGCAAACTCAACTGCCAAATGTTAAGCGGCAGAGCCTGGAGAGGCGGTACTCAATCATCAGGGTGATGTTAACACACTGGTGTCTAGCTTCCGGCTCGGGCGTCGAGTGAGGCTAGGTCTGGAGAGACGGTACTCAACCATCAGCGTCATCAGGGGTGCGTTGGTGTCCAACTTCCGGCTCGGGCGGTGAGTGAGGTTGGGCCTGGAGAGGCAATACTCAATCATCAGTGATGTTAAAACACTGGTGTCTAGCTTCCGGCTCGGGCGTCGAGTGAGGCTAGGCCTGGAGAGGCGGTACTCAACCATCAGCGTCGTCAGAGACACGTCGATGTTCAACTTCCGGCTCGGGCGTCGAGTGAAGTTGACCCTGGAGAGGGTAAACTCAGCTGCCGAGGATGTCAGAAGCGCCGAGGTATGCACTCACCTGGAGAGGCTACTCAACAATTTTCCACCGGAAGACATTACAAGTCAGAAGGTCGGCACATCACCCGGACAATTGGGTCAACTCCTTTACTTGTCAGCCGGTACACCAAAAGGCCGTCCGACTAAGTAAAGGGGGGGCAGCTGTAGACCCCTAAAATTGTCCGGGTCGGAAATAAAACTCGAAGACCCTCAAAGATCGAAGGAAAGTCAGCCAGAAGGACTCCTAGAAGACCATAGGATGGCTATCTGTAGGTTTAGAGGTCTTAGAGTAGCTTAAAATAAGGAAGTGGAGGGAATGAAGCCCAATACGGCCGTACTAAACTTAATACGGCCGTATTGAAGCTTCAACACGGCCGCAGTGAACTCAATACGGCGTATTGAAGTTTCTGAAACTTCAATACGGCCGTACTGAAATCAATACGGCCGTATTGAAGCTTCAATACAGCCGTAGTGAACTCAATACAGGCGCATTGAAATTTCTGAATTTCAATACGGCCGTATTGAACTCAATACGGCCGTATTGAAGTTCAAAAATTTCAATACGGCCGTATTGATTCCATAGCCCGTATTGCGCCTGTTCCCTATAAATATGGCGTCATTTTGACGTCATAGGACACTTTTACACACAGTTTTAACCCTCTTCTTGAGTATTCTAGGTTTTTTTGAGCAGTGCTCTGCCTAGAAATCACTCGGAGAGTTGATCCGACGTAGTTTTTGAGTTCTGAGCATTTTGCTTGAGTCTCGAACTAAGTCGAAGGGAAATCCATCGGATTTCCAAGTCAAAAATTATTTTTTAGGAAGGAGTGAGCGGGCTTGTAGAGCGAGGGAACGCCAAAAAGCTTCCCAGTTTTACTTGATATATAAAAAGCACGCTTCAAGAGGTTTCTTTTCTAAAAATCCCTTCTTTTACTGCTTTCTGTGTGCATATTAAACTGTCATCATGTAGATAGTTAATTTATAATTGCTTAGAATAAATAGGGGTAATTTAGTAATTTTGTACTATTATTTTTAGAAATAATCTGTCATAGGGAACCCGAAAGGGGCGTTGTGGGGTGCTAACACCTTCCCCACACGTAACCGACTCCCTTACCCAACTCTGGTTGTAATGGCCGAAGTTGATTTATAAAATCAATTGCTTTATCCCTTTTTCCAATGTTTTGAGTAAAACATTGGTGGCGACTCCATGAACCCTTTTACTACGAAAACCACTAATCCATGGAGGGTCCCGCTTGGGATTAACATGGATTGGTGAGACATTTAATAAATAAATTGGATAAGATCGATAAGGTCTCAGTTTGAGAACAAGTCATTCTAATAATCCGATACATTTTCAAAACTAAAATAAAAGCGAGCTCGACCGTCTTCGCGACCGCCGAGGCCCGTTTGGGCCGGTGGCGACAAGGGTCCCGCTTGGGATTAACATGGATTGGTGAGAGTCATTTAAATAAAATTGTTAGCTCGATGAGGTCTCAGTTTGAGAATAAGTCGTTCTAATAATCCAACATTTTTCAAAACTTAAAAAGAGTCCAACCATCGTCGCGAATGCCAACGTCCGTTTCGGCGGGTGGCGACAGATGGCGACTCCGCTGGGGAAGCCTCGAGAGTCAGTCCCATTTAGTGATGGATTATTTCTAAAATAATAGTTTAAAATTACTTCATTACCCCTCACTTGTATGATAACATGTTTTACATAGTTGGCTTTAATAAATGTTGGATGTTTAAATTTACGCAATTGTTTGAAATACAAACTGCACACGAACCTTTGCACACAACAGTTCCCTCTATACCCGGGGGCATGAGTGGAAAGCCATAGGGAGTGGATGTTAGTACGGCCGGTTGTCGAATGGGTCTATAGGTACCCGTAGACCGCTGTCGGAAAGCATCACTCAAGGTGATAACCATGAACTCAAGTCCGACAGTGCGTTGGAGCTTTCCATCGACTTACGACGAGAGGAATTGGGTCCCTATAATGGGGGCACCTTGGGGGCCTTAGACCAGTGAGAACAGTTAGAACCTCCTTGAATATGCACTTTTCTGCAGGATACCCCTACCTCGTGATTCGCTCGTGACTGCTCGTGGATGAGTGAATTGTTGTGCATTGTTTATGTGACATTGTTTGAGCATACATTACATTATTTAAACATACAACATTCCCCTTTAAAATAAGAATAAATAGGAATAAGGATTTTCCATTACATGGTGTTAACATCTACCTTCATCACATTCATATAGGTAGTTTCCATTTTCACCCCAAAAAATATACAAAAAACAAAATACCCAAAAAAAAAAAAAAGGAAAAAAATTATTTATCCAAACCAAGCAATATCATGCATCATCTTAGGAGCATCCTGAAAACATGATAATGCTTAGTTGAATAAACACAATGCATGCATATTCAACGCCATCATCTCATATCATGCATTCTTATCGAAGATCATGGAGGGATCTAGGGGAGTGCATTGCATACATCTCTCCTAGTAATTAATAACATTAATAAAAAGAAAGGATTAATCGATGCATATGTTCAGAATGGATCGCACGCCGTTTGTTATTAAGTGTAAACCAACAACCGCGCCAAGCGAACGCACATCAACTCCGTTGTTGGTAATCAAGACAAATAAAGGGGAAGGTCCGACACCGTTAAGGATCACTGCTCCAAGACCTTTTCCCTACAAATCGAATAAGGCTGTGCCATGGATATACGACATCCATTCTTCTGCCGACAGCGATATCTCTAACATCGCTGGACTTGGGGGCATGACTAGGAGTGGCAGGATCTACACTCCCGAAGATCTTCATGACAAAACTCCCAAGAATAAAGGGAAAGAAAAAGAAGAGAAAACCGAGGAAAATAAAGAATCCGAGGAGGAGACTGATGAGCTATTAAAATATATCCGATAGAGCGAGTACTCCATCGTGGATCAACTTCATAGGACGCCAGCAAAAACTACTCTGTTGTCGTTGATCCTAAGCTCCGAGCCGCATCGGCAAGCTCTGTTGAAAGTCTTGAACGAAGCATACGTGTCGCACACTATCTCCCAAGACAAATTTGAGGGGATTGTTAGTCACATCACGGCTAATGATCACCTCACTTTCACCGATGAAGAGATCCCCGCTGGGGGACCAGATCACAACAAGCCCTTGCACATCTCTGTAAAGTGCAAGGAATATCACATCGCTAAAGTCTTGGTGGATAATGGATCTTCCTTGAACGTGATGCCAAAAAGAACGCTCGATCAAGTGGCAATCAAGGGAATCCAAATGCGCCCGAGCAACATGATCGTCCGAGCTTTCGACGGTTCCAAGAGAGAAGTGGTGGGAGAAGTCAATCTTCCAATCCAAATTGGACCCACCATCTTCAATGTCGAATTTCAAGTGATGGACATTAATCCCGCATACAGCTGTCTCCTCGACCGACCTTGGATTCATGATGCGAAAGCTGTTCCCTCTACGCTCCACCAGAAAGTCAAATTCATAGTGGGTGACAAGCTGGTGACTGTACAAGCCGAAGATGACATACTCATCAGCAAGCCGTCTGCCATACCTTACATGGACGCAGCAGAGGAAGCTCTAGAGACCGCCTTCCAAGCATTGGAGATTGCCAATGTCGAAACATTTCCCCGAGAAATGAAGAAGGTAGCCTACATGCTCACCAAGAACGGATACTTGCCTGGACAAGGACTTGGCAAGGATTCCCAAGGAATTCCCGAGCTACCCATTATTAAGGATAATCCGAGGAAACAAGGGTTAGGATACAACCCTAATAAAGATCAAAGGACGAAGAGGAACCAAGATCCTTCTCGACGTTCTTTAAGCCAGATCTTTAGGAAGGTCGGTTCACAAGCGTCAAGGCCGGTCGTCGTCATCAAGTGTTCTTCTTCTTCCGATAGGGATGTATAGACCTGATGACTATTAGAGATCACTCCTCGGGGACAGCCCGACCCCCGAGCCTCGATAGGGCACATGTTTCCACTATAATTATAATAAAATCGTTCTCTATTCTTTCTTATTGCTTCTTTTCTTGCTTACAATAAATTTCTAGACCACGTTATTTTAAACCCTGTTTGAATAAGCATGAATGAAGTTGAAATTGTCTTAATAACAATAAACCCGCATCATTTTTATGCGAAAGTGTGTGTGATAACTTGGAGCACCATTCCTTGGCCTCGACAAGTGCCATCATGGATAAAAAAAAAAAAGAATCCTTTAAAGAACAAAAATCATAAAAACAAAAAAAGGCTCGGCAGGAAACCCAAAAAGGGGGCTGCGCAAAAATAAGAGCAAAAGACCCGCTAGGAATCCCACGAAAGGGTGACCTAGGCAAAAGTTAGGGTTGCGAAAATAAACAAAAACAAAGGTCCGCTAAGACGCTACAAAAGGGTGTTTTAGGCAAAATAAGGATAATCAAAAAGCGAAAATAAATCCATGATGGTACCATGAGCTGAATTCAAAAAGAAAGGTTCAAGGAAACTATCTAAGTTGTCGAACCACAACGTCAATAACAAGACTTCCTTAACTTCATAAGTGTTTAATCAAACAAGCCTAAACACATAAGCCTACCTTGGCCAGCCATTCTTACAAAAACCATTTTCGAAAAAATAATCCCCTCTAAAACACAAACTTCTGAACAAAAAATATCTTTCCCTTCTTTTCTCTTGTCCCAAACGATTTTAGAGTAATCTAGCGGAAACATGGAGATATAGTTGTCAATAGGAGGGTTGATACATCTTCTAAAGGAAGGGAAAGATCACTGGGTTGATGACACCAATCTCAATATAACACGCATCATTCATCGGTTACAGAAATCGGCAGCGCACAGCCCGTCTAGAGGAATGGCAAAAATCCAAACAGAGAAACGCATCGGTTAATTCTTTTGAAAAAATAAATCAAATAGAATTAGGTGCATCATACCGCATACATGCATACAGATGATAGGTGTACTGGAAGATCACTTATTCTCTGTTTATCAAAAAAAAAAAAAAAAAAAAAAAAAACTCAATACGGCCGTATCCAATTCAGTACGCCCGTATTAAAATTAGGGTTATGCACATATTTTTTAACTCAATACGGGCGTACTGAGTTGAATACGCCCGTATTGGCCATAACGGTCACACCAATACGGGCGTATTGAATTCAATACGGCCCGTATTGGCCCCTCCTTTTGTACATTAACGGGAAGGTCAGTACGGCCGTATTAAATTCAATACGGGCCGTACTGACCTACTTTTTGCTATAAATACGTCCCTTTCCCCTCTCATTCTGCACAACATTCTCATCTCTCTGCATACCTTGTCTGTGAGTGAGTCTGAGATCCCCCTAATTCTGAGAAATGGCCGAGTCATCAAGAAAGAGACAGAGGGTCCCCGCGTAACTCGAAATGACCGCGCGGCATCAAGAGAGGCTGGAGTTCCTTGAGTCGTTCATCTTCCAGTCGTCGAGGGTGCTCGACTTCACCATCCTCCGGGCAATGGAATGGGAGGATGAGGTCAGAAGCTACATCAACGCCATAGGATGGGGATTCCTCCTTGATCCCCACCCTCAGATCTTCCCGACTGCGACGAAGGAATTTCTGGCTACCGTCGGCGTCACAAAGTCGATGAACAGCTTTGGCACGACAGTCTACTCAGTGGATTTCTGGATGAGGGGAGGATACCGCTCCCTGACACTGGACGAATTCAACGTCCAGGCTGGCTTCTTTCAGCGAGCTGATCAGCTGGAATATCAGGACGCCATCTGTGAGTGCCCCGATAATCTGACCCCGAACGAGATGTGGAGAGAGCTCACGGGTCAGATGGACTACCACGCCGGAGTAAAGGGTACTCGGCTCCCGACGGCGCTCCGGATTTGCCACAAGCTGATCACCGGCTCCATCCATGCCAGACCGAAGAGCCTAGAGTCAGTGACGCGGCAGGATCTACTGGCTCTTTACTGCATGGCCACCGGACAGAGGGCCAACCCCGGATTCTTTTTCCTCGAGCATATAAAGAATCTGGGGGCAAGAGAGGGTAGCGACGCTCGGCGAGGGTACATTATGGTCTCCACGCTCCTTTCACGACTCGCCGAGACTTGGGGGTGCCCCGATGGCGTAGATGCGGGAGAATTGGCGCCCAAGCCCATCAATGCGGCCACCCTGCTCAACATGAAGATTATTGCCAGGGCAGGGAGGCAATATGTACGAGCGACCGCCCACGACACCTTCAGCGAGCTCTTCGAGAACATCGAGCTCCCGGGTGATGTGGACCCGCAGCCAGAGGCCAACACCTCACAGCAGGACAGGGCCTACTTTGATGCTCGTTTCGACGCGTTGCAGCAGAGCATCGACGCTCGATTCGACACTGCTCAGCACAGCATAGACGCCCTGAGACAGGATTTTGATAGCCTGTCAGTCTGGCTGCATCGTCGCTTCCCAGACCCTCCACAGGATCCGCCGGTAGAGGAGTGAAGACCGGCTATTTTTCTTGCTCGGGCTGTGCCCTACGCTTTTCATTATCATTGTAAAAATCCAATTTCATTTAATGAAATTCTCCACTTTGAATTCAAAGCTCTTTAGCATTTCAATTTCTGTACAGAAAAAGCCAAAAATCGACAAAAAAAGGCAAAATTCAGAAAATCAAACAATCATACAGAATAACTGAGCCTGGAGAGGCTTGCCGAAATAATACTCCCCAGAGACATCTCAGCTTGCACTCTTAGGCCGAATTCTCAGTGAAAGCTATCAGAGCAAGATCAGCCAGATTCCCTAATGGAAGCATGATCATCCAAACGAAAACATCCAAGTCAAAGAACTCAGACTTCCTTAGTGGAAGATGGCTTTCCAACTCAAGCGACGAGTGAAGCTAAGCCTGCAGAGGCTTTCTAAATAATACTCTGGGATACACAAGATCCTCAATTCCCATTCGCCTACTCAGAGGCACTCTTTCAAAAAGAGAAAATCCAAAAAGATTAATACCCATTCCCCAAGCGGAATTCGGTATTCAGATACACACCGAGCGTCAAGATAATCCGCCTAACAGAAGAGGCCAATCAAGATCAATACGACAGAATCCCCCAGAGGATAACAGCCTACACAGAGGCAACAAAACCAGAAAAATCAAAAAGAGTCACCCGAACAAGGATAACCGGGATACTCCACCAACGTCGAAAGGACGTCAGCCAATCATAAGGCATCGCTCACATCAGAAAGAGCATCTTTGTGTCTACATCCCCAAGGAATCAGAATTTCCCCAGTGGGCACCAACTACGCAATGGAAAGTTGGGACACAAGAACATATGAGTAACTGCACATCCCCTAGACGGATCCCTGCGTTATCCAGCCCTCAGCGGCACCAAAATCGAAAACAACCGTCGAAGCAGCATCGTGGACTGTGGAGACAAAATCATCTCAGATCCCTGGAGAGGGCAAACTCAAGCTGCCAACGTCGTCAGAAACACGGAGGCATGCAGACCCTGGAGAGGGCAAACTCACGCTACTGAGGTTGTCAGAAACACCGAAGTATGCAACGAGCCTGGAGAGGCGACGACTAATACTCAGCTACCCCGTCGTCAGAAACACGGAGGTATGCAGCTGCCGAGGTTGTCAGAAACACCAAGGTATGCAACGAGCCTGGAGAGGCGACGACTAATACTCAGCTACCCCGTCGTCAGAAACACGGAGTTATGCAGCTGCCGAGGTTGTCAGAAACACCAAGGTATGCAACGAGCCTGGAGAGGCGACGACTAATACTCAGCTACCCCGTTGTCAGAAACACGGAGGTATGCAGCTGCCGAGGTTGTCAGAAACACCAAGGTATGCAACGAGCCTGGAGAGGCGACGACTAATACTCAGCTACCCCGTCGTCAGAAACACGGAGGTACGCAGCTGCCAACATCGTCAGAAACATGGAGGCATGCACACCCTGGAGAGGGCAAACTCACGCTACCGAGGTTGTCAGAAACACCGAGGTATGCAACGAGCCTGGAGAGGCGACGACTAATACTCAACCTGGAGAGGCTACTCAACAGTTTTCCCACCTGAAGACACTACAAGTCGGAAGGGTGGCCTGTTCCCCGGACAATTGGGTCAACTCCTTTACTTGTCAACCGGTACACCAAAAAGCCGTTTGACTAAGTAAAGGGGGGGCAGCTGTAGACCCCTAAAATTGTCCGGGTCGGAAATAAGACTCAAAGACTCTCGAAGACCGAAGGAAAGTCAGCTGAAAGGACTCCTGGAAGACCCTAGGATGATTCTTTGTAAAGTCTAGGAGTCTTAGAGTAGCTTAGAATAAGGGTGTGCGAGGATTGGAGCTCAATACGCCCTCCCAGAGGTTCAGTACGGCCGTACTGAGCCATTTGAACTGCAATACGGCCGTAGTGAACTCAATACGGCCGTACCGAAGTTTTTGAACTTCAGTACGGCCGTACCAAATTCAATACGGTCGTACTGTAGTTCAAAAAACTTCAGTACGGCCGTACAAAATTCAATACGGCCGTACTGTAGTTCAAAAACTCAGTACGGGCCGTATTGACCTCCCAGGCCGTATTGTGCCTCAATCCTATAAATAGGACGTCATTTGCACGTCCTTCCACACTTTTTACACATTCTTCAACCCTTCTACTGAGTATTCTTGGGTTTTTGAGCTTTTCTCTGCCCTAGATATCTCTCCGGGAGCCGATCCGACGAAGTTCTTGAGTCATGAGCCATTAGCTTGAGATTCGAACAAGTCGAAGGGAAATCTCTTTGATTTCCATAGTAAAAATTTGTCTTTAGGGGAAAGGAGCGAGCGGACGTGTAGTGGGAAGGAGCGCCAAAAAGCCTCCTAACGTTGTTCTGATATATATAAAAGCCCGCTTCGGAGGTTTCTTTCTAAATCCTTTCTTTTACTGCTTTTATTGATTTTTGATTGTCGCATTGCATGTTTAGAGCTTTCATCATGTAAATATTTAATCTACAATCGTTTCTAATAAATAGGGGTAATTTAGTAACTTTACACTGTTATTTATGAAATAATCCGTCATAGGGAACCCGAAAGGGGCGTTGTGGGGTGCTAACACCTTCCTCGCACGTAACCGACTCCCTTACCCGACTCTGGTTGTAGTGGCCAAAGTTGATTTATGAAAATCAATTGCCTTATATCTTTTTCCAATGTTTTGAGTAAAATATTGGTGGCGACTCCAAGAACCCTTCTTTTTACGAAAACCACTAATCCATGGAGGGTCCCGCTTGGGATTAACATGGATTGGTGAGAGTCATTTAAATAAAATTGTTAGCTCGATGAGGTCTCAGTTTGAGAATAAGTCGTTCTAATAATCCAACATTTTTCAAAACTTAAAAAGAGTCCAACCATCGTCGCGAATGCCAACGTCCGTTTCGGCGGATGGCGACAGCGCAAGATACGTCCCATGCTCACGAGGGCAAGACTAAGACTTCCAAACCGAGTTATCCCTAAGATTGGCTCCGAAGCTTTTACACAAGGGACCTTCTCTAGTGGTATATTCCATATTGTAGCTTTAAAAAAACACTTTTATGCACAAGAAGCATGCCAAACAAACTTTATGCATAACATTTTACATGATCTCATCAATTCATTACCAACTAATCCTATATCATAAAATCATCAACCATTCTCAATATAATAATTAACAATTCAACTATATCAATTAAATATTAGCAATCAATGGCATAAGGGATCACATCAGTACAACTCATACATAGGTCACAAGCATATCAATAGCACACTCACTACATTTTTATAACTTAATTTTCTACAATATTGCATGGTCCAAACACCTTCGCTAAAGCTATATATATTATATTAATTTGATCTTAATTTTATTAGAAAGATAAGACAATTATCTCCAACTTCTATGTTAACCTCAAGAACTAAATATTCCATCTACTATTTTAAGTAAATACAAAATCATAACGTTTCAGCCTAAATCTGATAGTCTATCCTTTGTTCACTAACTTGATTATAACTTGAGTTATAGACCTCATTTTTAGGTGATTGGAATTTGAAAACTAACATCCAAGGCTACAACTTTCATGAAGATTACAAAACCTAGTTCTGTCATTTAAGTCTACTTGACAAGCTTACAACATATATACATTACATTTCACCAACAGAATATGAGGTTCATCTTTTAACTCACATAACTCAGTCATTCCTTAATATTTTCACGTGATTCTTAAGTCTAAATTGTATCTCTAAATGTCTACTTTATAACCCAATTATCATAACTCAATTTCATTTATCACACACTAAGAAATCAAATAAATACCAAGTGCTAGAGGACCATCCATGAAGACCATAGGACTTTTCACAAGGTCTATGGTAAGGAGGCTAAAAGAAGCTACTAGAGAAGATAATGTAATTCATGAGCATAGAGTATGTGTTCTCTTAGTTGTTTAGTCTCCTATTGTATATGTTGTATAGGATATTTTTTTTGACCATGTATTTTAGGTCAAGTAGTATAGGAATTTTTTCCCTTGTATATTTTCCTTTAAGGATGTAATTAGTAGTTTAGGAGGGGTGTAACTAGCTTAAGACATAGACTTATTTGGGCTTGGATGGCCCAAACATTTTTTTAGCCCACTAGGATTGGACATCCACTTGCATAAGCAACTGGTTTGGACGACCAAACCTAGTTAACAAAGCCATACAAGTTGTTAAATAAGTCGCATGGCTTTGATAGTGACATCTCAACAAACTTGTAAAAGTAATCATTAGGTTAGGTAGTTGGAGCTAAATTAAGCTAACCTAGGTTACTTCTAAACTAGAATCAACTTAGTTTGCTCCATAAGTTTCTAAGAGGGTAACTAGGGTTGGTTTAGCTTAAGTACAAAATAGCTAATCATGGTTATACTTGACCATGGTTATACTTAAACAATTTTGGCTACACATAATACAAATCTTAGATGTGCTAATTATATGAATCATATGCATGTTATTAGATCTAGCATGTTCTAGTGTCATATTTTTGTGAACTTAATTTGTTATTCTTGCTTAGCAATTTAAGGCCAACAATTCCTTTGAGTCGTTTGCGCTTTAATTAAACAACAAAACCTAAATATAAAGTGTGAGAAAAACAATTAAAAGAAGTTTCAATACCTGGAGAAAACTAGAAACAAAACTAGTCTTAAATTTCATTTAAATTTCTCTAGTTCATTCACACTTTCTATAATATTTCTTCCAACACTAATAAGACATTTGTTCCTAATCATATACTTTGTTTTTCGTACTCACATTCAGTTTTAAACAAAAAGAATAGAAAAGAAAGAGCCAAGAAGAAGGCAATCGAAGAGAAAAAAAAATAGTATACAAAAAAATTGTGAAAATTGAAAATTAAAGAAAAGAAAACATATTTTAGAACACTAAGTCTTATATTTTTGGAACTTGTTTATTGGCTTTAATCTCTATTTTTGGTGGTTTAATATACCTCTTAATTTTTCAAATTAATTGCACAAATTTTTGTTTCATTTTGTAATCAACTCTAGTATCATTCCTAGGACTATTCCTTTGAAAGCTAGTGTTGAAATTGTACTTTTATTTGTTGCTTTATGTCTTTAAATACTCTTTGAGTTTGTGCCTTTCCTAATTGTGCCTTTTTAGTTTTGGTTGTTGTCTTCTTGTCTCTCTTGGTGTTGTACATTCTTGGGGTGTAGGTACACTTTCAGAGGATCACCACTTGAAAAGATTGGATAATTTGAGACATAGTGGACCAACTTCAAAGAGGGCAACAACTTGGAGCGATTGAAGTACATCTAAACTTGAGAAAAACACCTTTAGTTAGGCTAACTTGGGTGTTCATTTTGCAGCAAAAAAAAAATTAAGGAAGGAAGATTTAGAGACGAACTTAGAGACGGAAATCAGCAATAGGAAAGCTGGAACCATTTGTGACAAGATTATCGATGAATTCTATGACGTATTGTTTCAATAAAGAAATCTGATACATATAGAGATAGAATTAGTGATCAATTTCATGAAGGAAAAGCTACAATGAAGGAAATCAATCACTAATTCAATCACTAAATTTGTCTCAAAATTTTGTTTCAATTGCGAATTTTTGTACCTAAATTGTAATTCATTTCATTTCAGTTGTAACTCTTTTTAACCCTATTTTTAGATTAATTTCTTGTATTCCTAAGCTTTTCCTCACATTTAGGAAAGATTTTTGGGAAGCCTTTTGAGTTCTCCCACCTCTCCTAAATAGTTTTAGTAAAACCTAGTAATTTGTTTAGTACTAGTGAAAGTGTTCTAAGGGGCTCTAAGCGTCACTTGGACTTTCACCCTAGGACAAAATGACTACTATATGCTTTAATTTCTTTCCTTTTACTTGCTTTATGTTAGCATAATTGTTAGGACCGTTTTTCTTCAGTTACTCATGTAGAAGGCTAATTCTTGCCTACTAGGGGTTTCGTGCACACACATACTTGAAAGCTTTTGTGAAACTTTTTATCACTTCAAATCTTTGCTTTTATTTACAAAGTGAAAACTTTTTCAAAGCAAAGATGAGTGATCATTCAAGGCATAGTAGTGTGCATGGTTATAATTCTCATAGTGATAAAAGTATTACTAAAGAACTTAGGAAATTAAAAGAATATATTAGGAAAAAGGAAGAGGAAAATATAAATAAAAAATAGGAAAATAGAAAAATAGAGGAAGAAAATAGAAAAAGAGATGAGGAAATTAGAAGGAGTAATGAGGAATTAAAAGAAATGTTGGCTAAACTTATGGTTAACCATTCTAAGGGGAATGGTGAAACTAGCAAGCCCAAGGGCTTAAATGAGAGTGACCCTTCTAAACCTAGACACCATGATGGTGAAAAACCTTCTAGAGGCAAACATGTAGAAGGAACTTATAAGCCCAAAAGCTAACACACACACACATCACTTCTAGTGAAGGGTTTTATAGTAGTCATCATGATGATGACTATTATCAAAGAACGCCTAGGCAACATAGGCCTAGGAAAGAACAAACCCATAGGGAACCTAAGGTAGATCTTTCTCCCTTCCATGGTAAGGATAATGTGGAAGAATATTTAGATTGAGAGATGAAGGTGGAACAACTCTTAACTTGCCACAATGTAAGGGAAGAGAAGAAAGTTCCCATGGCAACCTTAAGCTTTCAAGGATATGTTATGTATTGGTGGACTTCCCTAGAAAAAGAGAAAAAAATGTATCATGAGCCTCCTATCCAATATTGGAATGAATTGAGGAGTCTCTTAAAGAGAAGGCATATGCCCTCCTATTATGAGAGAGAGTTAATGGACAAGCTCCAAAGACTCCAACAAAGAAACTTGAGTGTGGAGGAGTATAGGCAACAAATGGAGTTGCTCATTTTAAGGGTTGAGATTAGGGAAGAAGAGAGAACCACCATTGCTAGGTTCTGAAGTGGCCTTAACCTTGAAACTAGGGACAAAGTTGAACTACTGCCCTATAGAGACCTTAATGACTTAGTTCAACTTTGTGTAAAGGTAGAACAATAACTAAAAGAAAGTCTAGTCTTATAAAGGATTTTACCTCTACATACCCTAGGAAGGACTTTAAGAAGGAGGGGTACTCCTCTCAATATAAGGTAGCAAGGTCACTAGAAAAAGAAAAAGAACAAGAATAACCAAAAGAGAAAATTTCAATGGGGTTTAAGACAAGTAGTATCAAGTGCTTTAAATGTCTGGGGAAAGGACATATAGCCTCCCAATGTCCTATTAAGAAAACAATGATTTTAAGGAGTAATAGTGATAGTACTTCATCTTCTTCTTCATCCTCTAGTAAAAAAGAAGAGATCATAGACTCTAGTGATGAAATGTCTCCATGTGAAGAAGACTTGTTGGTTGCTAGAAGGTTACTTGCTAGCCAACCCCATGAGCAAGACCAATCCCAAAGAGAGAACCTATTTCATTCTAGATGTAAGATTTTGGAAAACACTTGTTCTCTCATTGTGGATAATGGATCATGTAATAACTTTTGTAGGTCAAGTTGGTTAACAAGCTTAATTTGACTCCTGTTGCCCATCCTAAAGCTTATAAACTATAATGGTTAAATGAGGATTGACCATTAGAAGACAAAGAACAAGTAAGCATTTCTTTCTCCATTTGGAAGTATAAGGACAAAGTTTTTATGTGATATCATACCCATGGCAGCAAGTCATGTCTTACTTGGAAGACCTTGGCAATATGATAGGAAGGCTATTAATGATGGCCTTACTAACAAAATAAGTCTCACTCACATGGGCAAGAAATATGTGTTGACTTCTCTATCACCTTCACAAGTTTTAGAGGATCAACTAATAATGAAAAAAAAAGTAAATAGTGAACGAAAAGAAAAAAAAAAAAACCCTTAAGTCTTAGTGGGGAAGAAGAAGAAGTAATTAAGTTGGAGCCAAGTGTCTCCTCCAACATGGTTGTTCCTATAAGTACTTTTTCTCTTAAACATGATATAAAACAAGCATTTCTAGTAGAACAACCTATTTATCTCCTCTACATCAAAGAGACACTAATTACCACAAGTCTTGAACTTAATTCTCTTCCTAAAAGGGTTCAAAAACTTTTAAATGAATTTGACGATCTATTTCCTAAGGAAGTTCCTAGTGGGCTTCCACCTTTGAGAGGAATAGAACATCAAATAGACTTGGTGCCCAGGGCTAGCCTACCCAATAGGCCTGTCTACAAGACAAACCCCCAAGAAACAAAAAAGATTGAGAGTCAAGTTGAAGACTTGATGAAGAAGGGTTGGGTTCAAAAGAGTTTTAGCCTTTGTGCAGTACCTATCCTACTAGTGCCTAAGAAAGATAGGAAATGGAGGATATGTATAGATTATAAAGCCATAAACAACATCATCATTAAGTATAGACATTCAATCCCTAGGCTAGATGAATTACATGGGCCAAACACCTTTTCAAAAATTGATCTTAAAAGTAGTTACCATCAAATAAGAATTAGGGAAGAAGATGAATGGAAAATTGCTTTCAAGACCAAGTTTGGCTTATATGAATAGTTAGTCATGCCTTTTGGCTTAACCAATGCCCCTAGTACCTTCATGAAGTTAATGAACCATGTACTTAGGGATTGCATAGATAGGTTCGTAATTGTTTATTTTGATGACATCTTAATATATAGTAAGAGCCTAGGTGAACATCTAGGTCATATTAGAAAAGTCTTAATTATTCTAAGGGACAATCACCTCTATGCCAACTTAAAGACTTATTTTTTTGTCAAGAAGATGTTAACCTTTTGGAATTTATATTAAATTTTTTACAATTTTTTTCTCACATAACACATCATCAAGTCATATCATTAACACCTAACCGTTATATTTTTTATAAAATAAAATAACATTTAAGCCCACTTCATTAAAGTTTTTAGATAAAACATATTTTATATTAATATTTAATTCAAGACTTAAATTTTTTCTTTTTTTCTTTTTTCTTATATATAAAATTAAATCTTTATCGCATGACATTTTTTTTAATGAAACGACGTCATTATTTATTACATGACATTCGATTATGTTAATAACTATAAGCCACAATAATACCAACTTCAAACCACAATGATTTAGTGAATATATATATATATATATATATATATATATATATATATATATATATATATATATATATATATTAAGAATTATTTAATTTTTTATAAAGATCAAAATTAAAAATAAATAAAATTAAGACAAAAATATATATTTAATCCCGTTTATTCTAACTGTATGCAAGAAGCTTGTTCAAATGAAGGCTCCCATTTCTCAAGTAACGTGATGAAGTGGGTGAATAGTTGAATGTTGTTCGTGGCTGTTGATGATCATTAATATTGGATGACTTTGCTAATCATGTTCCCATGTGATGTGATGCATCCCATTTCTATAAAAATATAATTACGTGATCTTATAGAATAGCTGAGAGAGATCTCTTTAACATATATAGTGTGCAAATGAGAAACTTTTACTTTATTTTTGTTAGATACAAGTAAGAAAATTTTCTAACTTGGAAAACATCGAAGAATTTCTTTTAGTTGTACAATGCACGTGGTTAGAGGAGACTTGTGAAATTATGTGCTGGAGTAAGGTCTTGCCAATTCTGAGTGTTTTTTTTTTTAATTTTATTTGAAAATTGTTAAGAAGAAAAATGTATGTTTTATTTAAGTTTTCCGAATCTTGTGTAATTTTTAGACAATTTGTTTAAGTCCATAAAAGATCATTATGAGTTATAAATACTTTGTTTGAGGAGCGATGATAATAAAGCAAAATATAGTATTTATGTGACTTAGTATGAATATCTATTTAGCATAATTTATGAATTATATATATATATATATATATATATATAAAAGTATAAGTATAATTTTAAATATATTTTTCGTTTCTTATATTATTTATTATATTCAATTTAGTTTAACTTTAATTAATTATATTAATTTAGTCTCACATCTTTAAAATGTATTTTAATATTTGATTTTTCGTCCCTTCCGTTTAAATATTTAATAAATGTGACACGTATCATGTTGCCATGTCACATGTCATGCTGTTATGACATGTGGCATGACACATGGCATGATAGTATGTCATGTGACATGACTGTATGACACGTGTCATATGGTAGTATAACACATGTCACATTTATTAAGTATTTAAACGAAGGAAACGAAAAATCAATCATTGAGATAATTTTAAAGATATAGGACTTAATTGATTCAAATAATTAACGGAGGACTAAATTGACACTAATAAAAAATATAAGGGACAAAAAATGTATTTTTGTTATTGTCAAAATATAAAATTTTAAAATAAGAAGTAAGAAATTAAATTAAATTAATAATAATACTTTTAAAATTGTTTAAATAGTTTTTAGTCTTTTAAATTTAGGATAAATTTATTTTTATCTCTCAAATTTAAAAATATTATTTTTAGTCTCTGTAATTTTTAAAAATCTTGTTTTAATCCTTTAGGTCATCAATAATATATCTCAAAGTGATATATTGAGACACTTATGCAATAACAGCTAATATGATATTTTCATTAAAAGAAAAATCGATAAGTAAATTTAATACGATAGTATTTGAATTTTGACATATTCTTTAACAAAATTTGAATATAAACACTAAAATAAGATTTTTTTTTTTAAATTATAGAGATTAAAAAAACTAATTTTAAATTTTAGAGACTTAAATCAAATTTACCTTAAATTTGAGGAACTAAAAATATATTTAAGTTTTTTAAAATATATTTTTTTATTGAATCATAATTTTTTAACATATATTTATATTAAAATAAAAAAATTATGAAATATATATTTATATTTATAGTAAAAATAAATTAGCTCAAATTAATTTCTGTATAATTAAAAATAATTTTCATAATTTTAATACCCGTCTCCACCCTATTATTTAATGATTATCTTATTTAATTATTCATTTTTAATCTATATTGAATTTTTTTTTATCATTTTTACTTTTGAATAATAGAGTGGTCTTCAGTAGAACAGATCAAGTATGAGAAACGAGTTGGCCTCACCCCACCTGATTTTTACATGTATTTTAAAAGGAAAAATAAAATATGAAGTCAGTAGGCTCATTATTTTTATTAGTCCATTCTGATCTAATTTACCTATCAGGCTCAGTGAAATTGGCCCAGTCTTTTTCAAGCTATAAATGCATACATATTCAGCCAATTTTAATATTTTTTAAAAATCAAGTAAAATTAATTTTGAAGCGTCTAGCTAAATTAATTTTAATCATAACATACCTTAAAGTGTATTTTTTTTCATTTAAATACAAGTAATTTTCATTCAGACATTAAAAAAGAAGGATAAAATTTATTTTTTCTCTCCAAATTTTTTCAAATTGAATTTTAGTTCTTAGAAAAACAAAAACTGTCTTATTTTCACTTTTATTCTTAAGGCACTTATAATTAATAATAATCAATGATAGACATAAATGGTTACAAAATATACTTTTGAGAATCAAAAGTGAAATATTTTTTAATCAGAGGAATATTTTTTTGAATGATTAAAATCAAATTTTTCAACAAAAAAAAATGAAGAACAAAATTAACCCTTTATGTATTAAGCACAGATGACTACTATCTTGAGAGAAAGTGTTTTTAAGACTTTTTTTAACTTCTAAACCAGTTCAATTTTTTATATTTATTTATAAATTAAAATTTTAATATTTTAAAAATAAATTATCAATAATTAAAAATAATCTTGTGTCACAATATAAATTATTCATCTTAAATCAAATTATAATTTATATGTTTAAAAAATTTATTTATATGGAATTTAAATATAATTTATATATTCAAATATAAATTTATTTATATGTATAAATTATTATAAAATTTAGTTATATATAATAAAAATTTAATTGTGAGAAGTTGAATGCATTTCAGCTTATTGACTTTTTGGGTGCAACAGTGATCATGTGTTGTGGGACTCTGGTGATGGATATCCTTTTTCACGTAAAGAACTTCTCATCTTGCACATGTCAACATAGGCAGGTCATTCTCTTGTTATTTATATATTTTATTATTAGGAAAAACACATTTCGTACCTACATTATATTTTTTTAAAAAAATATTTTTATAGATATTTATTATATTTTTAAACTTAAAAAGAGAGAAATTATTTATAGAAAAATATAATTTTAGAAAGTTTAAAAAAATAAAGAAGAAAATAGTCCATATAAAAATAAAAATCAAGAGTAATTATTATAAGAGTTATCTCTTTATATAATGATATAGATGTTATCTTCTTTCATTTTTGTTGATTTACGACTGATTTTTGTATGACTGGATTCCTTTTTTGGATTTAATTGATCATGGTTTGAGCTTTGTCCCTTCCTCTCAAAAAAATAAATTAAGATTATAGTATAATTTTTAAAAAATATTAAATTATGTATTTTTGATCTTTTTATTTATTTTTAAAATTTAATTTGATCTAATTATTTTTAAATAATTCAAGTTGATTATCTAATTTTTTTAAAGATATTTAATATTATCTCTTCATCCAAATTTTTTTTTTTTTGATAAGCATCTCTTCATCCAAATAGACACTAATAATATTAATGAAATCAGAAAAAAAGATAACAATATTGAACATTATTTAAAAATTAAATAATCAAATTGAATCTTTTAAAAATAGTGGAAACAAATTAAACATTTCATAATAGAGAGACTAAATTGAACAAAAATTTATCTAACATTTTTTTTATTTAGATAAATTTGAATTTTCTTTTATCTATTTAATAATTTATTTTATTGTAACTCTTTCTATTTGTGATTTTTTTTTATTTGAAATACTCAATTTTTTATCACTCATGATCTAGACAAAAAATGGTAGATAAATTTTATTCAATTTAGTCCTATTATTTTTAAAATGATTAATTTGATCCCATTATTTTTAAATTGTTAAATTTAGTCCTTTAATTAAAAAAAAATGTTTAACATTATTCTTTCATCTAATTTAAAAATTAAAGAACTAAATTAAATCTTCTAAAACATATTGAAACTAAATTGAATTTTAAAAAATATAAAAAAATTTAAAATATAAAATTAGGCTTTAGAAAACAGTAATTACTACATGCTTGGGTATAACCTTTTTTTTTTTTCAGAGCATGTATAACTTCTATGATGCACACGGTTTGTGAATTGGTTTTCCTGTTTTAGAAACTTTTATAGTGTGTTTGGGTGGGGTATTTAAATAGAGTAATTCATTTATTTGAAGAATTTTAAATTTTTTGAGGTGAAATATCTTGTTTAGATGAAGAATTTCTAAGGAATTTGAAATTCAAGCATTTATGAAATTCCTTGAAATAGTATAATTTCAAATTCTCCCAAAAGAGTAAGAATTTGAAATTCCTCTTATTTTTTGTCTTCTTATTTCACTTATATATTTTATCTTATCTCTTATCTCTTCATGTTTTTAATTATTGAATATTTAAAAATATATTTGAAATTATTATATATTATTCAATATTAATTTTTTAAATTATTAAATATTTAAAAATTAGATAATATTTATTTTTATAAAATTTAATATAAAAATTGCAACAAATAAATATATTTTTAAAATCAATTTCATCATGGTGGAATCAAATTATCATATCCAACCTAATAATTTAAAATTTGAGAAATTTGAATTGATTTATCCAAACAAAATATTTTAAAAATGATAGAAATTGAAATTAAAGTAATTCAAATACCAAAAATTTAAAATTCCTTGAATTTGTAAAATTTAAATTCTTGGTATTTGAATTACTTTGATTTCAATTTCTATCATTCTTAAAATATTTTGTTTGGATAAGTCAATTCAAATTTCTTAAATTTTAAATTATTAGATTGAATATGATAATTTGATTCCACCATGGTAAAATTGATTTAAAAAGCATATTTATATGTTGAGATTTTTAAGTTAAATTTTATAAAAATAAATATTAGCTAATTTTTAAATATTTAATAATTTAAAAAATTAATATTACATAATATTTAATAATTTTAAAAATATTTTTGAATATTCAATAATTAAAAACATGAAGAGATAAGAAATAAGATAAAATATATAAGTGAAATAAGAAGAAAAAAATATGAGAAATTTCAAATTCTTACTTTTTTGGGAGAATTTGAAATTATACTATTTCAAATAATTTCACAAATGCTTAAATTTCAAATTCTTTATAAATCTTCCATCCAAACAAAGAATTTGAAATTCTTCAAATAAATGAATTACTCCATTTAAATTCCTCATCTAAACACACTATAAGGTTTCAAATTTGAGTCTTGGGTTTGATAAGAGAAATCTTTTTACTTTAGAAGTCTACCTAAATTACTTCATTCATCAAATTTCAACAATACAACCATCAAATTTAAAGTTCTTAATGCAAACATCAAGTCTGCAATTTTTTTTAAAAAAATTAAAAATCATATGATACTTCGTTTCATTAATTCAAATTAACGTATAAAATGATTTTACAATGATCTGTCAATTTGAGTTAATGAAATGAAATATTAAATGGTTTTCAATTTTTAAAAAAATTTACAAATTTAATCTATACACTAAGAACTTTAAATTTCCTCTAAAAAAAAGAACTTTAAATTTAATGATTGAATTATTAAAATTTGATGTAGAACATAAATTATCGAATGAAATAAATGAATTCCTCCCCTTGGATTTATAAGAACAATTAATTTTTAATATTATTTCTTATTATTTAAAAATTTAAGAATAAAACAATCCAAAAATTTTGTACACGAAAACATGGAATCACTTTTACATATAGTAATCTCAAAACATTTCGCGTCTCTATACTTTATTTAATAAAAGTATTTAAGAATTATTAATATTTGTTAGATAAACTAGTGTTACACTTGGTTATCAAACTTTAAGATTTTGAATTTAAATTTTATGTTTACAAGAATTATTATTTTTTAATGTTATTTTTATTAGTTAAAAATTTAAAAATAAAATTATCTAAAAATATTGTACATTAAATCAAGTTATCATCTTTATATATATTGTAGATATATGTATAGATATACATTTCAATTTTAAACTCGGAAAAACTATCATTTAGTTTATTTGTTAAAAATTGAATACATAACCATAATTCTACTGTCAGTTTTAAAATTATGACATATTCAATTCATGATTTAGTGATATAATTCTGAAGGCAAAAATTAAATATACTAAAATCATAATCATTAACAGTAAATAATTAGAACTGTATTTACTTGATAGAATATGTAAATATAAATTTCTCTTTCAACTTAAAACTATAGAAATTAACAAATTATTTATTAGAAGTGGGCTGACACATATGTTCTTTAATCAAAGGACTAGAATTAAATTTCTGGGTAGGTGTAAAGTTGTGACCGAAAATACTATTTTATTTTTATAAAAATTATTCTAAAAGGAGTTATATCTCTTTATTAAGCAAACAAAAAGTAAATACTTCATATTAATAATATGGTTTAAAAAATAATATAAATTAATATTAATTTATAAAAGATTTATTTTATAGACAGTAAAATTAGAGCATGAAAAAGTAAAAAAAAATTATAATTTAAAAGTTTATGCATTAAATTCAATCAATAACTAAAAAATTCTTATCGAATAATCACAAAAATTATAATTATATAACTTTAATAAAATATATAATACTATAACTTCAATTTTAAAAAATTCAAGTAAGCAATTATAATTTAACATTGTATTTAAAGTTTTAAGAACATAATTGATTCACATTTTGTTATAGAAAAATTAATATTTAATTATAAATAATAAGAATAATACATTCTTAATACGTTTACAATTTTAAAAAAAAATACATCCCAATGAAATAAAATTCTTTAATTTATTTTTTATTAAAAAAACATCTAAATAAAAAAGATGTTGTATATGAATTGCTTACATATTCTGCTGAATTATATATATCGATTAATTTGGAAAAGCAGTAGAGACATACAACAACAATCTATTTTTGTTAGAAACATTCCTCTAATGAATTCTCTGGGAACTTCTATAGTAAATGGAATATACATAATTGTAATCAATCAAATATTGCAAAGTCCTGGTATCTATTACACTGGGGCTATCAACCACTCAACCATCTCTCCAAAAGCTAATTTATATCTTATCTTTATTCCACTGAATAGAACATGAGCATATGAATTGATACCCTTTTTATATTATCTATCCATGGTAAAAGTATCTCATGTGAATCTATTGATTTAGTTGTCTATCGGTATGTATATAGATGCAAAATCCAACAAGCCTTTCCCCAATAACCGAATATTTTTGTCTGTAAATACTGCATATTTTATTCCATTCATAAATCTATTTTCTTCCCTATGAGTTCCAGTCTCAATTAAAATACTAGTTTTTACTGTTCATATGTTATGATTTGAATATATCACACCAATTCGTTATATATGGATGCTGAGATTCCATTGATACAGAGCCACTCGTTCTTTTTTCTCTAACAGATGGTCAGAACTTCATATGGGTTTGAATCCTACTGAGAGGTCTACTAGAGATTAGAAATTGTTGAAGAAAGAATGTGACACCCTCTACCCCACATTCATAATTACACAATAAATAGGAATAATTAAAATCTTTCATAAATAAAACCAAAATCTCAAATATCTTACATAGAGGATTCACATTCATAATACTCATAAACAATATCTCCAATGTAGCAATTACAAAGGAAAGAAATTGAGGTTTTCAAAACAGTTCAATGGAAATAACATCCTAAACTAGTTCTAACTACGCCCCAATGTCACATATCCTATCAGAGCACGCTCAACTGAAGTCTAAGTTTCATCACCAACATCCGCATGTTAATGGGTGCAACACAGTAGAAGACACACATAGAATAAATAGGGGAGTGAGAAATATCTCACTCAGGCTAAGGTGTAAAAATAACGGTTAGGCAACACACACACAAATCATAATAAAGCACAACACAAAGCACACATTAATCAAGCACAACTCAAGTCATACATACATACATTAGTAGCACATACACAGTCACTCATTATGCAATGATGTCATGGATTCAACTCACAAATGCATGCATGTGGCGCCAGTCACATATCACACATCACTGGTGTGCTACCTAAACAACACACCTAAGGTAGTCTAGGAGTACATGTAGGGAGCTATCCATACATTTTCAACTAGAAGGATGTACTACTAGGGTTTGGTTGGGATAGTGAAGCTGCGCAAGTTACGTCCTGTGCTCACAAACGGGAGACATCCAAACTACACTATTCCCTAGGACTCCCCCAAGTTGTTACACAAGGAGGGTCTTCCCTGACAATGTACTCCACATCGTACCCATCACATAGATGCACATGATGCATGTCACTCACTCACACTTCATTGACTCATCATTTCACTTATCATAGTTACTCATATATCATGTCTCATTGTCACATATCATCATGTCTCATGTCTCATGTCTCATTCACTTTTCACATTGTCTCATCATATTCACATAGTCTTATACAAGGAACATCTCATAAGCATATACATCAGAATAGCACACAAACCATAACAGGAAATTATTCAACTTCATACACATTTAATTCGCAATTCATAACATACGAAGCATAAAGGTCATAAACCCAACTTCATGATTTCACGCATTTTTTTACAACTAGCCAAGTAATATAATATTTCAATAGGTCAAAACACTCCAAATGTTACCCAAAACACGAATCCATAATCAATTTTATATATAATGCCTCAAAATTCATCCAAAGATCATATCCCTAATTTCACGTTTCTCACAGGAACCCACAAAACACTCTAATTCATATCAAAACTTGTCTATTTTCGAAATTAAACACATATTTACACTTAGCAAACATCAAGGAATACAATAGAAAACTCAAAAGTCAAAATAAAAAATATTCAAAATTTGTCTGTTTCTCATATGGTTTCCCATAGGAATCCATAGAGCACTCTAATCCATATCAAAACATATCCAAACTTAAAATTAAACATACATTCATGCTTAGTGATCATCAAGGAATACAACAGAAAACTTAGAAGCCAAAAAAGAAAACATTCAAAATTTGTCTGTTTTTCATAGGGTTTCCTGTAGGAACCCATAAAGCATTTTAATTCATATAAAAACTTATCTATTATTGAAATTGAACGTATATTCACACTCAGAATGACACAAGGAACACAATAGAACAATTAGAAAGTAAAACATAAAACTTTCATAAAGTGTCTGTTCTTATAGGAATACATTAGGGATTGACACTACTAGAAAAGTGTTATTTTCCTGCAAATTTTCCTACAAAAAAATATTTGCAAAATTTTTTAGTGAATTTTCTTGTAATAATAATTTCACAAAATTTTTTTACAAATTTATTTGCGAAAAATAATTTACAGATATTTCTTACAAATTTTTTTATGAAAAATGATCTACAAGAAATTTTTGCAAATTTTGCTACAATTTTAATGATCATAAAATTTTTTTTTCCATGGTAAAAATTTGCAGAAAATATTGTAAGAATTTTATTTTGTTTCTTGCAGATCTTCTTGCAAAAATAAATTCGCAAGTTGTTTGTGGAGGATTTCGTTCGTAGGTTCTTTTTGTTCGAACTAGCACGAGTTCACGTTTCAATTTGTGGTGTTCGTGACATGACAGAATAGAAGACTTTCAGTGAAAGAAAATAAATTCGTACAAGCAGCAAATAGAGTTAATTTAGGGTGTTGTTTTAGCACGTCAGAAGATCTATGCTCATTGTTTCGAGCACTTCAGAAGATCTATGCTGGTTTGGCACATCAGAAGATCTATGCTCACTATTTCGAGCACGTGAGAAGATTTATGCCAGTTTTAGCACTTCAAAAGATCTATGCTTGTTTCAGCACATCAGAAGATCTATGCTAATTGTACAATCAATTTCATGCATATAATAATTAACGTGAATCGAACAGATGACATGTATATTGACTGCAGAAATCATATCCTTCATTAAATGGTAACAGAATTACAATTCGTAAGGATAACGAAACATGTTCAGAGTGACTACACTACACTAGACTAGATTATGCTATGCTACGCTACTCCTAAAAAAGGAAAAGAAAAGTGGTCGAGAAATCGTACCCAAAGCTGTCTCGTTTGCACAGTATGCCTTATGCGCGGGCTGGGCTGTGGAGTGCGTGTGAGAATTGTGGGAATTAGATTTCTGACCCCTTGCTACGAGCAATGCTCGTTTAATTTATAGACAATTATAGATAAAGATTCAGGAAAGTTAACTGTTTCTAACGTGCCCCGGAAGTACATAACCGTTCTAAACTTCCACATCGTGGCTTATTCCGGGGCACGTCTTTGGATAATTCATGGAACTGCTCATTAACTTCCCTAAACCGTTCTGCAGCCTTTGACCCTTATCCCATGCTACTTCGACCACTCTTAGATCGTGTCTCCTTTAAGTTCTTCATTCTGAGAGGTTACGAAGTGTCCTCGTGTATGTCCAGATTCTTGGGGTTTCGAGTAATCCACGAAACTATACTTGAATGTTTCCTGATTTTGCTTGTACTTTGAGAGACTGCGAGGCTGTGAGCCCTTCTTCTAAGTAGCATCCTTCCTTGTTCCATGATTTCGAGAGCTTCGCGAAAAGTGTCTTCGAGTATCCTCTGATCCTCTTCATCTTTGAGACCTCCTTTTTTATTCTCCAATCAATTAAGATTTCGAGCACCCCTGTATTTCGAGTGTCTCCGAATTCATTTTCTGGTACTAAAAAATGCCCCCTGGAAAACATTTGCTTCAAAGTAATTGAGAACGAATGTTTTTCATGATAAGTCCTTATAGCCACGTGCGTCTCGCGAGAATTAAATGCCCCTAACATTATTAATTCCAACTTTCTCCTTTTCGTACCTGCTACAATAAATTTGGTGGCACTGATTTCGCTTCTCTGGGATACGCTGACGTGATTTCAAATTTTTTCTGTTAGCGAATATTTTCGGTTACCCAAAAATTTGAATTCCCCTTTTTGAATTTCACAGCGGGCTTTTACTGCACTTTTGGCCAATTTTGCTCTTTCATATAGCCTTTCACTTTGTCCATTTGAGTACGTTTTGCTGTTTTCTAACCCTTACTCATTCATCTCCCTTCGAACTCTTTACCTTCGTCTTGCTTCCATGGCCACTTCCGCTGCGTCCGCATCTACGGCTACACCCACTACTTCGACGGTTTCCCCTACTTCCTCTATTCCTTTGCTGACGGAGAATGCAACTATTTCCCATCTGCGCGAAGGGGCTGACCCATTCGTTCCTATCCTTGGCATGGAGGAAGCCAGTCTCAAAATCTTCCAATCACAGGTACTTCTCCTTTTTTCGCTTTCTAACGGATCATTGCATGCTTTTCTAGGCCCCTTTTCGAATCCGAGCAAGAAGAAGCCTCATAATGATTTTCTTCTGGAAGATGATTCTACTCTCCCTTTCGTCTATTCTCCAACCATCGATCTGATCCTTTTTTTGGATATCGCGCGAATGTTTCGGGCTTTTCCTCCTCCTAAGGACAAACACATTCAATGGTTGGAACGTGTTGAGGCTTCCCAGCAATCTATTTGGAAGGAAGTTGGAATTTTTGATTTCGTTCAGTTATCGAAATACGACCTGAACGTTTTCGATCCTCAGATGTTGTTATCTGCTATTTTCTTTTGGAACCGGGAAACTCGTGCTTTCGAATTTCCTTGTGGTTTTGTCTGCCCCACTCTTTTGGATATCGCTACAATCACAGGATTGAAACCCCTAGGGGACCGCTATCTTCCTGACACTCTCGAAGAAGAGATTCCGATGACCGAGACCTCGATTCTGAGCACATTTCCTTTTTACTCTATTGGCTATCTGCTTGTGTTTTTTGCACCCCTTCTCTGCAAGTTCCCAAGTACTATTACGCTCTCGCCCAAGCTTTGCATCTGAAGAAAAAGATTTGCTTGAGCAAGTTGCTACTCGCCTCTTTCTATAATTGTCTCGATGAAGCCTCGAAAAGCTTATTTCGAGAAACTGGCCCTCGAAACCTCACAGGGCTGTTAGAAAAGAATGGCTCAATCCAAGAGGGGGGGTGAATTGGATTCAATGACCCTTCAATTAAAGCATTTTCATACCATTTCAGCTTGTTTTCAACTTTGAATTTAAGGCACCTAATTTGACAGCTTCTTCATGAATTTGTATAAAAGCTTCTTGAAGCTGATCATAATCCGGATTGGATTCAAGGTCAGAGTCACTTACAATTGTATCATGGTCAGTTCCAGCCATCAAGCACAAGTTGTTCTCCTCACATTCAGATTCATCACTTGATGTGCTTGAGTCATTATCTTCCCAAGCAATATAGGCTCTCTTTTCTTTTGCATTTTTCTTAATTTTCTTCTCCTCTTGTTGCTTCTTCAAGAGATTTGGACACTCAGCCTTCATGTGTCCCGGTTTACCACATTCAAAGCAATTAAAGGAGGATGTGCTTGCTTCCTCTTTCTTGTTTGACTTCTTATTGAATTTGTAGGGGGAATTCTTCTTTCTTCTCATGAACTTTCTGAACTTCTTTACCAGCAGATTGAAGTTCTCGGTTTCGGAATCATCGGAGCTTGTTTCTTCACACACTTCTTTACCTTTGGCAGATTTCAGGGCTTTCAATGACACTCCTTTGCCTTTCTTATCTTGCTGCTCATGTTCATCAAATATGTGCAGCTTTTGCTCATGCTCCCTTAATTTCCCAAAGAGAGTAGCTAATGTCAAGGAGGTAGAATCCTTTGATTCTTCAATGGCTGTCACCTTTGCTTGCCATGATCTATCCAAGCATTGCAGCACTTTTAGATTCAGCTCTTCCTTTTCAAATTTCCTGCCAAGGTCAACAAGGTGATTTATCAAGTGTGTAAATCTTTTTTGGAAATTAGAAATAGATTCACCATTTTGCATTCTAAACAGCTCATATTCTCTAATGAGAGTATGCTTTCTTGATCTCTTTACATCGCTTGTTCCTTCATGAGTGACTTGCAAAGTGTCCCACATTTCTTTAGCAAATAAGCATTGTGAAATTATGAAAAATTCATCAATAGACAATGCAGATGTTATGATGTTTTTGGCTCTTTTGTCATGTTGGGCTCTTCTCTTTTCCTCATCACTCCACTCACTCCAATGTTTTTCCTTAAGCTCACCATCATCATTCTTTTTCATAGGGATATAGGGTCCATTTTCTATAGCATCCCATACAGCAATATCAATAGCTTCAATGAAAATTCTCATCCTAATCTTCCAATAGACATAATTTTCACCATTGAAAACAGGAGGTCTATGTATAGAGACACCCTCACCATAGGGTAGGTTGTTGTTGGCCATTTTTAAATCTTGAATAACTCTCAAGAACCTTGCTCTAGATACCAATTGTTAGAAAAGAATGGCCCAATCCAAGAGGGGGGGTGAATTGGATTCAATGACCCTTTAAAAATTTATCAGAGTTTTTTGGATCTTAAATTCAATCAAAACTTTTCTATGACAGAATTTTCAAATGAAGCACTCTTAAAGACTTGTTACTATGATATGAATGCAATGTGCAACTTGATTACAAGACAATGAAGTTCAAATATAATATCCAATTATAGATTTAAACCATCAAAATTCACATACATAGTCAAGTTTTATCTTCTTTAAAGCACAACCAAGAAGTTACAAAATAAGAGATAAGGTTGAAGAAGATTGCACAAGTCTTTTATACTGGTTCAGCCACTCCACATGTGACCTACATCCAGTCCTTAATCACCACCTGATTAAGATTTGATCCACTATCTTTTAGCAAGAAGGTTTACAAGCACACACACATGCATATACTTCACTACAAAAAGATAACCACTTTCTTGATCCCAAGAAAGTAACCCTTGTAGAACCCACTACAAGAAACTTCACCACTTGAGAAACCCTTCTCAAGATTTTTCACAAATATTCACAAAGAATAAAATGAAACGAATTCACCTGGAATTCTTGAACAAATCTTTGTCTTCCTCTTTCAAGAGTATGATGATGATGATGATTTCCTCACAAGCTTTTCACAAACGTTTTTCTCTTGGATTTCACAAAGAAAACTCTCCAAGATGTCACACAGACTCTCTAAAACGTTTTTACCAGTTGATTATCAGTTTTTACTCAATGTTATGAAGTTTCAAAAGAGTTCAAACTATTTATAAAAATTCAAACCCAGATAATCGATTATTTTAAAGAATAATCGATTATTTTGTTCTTCAGATTTCTGGAAATCAATCAAGAAAAATTTAATCGATTATTTAGCTGGATAATCGATTATTCCAGAGAGTTGTTCTTGAAATAATCGATTATTTTGGCAAATAATCGATTATTACAGCAAGGCATTCCACTTAGCCCACTTGCTGAAATAATCGATTATATTTAACAATAATCGATTATTTTGAGTCAGTTCTTAAAACTTCATTTTAAGTCTCAAAATAATTTTCCAATGTTTAACTCATCATCATCTACTCCCTACTTGATTCTAGACAAGATTTGCTCAATGCACAAAGCACACACAGACACAAATATAACAATTCATTTATAACAATTTGCTTCCTAAGCTCTATTACATAGCTATACTTCAAGGTATTTTTCTTGACTCTTCCTTGACTTTGTTTTTGTGTTCAATGTTGTTGTTGTACACTTGTTGTCTCCAAGTTGTTGTAATCATCAAAACTCTTAAAGTCTTCAGCTCCCCTAAGCTCAACAAGGGCAACTTTGGCTTTTGCAATTATGGCTTAATGCCATTTTCGAGAAGAAACTGAAACTCCTTCCTCTCCAAGCCTCCATTCGGTATTCTCTCGAGGGCGCTCGCTTAACCACTTTGACTCCCAAGAATAAATTTGTTGATGGTTTTGCTCGTTATGTCCAGGCTATTCTTGAATTCGAGGAGTTCTCGAGTGATCTAGCTCCTTTTATCCGTTCTGATTTGGTAGGGCCTTCCTGGTTAATTGGCAACAATCAGGTAGGGCAGATTTCCCCGGAGATGATCGAGGTCTGGATGGGGTTTCTATCTTGGGATCTCGTCTTTACTGGCATGAAACAAAGGGATGTGAGGGTTTATCCCTATCAACCTCAAATCTTTGCCCGTCAATTCGGGCTTTGTCAACTTAGACCAACACCTCTTTTTCCTAAGGACAGAATTGACTCTGATGTTTGTGTAGAGGATGTCGATTATGAGGGGTTTCTGAAGTTCATCCTGACGCCTTCTGTAACAGCCCAAATTTTCACTGGGTCGTGGGCCCAATTCGTTGCCTGGAATGGGCCGTTTCGAAAGTGAAATGGGCCGTTCTGGAATAAAGAAATTGCCTAAAAAACATAGTTGAGAACGGGCCGTTCCGGTTGGAGAACGGGCCGTTCTGGTTGGAGAACGGGTCGTTCTGGTTTGGAGAACGGGCCGTTCTGAAAGTAGAACGGGCCGTTCTGCTGGGATTGAGACGGGCCGTTCCGGTTTTGGAACGGGCCGTTCCAGGTTAGCTGAGGCAGATTCCTATAAATAGGAGGCCTTACCTCTCATTTTCACACATCTCTCATTCTCTCTTCCTATTCTCTTCTGTTCTTCCTTCTTCCCCTCTTCTTCTCTCTGAAGACCATGGGGCACTTAGAGGAGGAGACCAAGAGATCCCTGTTGTAGTTTCAATTGTTGTTTATGCAGGTACGGGGGAAAATGGAATTATTTATATGTAGAGTTGCATAAGAGAATTGGGTAGAGGAAGAATCCCTTAGGATTATGAGTAATTTTATAATTATTTCTGTTTGAAGAATTATTGGTCTTATTTGATTCTGTATGTATTTAGGAAATTATAGAAAAGTGCCTGTAAGTTAGGTTGTGAAAAATTGGATGATTTCTATTTGAGAAATTAATGACCCATTAAATTTTGTATGTGATGAGGATTATAAATATGCCAATAATTTGTAAGAATGATGATCTGGGAGAGAGAACGAAATTGTAGAAAAGTGCCTGTGAGTTAGGTTTTGGAACAATTGGGGGTTTTACTATTTATGTTAAGATTGTATTAAATTGATAATTCCATTGATTATCATATTAACTTATGATTGTTATTGCTATATTACTTGATAAAATTGATGACTTAGATGTGAACTGCTTGAGATGTATGAAACTCATTATTTTGGACTTATCTGATGCGTGTATGGAATTGAACTATGAGATGTTGTGTGGAATGTGAATGAGATGTGATTGTGGTTCTTCACACCTATGACCAGGGGTGAGCACGGCCCGGGATTGTTACATGGGTATCGTGACCTTGGTTAACATGTCAGGGGTGAGCACGGCCCTGGGTTAGGGGTAACGTGACCTTGGCACAGTGTTATATCAGGGGTGAGCACGGCCCAGGTATGTTACATGAGTATCGTGACCTTGGTTAACATGTCAGGGGTGAGCACGACCCTAGGTTAGGGGTAACGTGACCTTGGCACAATGTTATATCAGGGGTGAGCACGGCTCTGGATTGTTACGTGGGTATCGTGACCTTGAATAACATGTCGGGGGTGAGCACGACCCTGGGCTAGATATGCTACAGGGGAATCGTGACCTTGGCACAGTGTTATATCAGGGGTGAGCACGACCTTGGATTGTTAATTGGGTAACGTGACCTTGGCATAGTGTGAAGTGCAAGATTTGTGATGAATGGTGTGATTGAGAATTATGACGTGTTGACGATTCATGATTGATTGAAATATGACATGCTGAAATATTTATGAATATTAAGCTATAATGAGATAATATGTTGTGTTTTCTTATATGCTATATATATAGATGTTTTCTTTTCTCACCGTATAACTTGTGGATGTTTTAGGTGAGGAAGATCCAGGCTATGAGTGACATCTAGAATGTCAATAGTTGATTTATGGGTATGCTCTGATATTGTGACATCGGGGCAGAGGATTTCTAGGACACGAATTATATTTGTATATGGAGTTGAACCTATTATTTTGAAAACATTTTGTAACCTCTTATGTTTTATTTTCCAACTTTCATTTTCAGACTATTTTAGATATTGAAGAATGTTTCTAAAGGTTTTTATGTGAACCCTGTTACCTATGTGGAAAATTTTATTTCCTTAGTTTATTTATATTATTACAATATATGTGTTGGGGTAGTAAGGGTGTCACACCTTCTACTCAATTGAACCTTACCCCTTGTTCTTTCCTTCCTGCATTCTTGGTGTCCAAATGTTACCTTCGATGGTGGTGTGATTATTACACCGACAAGATGTTTTCCTTCGATGACTTTTCTCGGAGACTTACGAATTCTCCCTTTTCTATGCAGGGCCTGAAGATTTCAGGTATTTACGATAATCGCATCATTATTTCTCAGTTCGAACTATATTACAGAGTTTGTTACCGCCCCGAAAATATGTTTCGAACTATTTTCGATGCTACTTTATCCCTGACTAGAATGGTACAACGGAACATCCGTCGAAATAAAGTCATTGATCCTCAGGGTCAAACTATTTTTGCAAAGTTTTGTCCTAAGGATATACCTCATTTTCCCAATGCCCTTTTCGGCCTTGCGAAACGTCTTGATTATCCTCCTTGGGTGAGAACCCTTGATCCTTCATATGAGGACAACAAGAACCTTCCCGTTAAGGATCGAGTGACGAGCACGAGATGTTCTGTGTATGATTTTCCCAGGGATAAACAATGGCCTTTATGCTGGGTTGACAACATTGTTGTCTATCCTGGTAATTGAGCTTTGCCCCTTTTCTTTTTATGTTGGGCTCGAATCCCACATCTCCACTCATGTTCACTTTTCGCATTTAGCTGTTGTTGCCCAAAAAGTTCCTCAACATCAAGAGGATACTCAACACCGGGAGACAGCTTTAGAGGAGGACGAAGATGACACTTCGTTGAAGCCTCGAAAACGAAAAACCCTTTCTGACCGACTTCGGTCTCACTCGAAGGTAAGAATACCAAAGATGTTCCTTCTTTCAGTATTGTATTAATTTTATGACTGATCACGCATGCGTACTTTGTCTTTGTAGGAAACTGAAGTTCCTAAGAAAAAACTTCGTTCGGACTCTCAAAGTGGGCAATCTGTAAGTTATCTTTCTGAGCACACCCGAAATCGTTCTTCGAATGTTATACTGATCTTTTTGCCTCTTTCAGGTTTCCACCACTCGGAGATCTTCTCGAGACAAAGGGAAACAAAAATCAATTTCGACTAGGTCTGTCCCTAGGCTGAAAGTTCCCACTGAGAAGCTTATGAAGGATGCAATGAAATCCCCTACCCAGGTAAAGTGTTCATTTTTTGGACCTTCATTCTTTCTTCTCTCGACTTGATTTTATCCTCTGTCATAATTACTCCCCTTTCCAGAAAAAGGTGGATTCAAAGGTGGATTTTGTGGGGGATTTCGTTCGTAGGTTCTTTTTGTTCGAACTAGCACGAGTTCACATTTCAGTTTGTGGTGTTCGTGACATGACAGAATCGAAGACTTTCAGTGAAAGAAAATAAATTCGTACAAGCAGCGAATAGAGTTAATTTAGGGTGTTGTTTCAGCACGTCAGAAGATCTATGCTCATTATTTCGAGCACATCAGAAGATCTATGCTGGTTTGGCACATCAGAAGATCTATGCTCACTATTTCAAGCACGTGAGAAGATCTATGCCAGTTTTAGCACTTCAGAAGATCTATGCTTGTTTCAGCACATCAGAAGATCTATGCTAATTGTACAATCAATTTCATGCATATAATAATTAACGTGAATCGAACAGATGACATGTATATTGACTGCAGAAATCATATCCTTCATTAAATGGAAACAGAATTACAATTCGTAAGGATAACGAAACATGTTCAGAGTGACTACACTACACTAGACTAGATTATGCTATGCTACGCTACTCCTAAAAAAGGAAAAGAAAAGTGGTCGAGAAATCGTACCCAAAGTTGTCTCGTATGCACAGTATGCCTTATGCGCGGGCTGGGCTGTGGAGTGCGTGTGAGAATTGTGAGAATTAGATTTCTGACCCCTTGCTACGAGCAATGCTCGTTTAATTTATAGACAATTATAGATAAAGATTCAGGAAAGTTAACTATTTCTGACGTGCCCCGGAAGTACATAACCGTTCTAAACTTCCACATCGTGGCTTATTCCGGGGCCCATCTTTGGATAATTCATGGAACTGCTCATTAACTTCCCTAAACCGTTCTGCAGCCTTTGACCCTTATCCCATGCTACTTCGACCACTCTTAGATCGTGTCTCCTTTAAGTTATTCATTCTGAGAGGTTACGAAGTGTCCTCGTGTATGTCCAGATTCTTGGGATTTCGAGTAATCCACGAAACTATACTTGAATGTTTCCTGATTTTGCTTGTACTTTGAGAGACTGCGAGGCTGTGAGCCCTTCTTCTAAGAAGCATCCTTCCTTGTTCCATAATTTCGAGAGCTTCGCGAAAAGTGTCTTCGAGTATCCTCTGATCCTCTTCATCTTTGAGACCTCCTTTGCTATTCTCCAATCAATTAAGATTTTGAGCGCCCCTGTATTTCGAGTGTCTCCGAATTCATTTTCTGGTACTAACACAAGTAATGTTTGATAAATGGTAGAAAAATTTGCAGGTAACTTTTCCTGCGGATTTTCCTGCCAATTTTAATCCGCAAAAAAAATCAAAAAAAATTTTAATTTATAAGTTTAATATTTTAAAAAAACTTCAAGTCCCACATCGATTGAAAATAAAACAATTAAAGAGTATATAAGTTGGGGCAACACTTACCTTACAAGTTGATTTGTATGGTTGAGTGTTAGGCTTATAATCTACAATCTTAGAATTTAAAAGATTATGTATCACATGTTGGAAGCGTGGAAACAAATGCTTTGGATGAATTCATTGTGAGCATTTGAAAGTTGAAGAATTATTGATAGAATTTATAGTAATTTCTTTAATTTTTTTCGTAAAAAATATTCCTGCAGAATTTCTTGTGAAAAAATTTGCAGAAAACATTCTTGTAAATTTTTTTTGCAGGAAACTTTCCTGCGAATTTTTTTCACAAGAAGTTTCGTAGAAAAATTTCTTGCGAATTTTAAAATTCGCAAAAACATATTATGCACGAAGTTATTACCTGCAGATAAAATTTCGCAGAAAAATTTGTAGGAACAACATTTCCTGCAAATTTTTATAAAAAATTCGCAGGAAAAGTCGCATGTAATAAGAGAATTCTAGTAGTGTGGGGGTGAATCCTGCTACCCAACAATTATTCTCACACCCTTGAGCGAGTTTCTTACTTCCCCTTACCTTGATGAGTAGAAGACGAAGCGCGTACGGTTCCCGGTGACCTCCTCCTCATGGTTCAATTGAGTCTTCAGAGCATAACGCGTAAAAAAAAAAAAAAAAAAAAAAAAAAAAAAAAAAAAAAGAGAGAGAGAGAAAGTGAGAAGCGTGAAAATAAATTTTGACCACCTCCTTTTCTTAAAAATAAAAATAAATAATAATACTAATAATAATAATAATATTTAGCAAAAGACCATTACGTTCCTCCTTCCCTTCTCATAAAATAATTAAACATATTTCCTCCTTTTAATAAATAACAAACATAATTCTTGATAAAAATATATTTTCATAAAAATAGTCTTATAGCAAATAATCCAAATATTAATTAAAAATTATTTTTATGTTAAAATAGAGCTCACATAAAATAAATAAATAATATAAAATATACTTCTCTCTTTTAGTAAAAATAGCATATGTTTTATATAAAAATAAAGTTCATATCAAATAACTAAATAATATTAAAATTCCTTCTAATAAACACATTAAAACATTAAAATAAATATTACGTATTATTAATATAATTTTATAAAAAATCAGGGTATTACAAAGAACAAAAGAAACATCTTATTCTTTCCGGGCGATCGAAAAATAAAGAAATAGTGAATTTATTCAAGATAATTATGTACTTACAAAATACCGTCTCAATTCATCTTATTTCATCATATCCGGGATGTGATATGGTTCCAAAGGATGAACTGGACAGTTCCAAAAAATATTTATATATATATATATATATATATATATATATATTTAATATTATATTTGTATAATTATTTTATGAAATGACTAGTGATTAATAATACTTTTTAAGGATTTCATTATCATGCATGTTTATTTTGAGTAGAGAAAATGAGAAATTTTATTATTTTTTTTAATTAATAAAAAAATTTAATTTATATATAAAAAGATTAATTTCACACTCCCAAATTTTTTATTCAAGCTCCGTCATTGGTTGTATATTTTTTAAGAGTTGTATCAATCTTATGGAGTGAAAGAGGAAATAAAGAAAATGTGAAATGTAATAAATAAATAAAAAATGTGATAAGAAAAGAAGTAAGACATGAGATGAGATGAAATGAAAAAGAGAATGGAAGAGTTATAAGAAATAAAAGAGCATATAATCAATTAATCACTATTCAAAGTAACAAAAGTATCATGCAACATGCATGACACTTTTTTCTTAACAAGACTTAGCTATAACAACAGAAGTATCATGTAAAATTTCATAGTAAAATCTCTGGCTATGACGAATGCATGATATGGAAGAGACCGTTAGTTTTCCTATAAGTTGCTCGCAGGAAACTGAAGATGCCATTGCATTCTTTCAAAAATAAGAGTGGGAAACAATACTCATAGAAACATGAATTTTTTCTATCAAAAACTTATTTCTGAATGGCTTCTATTCATTCTTTGGTGGTGTTCTATCATAACTATCTTCCAACATGTTTCTTCTGTGAGCCTACCAAACAATGAAACTGTGCCAGCAGTTATTGTATTTGGAGACTCAATAGTAGATCCTGGAAACAACAACTATTTCACCACCATTGTCAAATGCAATTTCCCACCATATGGTAGAGATTTTGCTGACGGAAATCATCCAACTGGGAGGTTCAGTAATGGCTTAGTCCCATCAGACATCGTTGGTAGAAGTTATCGTTCTTAAAACATACATGTATCTTGTATAGTTATGTTCTGAGTAATAGATAACAGAATGAACTTGTTTGTTCATTTTCTTAATTACCAACTTTGTTGTTTCATTTTCAGCTGCAAAATTTGGAGTCAAGAAGCTTTTGCCACCTTATCTTGATCCAAATTTGTCACTTCAAGAACTCCTCACTGGGGTAAGCTTTGCCTCGGGTGGTGCTGGATTTGATCCTCTAACAGCTGAACTAGTGGTACACAACCATATACACAATCTTGTGCATGTTATCTGTCAGTAAATAATTTACTTTAGCACATCTTAAAGCTAACTCTAGTTCATTTTCTCCTTGTCATAAGTCTGTGATATCACTGTCAGATCAATTAAACATGTTCAAGGAGTACATAAGGAAGATAAATGAAGCAGTTGGAAGAAACAGAACTGCGACAATAGTATCTAAGAGCATATACATAGTGTGCGCAGGAAGTGATGACATTGCCAATACTTATTCTCAAACACCATTTAGGCGTGCACAGTATGATATTCCTTCATACACAGACTTAATGACTTCAGAAGCTTTAAACTTCTTTGAGGTATGTTTTGGAAAACCTGTTGTATGGAAAATAAACAGAAACTAGCATCCTTCTCTGCTTAGAATAGTCATGCATATGCACTTGAATTTCCTTGTGATGAAATTTTGAAGCTAACTAATTTATTAATGCAAAATTGAGGGATAAATGTTAATCTTTCAAATTTCAGTCATAGGCCATGTCACAGCCATCCTTAATGCAGCTATCACATTTAGGTAGAGAGACAAGATAGAGGTAGAAAAATGACATCTCACACCAGCATTACTGTTCATGACAAACATTTTCTGTTTATTGCATTTATTTCTTTAAAGAGGATGAATATATTTGGAATATCAAATTTATTTCTTTAATGTACCGTGAACTCTGACTACCAAACTTAGATTTACTGTTTGAATTTTCTCTGGTTTTCCACATCTTGGTAAACTATATACCAAACTTTGGACTTTGAAATTTTCTTTTCATACACTGTTTTATTTATGTTCCTCCTATATTTTTAGTAAGAAAAAATAATAATAATTCATGGGATGCAGGAGCTTTATGGACTAGGAGCTAGAAGGATTGGAGTATTTGGTTTACCAGCTATAGGGTGTGTGCCATCACAAAGAACAATTGGTGGAGGTTCGGATAGAGCATGCTTTGATTCTTCTAACCAAGCAGCAATGCTCTTCAACTCCAAACTGCTCTCTCAAATGAATGCTCTTGGAAAAAAGTTTTCAGATGCTAGGCTTGTCTATCTTGATTCTTACAACGGATTGCTAAACATGATTCAGAATCCTAGTAAATACGGTAATCAATAATAAATCACATTCATAGACTTATCACATTCTTACACAGATTTCATGTCAACTATTTTTGTGCCACACTAGACTCGGAATGTAACATTACATTTCATTCATAGAGATTATTTGTCATAAAAGAAATCAGTACCTAGCTGCATCAAATTCATTTTCACCTTCATATAATTATTGTGTATTTACCCACATCACAATCTCTAATTCATGCACATTCCACTGAACCTACCAATTAGAATGAGAAATCTCTCAACCCAAAAACAATAAAACAAAATCCTCGTGTGCATGGCAGGGTTACTATCATCAATCATGTAGTTTTATGTAATTCACTAAGTTGTGTTTAGTGATTTTAGTATATTACACTGTTGAATTTCTTGTCATCATAACCCTTTTTCATTTCTTGGACTGATTATCTTTTATAATTTGGTGATGAAGGTTTCGAAGTGACAGAGAAGGGATGCTGTGGCACAGGGAATATAGAAGTGGGCATTTTGTGCAACCGTTACAGCATAAACACATGCTCTAACTCTTCTACCTACATATTTTGGGACAGTTATCATCCCACAGAGAAGGCTTATTATGTGCTTAGTTCTCTGGTGCTTGATAAAAAAATTAAGGACTTCTTTTGATAACAGTTTCGGTGCCTAGTTGATGTAGCTTTATTTTCTCTTGCTTTTTCATCTCTTTCTTCTACCTAGTGTGTTTTTAACTTATTACGATTAGAAGAGGTTGCAAGGAATACTATAAATTCAAACGCCTCCATGTGATAATGTATTCTAAGTCCATATTGTTAGTTGTGCTTGTATGGACATATCACATATGTTACTTTGTTATGGGAATATGTTGGACTTTTTTTTTCTGGCCTTTATTTATTTATTATTATTATTATTATAATATATGGAATGCTTCTCGATATTTTTTTTAAATAAAAACATTAGATGAAATTGAGAGGGTGAGAGTTGAATAAAAAAAGAAGAAAGTGCAGTTGAGGGATAAATATTGTCTGAGTTTGGTGCCTGAAAGTTCAATTCTTATGAAAAAGAAATAAGAACTAAACTTAAATTTTCGTACATTTTTATTAAAATATTATTATAGGTTATAATATTTTTTTCTTTATTTGCTCACTTGTTACTTCATTCACTCTTTTACTTAGTCTTATTTTGCTAATCTTTATTTTTTTGATACTAGTTACTGTGGTATTCCATAAATATAATCACACAAATCCACAAATTTTACGAATTCAAAACCCCTTACAAGGAACCAACCTTTTTCCTTTAAAACACACTAAATATATATATTGCATATTAATGATTGAGTGATAGGTTAATATTGAAAAGCATTATCGAATATCTAGCATGGGAGACACGGACAAAATATTTATTATATATATCTAAAATTTATAATGATAAATTTATATAAAAATAAATATTATATTTAAATATATAAATTATATTTAAAATTTGTATAAATAAATATTTTAAATATATTGAATTATTTTTTAAATTTATGATAAATAATTTATATATAATATAATATTATTTTATTTATTGATAATTTATTTTAAAATATTAATATTCAATTTATAAATAATTATAATAAATAAAAAATGAATTAAGTAAAAAATATAAAAAAAATTATTAAAAAAATTTTATTAAAAAAAAATTAAAAACGTTCTTTTACAAAATAGATATTTATAAACATATAGAAATTCATTTAGACTAGAAAATGAGATAATATTTTTTTCTTTTTAATATGAAGAGTGGTTTATACTTTATTTATATATATATATATATATATATATATATATATATATATATAAGTGGAAAAGAAATAACTACGATCTAAAAAAAAAAGTTGGCAAATTTAGAGGGCTAAGTAGAATTATTTATTTATTTTTTAGAAGGGCATTTTCCAAGAGTTGAAGATGACACAAGCCTGACACTCTTTTGAAAGCCTATGACCCAAAGTTGACGGGTGTAACTAACTAATTTACCCTTTTTTTCATTTATTTCTTTTAAGTTTCTTTAGTAGAGCATAGTTCAAAATGGGATGTTGCCTATTTTAAACAAAACCAATGTTGTAATTGGAAGACCATACTAGTTATGCCTATTACAATAAATATAGACATTTGTTTTCTTTTATTATGTCAATCTTTCTTTATAGTTATGAAAGACATGTTGGTTTATCCTTTTTTCTTAAAATACACGTATTTTTAATAAAAAAAATAAACATTTTTTTATATTACTTTCTTTTTTTTTCTTCTTTTTCTAAACTGTATTTTAAAGATAAAAAATAGTTCTGTATTCATTTTAAAAACCTATATCTACTTTTTTTTTTTAAAAAATCACTTTTTATAATTATTTTAATATAATGAAAAATATTGAAAGAATCATAAAGATAAGACAAAAATAAAATAGAAGTGAGTTGTAAGAAAATAAGGTATCTGCTTTTAAATATTCTTATAATTATCCAAGTACAAAATTGACTATATTTATTTGTGTTAACTACATCAAACACGATGATATGAAATTTATTAAAAATTTATGTTGAGATTCTAAAATCGATAAAAACTTAAAATACAGTATTACAAATAATATTAGTGTTATTCTTTTATCATAAATTTTACTTGGATAATATTTGATGAAATTATTTATTATGTATATACTACTAAAGTGAAACTACAATTTTAATTAAAGAACATCACCTACAACATCTCTTATACGAGTTATATTCTAGATGTAATTGCTTCTTATTATTAATCTCAACACATCGTGGAATTTTTTTCCAGAATATTATTTTTTTTTAAAATAATTACTGAAATGGACCCACATCGGAAATATTAACCAAAGTAGAACCCTTTTTTGTTTCGATTCAGAATTTGGTTCCCCGGAAATCAAATTCTAACCTTCTCCGTTGCTTCTCCGTCCCTTTTGGCTGCCGGAATTTGGTTTTTGGATAATCAAATTTTGAGTAGCATTTTACTTTTTTTTATAATCAAATTGTAACTTATTTAAAAAAGAATTAATAATTTTTAAATAATTAAATATATATAAATAATTCGAAATGTCTCAACATTTTTATAATAGGTCCGAGTCAAATAACAATAATTCGAAGCACTTTACACTATTTTGGAAACCCAAGGACTCAATCGTATGGATATGTAAAATATAGGATTTTCAATCCTAGCAGGAAAAGGAGGGGAAACGGATACTCAATTTCAAGTGAGTAAACAGAATTCCATACTCAATACCATAGATACATCTAAAATTCTGTGAAAGGCCGTATTCGATGAAAGTTGTATGTACGGCTTGGAGGGAGATCTTTCGAGATCCACCCTACACTATGGGGCCAAAAAGCCAAAATAAATGATTTTAGCCCTTATAAAAGATATAAAAAAATTGCTGCTTTCATGCTCATGTCATGGCGAGGTACTATAAAAGGAAAAACCACAAAATAATAAGTTATTTTTTAAATTAAATAACTTAAAAATCTTATAAGTTATAATGTTAATATAAATATAAATATAAATGGGATTAAAAATTTAATATTATATATATTTAAAATAAATATTATAAAAAGTGTAAAAATGAATTATAAATATATATATATATATGTATATGTATATATATATGTATATATGTATATGTATATATATATATATGTGTGTGTGTATAAACCATGCATTGATGGTTTTGTCAAGGTGGTTTATTGGACGAGGATAGTGTTATATTTAAAAGGTTATTTTGGACCTTTAAAATATGCATTGATGGTTTTGTCTTCTGCAAACCAATTGTTCAAGTGGATGGAACATTTTTATACAGCAAATACAAAGGTACGTTATTGGTCGTAATTGCGCAAGACAAACACAACAACATAATTCCTATTGTGTTTGTCGTTGTTGAAGGTGAAACTAGCGATGCATGAATTTTTTTTCTGAAGAACTTAAGGCAATATTTAACACCGCAAGACGAGTTGTGCCTCATTTCTGATGGTCACGAGGCTATTCGAAGTGCATACTCCAGAAATGGAAGTGGTTGGATAGAAAACAATTATGTTCATGTCTATTGCATTAGACACATTACACAGAACTTCATGTGACGATTAAAAAATGTAGCACTGAAGAAGGATGTCGTCAACATGGGTAATTTTATCATTACTTATTTTTAAACTTTGTTACTTAGTTTTCATTATTTAATTATGATTTTTTTCTCTAACGTATGGGATGACTAACCCAGATTCTTTTACTATTACAACAAAGTAAGAGATAATAATGTTGAAGCAGCACAATGGTTAGACAACATTCCTAGGGAAAAATGGACATTGGCATGGGATAATGGACGACATTAGGGACACATGACAACTAACCTAGCAGAGTCTATTAATTCGGTATTAAAGAAAACAAGAAATCTTCCTATTTGTTCCATGGTAATGGCGACATACACTCGTTGCAACAAGTTCTTCGTTCAAAGAGACAGGGAAGTGGATGCAATGATTAATGTTGGACATGTCTACTTGGAAATTGCTCATAAAACTATTCAAGATGCACAGTCAAAGGCAAAACACTCATAGAGTTATCACCTTTGACAGATCAAGCACTAGATTTCTAGTGGAAGAAACGCAACATCCAGGAGAAGTTCGATTTGCTGGGAGATTTACATCTAAGGCTAGATGAGATGTTGTGTGATTGTGGCAAGTTCCAGAAAGTTCATATCCCTTGCTCGCATGTACTCGCTTCATGCATACATGCACACCACAACTATGAATTATGAAACTTACATATCTCTCATATATACCTTATAACAAGTTGCAAAGGTATACGAAAGACGATTTAGAGAGCTCTTACATGAATATTATTGGCCTACTTACATTGGTTCAACTTTGTGGCCAAATCCGAAACTCAAGAGAACTTTCAAGGGTCAACCCAAGTCCAGTAGAATTAGAACAGAGATGAACACTAGAGAATAACATAATCATGTTAAAAATTGTTCCTATTGTCACACACCGGGTCACATTAGGAAGACATGTACAAATAATGGTCATGCATTTAATTCCCGCCACCATTGATCTTTATTGTTGTAATGAATTTTAAGTCTCATAAATGTAATTTTAATTGTAAATATAATTAATATATTTATTACACTAATTTATTATATTTAGTAATTATAAAGATATTTAAATTGTATTTTATATTAATATTTTTAAACACACACACATATAAATATAACTTATTATGTTTATTATTTATTACATTTCTAATTTATTATAAATATAAATTATTAAAATTATTATTTATTAAAACTCTAATTTATTAAAAAATAATATATTAAAATTATTATTTTTAAATTTGAATTTTATTATAAATAAAACTTATTAAAATTATTATTTATTAACATTATAACTTATTACATTTTTAAATTATTATAATAAAAATTTAAATTACTTTTTTAAAATATTAATTAACAAGTTTTATTTAATTATTATATATTTTTTAAATTGTTTAAAAATTTAAATTTCTTTTTCTAAAAACAGACAATTTAACATAAACAAAAAAAAACCAAGGCTGCCTGGAATTCGGATCCCTAGAAATCGAATTCTGGCAGCCACCGCGTCCCACCAGAGTAACGTCACCGTTCAGAATTCGGTTCCTCGAAAATCGAATTCTGATGATGAACAGTGAAGAGTATTAATTTGGTAAATATTTTGGGTGGAGGTCCATTTCTGTAAATATCTTTTTTTAAAAATTACTTTAGAAAAAAATTCACACATCGTGTGTTAAGCCTTTTTGCAATAATATTTTTCTTTATTAAAAAAAAAACTAACAATACATGGTATTACATGCAAGTTTTATCCCTCTAGAAATGCTCTCAACCATGCAATGGTTACCAAAATTTCCGTTACTTCGTTAAATTCATCAAATTTAGGCTATATCTAATAAAAAAGATTTGCTTTACCGATGTAGAAATAAAAATAAAAAAAAAGATTAGAGTCTTAACAAATTGTGATATGATTGATAAATAACTTTGTATCTTAAGCATGTAATTAGATATTTAATTGTATATATAAGAAAATATCTTATAGGAGAAGTCAGTGTCTTAATAAATGAATTTTAATATCTTGAGAAATTATTAGTTGAAAGTATTCAAAATCGAATCAACCCAAACAAAAAATCGTAAAATAATTAAAAAAAATGAAAATTAATGAAAAACCCTCAAATTAGCGGTTTGATTTAGTTTTAAAATTTTCAAAACCGTGCAATTTGCTTTAATTTTTGGATTGGAATGTGAAACCGCTCTAAACCAAATCAAATTGTATTTATTTGTATTTTTTTTAAATGCATAATATAGGTATATAAAATTGACAAATAATATAAAAGAAGTTTTATAAATTATAAGTTATTAAAATGTGTTTTCTCTCCAAATATATGTTATAATATATAAAATGTATTTTATAAACTTGTAGTTACTAAACTAAATTTTAGAATGAAAAATTATGAATTATTTGTAGTGTTTGAAAATAATTTTTTTAAAGTGGCAAATTATATATGTGAAAAAAAAATATTAATATGATAACAAAAATTATATTAAAGAAATTATTTTACTAAAATAAAAAGATAAGAATTAATGTTAATATATTAAGTGATTGAAATATTTTAATATTTATACATTTTTAATTTTATTTTTTAAATACAATCTAAAAAAATAATATAATATTACATATTTTTAGTTGATTTTTAAATAACAAATTGTAAAAATCAAACACACATAATTTTCTTATTTAGTTCGAATAACTCTCAAAACAAAAATAAAACTAAATCACACTTCAAACACGTCTATTATTGGTCCTTAACTTTTGACTAAGAGATGTCTTGAATTAAACTAAAACAATTAAAAGCTGAAGTCCAAGCAGCATGCACGATTGCTGTTAGTTTGCTATCAGTGGAAAAACGACTAGTGATACCAACTAACAGGTACTTCTTTTAAGGAAACACATTATATGTATGAGCTATCTTTCGTACAAAACTTGCACACAAGATTTTCTAATGGTTGGATTACTCAGCTGCATCACTTAGGTAGCTGTTACCAACAAGTAAATGCTCATTGAATTCCAATCAACATAATATGTCATGACCATGACAATTATAAATTTGTATGCAGAAGAGTGAAATTTAAACTCACATGATGAAGCTTACCACTCTTAAATCTCTCTATGTCAATCTATTTGTTGTTCTATTTTATTCATTTGCTGTAACAGCCATATCACAAACAAAATATAGCAACCATGACGTTCCTGCTGTTATAGCTTTTGGTGATTCAATCTTGGATACAGGCAACAACAATCATATTGAAACAGTAATGAGGGCAAACCGCAAACCATATGGGAGGGATTTCTTAGACGGAAAACCCACAGGAAGGTTTTGCAATGGCAGGATCCCTTCAGACCTTTTAGGTAGTTCTCACTTCTAAGTTAGTTGATTAAGAGTAGGTTCAGATAAATTTCTTTGGAATAAGAAGTAAAATTAAAATAAGTTTAAGTTAATTCGTTAGTTTTTCTATTTTTAACTTATGAATAAACTAATTTTAGCTTACCGAAAAAATTAGTTTCATTTTTTTTAAGTGTTTTTGGAAAAGTTTATTCAAATATTCCATTCATAAAATTAATAAAATTCTCCTATTGGAAATTCTGTGCTGGTTCATTATGCTTAGAAATTTGCATATAATTTCAGTTGAAATACTTGGAATAAAGGAGGCCTTGCCACCCTATCTTGATCCAAATCTGAAGATTGAAGACCTCTTAACTGGGGTGTGTTTTGCCTCTGCCGGCACAGGATTTGATCCTTTGACAGTAAAATTAGCAGTAATCATTACTCTTAACAATTCAATTCTATTTTCAATTTTGAACTTATTTGGATACAAGTTAAAAAGTACTTTTAAAGCTTCTCTACTCTAAAATGAGAGTATTTTCCGGTAGAGAAACTCTCAAAAACAACTTGCATCTAAGTAAGTTCTTTGTATCTTAACAACTATGTATGGCTTAATAGCTTTTTCATGTTATATCAGTCAGTAATATCAGCAGAGGACCAACTGAAAATGTTCCAAGAGTACATAGGAAAACTGCAAGAAGCTGTGGGGAAAGAAAAGACAGCTCTCATTCTAGCAAAAAGCATAATTGTCATCAGCATGGGAAGCAATGATATTGCAGGAACATATTTTGCGTCACCTTTCAGGAGATTTGAGTATAATGTGGAAGAGTATACAAGTTTGCTTATCAATTCATCTTCAAACTTTGTACAGGTATGCTTTTGAAGTGAACACGAATTTTTTTTTTCATAGATATGATCCGCACAATATTCAATAATGTTGACAACCAAGAACATTATTTGAATTCAGATAGAAACACATATCAATGCCATGTACATTTCAATTTTTAACTATGTTATCAGTTAATTCATTGTATCATCAAATCTTAACTCATTGAAAGGTTCAACCCTGCATTTTGTTGGTAAACCGGTCTTTTAAGAGAAAGAATAATTTGTTCAACCAATGATTTGAAATTAAAACTTCCAGCTTTGAGTACCTAGAGCTCAATACAATCCCATGATACATTCCTTTTTTTCTGATAATCTTTTAAAGAAGGCAAAAGTTTAAATCATCTAAACAATTTTTTCGACTAGTCAAGATGTTTTTTCTTATAATCATATTATTGGTAGGGAGTATCTACATGTTTCTCATCCGAGAACCTGTTTCTCATCCGAGATCCTGATTGATCATCTTTAATGGAGTCTTCCCTCCCAACCATGTTATTTTCACACAACTCAAAGTCAAAATCTTGCTTAAGGAGATTGAATCCACTAGTTAATATATTAAAAATAACATCCCTTTTATTAGGAAAAAAAATCACAATTTGATGGAAATGTCATGAAATTTAATGGAAGGAACTTTATAAATTTGGAGCAAGAAGGATTGGAGTACTCGGCCTATCACCAATAGGATGTGTGCCACTGCAAAGAACACTAGAGGGAGGCCCAGAAAGGGATTGTGTAAAATCAATAAACGAGGCAGCCATCATCTACAACACCAAGCTTACTTCTTCACTTGAGGCTCTCAGCATAAGTCTTCCAAAAGCTAAGCTTGTCTACCTAGAGAACTATAATGAATTCAATGAAATTATCCAACACTACAATGAACTTGGTAAGTTTCTTCATATTGTGTCACTGACCATAGCTAAATTTCATGGTATGCAGCCTATGTTAGGTTCTAATAATTTTATTATGATGAGAATATTTATTTGGAGGAAGAAAAAGATTACCAACCAATTCTCAGTTCTCACATGAATTATGATTCACTGACTCATTGCTTGTGGATCAGGATTTGAAGTGGCAGATAGTGCATGCTGTGGCGGAACAGAGCTCGTATGTGGTCCTTTGGCCTTAACAATCTGTAAAGATGATGCTAAATATGTGTTCTGGGACAGTTATCACCCCACGGACCGAACTTACAGTATGGTTGTCTCAAAAATCGCAAAAAGGGACCTTGATAAGTTTTTTAAATAATACCTTTATTTTTAAATATACAAAGAGTGTTAGCAACAAACTCTCTTAGCAGATGAAGTATATTTAAGAGTGTCGAGAGTGAATTCTTAGCATTTCTCTTAATAATATTGGACTAGTTAAGGGATTATGTTGTAAAATGGGGTCCAACTATGGTGACATATTCGGGCTATGTCATGCTTTATACTGTATTCAGAACACGCCTAATAAAGCTACTTGCTAATAAATCATATTTCAATTGATAAAATGTGGTAATTTCACACGTAAAGGAATCAATCAAGCGTGACGATTATGCTGTGTCTTATGATTTTAGAAAGAAGACACAAGCAATATGTAACACACCCGAACAAAATATATCAATCATCAGGTCAGAATAGAGTATTCATTCAGTTGAAAATAATAAGAGGTACAACATTTTACGCCCGTGAAATCCAAATTATTTGATTAATCGATTACTAAAATTATTTGTTCACCATATAATATATATATACCCTTGACATTTTGGGTGAGTTGAGAGCAAACTGCCCGAATTCTAGAGTTTTGTTCGTCGTAGAAACTGGTTAATGTGATAGTAATAATTTTATAACTCCACAGCTGGTAAGTTTGTAAGGTCTCTCAACAGAATATTCACATTGAATGACCCAATCATGAGAGGATCACTTTTAATGCAAAAAATTCATCTTATGATATTTCATATCATATCCGATGTAAACGCACAACATCAATACGATTTTAAACTTCTCGATAAATATAATATATTTCTTTATTTTAAGTGATTATTCCATTTTTTGGTAATCAAAAAATTGTTCTTATTAACTTTTTTAGATTCGAAAATTTATATATAATTTAAGTGACACAATAAAAACTTTTCCTATTCCTCTATTAACTGATTTTGCAATCAATACAACCTATAACCGACGGCTAATGATTTTAAATAACCTTTTGATTATTGATTAATGATAGACAGATTTTATAATAAAAAATTAACACAAGACAGATAATTCTATGAAAATACTGTCAACCCCAAAAGGATTGTTTGTTTTTAAAAAGTATTACGGCTTAGGATAAAAGAATTACTATATTATTTAAAATTATGGTTCACATGTACGAAGTTGTAGTTCAAGTATCTTGAAAATAAAGCATAACTTGTAAAACAATAATGTCAATCGTTCCGTTTCATGCATTGGTTTGAGAACTGAGAAGGGTATGTGGTTGGTCGAGATCCAAATATTTGGATTCTGTCCCTTTCATCTTCATCGATAGCGACCACAGCACCGTGATTTGACGAATGGACGCAGAGCACTACAAACACAAGGCTGGGAATGGGAGCATTGTTGCTAGTGTAAAAAGCACCGCCATTCAAATTGTTTGGTATTCTAAGTTATGGATATATATATATATGAGATTCAGCAATGATATACAAACACTGTAAAACAATTTTATCCAGTCATTCAATTACAGTTTATCATAAATGATAAGATCATTAATTTTTTATATAACCACATAAAAGTCATAAGTGACTTTTGATTAATCGTGTAAAAAATTTCAGCCTAAATTTTTTTATACCTACGATGTATGATCATTAAACTCATTTATAGAAGGAGAATTTTATTTTGATATTTTATAAGTCTTGGATTGTATTGTTTACGAGGCAACGTGTACGCTGCCTTCTTCAATTGTATGATTTACCTTTCGACTATAATCAGAATCTAGATTGGGATATTTACCATCCAAAGAACTAGCTTCATGTCGATTAATTGTTAAGGTTTAACTTGAACGACTTCTAACATTAAAGGGTTAAAAAAAAATTACAACCAATGAACCAGAGACACCATTTACTTGCTACACAATGACACCGAAATATCAATATACATTAAAATCAAAAATTGAATTAATTTGAATCCTTTGCCTCTGTTCACTACTTGACATCAGCAACTCAGCCATTTAGTAGCATTTCCTGTGTCTCACGTTCGACCCACCCCATCAGGCATTAACTTCAGAAAAACTAATTCAATAAGTTTCCCTCTAATGCATAATATAACATAAATGCAACCACAAATCATAAAATTGTAGCTAAAATTAGACGCAACTTGCAATTCCACAAAACTACTTTCAAATAGATTTCAACCACATACTCTTTGCAAACATGCAAGGATATAGGTAAAAAGAACACAGCCTTTTATACTAATATGGAAGATCCCTTCAACTGTTTCTAAAGGAAACTCACAATTGTTTCAGGCATACAAGACATATACAAGTAATGATTATAATAATATTATTACCACAACCATCGTAGACCCTATTTAGACATCTGAAATATCCACACCAGCTAAACTGCCCCCAAGACAGTCTACAAAATTGCATTTTTACTATTCTAACATTCACTAGAGAGTAGGGACCAAAAGAGAATATACACAGCAGCAGGGAAACATGACCACGAGGCAGTGAAGAGAAAGAAATTGAAGACAATTGCATCAACGAAGTTTATTCTGAGCAACTGCTTTGCATAGTTCATCTTCATAGAAGAGAACTCTATTAGAAGCCAAGGATTTGAACAGGGGCTTTGGTATAACTGATGGCACCAAACAGCGAGAAGGGAAGGCTGACTCTGGGAAAAGAACAGCTGTAACCTGCCTCATCTCTGAAATTTTTAGGCGAGAAGGAGGTCTTGGCCCATGTCTGGGTGCTTTAGGTGTGTGTGGGCTTGGAATCCTCACTCCCTTTCCATCACCCTTGCTGGAAAAATCAATAGCAGTAAGATTAAGAGATGCACCAAAAACTGCAAAAGAATATTTATCGTCAGAAACATGTACCAGAAAAAAGGCCAATGCTCAGTAGGAAGAGGAGTCATTCTGCTCAACATCTCTTGCCGAGAGCGATCTGGAGTAGTATAATTGAAGTGATACTGCCTTGCAATCACAACCTAACAATATTATAAAGAGTTAGTCATCAAAAAGTAGCTAAAATCATAAGCAGATTTAAAGGCATAAAATACAGAGTAGAGACACTGACTTACAGCTTTCCTAATTCTTTGAGAAACGTGAAAGACAGCCTTCAGTTGGTCATGGTGCAGGTGGCATAGTATTTTAACCTCAATTTTGTCAGAGAATGGGTCAGCATGACAGAAATAGTTCACACAGATAAAATTTAATGCAGAAATACATGACTTAAGCCAATCAACTGAATACAGTAAAATGCAAATATAAAAAAGTGTTTGAAGTTGTGCAGCGATTCACAATGTTAATAATATTCAACAAGCTTGATTAATTCCTGATGATCCTTCACAATTAAAAATAGCATATAGATTAAAAACAATAAACACTTACAGAAACATGAGAGATCCCAGTTATAACATAACAGCCATACTAAACAGAATATCACACATGCTCTTGAGCATCACACAAATCGATAAAGATGGAGGATAATAGCGTGCAATCAACAAACTCATACTCCAGACTCCTGTATGAGTACTTCATCATAGCACTAACACAAACTTCTACATTCAAACAACTCAGAACACATCACTGAATCCCGCATCAACACCGACCAGACACAAAACTCAACAAATCAAAAGCACCAACAAAATAGACCCAAAACAGAAACAAGAAACAGCATGCAAAACATTAAACACCCAACGCTGCATTGACAACTTCCCTGACACCCAATGGGAAAGTTTTGAGACACAACCCCGAGCAAGGTAACCAATAGGAACACAAGTACACCACAACCAATCCATTCATTACCATACCCCAAAACCACAATCACCACCCATTAACATCAATTTTCAAGAACAGAGACAAAATCCCAACCTCCAAACCACATAATCATCATTCCAAATAACCAATTCTAAAATAATAAACAAAAACAAAAAAAAAAATTCGTTTCCCCCTTGTAGCTCCCGCAAAACAAACAAATTTTAAAAATTAAATTAAAAAAAAAAAAAAAAAAAAAAAACCGCATTTAAAGCCATACGAGCAAATCCATGGGGAGAGACTCGAGCTTGGATTCCGATAGGGTATCGTCGAGGCGAGGGGTTTTGGGGGTCCCAACGAAGCCAGCGTGTTTAACCAAATTCACCGGCGACAGCATCACAGGGCTCTTATCGTAGACCCTCGCATTCTCCTCATGCGAAACACCCCCACTCTTCCTGGTATGCAACTTCTTGGCGAAATCGTTGCAGCAAGCCGAACCTGAAGGCTTGGCACACCGAAGCTGAGCCAGCGTCCCGGGCCTCAGGTACTTGTTCCCGGAGCTCCGAACCTGCCTCCTCCCCTTAACCCTCCAACCCTTCTCCTTCGGCGACACCTTCCCCATCAAAGCTCTTCTCTTGTCTTCTGTTTGGTTCTGTTCCCTCACTCAACACAACCTGGGAGAGAAAAACACAAGCAAACAAACAAGACCTAATTGGAAAATAAACCAAAAAAAAAAAAAAAAAAAAAAAGAGGGAGAAAGTAAGAGAAAGGTTACATACATCACAAGAGGTTTGTGATGAGGTGGAAGCGGAGCAGAGAGGGAAAGTGGCGAATGGGGCCGCTAGGGTTTTTATTCTTCTTTGTTTGAATTTGGTGACTTGGGAAGCTGCCCGCCAAATTTTTAGTTCCACCCAGTGGGACTCGTGGGCTTCCTGCACTGGATCCGCCTTCGCACACGTGGCCAACTATGATTCGCTGCTTTTGGCATCCTAGGCCATGCGGGTCCCACCCAACCATTCATTCATTGCCGCACCTCCTGCTCCTACTGCGCCGTGGATTTCGTCTAATTCCAAATTTTTAAATGCCACTTATTTTCTTTTCTCCTTTCGCATTTTCAAATTTCCCCAAACTTTCATTTTAATATCATTTTACTCTTCATTTTTACACTATTTATTAATTATTAATATTTTTAAGTTAAATTGTATTTTCTCTCTCTTCTATTTTTTTCAATTCTATTATTTCAACCTATTTAAAAAAAATTAATCTATTGTTAATTTAATATTCATTCATTCATCATTAAATTTTAATGTTGTCTGATTTAAGTAATATAGCACTTAAAAAATGGCATGTGAAAAAAAATTTAAAAAAATAACATATAAAATCTTTTTATTTGTATCTATTTAAGTATTTATTTTTTTCGGAAACCTTGATGTGACGCATGAATGATTCAATGCGCAAAAATAAATAGTTAAATAGGGATTGGCATTGGGCCTTTATTAACTCAGCACTCGCACGTGAGTTCCGCGCTACGCAAACAATATACTACAGTAGTATTTCTTTTTTATGTTTTTGGAAAAAAATATGTTATAAATTAGAAAATATACTGTCATTTTTTTAATTGTATAATCCCAGGTGAATATTAAACTGTCTTATAAAATGGATGTTAAATAAAAAAGTTACTGTGTAGGAATAGGAGGACCACGAAAGGAAGTGTGATTTTGTTGTGTTACTCCAAAAACGGAAGCACATTCGTCAAATTGTTTAAGAAATATATGTAAACGTTATTCACTAGTAGTGGTATATTTGAAAAACTAAAACTGTTTTCTTAATGAATAATATCATTTATTTATCATTTAAACATTTTAAAGATTTTACTATATTTTAACGTGATTTTTAATTAAGAAATACGTAGTAACATAATGCTACTGTACTAAATACTAATAAATCTGTTCAAAAAACTGTACTAATAAATTTTTAGGGTTTAATAATTCATGGTTTGTGCCAAAGAAAAATATGTATACTACTATAGTTTTGGTAGCTCCTCGTGCACATGGATATCTCTGATTTAATGATTAACTATAGAGCATAGGATCCCAGGCTTTCGATTGTTGTCAATGAAATTAATTCCTTCATTGAATGTTGACTGTGTAGGTCCTCACTTTACAACACTAATTATTATGGTTAAAAAGGTCAACATGACATTGTCTTTTGACCGGGACACTAATAAACTTATAAATATAAGAGATTTAATACGTGTATTTTTTAATTAAAAATTGATATTTAATTTTATTATCTTGAATAAAAGAGTTGTAAGTAGAGATACTAAATTTAAAAAAAAAATTATTCATTTGAAGGAAAAAAATTATACTTTTTATATATAGTCGAGTAATTAAGACTATTTTAAGTATCCATGCACCAATTATATCTTTATGTGTAGTTAAGTGATTAAGACTAATCTAAGTACACACCAATTATATCCTTATGTGTAGTTGAATGATTAAAACTAGTTTAAGTATAACATTAATGTTATTTTGAGTTCAGCATTATGTTTTACACTAATATAAATGAAGTAGTTGGGGAGTATTATAGAAATTTATAATTAATAAATGAAGATAATTCAATTCAAATGTATATAAGTTAAATGTTTCTTAGTTTGTGTGTAGAAGGCTATAAGAATCAATGGAGAGATGTGTCTCATATTTAGATATCTTTATCTTAATGGAGTGATATATGTCATATTTTAAAGGTAATTCACTTCTAAAATCACACTTAATGTTTCGTCATATGTGTCATATTTATTTCTTTATATCAATTTTATTTGGAGTAAATGGTTAATTTACTCTCTAAATTTGGAAGATGACATTATATTAGTCCCTAAAATTAAAAAAGATGTTAAAAATTCCTAAAAATACAAATCACAATTACATTAATTCAAAATTAAAATAATGTGACTAAAGTTATAATGTTGATACACATTTAGGGACCAAAATGACAATACAAAATGTTTGACATTCTAATGCACAAACCTTTAAGAGGAAATATATTTCTATTGTGGTTAAGTGATAGATGTGATTTAAAACATTCCTGGCTAAGACATAAATATATGGTGAAAAAAGGTGTATTTCCTAGTGTGAAATATACCTTTATAAATCAAGTCACATAGGAAAAGTTTGTAGAAAATAGATTGGTGCTTGAGTTTAAAGTAAGTTGGAATTATGTTGATCTCTTTAAGTTGTCAACACCATTATTTTTAGTTAATTTATTATTGTGTTGTTATTTTGTGTTTTTTATAATAGAAAAGAAATAAGTCAAACACTAAAGGGAAAAAGGTCTACCACATTGATTGTTTTGGGCATACTACACTAGTTTTACAACCGATGTTATTCCCATTGATGTGGTATCTAGGCACATGCAACATCGAGTGTTGATCAATGTTATATGTGCACTTAACACATTGGTTTTTCCACAACTAATGTTATATGTGCAACATTTTTTATGGCACTTCTATTGCCAAAGATGTGACTGTAGGTGTTAAGGACATCGACTTTGAAAACGAAAGGTTGCATGGGAAAGTCAGTGGTGAGTGTTTTAAAAGTTGGGGTTGATGCACCCAACGCCTCTTCATTCCAATAGGTGTATGTGAAATGCTTGCAACAATTTCGTTACTAGTGGGCATCCCACTATGACATTGTTAGTGGGATGTCACCTCCCATAATGATGTAGTCATAGTAGTTTTCTAATATCAACCAAAATTGGAAACAAACAACAACCAAAATCCAATAACTTATCAACCAAAATTAGCAACCAAATCAACCAAGAACCACAAAACCCACATGTGAGAAAGAGAGGAAAACAAGTGTGGTATAGAGATGAGAGCACCACATCACCAAAAAGAGGACAAGTAATACCAAAAGTGAGGTTTGTGGAGGTTGGACATTTGCTAAAGAAAAGAGGATTGTGAAGAGTGAGAGAGAATATGGGCGTGATGAAGACAAAAAGGTTTTAATTGTTATAATATAATATACCACGCCTAATACATTTTAATTGATGTCATATATTATACTAACCTAATAGGTCACTAATCTTTATAGTTCAACAATTAAGTAACAGAAAACATAAATCTAATTACATAGGATTATCATGCAAATAATTCTTAGATATATATAACAATATATATATATATATATATATATATATATATGTGTGTGTGTGTGTGTGTACAAACAATAATCCATATTGTAAAACAACGTTATACGTTGCTAGTTAAGCAACTACTATACTTGAGTTACCTCGGAACAACTCCAAACAAAAACACCGTCATCCAGCATGACACTCAAAATCTTGCTTTCCTTTTAGCCTAATTCTACCTTACTTCCATAATAATATGATCATCGTAGTCCAACAATAAGGAAAATGCAAGGGTAACCTTGTAAACAAGAAAATAACATAATATAGAAGCAAATAACACTAACTATAAAACAATTTCATCATCACAACATAACTACGACACATTGTCAAGTTTAGCAACACATATTAACATACAACATAAATTTACAACTTAATATATGGACTACACATGCAACTTAACAACGTATCATCAACACAACAACTAAATAATACAACAATATGGAAATACAACATCATTGTTAGAAAAGAATGGCTCAATCCAAGAGGGGGGGTGAATTGGATTCTATGACACTAAAAAAAATTTCAGAGTTCTAAAGATCTTTATTTCAACTTAAACTTTTCTAATATGAATTATCAAAAAAGTTCCTTGAAAGACTTGCTAATGGGAATGAGTCCTATATGTTTTCTTGATTAATCTTGATAAAGTTCAATGTTAAGAACACTTAATATGCAACACTTTGATTCAGTTTAAAGCAATGTTGTGCACACAAACATATTAATCAAGATTATTCACTTTAGCACTCAACCAAGATTTTGCTCAAAGTAAAAGATAAGAGTGAGAGGGAAGTATGCACAAGTCTTTTATCATGGTTCAGCCACTCCACATGTGACCTATATCTAGTCCTTAATCATAACCTGATCAAGATTTGTTCCACTATTTCAATGAAGAAGTTTTACAAGCATACAACACATGCATATACTCTTACATTCAAGATAACCACTTTCTTGCCCCCAAGAAAGCACTTCTTGTAGAAACCCACTACAAGAATTCCTTATCACTTGAGACACCTACTCAAGATTTTCCTTACACTTTTCACAAAGAATTAAAGGAACGAATTCACCTGGAAGCTGAACAAATCAGACTGTGAATTCCAAAAGCAAATCTTAATCTTCCTCTCCCAAGAATGTAATGATGATGATGATCTCTTTCAAAGCATTCCAAAATGTTTTACTTCTTCATTTCACAAAGAAAACACTTCAAGAAGATCACAAAGACTTCACAATATGGTTTTTGTCTTTTTGATTCTCAATTCATTCTCTGTTCTGAAGTTTCAAAGTGTGAAAGCTATTTATAAAAATTTCAGAACCAGATAATCGATTATTTTGTTCTTCATGATTTCTGGAAACCACTCAAGAACAGAATAATCGATTATTTTGCAGGATAATCGATTATTCCAGAGAGTGCTTCCTGGAATAATCGATTATTTCATGAATAATCGATTATTACAGCAAGGCTCCTTTCACCTGTTGCTGGAATAATCGATTACATTTAATGATAATCGATTATTTTGAGTTAATTCTCAAAAACTCAATTTTATACTTCAAAAATTCTTTCCAAGTATTTTAAATCATCATCATACTCACTCTCAGTCAATTTAGATTAAAACTAACTCATGCACAAAGCACACACATGCAAAATAAACTAATCAAACCAATACAACTCATAGGAACTTATAAACTATTCCTATTACACATCATAATAGTTATATCTTCTTCTTGACTTGTTTTTGACTTGTTGATGTCCTTGGTCAGCTTTGATTCTCAAAATCTACCCTTTGTTATCATCAAATCTTTCATACTCCAAATCTGAGTTGATTCACGACTCCATGAATCTCAACAATCACAACACATTGTCACACATTTCAACTAAGAGATCTCTCACGATATAGGTAAGCAATTTAAGTGACTTAACCCTACTAAACCAACTTAACGACATGATATTTTCAAGATTACTAAATCAACAACAAATTTGGATTTGTTAAACACTAACAACATTAAAACATATTAAAATAATTTCAAATTTTCCATCCTAATAATTTAGGACCAACAACAAATTACTACAACACCAAATCTTCCACACCAATAACACCAACTTTTAATAGTCACATTATGTATGAAATAAAACATCATCAATTATTCAATTATCAATTTAATTTTAATAAAATAATAATAATTAATTTAGCAATTACCTATTATACAATATCAAGATAATTAACTTCAACTCCAAGTGTAACTACTAATCAGACTTAATATCAAAATTGTCTTTAGTTAGTGGTGGGATTGTGCCAATACCTAAAAAATTATAAAATATAATAATCATTAATTAATATGAAAGAAAAAATAGACAACAATAATTAAACACTTGTACCATTTAAAAATAAAATATAAATATTACCTTGTTCAAGTTTTTCAATATCCTCCATGGGCTCTTCAATGTCTATTAACCATGGACAGGATCGACACCAATTTTATGTACAAATTAATGCTTCAACTATTTTTGGTGAAAGAGAACTCCTATAACAATTAAGCACTCTACCTTCAGTGCTGAAAGTAGACTCAACAATAGATACAAGCATGGCCAACAAATCTCTAACAATATGACTAAGAATAGAATATTTGCTAGAATTCACTTTCCACTTGTTTGTTGGGATTTTCATTTGTAGGTCCTTTTTATTCGAATTAGCAAGGCTTCAATTTAGGTATATGTCGTGAATTGAATGCAATTTAGACGAGAGGAATACGTAGAACTATACAATTCGAGATTCAGATAATTCATGCTTTTAAATGATAATAAGTTTTGAGATGGATCGCACACACATAAATCACAAAGGACACGAAATTATATACAATATTAGTTGGGGCCCAATTTTATGATTTAGTATGCACATATTTCTAAGAGTTCATCAATTGTTATCACAACACAAGTTTCGTGCATATAGACGTTAAAATGAATCAAGTGAACAATACATATACTGATTATAGAAATCATATCCTTTATCATCAACAAGGTTATAATTAAAATCATAAGGATTATGATAAGTGACTGGATTTGTATGCTATACTACGTTATGCTAAAAAGTAAACTAGACATATTCTAGAAAGAAAGTAGAAAAATGGTCAAGAAACCATACTTAGTAGTCTCGTACACAATAGCCATATGCGCAGGCGGGGCGTTGTGAGATTTTGTAAGCATAATGTTTTTGAACCCTTTGGAATGAGATTGCCTCACTTATTTATAGAGTTTGAGTGGGGGTGGTTAATTTTGTATGGTTTCGACGTGGTGTGTGTAATCGTTCTCCACTACGTGACGTGAGTAACCTCTTAACCGTTTTTAACTTTCGATAACCATCACTACATTTCTCGATCCTTGAATAATTCTTCGCAAACTGGTTAATACTTATCAACTCCCTTGGTACATAACCACCCTAATGTTCACATATTTGTAACTTCCTTGAACCGACTATAACCACTAGTAACCACTTGCCCTTTTCTTTGACCCTCGAATATATATTCTTTAAAATTCTCTTCGATAAACACACTATACATCAATTCTATATAATGTGCAGCTATCTCAATATTTGTGCGGTTCGAGTATTTTTTGCATTGTAACAATCCACCTTTCCTATTCAAAGATTTTCCTTGATTACCCTAACACCTCCATATCAAGATATCAAAAGTGCTACTTTTCTTTTCCAAACCCTCTATAAGATACATATCCATTTTGTTTTTATTCACACTCTCATTAACATTCATATCTTTTACGAATTCCATAACAAATGAAACTTTTGGTGCATCAAATTCTTCCATTCCATCCCCATTTCAATAGAAGGTTGTGTAGAATTTTTAGTCTATTGCTCATTACCAACAGAAAGCCTATACACCTCAAACATAACTTGTAATGTCTCCTTTACCTTGTTACATATACTTTCAAAAACATCCTTCTCATAAAAACTACTTAAGTTGCACTAAACAAATTGAAACTTACTTTGAGGATCAAGCATCACAGTCGCAAAAATCAATATATTCATATTTTTAATATTCCCCCAATACTTATCATATTTAGCTTTCATTTTTTAACCATGCTTCCAAACAATTTTAAAAACTCCCTACCCATTTCTAAAATGCAAGATAAATATCATGTAATGCTCATTGAAATGTTAAGAAGTTACAAAATTAGTCTTTGAAACTTTTTGAGTAATATCAAAAAAAAAATTCAAGAATCTAATAAAGTATCTTGCATTATTCCAATTTTCATTATTTGAAACACCACCATTCAACATCACATGCTCAGAACACTTCTTACCCAATCCTTTAAATGCATTCTAAAATTTCAATGCACTTTCAAGCATTATGTAGGTAGAGTTCCACCTGTGGAAACATCCAATTGCACAATACATTTATCAATTTTTCTATCAATCATTTCTCCCTTGTGATTCTTAATTAAACAAAAATTTAGAATCCTTTTATGTAACTTGCAATCATCATCTATGAAATGTGTAGTAAGACTAAGATAATCCATATTTTGCACAAAAGTCTAACAATCAGTTGTAAGACTTACACCTTGATGGGAATGACTAAACATGCTTTTCAACTTATGTTTTTTCATTTATGTAAAGATTCCAACAATCCCTAGCAATTGTAATCCTTCTCGGAATTGGGAATTTAGATTGCAAGACACTCATAAAAAAGTGAATTCCTCTCCCTCAACAAACTTAAAAGGCAACTCATCAACAATTATCATCCTTGCTAGAGCTTGTATACATGCATCAACATCAAAATGAACACTAGTAAGAACACTGTTAGTTCATTTTCCATTTTTTTTTCATTCATTGAAAGGCAACAATTTGTTTAGTATGATCAAAAGACTCTTTTGGAAACTTGGGACATTTTTTTTTCAATAATGAGTTATAAGATTACTTGTACCATTTAAGTGAGAATCAGTAGCATAAGACTTTGTACACCAATTACATTTAGCTCTAGTTTTTTTGCTATTAGGATATTTTGTAAAATGATCCCATGCCCAAGATCTAGGCCTACAAGGCTTTGACTTACTTGGATCTCCAACATTGTTAGATGTGGGTTCTTCTACTTTTTTTTTCTTCTTTTTGTTTTTTCAACATTAGAGCCTCCCTCTTTGTTCAAATCTTCTTGATCGTTGGCATCCATACATATTGGTTCATTTGAAGAATTTCCAGAGTGAGTATTTGAAATATGATCATCACTTCGAGTCTTTTCAGCACATAACATAGAAAAAATAAAGACTTGATATATCTAAATGTCAAAAAAAATAAAATTAACTCAAGTTGTGTTATAAGGTAAAGGAATACCTCCATGGTGAATGACTAAATGGTAACAATGGTGCTTGTGATGGTTGAAAATTCAAAGCACTCAATCAATAACGTTAATACTATCATCATGTACCATGAACCAAAATTAAAATAGAACAATTAGTAATAATAAAAAATAGTTTGAATAAAATTCGTACCTTTAAATAACTATGCTAAAGGAATGCAAGTTGTAGAGCTTATCCCAAGTCACGCACAAGTCACAAATTTGAACAACCATTTTATACTAACAATAGTATCTAGATTTGATAGACTAAGAAATCAAAACAACCGCATGAAAGTTAAAACACATTATAACCAAAATTTAGAAAAAAATATATATCAAAATAATAAATATGGTTCTAGTACTATTGTATTAGAGTGATTCAAGCAATGGATGAAACAGGGAAAAGGTGCACACCACCAAGATTAAGCTTAATTACTATGTGGTAGTCTAAATTACAATTAAACTATTACTATGCAGTTGCAAGACCAAAAGGGCAAAAATTCCTTGCAAATAAGCTACCCTTTATAAACCTCATTATAATCTAATCACTAATCAACCATAATGGCTTATCAATCACTTGAAATCCAAGCTAGGTAGATATGATCCATAAACAATATAATGGAAAGTGCATAATATATTTAAACATGTAACAACATTATCATGTTTCATTAATTTCCAGGTCCATTACATCATCACCTTAATCTAGTAAAAATTTGAAATAAAATTATAATTATGTTAGAATCCAAGCCTATCTAAATTACTTGCCTAAGGAAACAAACTTCTCCATAATTCATAAAATGCTTTTCGTAAATTGCATGTGATTTCCTTCCTAAACCAAAATAAACAAAAAGAAGAGAAACAAAGCTACAAAGGAAAAGGAAGAAAAAAATGGGAAAAAATAAATAACCTAGAGAAAGAAAAATGGAATTATATGTACATACCTTTTATTCTCGATGAAATAGAAGGAAAACTTTTCAAATGACGTTGTTTTGGCAAGGGCATGGGCAAGGTAGGAATTGGTGAGGGTGGCTTCAACAGTAGAGCAATGGAGCTTTTCTAATGACGTCATTTTGGAGAGGGTGTGGGGGAAATGGGAATTGACGAGGGTGGTTTCGACAGCAGAGTAAAGAGACTTTTCTAGTATGGGGTGGAGGGGGGGGCTTAAGGAGGAGGTATGATACGAGGTTTCTAATATAGGGTTTCCCTTTTCACGAGATTGAGAGTGAGAATCATGTTTTTGCGTTTCAAATGAATCATATATGACTAAAGAGTAAAAATATATATGTACACATGTAGTTTGGTTTGGTTCAATTTGGATTGATTTTAAAGTTCTAAATTGCAAATCAAATCGAATAACTCGATTTGGGAACAAAATAAGCTAAACTACATGGTTTTGGTTTTTCAACGATTTTTTATTTTTTGGATCGGTTTGCAATTTGTTGTTCAGCTTGATTTGATTTTGAATACCCCTAGTTGTAATATTGTTGAGGCTATAATTTTGTCTCAAACCTGACCATTAGACGATTTTTGTTGGATATGGGCTCCAAAACCCCTATCTGATGCAAATTGAAGTCCAAAACAAATGCCCCATTTATGTTTGATCTCTGTATTAAGTTAGTTGATTCTTAATCCACTAGATTATATAAGTGAGAGGGTGGGTTCATGCGCGTGAAAAATAAAATAAAAGCTAAAACATAAGAAGAATGATGATATCTTCTCTATTTAGATCAGTCCCTTTAATTTTTTTTTTGAATTGCAAGCTATCACCTTTAACAACTAGCCACCATTGGAACCTTATAATTGCAAAATAGAGCGGAAGAGATAATTGTGAGATTTTAGAGTAATAAAAAGGGAGAGAGGAAAAGTAATACTAGGTTATAAAGAAATGAAGCTACCATTGAAATTGCAAAACAAAGCAGAAGAAATGATTGTGGAATTTCATAATAGAGAAGGAGAAAGAGAGACTAAGTGGTGCAAGGTTGCAAAGAGATGGAGCGAGAAGAAAATAGAGACTCCAAGGGTGCTTGGGTTAAAAAAAAAGTCTCATTCAATGCAAACAACTTATATGTTGCTGTTATTAATTGGCCAGGTTTAGGTACTTGATGGAGATGGTAAGGAGGAGTGATGAATGTTCTTCTCCTTAGCTCTCCTTATGCACGGATCTTCCTCAAGGAGATGGAAACCACAAAGATGAACACTATATGGAGGAGATTCTCGGATAGGAAGAAGGCTTAAGCCTTGGATGGAAGCATCCAAGCTTAAGGTGCAAGGGAAAGCTCACTTCAAAGAGGAGGAAATCCTAAAAGGGTTCCTAAGGTGAAGCTTTCTCTCATGGTGACTCTTGAACGAAATTTGGCTGAATAAGCTCTCAAATTTCATTATTCTCAAAAGTGAATACAAAGAGTGGAAGAATCACTTAAGTAGGGTTCCAAGTGTGCAACTTTGGGCGCCTAACTCCAAGGCTACATGTGGCGCCCAAAATTTGAATTCAAACTTGAAATTTGAATTCAAATTTTGGCTCCCATGTGCTAGTCCGAAAATTTAGGTGCCTAGATGCATTTAGGTTTGATTTGAGAGTTATTTAGGGTTAATTTGAGTGGCACATGTTCAGCCACCCATGGTGCTAAACATGTGACTCAAATGTAACTTAAATGACTTCCAAATTAAACCTAGTTTAACCTATTTTACCTATTTAAGTAATTCTTGTATATTCCTAATCTAATGACCTAAATACAATGGTCAAACAAATACAATGGAAAGGAAAAATTACAAGAATGAAAATGAGCCCAATATTGGGTACCAAAAGCCCAAAGGCCCATGAAGCCCAAAACTAGGCCCAACAAGCCTAAAACCTAAAATGCTACTCTATGTGGTCCAAAATACAAGACCAAAATATATGATACCTATACTAACATGATGTATACAAAACATATGAAAATAGCTATAACAAAATATGGCCCATGAAAAGTTCAACTTGGGCCTTCCCAGGCCCATCAGGCCCATTGGGCCCTGACTGGCCCAAACCTTCATGTCTAGCCAACTCCTCTTGGCTCCTTCAATATGTCACCTCTTGCCTTCCTTGGCATGATTCCATCATCCCCTCCCTCTTGAAAAGGATTTGTCCTCAAATCACGAGGATGCATGGAATAAGAAACATCACCTACATACACAACAAACCATGTATAAGAGGTGACATGTTTATGATGAGAAAATGGATTATGGATCCTAAGAGGAGTCCTTATATCTAGCCTAAGAAAAAATAAACTATCAAAATTAGACTCCCTAAAAGTAGAAATAGGCTCCTCTCCTAAGCATAACCTAGAAGTAAAACCTAAGAATGTAATAACACTATGACTAAGACAATGAAAAGAATGATTTTTAAACACTACAATATCTTGCCTAAAATACCCTAAATGGTAGCCTAGGCTTTTCCTAAAATATAAAGAAAAGAATACTAGAAAACGTCCTAAACAATTTTGAATCATATTGTTTGGTAGATAAAATGTCTTGGAAAATCTTGAAAACTCATATAAACTATTTTTGTCTTGTAGGGAAGGGTGCAAATTAAGTTCAAATAAAGATGAACTTCCCATAAGATCAAAAATAGAATATGAAATATGACAAGATGTATCTATCAAACAATATATTCCAAAATTTGGGTGCTTTATTAGAACAACTATGGTAGAAGGATTCCTAAAGAGAGGAAGGCTATCTTCCTTGGGCACCTCCAAGGAAGTAGCACAAGAAGTGGAACTAAATGTAGTCCACTCCTTCTTCACTACATCTTGAAGTTGAGATTCATTTTTCTTTAGAATGATTTGTTCTTGAATCTCTACTTCATGACTAGTGGTATGATTAGGGTAAGAGTTAAGGTCTTTATTTATGAAGAGAGTATTTTGTAAATGATTTTTAGTGGTAGAACAACTCTCTTCACTCACAAGTCCTTTAGAGGAATTATTTTCCTCCTTACTCTTCCCTAAGAGCAATGCCTTTTTTCTTTCTTTTTCTCTTGTTTTTCTCAATTTTTCTTTTGCTAAAAGTTTTTCTCTCTTTTGTTTAATAATGTGAATTTCTTCCTCTAAAATTGCAATTTGTGCTTTTTTTTCAAGTTTTTCTTTTTCTTTTTGTAAAGCTTCTTGCTTTGTCCAAGGTGTTAGTGATTTAAGCCTTTGAGTAGAATGTGAAAAACCTTTTGGAGAGCTTAATTCACTACCACTTGAGAAATATTTTCTCATGATTAAACAAAAGAATTTTTTTTTTTGTATATGCTATGCAAAAAGTTATAAAATGTTTTTGGTATTTTCTAGGAATGAAAATAGCACTTGGAAGTCTAAGTGTACAAGTTGCACTATCAAGGGAGGTGAGCTACAAAGAGCCACTTAATAACCAAGCCTTTTCAAGTGGAAATCACTAAACTCCTTTGTGATACTTCCAATTCCCCAAAACTTTTCACAAAAATTTTGAATGCTTTTTCACAATTTGTTTGTTTTTGAGACTAAACTAAACGTGAGAAAGTAAATCTACACAAGTCTAGACGTTTCAAGGCAGCAAAATAAAGCAATTAAAAGACAAAGAACTTAAAGGAAACAATGTAAGCAACTAGTCGGATATCCTAAGTGGAAGCTTGAAACATATGAAATTTCCAAGCCACTTCCACTAGCACTACACGTGAGGATGCTAACAAGGAGTTAGATATACCTGACCAGCTTCTTAATACTCCCTCCAAGCTTTACAAATTGATTTTAAAATACAAGAGAGATTGCAAAATTTAAACTAGCCTAGAAAGCAATAAATGGCGGTTTTGGTGACCAATTTAGTGACGGATTGTTGTGCAAATTTTCCAACACTTAATCAAGTGTTTAATCCGCCACTAATCCTTCAATATGATGCTACTGGACCTGCAAAAGAAACACAACAAAGAGGTTAATGTGGCTGCCTCACAAGGTGAAAGGAATGGTCACTCAAGTGAAGGAAGTTTAGGAGAAGTTTTGGTCACTAAATTAGGTCAAATTTTTAGGTCTTAGTGTCCAAACTTTTCCTACTCTTTGTTGAGCAATGCTTGATCCTTGAGCAAGGATTTGAGGCCACTTCCAGCACAGGGAAATTATTGAAAGAAAACTAGACAAGCAATAAAGCACAATTTGGAAAGCTTATACCAAAAGTTAAGAGTAATATGTATATATGACAAGACTCAAAGAGGTTCAACAAGTAAAACTGGAAAATAAGACTCCAAATAAAGCTAGCACTCAGTTAGGAATGTTCCTAGATAGGTACTAGAGTAGATGAACAAAACAAAAAAAATTTGAAAGCAATTGGATAAGTATAGCACAAGTAGTAGTCAAAACAATAACAAGGAATCAAGTGATTTTTCACCAATGTACACCTCTCGGCTTTTTCACTTTAAAATGCTTTCTCTAATTTTTTTTTTAATTCTTTCTTTTTCTATATTCAAGTTAAGAGTCCATAGAGTATATTTGCCTTTTGTTTCAAATTTTTCTAAGATTCCAAGCTATAGAAACCGTGACTACAAGTTAGACAAAAATTCAAGTGAAAACAAGGAAACTAGTGCACTAGTTTTTAGGTTTTGTCTTGGATTCTTTTGTACACTTTTCTTCTTTGAATCTTTGTACTTTTCTTTTGATTTAGGCTCTGTTTTTGTCTCTGTTTTCAGCCTATTTACTTTTTAAAATTTGAATCCAAAAGATAGTGCACTAGAAGTAAGATTAAGCACTTGAAATTTTGAGTCACAAAATTTTTTTTTATAAGATTTTTCAATGGAAATGTGATTTGAAAACTTAAGACACAATGGAAACCTAACTCTAAAGAAACTTACTAGAACTAATAGCAAGTTATGAACACAATAAGGTAAAAGAAAAAGCACATATAGGAGGCAAGAACAATAAGCAATCCGAGAGCAACAAATTGATGAACTAGACACAAAGAAAATTTAGGTCAACATGCTATTCAAGGAATTTTAAGACATATAAAGACTACACAAACATACTAAGACAAAACATGGATTAAAAACCAAAATCTAAATGCAATGTATGCAGTCCAATCACGGACACATATTAGGAATGGAGAGACTCAAAATTAAAATCAAAAATAAGCACAAGCTAATAGGTCCTAAACAAGTTGATTGAGGAAGAAAATTCAAGAACAATCAACCAATGGATCTATGGAACAAAATATGATATAAAGCATGTAGATCCAAAAAGAAACTCAAACAAGACACTTAGAACACAAAGAACACAAAAATAAATGGACCAAAAACTCAAGAACTTATCTCCTTGAAGACCTTGCTCTTGATACCAAAAATGATGGAGATGGTAAGGAGGAGTGATGAATGTTCTTCTCCTTAGCTCTCCTTATGCACGGATCTTCTTCAAGGAGATGGAAACCACAAAGATGAACACTATATGGAGGAGATTCTCGGATAGGAAGAAGGCTTAAGCCTTGGATGGAAGCATCCAAGCTTAAGGTGCAAGGGAAAGCTCACTTCAAAGAGGAGGAAATCCTAGAAGGGTTCCTAAGGTGAAGCTTTCTCTCATGGTGACTCTTGAACGAAATTTGGCTGAATAAGCTCTCAAATTTCATTATTCTCAAAAGTGAATACAAAGAGTGGAAGAATCACTTAAGTAGGGTTCCAAGTGTGCAACTTTGGGCGCCTAACTCCAAGGCTACATGTGGCGCCCAAAATTTGAATTCAAACTTGAAATTTGAATTCAAATTTTGGCTCCCATGTGCTAGTCCGAAAATTTAGGTGCCTAGATGCATTTAGGTTTGATTTGAGAGTTATTTAGGGTTAATTTGAGTGGCACATGTTCAGCCACCCATGGTGCTAAACATGTGACTCAAATGTAACTTAAATGACTTCCAAATTAAACCTAGTTTAACCTATTTTACCTATTTAAGTAATTCTTGTATATTCCTAATCTAATGACCTAAATACAATGGTCAAACAAATACAATGGAAAGGAAAAATTACAAGAATGAAAATGAGCCCAATATTGGGTACCAAAAGCCCAAAGGCCCATGAAGCCCAAAACTAGGCCCAACAAGCCTAAAACCTAAAATGCTACTCTATGTGGTCCAAAATACAAGACCAAAATATATGATACCTATACTAACATGATGTATACAAAACATATGAAAATAGCTATAACAAAATATGGCCCATGAAAAGTTCAACTTGGGCCTTCCCAGGCCCATCAGGCCCATTGGACCCTGACTGGCCCAAACCTTCATGTCTAGCCAACTCCTCTTGGCTCCTTCAATATGTCACCTCTTGCCTTCCTTGGCATGATTCCATCAGTACTAATGAGCACAAAAATTTTAAACCAAACCAAACTGAATGCACTCGTTTGAATTCGTCTTTTTCCATTTGAAACTCACTAATTAGTTTTGATTTCATCCAATAACCAATATTTAGTTTACGGTTTTGTTTGGCTCATATAGGTGCATAAATTCTGATCACCCCTATTTTTTCTTCTTATATAAATTTCATTAAGGAAATTAGGATTTTTCTTTCAAACCTTTGACCTATAATTGAAATTTGACCTTTAGTTTCCTATATGATCCATGCACTATGATTTTCTTTTGTACCTTGTTATTTATGTTTTTAAAATAATCTTGGTACCTTGGGAGATGTGTTATGACAGCTTGTAAATATGTACAAGGTGTGTTTTGTTTTGTATAATAATTGATAATATGTACAAGGTAAACGGAAAAATTTGAATGGAAAAAAAAAAGTAAAGTAAAAAAAAACTAATAATTTATCTTTTTTAATAGGATATTATTATTATTATTTCAACTTAAATATTTTTCAATTAATAGATATTAGAGTCTAATTTTTTCTAAGTTTGATTTTTTTAATTCTACCGTTCTCTTTCAAAATAATTAGCTTCACCTCTAGATGTAAGTTTTAAATAAAACATTAATTTAATTTATCAATTTAGACTAAATATGAATTTGGCTCCTAATATTGCAAAAAATTTATTAATCATCAACTATGATAATTAATAATTAATTTAGCAATAAATAATCTATATGCAGTGATGGTGTAAAAGGATCCTTACATTGTTGTTCAATCATAATATAACAATATAATAAGTTTATTATCTTTTAAAATAATAATATTTTATTTGGATTAAAAGTGAAACAGAGAAAAAAATATAAAAGAAATAAAATAATAATAAAAATAAAATGATCTATTATCTATATGGATAAATAAGAAGATAAAAAACATTTTCCCACTAATTTGGATGAGTAGAAATAAGTAAATTATATTAAAATACTTTATCCAAATTAAAGAATATAATTGTTTCTCCCTTTTTCTCTTAATATAATTAGTTATTATTTAAAAAATATATAAAAATATTTAATCTTTCTAAAACTGTAAAAAAGAAAAGCGAGATACACGACAAATCATCTCCAAATCATGGCAAATGGAGAAATATTTCTCAAATGGTGGAGCCACGAATTTTAACAACTTGTCCTTTCTATTTTTCTTCTAATGGTACAAGTGAAAATTACAAAATCTCTTCTATTTCACTTCTTATTTCTATTGATTGATGGTTCAAAATATTTTAAAAATAATGGATAAAATTCAAACTCATAATTTAGTTCATAAAATTAAGATTATTCAATTTATAGTTCCAAACATTAACAAATCAACAAATTTAATCCTTGAATTTAATAATCATCTTCAATTTCATATTAAATACCACCAACTAATTTAGCTTTCAAATGTTAGAAATGATGAACACTAAAATTAAGAACAAAAATGACATACATATATGTAATACCACATAGTATGATCGAGAATTTGACATATATGTAGTACCACCTACTTATTGAGAATTTGTGTAGTATATATGAGGTGTTAGTTCAAATTTCAGTGTATTAAAAAACTAACATATTAAAGTCAGAAAATCAAATTAATGCTGATGTTATGAATTAAAATAACTACCATTTATTAACTTATAAATATATTCTTAATATTTTATATCTAATTTAATAATTATCGTGATTTTAAAAATCATATTGAATCGGCTGGTAAAATCAATTGGATTGATAATTGATCCCAACCAATCTGGTTGGTTCTAAAAAATCGTTTGGATCTGTAAAAAATTTACAGAATCGTTCAAAATCAGTAAAAAAAAAAAATCAAATTAGTTTCTCATTCAATTAAAATATTATTTTTTATTTTTAAAATTTAAATTAAAGTATTTTAAATAAAATATATATATTTAAAAAATTATGAATTAAAATAAATTATTTGTAATGTTTGTCTTATAAATATAATTTAATCATTTGTTTTGATTTATGATTTTAATATTTTTATTTTTTTTATAATTTATAATATATTAATTTGATACAATTTATTTTAAATATAAAAGTAACGGATATAGTTATATTTTATTAATAATATATTTAATTTAAAATTTAAATATTACATTTGAGAATTTATGAACAACTATTTTAATTTTTAGTGTTATAAAATTATGATATTATATTTATAATGTTATTTTTTTATATTGATAATAATATTAATAATAATAATAATTATTATTATTTTATTAATATTGATATAATTAACTATTGTTGAATCTTTCAACCTTGAATTAAAATTTAAATTAATTCAATGATGGATGCAATTTTAAAAATATTAATATTTATAATCATTATATTATAAATGTCATGTGAAATGTGTACCAATTTTATGAATGGTTTTTTTTTAAGAAACCAAACTAACTAATTTTAATGAAATATTTTTATTAAATTATGTTTTTCAATTATAAAATTCAAATAAACCATGACTTTTATCTAATAGTTATTAACATATGTCATGGGTGTAACGACCCGGCTGGTCACTACACACTACACCGTATACCTGAAACCGGACAGAAAAGAACAAGTGTATACATATAGTGTCTAGAATATACATATATACATGTCCAAGTCTGACTAGATTCAAAATGTACAACAATACATTCAGAGCTGCTACACCAAGTAGCTAAAACACCAAAACATCCATAAGAAATAAGCTTTATCTGTCAGTTACCGACCTGCCACAAGCCACCAACCTATCCCTGCTCTGCTCCTATACATAGTATGATCATCGCAGTCCAAACCACATGGAAACAACAAGGGTAAGCTAGTGAAAAGAAACAACATACATATATATAAATTTAAGAATAGTAAACAGCTACAACTATTAGAACATCAATTAGCTTAACAACATCAGTTATATATATATATACATAACAACACACATCTCACATCATTCAATAATAACAACAGTACACATCGATAGATAGTGGTAAACACACAATGCGTCGTCACGCATATCAGCTCGGAGATCTCCTACAACAGCTTAGCCTTACGGCTTACAACAGCTCCTATCAGCACGGAGCACAGCATAGACTTAGCGGCTATAACAGCACCACAATAGTGGCTAACAGCACCGACATAGCGGCTATAACAGCACCACAATAGTGGCTAACAGCACCGACATAACGGCTATAACAGCACCACAATAGTGGCTAACACAGCATACAGCTCAACAACTAACAGCACAACAAAACAGCTCAACAAATTAGCATACAGCACAGCTAAGTAGTATTCAACACAACTTACTACTCACAACTCGGCTCATCATTCTAGAGCACAGCCATATTATAAATCAGCATTTAAAATCATCAATAACAGCCCAGCTCAGCACAGCAATATACATCTATTACAGCTTAACATCATATTTCAGCATTTACATCTAGTCAGCACAACATATTTATCAATTACATCTCAGCTCGGCAATTACAGCATAATTCAACAACTATCAGCATATATTAATTCAGCTCGACTCAAACAATAAAGTTTAGCATTAGCATCACATAGTACAACTCAGCGTCTTACAGGACATCTAAGCATCTTACAGCAACATACACCTAACACAGCTCAACATCATCAAACAGCAATTTCAGCTAGTCATCACATCATATTCATCGATTTTGGCTTAGTTCAGCATGAAACAATATTATCAACAAATTCAGCATATAACTTCACATCCTTATACGCGTCCGGCGCGCTCATGGTCGCGCCTGGCGTGGCACAACCAGAGGGCTTCAGGGGCCAGCGCGCCCGGCGCAAGCGTGCCTGCGCCCAGCGAGACTCAGCCAGAGAGTCCAAAGCTCTCTCGCGCCTGGCGCAATACCCAATTGCGCCCAGCGCAGGCCAGGCAGAGACTCCCTTGGTCTCGCGCCCAGCGTAAACCAAAATTTCGCCCAGCGCCCTCGAGGCAGAGACTCCCAAGGAGTCTCACGCCCAGCGCGACAAGGGTCGCGCTCAGCGCAGTACATCAATATCATCATTCAGCTCAATTACATTCATCATTAACAGCTTAAAACAACATGATCAACAACTTCACAATGCACAACATGTTCAACACATAATACGACCCAACCATCTTGTTTACAACTCATCTATCTTGACAACTTACTCACCCAAACAACACCAATACACCTAAGCACCTAAAACAACTTTAAACTTAACCAAATCACTAAATGTGAAATGGCAACCATCACAGCAAACAGCGCATCAGGAGTTATACTACTCCTACCATGCTCATCCTTATCTCATATGAAAGATAATCAAATTTCCTACAACTCTCATTAAGACACCAAGTCCAAATTCCTTCATCTACCTTGTTAAAAATGATGAAAACCGCAACAGCTATAACCAAAGCTGACAGCTCGACCCCTCTTCACTAAAACAGCCATAACTGGAGTTCTAAAACTCCTTTTTGGGTGATTCCAGCGCCATTGGAAAGCTAACATCCAAGGCTACAACTTTAATGAAGACTATGAAGTCAATTTCGGAACTTCAAATGCGCGCTCAGCGCGTTCAAGTTCGCACTCAGCGCGTCTCAACCAGAGACCTACAGAGGTCTATTGCGCCCAGCGCGGTTCTCCCCGCACTCAGCGCGATTCACCCAGTGAGTCCCCATTTCAAGTCGCGCTCAGCGCGAATTCGAACAGCAACTCTCCCCAGTTCGAAAATTTCACCCAAAAACCTGCAAAATCAACTTCCCAGGCACATGCAATCGGTCCAAAGCATCACATTTCCATCCTAGAACCCAAAAATACTACCTTTTTCAACATGCAACAACAAATCACGGATTTCCCCAAATTTTCTCAAAAACCCCGAAACCCCCAAAAACAGGTTCTCATTCAACACAGCCACGAATCAACCATCCATAAGCATCTAATGAGTTTCTAGAACTCATCCACAACCAAAAACAGCGACAAAAGAAAGAAAATTACTAGCTTCCCTTACCTCGGTGCGAGAATCCGAGCTTCCGGCAAGGGAAACGGAGAAGAGAAGTGGAGAAGGGCTTGAACGGGGGAAGAGAAGGAGAGAAACGCCCACACCTCAGCAAGTTCAACCTCTGAGAATTAACACCTTGAGACAGCAAGAAGTAAAGGAAATCAATGGATGAGGCAAGGAGAAGTAAGGAGAAAGTAATGTGAAGTGAGGGAGAAGAGAGTGGAAGAGAGAAAAGGACAGCGGGTCTCACAATCTCCCCAACAACAAGAGTTTTCGTCCCCGAAAACAGACTTACTTGGGAAAAGAAACGGGTATCGCTCACGGCACTGCTGTTCCATCTCCCAAGTAGCCTCACCGGTAGTTGCATCCCACGGGACCTTCACTAGGGCAATGGACTTGCCCCTCAGCATTTTTCAACTTATGATCAACCACAGCTACTGACAACTTCTCAAGGTCAGATTCTCCTTCCCTTGCACATCGTCCAGCTCCACCACATGACTCGGGTCATGAACGTACTTCCTCAGCAGGAACACATGAATTACATGTCACCCTTCAGCAACTCCAAAGGCTTACGCCTTTTACCAGCATATGATCTCTGCCTACTTTGAGCAGTCTCCATCATCTTCTAAATCAGTTTCACCTTCTCAGTAATCTATAAGATCAGCTCCGGTCCCACAACCACTGACTCACCATCTCGATACCAGCACAGAGGAGTTCTACATCTCCTGCCATACATGGCTTCAAAAGGCGTCATCTCAATACTAGCATGAAAGTTATTATTGTATACATGAACTCAACTAGCGATATGACCTCCTCCCCAGCTTCCCAAGTGGTCTAACACATCAGCCCTCAGCAAATCCTCCAACACAGCTTTCTTCAGCTTAGCATCATGAGGTAGGCAAATTCTGCCCTTGCACCTCAAGATTCCATCTCCGCCCAGCTCAAAACCAACAGCCTTCTCGGTACTCAGCAACCTAAGAATCTTCACCAGCTCGACATCTTGCAACTGTTTCGGTCTAACCTGCCTCAAGAACTCACTAGTTATGGCAATCATCCCACAACTAATGTGATCCTAAGCTAACTCCGCACAGAGATTCAAATCTCTAAACTTCTCCACCAGCTCCAGCTCTTTCACCATCATACCAGACATGTGGATGGATTTCCTACTCAGCGCATCCGCCACAACATTGGCCTTACCAGGATGATACATCAACTGAAAGTCATAATCCTTCAGAATCTCCATCCACCGCCTCTACCTCATGTTCAGCTTTTTCTGATCAAACAAGTACTTTAGACTCTTGTGATCACTGAAGACGCTGAACCGAGCACCATAAAGATAATGTTTCCATATCTTCAAGGCAAACACTACAGCTGCTAACTCCAAGTCATGAGTGGGATAATTCCTCTCATGATTCTTCAATTGCCTTGAAGCATATGCCACTACTTTCCTGTTTTGCATCAGCACGCACCCCAGACACTGGTGAGAAGCATCACAATGCACATCAAAGGGTTTACCAGAACCGGGCCACTCCAGCACAGGAGAAGTAGTCAACCTCCTCTTCAGCTCATCAAAACTCCGCTCACAGGCATCAGTCCAAATGAACGGTTGCTCCTTCCTTGACAGCTGGGTTAGAGGCGCTACTATCTGGGAGAATCCCTCAATAAACCTTCGATAGTAACCCGCTAAACCCACAAAACTCCTTATATCCGTGATAGTTTCTTGGACGTTCCCACTGCAACACCGACTCCACCTTAGCCAGATCAACAATAATCCCCTCAACTGAGATCACATGTCCCAAGAACTTCACCGCATCCAACCAAAACTCACATTTTGAAAGCTTAGCGTACAGCTGCTTCGCCTTCAAAATCTCCAGCACCACCCTCAAGTGCTCTCCTTGCTCTTCCGGGGTCCTTGAATAAATAAGGATGTCGTCAATAAACATCACAACAAACTTATCCAAGAACGGCCGGAAGATCTTGTTCATGCAATCCATGAACACGGCTAAGGCGTTGGTCACACCAAACAGCATCACAACATACTCATAGTGACCATACGTAGTCCCGAAAGCAGTCTTCGGTATGTCACCCTCTTTCACCCTGATTTGGTGAGAATCTGACTTCAAGTCAATCTTCGAGAAAATCGATGCTCCCTTTAGCTAATCCATTAAGTCATTTATCCGGGGAAGTGGATATTTGTTCTTAATGGTTAACGTGTTCAACTACCGGTAATCCACATAAAGTCGACTACCTTCATCTTTCTTCTTCACCAACAGCACGGGAGCACCCCATGGCAAAACACTCGGCCGCACCAACTATTTCTCCAACAAGTCCTCAAACTGACCTTTCAGCTCAACCAGCTTAGCAGGAGCCATCCTATAGGGAGCCACCGACACTGACCCCACACCTGGAACCAAGTCCATGCTAAACTCTCTCTCCCTAACAGGAGGCAACCCAGGCACCTCATCAAGGAACACCTCATCAAAATCCCTCACCACATCAATCTCAGCAATGACCCTCTCGGTCTCCACACTCATGGCAGCAAGCAGAAGACAACACTCCGCTTCATCCCTCAACAATGATTCAGCTTGACCAGCTGAAATCAACAGCTCCTCCTCCATCTGAGGAAAGATCCACCGCCTATTGACACAATCTATAAGGATGCGATTAGCAGAAAACCAATCCATCCCTAAGATTATGTCAATATCCACCCAAGGTAAACAGATCAAGTTCACCTTGTACCCCTCCACCAATGCTCAGCCTCCCCAACCAGCATGTAGACAGCATATGCCAGCCTCCTCTCTTGAGAACATCCCTGCACAGTGAAAATCTTCTCCATCTCACAGATCCAGTGGTCAGCTACCTCTGGGTCTGCATCTCCCTTGAACTGAGGAGGACGGCATTTCCAGAACTCAGCTAGATCCCGGCTCTCCTACGACCCCAAGGGCCTTGCTGCACCAGCTGCAGCTCTATCAGTGTCCATCCTAGCAAAATAAAAATTTTGTTGCTGCATAGCCATAGCCACCATCTCTATGGCACGGGCTATCAGCTCATTGGTTATAGTCATTGTCTACAGAAGTAACAACATCTTCAGTACACAATAACTAGACCAAACAATCGTCAACAGCACAACAACATAACACAACAATCAGCGCACAAAAAAAAAACACAGCAAGACAGCACAGCAAGACAACACAACACAGAGCTCAGCACAACAAAAGCCTAAAGGAACCACCCCCAAAGAGTGTCCACTAGACTTGAACTGCTCTGATACCACTAAAGTGTAACGACCCGGCTGGTCACTACACACTACACCGTACACCTGAAACCGGACAGAAAAGAACAAGTGTATACATATAGTGTCTAGAATATACATATATACATATCCAAGTCTGACTAGATTCAAAATGTACAACAATACATCCAGAGCTGCTACACCAAGTAGCTAAAACACCAAAACATCCATAAGAAATAAGCTCTATCTGTCAGTTACCGACCTGCCACAAGCCACCAACCTATCCCTGCTCTGCTCCCATACATAGTATGATCATCGCAGTCCAAACCACATGGAAACAACAAGGGTAAGCTAGTGAAAAGAAACAACATACATATATATAAATTTAAGAATAGTAAACAGCTACAACTATTAGAACATCAATTAGCTTAACAACATCAGTTATATATATATATACATAACAACACACATCTCACATCATTCAATAATAACAACAGTACACATCGATAGATAGTGGTAAACACACAATGCGTCGTCACGCATATCAGCTCGGAGATCTCCTACAACAGCTTAGCCTTACGGCTTACAACAGCTCCTATCAGCACGGAGCACAGCATCGACTTAGCGGCTATAACAGCACCACAATAGTGGCTAACAGCATCGACATAGCGGCTATAACAGCACCACAATAGTGGCTAACAGCACCGACATAGCGGCTATAACAGCACCACAATAGTGGCTAACACAGCATACAGCTCAACAACTAACAGCACAACAAAACAGCTCAACAAATTAGCATACAGCACAGCTAAGTAGTATTCAACACAACTTACTACTCACAACTCGACTCATCATTCTAGAGCACAGCCATATTATAAATCAGCATTTAAAATCATCAATAACAGCTCAGCTCAGCACAACGATATACATCTATTACAGCTTAACATCATATTTTAGCATTTACATCTAGTCAGCACAACATATTTATCAATTACATCACAGCTCGGCAATTACAGCATAATTCAACAACTATCAGCATATATTAATTCAGCTCGACTCAAACAATAAAGTTTAGCATTAGCATCACATAGCACAACTCAGCGTCTTACAGGACATCTAAGCATCTTACAGCAACATACACCTAACACAGCTCAACATCATCAAACAGCAATTTCAGCTAGTCATCACATCATATTCATCGATTTCGGCTTAGTTCAGCATGAAACAATATTATCAACAAATTCAGCATATAACTTCACATCCTTATACGCGCCCGGCGCGCTCATGGTCGCGCCTGGCGTGGCACAACCAGAGGGCTTCAGGGGCCAGCGCGCCCGGCGCAAGCGTGCCTGCGCCCAGCGAGACTCAGCCAGAGAGTCCAAAGCTCTCTCGCGCCTGGCGCAATACCCAATTGCGCCCAGCGCAGGCCAGGCAGAGACTCCCTTGGTCTCGCGCCCAGCGTAAACCAAAATTTCGCCCAGCGCCCTCGAGGCAGAGACTCCCAAGGAGTCTGACGCCCAGCGCGACAAGGGTCGCGCTCAGCGCAGTACATCAATATCATCATTCAGCTCAATTACATTCATCATTAACAGCTTAAAACAACATGATCAACAACTTCACAATGCACAACATGTTCAACACATAATACGACCCAACCATCTTGTTTACAACTCATCTATCTTGACAACTTACTCACCCAAACAACACCAATACACCTAAGCACCTAAAACAACTTTAAACTTAACCAAATCACTAAATGTGAAATGACAACCATCACAGCAAACAGCGCATCAGGAGTTATACTACTCCTACCATGCTCATCCTTATCTCATATGAAAGATAATCAAATTTCCTACAACTCTCATTAAGACACCAAGTCCAAATTCCTTCATCTACCTTGTTAAAAATGATGAAAACCGCAACAGCTATAACCAAAGCTGACAGCTCGACCCCTCTTCACTAAAACAGCCATAACTGGAGTTCTAAAACTCCTTTTTGGGTGATTCCAGCGCCATTGGAAAGCTAACATCCAAGGCTACAACTTTCATGAAGACTATGAAGTCAATTTCGGAACTTCGAATGCGCGCTCAGCGCGTCTCAACCAGAGACCTACAGAGGTCTATTGCGCCCAGCGCGGTTCTCCCCGCACTCAGCGCGATTCACCCAGTGAGTCCCCATTTCAAGTCGCGCTCAGCGCGAATTCGAACAGCAACTCTCCCCAGTTCGAAAATTTCACCCAAAAACCTGCAAAATCAACTTCCCAGGCACATGCAATCGGTCCAAAGCATCACATTTCCATCCTAGAACCCAAAAATACTACCTTTTTCAACATGCAACAACAAATCACGGATTTCCCCAAATTTTCTCAAAAACCCCGAAACCCCCAAAAACAGGTTCTCATTCAACACAGCCACGAATCAACCATCCATAAGCATCTAATGAGTTTCTAAAACTCATCCACAACCAAAAACAGCGACAAAAGAAAGAAAATTACTAGCTTCCCTTACCTCGGTGCGAGAATCCGAGCTTCCGGCAAGGGAAACGGAGAAGAGAAGTGGAGAAGGGCTTGAACGGGGGAAGAGAAGGAGAGAAACGCCCACATCTCAGCAAGTTCAACCTCTGAGAATCAACACCTTGAGACAGCAAGAAGTAAAGGAAATCAATGGATGAGGCAAGGAGAAGTAAGGAGAAAGTAATGTGAAGTGAGGGAGAAGAGAGTGGAAGAGAGAAAAGGACAGCGGGTCTTACAATGGGTCGAGTGGACTTATACTCTAGAATCGTTTTTAACATTCGATTTTTACAAAAGAACCGGGTCACACAATATTTTGACAATAAAAACTACATCAAAATTTTTATTTTAAGAAATATATTACTCTTTATCTCATAGGTCATTATATTTAAAATTTAAAATTTAAAACAAATAATTTATATTATAATATAATATTTTTATTTATTAATAATTATTTTAAAATTTTAATTTATAAATAATTATATAAATAAAAATTTAATAAGATGAAAAATTTAAAAAAATCTCTAAAAATATTTGTATCGATGAAAAGTCCTTAATAACATTCTTTTACATAAAATAAAAATTGATGAAAAATATTATTAATTTTATAAAGTATAAATAAAAAATATTATATTAAAAACAAATATAATATTTATTTTAATTTTTTAATATAATATTTATTATGAAATTAAAGAAGTATAAGGAGGGGAAAAAAAAAGCAAGGGTAAAAGACAGGTAGGTGGCGTGGCACTAGTTATTTTTGAGTTACATCAGAGCAGGAAGAAAGCTGAAGCAGTTACTCATTAACGCATAATTGGCTCCATGTCGGTTTCAACTACCAGCAGCTGTTGCTACGCTATTCGTAAGACTGTGTTTGGATTAGTTTCTAAGTTTTCTCCCCGAATTAACTTCCAAACAAACTCAAACGTAAGACCTTTTACACTTCCACTGTCGCTGTCGGGTAACTGCGTTTCGATGGAGCTGCGCACCACACACAATACAATCGCTTACTCTCGATTCCAAGCCACAGCAACAAAACCTTCTTCACGCAAACCAATGCTTGCCATTGCTTCAACGTTGTTCTTGTGTAGCGTGTCAGTTTTTCTTCTTCTTTTTCTTAACGATTGTTTTGCTTCGCTTGTTTAAACTTGCAAAGTGATCCGTTCCGTTACGCGTTGTGACCATGAAGCCTTGAATTGCATTTGCCACGTGTTGCAGTGCAGTGCCAGAGCCTTGAAGGACAATGCTGTTTCCCATAAGGGAGAACGCCATGCAGGGGAAGATGTCAAAGGCTTGAGATGCCAATGTTGTTTGCATAATCAAAGGTAATGAAATGAAATCTGGTGTTTAAGTCTGAATTGGTTTTAATTTTAGGACGAAACTTAGGTAGTACTGTTGCTATTTTTTTTTTCTTTTTTTAAATCAGAATTGGAGTTTCAGCTCGACAATTATCATTTATTGATGTCTGCATTAAATGTAAAAGTATATTAATCAGGTGAAAGTTTATCTCATATTGGAAAACAACATCAATTGTATCTATGCAACTATATCTAAGTTTTGTCCAAAAATATGTTATGTGACGTGCACCATAAAAAAAAATCATTACAAGTTATTTTTTTTTTAATGTTTGGAATTGGAACTGTGATGTGAGGTGATGTAGATGGATATTTTAGGTTGATTTGGAGAGAGCATGAACATGGCATCTTCATCATGGGAATATTTTGGGGAGCTTGCAAATGTGGCTCAACTAACCGGTATAGATGCGGTGAGGTTAATTGGGATGATTGTGAAAGCTGCAACTACAGCACGGATGCACAAGAAGAATTGCAGGCAGTTTGCTCAGCATCTGAAGTTGATTGGGAACTTGTTGGAGCAGCTCAAGATCTCGGACCTTAAGAAGTACCCCGAAACACGGGAGCCTCTGGAGCAGCTAGAAGATGCCCTTAGAAGGTCTTATATTTTGGTCCATAGTTGTCAGGACCGCAGCTATCTTTATTTGCTGGCCATGGGATGGAACATTGTTTATCAATTCAGGAAGGCTCAGAGTGAAATTGACAGTTACTTGCGCCTTGTTCCTCTCATTTCGCTAGTCGACAACGCTCGAGTGAGGGTATCTTCTATTCCTTTGCTGTGCTTGATTGTCTTAGCAGACTATCATTTAGGCCTAGTTGTGAATGGTGTTATGAATATTGTTTGGCCACAGTTTAAAGGTTGTTGTATCACTCAATACTCATTGGAATTGTTCTTTGAACATCTTAGTTGCTATTGATCAATCATCTAAGGTTATGTCTACTTCAAATTGTTTGCACAAAGTCATCTTTGCTAGGTTGCCATTAATTTGATTTATGAGGGGAAATTTAAATATTGTCTAGGGATATAATTCAGGCAGGTCATCTGCCAAAATCGATAAAGAAAGAACTAACTCCACTTTTGGCTCATTTACAACATTTGTTGAAGGTTATTGCCATCTTCTTTAGCAATCTAATGAAATGGGAAGTGTTCATAAAAGGCTCCCAGCGGCTCAACTAGCACATAGATAGGTAGGTGCTTGAACCAGCCTAGGCCCAGTCAGAGAGTCCAAAGGCTGAACTGAAGATGTCTTCGGGCGGCCACACGTGAGTTTAGAGGGAGAAGCTCATTACTGGAAGGTTTAATAGGGGCTAAGATTGTAGCCAAACAGATAGGAGTCAGAAGGGGATTTGTCCCGTTGACTGAACCTGAAAAATAACTAGAAACTCTCCCTGTTGATGCATAATTAGGGGTTAGTTCTCCTAGTTAATTAAGCAGGGGAATTAATTAATCTTGACAAGTCCTGTCATTGCTTTTTGCCTTGAACCAGATTGAGGTTGGGTAAATGAACCTGCATAACAGCATAGTTAAATCCAGTGGGATAACGTCTTCAAGCTGCTAGGGATGATGGAGCCTGACAATACTGGTGAGGTTGCATGGGCTTATGCTGAGGTTGACTGTGGTACAGGGAGTAATCCCTAGCACTTGGTGGAAGATTCGTGTTACTGGAATAAATAAATGACCTAAACTTGTTATCCTTCCTATTCCACTTGTTTGCTGATGGCCCGGATAGTTTGTTCTTTGATTGGTTACAGCAGTCAAGTTGGAATATTGATGTACTGCATAGCAAGTGTATAATCCTGGCTTGTTAAATTTAGTGTCCTATGCAAGTAAGTGGCATGTGCTGAATCTGTACAGCAAGCCAACTCAAAAAAGGGCAGTGTGCTAGAATATAAGAAATATGAATTCGTAAGGATCCATCATCCATTTAGAGTACTTGTCTCAACGGGATTTGAACAACCACTCTTACTGAACTCAATTTATTGAGATTCATATGTAGAGATGAATTATGTCTGATCCTTCCACATATATTCAAAAATCACAACTATATCCCTTGATGCTTATTATTTTCACTACATGCTATAAGGCAGCATTTTAATGTAATGTAGAACTCCATCCCTTCATGCTTTGTATTTGCGAATTTCTGAACATTTCCAAAGGCTGATCTACATTTTATAGTAACTTGCACGGAGACATTTGGGTTCATAATTTTGTTAGAATACTGCTAAGTGTTAACAACTGTTGCTTTTTGGAATATTCAGGAGAGACTTGAAATTATTGAAAAGGATCAATGTGAGTATTCATTGGATGATGAGGAGCAAAAGGTGCAGACTGTTATTTTGAAACCTGAGCCTGACAAAGGTGATGCTGTGGTGCTGAAGAAAACTCTTTCCTATTCTTACCCCAACTTTTCTTTCACTGAAGCCCTTAAAAAAGAAAATGAAAAGCTTCAAGTAGAGCTGCAACATTCACAAGCAAATATGGATATACATCAGTATGAATTCATTCAACATTTATTAGATTTCACAGAAGTTGCAGCTCATTATCATCCTGAAAAAAGTCATAAGACAGTAGAGTACAGTGGCTACAGTTATTCTGATGTCAATGGTGACAAAACTCATTCTTCTGATGAAAAAGTTCACAAAATGAATGATACTCTTTCCAGATCAAGGTAATTTTATCACTTTTGACCAACATTAAAGTAGTTAAATGAAATTTTAGCATTACACATATGATCCCTACGATGACTCAACGTTTTTCTTTAGTTATTACTCTGACCAACTTACACAACGTTAAGTATCCTGCTGTCCTGCTTCCTCCCCTCCACCCTTTTGTTGTGTTTTCATCCTGTCAATAATGGCTTTTTTTATATATAAAAAAGTATTTTTACCCTTATAATTACTAACTTATATTGAATTGAATCTGATGCTTCATTTGCCTGGGCTCAAACAGATCATCAGTTTCAGAAAAGGATCTGCTATCAACTGGAGGTTCATATCATCAGGAAGATTGGCATACTGATTTGCTTGCTTGTTGTTCTGAACCTTATCTTTGTATGTTCATCCACCTTAATTTGATTTTCTTTAGTTTGGTCAGCTACAATAGAATAATTTCTTTCTCTACCCAGATAGTTATGACAAGTACATTCTGGTTCACTGTATCTGTAGCCTTATTAACCAAAATGACATCCTTTTACTTTTTGCTTGAGTTAGTACTTAGTAGTACTGTAGTGTTATACAGCCCTTTATCATGAATGGCGCAACAAAACCCCTAAGTCACATATCTGATAATTTGTACCGGTATATAGATTGGTTTTGATTTTTCGGTATATTCCCCACCTATTATCCTTTGTCTTCATACATAATCTTATACTCAGCGAGCCTCTTGAGGTGCATGAGAATTTGATGTTTGGGAAATAGGATAGAGGTGGTATACATGATGTGCGTGAAATATTTGTGTTGGTGGACAACTATTTCACTGTGAAGATTGAATGAGGCTAGAAGTTAGTAGTGGTAATTGTTGCATCTGCACTTCCTTTCTCATTTTCCTTATGTGTGAAATCATAATATTTGTATAGGTGTAGTTTAATAAGCCCCTTTTCTTTCAAACAAGTTATTGAGAGAGAAGTCAAAAAACTATTAGAATCCAATTGTATGCTATGGACTCAAGTTCCAATTGGAAGTATGAGAAGGCTTTGGGCTCTCCAACTACAAAAGCTAGTTTTTGTGGTGTGGTCTCTCAAGGTTCTAAATTTTAATCAATACAATAAAGGAGGTTCAGCTTTTAGCATCACTGGAAATGAAGAGAACGGGGGGGCGGGAATCTCAACAGAGCCCTCCAATCATGTTGTGCTTTTCTTCTTAAGTGGACAATTTGATTTGCAGGTATAAAGACATGCTTCTATCCTTGTGGGACACTGTCAAATATTTCTACTGTTGCAACTAACAGGCCAATATGTAAGTGAGCTATAACGTGTTGTTAGCATCAAAGTGATGAATCTCTATCTGAATTCTGTTTCACTCTGTCGCTAACAAGGCTAGAATTTTACTTAAGTGGATAATAAGATCATAACATTATGCACATTCAGTTTATAATTTTCACCTTTGAAGAATGTCTTTTTGGTTGCTATGACTTCGCCTGAACCTTAAGTGATAAAATAGAAAATCTTGACTTCATCAAATTAACTGAAGCAAGCCCTGTCTACACTTTCTTATATAATTAAGACTGAAGAGGGTAATGTATCTTTGATTTTAACAGTAACGAAGTCTCACCATTCTTAAGATATCATAATAGCTACAGCGCTGGCCTAATTGATTTTTGTCACTTTCTTATATTGAGGCCGTGTTGCTAAATTTCAAATTTGTGGTTTTTCAGCTTCTGCGGAAGTATGTAATGAATTGATGGCATATTCAATAATTTTAACTTGCTGTTGCTATACTTGCTGCATAAGGAGGAAGCTTCGGAAGATGTTCAACATCAGGGTAATTCTTCCTTCTTTTCGCATAATTTTTTATTCTATGATGAAAGATTTATTCTTATTGTTCAGAGGATATACTTAAAACACTATTTTAGTAAACGTGTCTGGGGGCTATTGGCTAATATATCTAGACTCTCATGTATTCAACTATTCAGTATTTTTACTTGCTGTTTCTTGGCTTGTGGAAATTTATACCGACTCTGATATGGTTTAAATGGATCCTGATTGTCCAATTTTCAAGGCGACTTACAAATATATAAATGTTAAGGTTTGAGTTATCTTTGGAATTTAGTGTTATATGGAGACTTTTTTTTTTTTTTGGTTTTTTTCATTTTCTGGTATGTTTTATGTTTCATTAGCTATTGACATTCTATGGCAGGGGGGCTTTATTGATGATTTTCTTTCTCATTTGATGTGTTGCTGTTGTGCCCTTGTGCAAGAATGGAGAGAAGTGGAGATCCGTGAGGCTAGTGGGACTGGTATGATTTCATTCAGATTTCTCAACATTTAAGGCATTGAAATCCTTTCCTTTACTCAGCAAAATCATTGAATTGGATCCAGCTTGGTGTTATAGATTTCAATTTTACTATGGCATTTTCTGTTGCCTTTATATAGCACTACATGTTGATTGATTGGTGCTCAAACTGCATGTAAATTGTATTTTTGTTAAACCATTTTGCAGGTCCTGAGAAGACCAACACAAGACCTCCACCCTCACAGTACATGGAATCATAAGTGACAAAATGATACTGAAATTTGATTGTGTAGGGTATTATAACCATATAAATTAGAGGCAATTGGCATTAGAACTGTACAGGAAGCCAGGGCCTATGTATTTTGATTCTGAGATTCTCACACCACCTGGCATCAATTACCCAAATGTAAAGTAGTTTTCTGTTTTAAGTTCTCAAAAGAAAAAGTACCCTACAGGGCATTATAATCTTTTTAACTGATTTAATATAGTTTTTTTTTTGTCCATATTTATACATTATCTACCGATAATTAAGAACTAATTTATGTTATTCAAAAGTGACTTGTGTTAATAAAGTTAGAGTTAATTTTTGACATTTTTATCATCACCGTTGAATGATATTTTCACTTTCACTGGTTCATAAGACTATGCTTAACTGATCCCACCCACTTTTCCACTTCAATCTACTTGTTATTAGCCAAAAAATTTTCAAATGATAATAAATTAATCTTCCTTAATACTAGCTTTCGTTATTGATTATTTATTCAATAATAGATTAAATGCAATAAGGATTGATGACTCACATGGTTTAGTTAGAAAATTCATGATTTTTTTGGTCAATAAAAAATATGGATCGATTATTATAAAATATTATTTTCATTAAAAACTTTATAAAGATAAAAAAGTAATCTGACCAGTATAAAATGTGATAAATCAATGAAACATCCTCCCTATATAAATTAAAATAAGTTAATAATTATTTGATTGAAAAATTCTATCTTCTTTAACCTCTCATTATAACGATCTATTATGACTTCTATGCTAAACAACTCAACAATTAACTTAATATCATATATTGGAATAAATACAATATTGCATACAGTAATCTTGTATATATATATATATATATATATATATATATAAAACTAAGTTGTCAATCAAACAACTATAACTATCTATACAAAAATTCACCACCAATAGATAGTCAACAAAACATCTAGCTCTAACACTACTGTGTGACCTCTACTGTGACACTCTCGCCTTGTCCTTGTCCTATTCTTGTAATACTCCATTTTTCAAAATACTATTATTATTATTATTATATAATATTTGGTCAATATTATTTTATTATTATAAGAGAATATTATTTTACGTTTTAAATAATTATTTTGCACGTATTAAATTAGTATTTTTATTAATATTTTAAATAATTATTTGTATGTTATAAGGGATAATTTAGGAGTCGATTAATTATATATTTTATTATAAAATCTAAAAGGTTGATTTTATAAGATATTTTGATTTTGATATTGAAATTATATTATTATATTTTGGATAAAAAAATATATTATTATTATTATAATAGAGAAAAATTGTTTTATATTATATATATATTTATTTTATTTAATTATTTTGGGGAATAAAGAAGCGGATTGGGAAGAGAAGGAAAATGGGTTAGGTTGATCTAGCTCAGTGGATTATTTTTAAGAAAGGGGTCAAACAAAGTTAACCTTATCTACCTCATTTGCGTTTTGAAGGGTTAAGAAAGAAAGAGAGGAGAAACAAGAGAGCTCAAAGGAAGAGTGCTAAAAAATAATCTCAAATTGCTTCTGGATTATTCTGTTTAACACAATCAAGTACGGGGGAAAGAGTTTATTTGTATGCAATGTCACATGAGGGAATGGGTAGAGGAATTTTGTAGGACTATTAGTAAATTTACAATTGTTTTTGTTTGAAGAATCGATGATTCCATTTAATTCTACGTGTATTGAGGATTAAGAATATGCGAACAATTAGTGAAGATGATGATCTGGGAGAGAGAACAAAATTATAAAAAAGTGTCTGTGAGTTAGGTTTTGAAAAATTTTGGTTTTGATGATTCAATCGAGTTTTATATTGATTTATAAAGGTGGTTGTTATATTATTTGATAAAATTGATGATCTAGAGGATTATTGGATTTATTGGGATGTATTTTGTAAGTTAGGGTTCTTGTAGATTAATAAGCACCTTTAATTATATGAATGAATGAGTAATTGAGAGATTTTACTTATGGATGTACCTTAGTATTTTTGTAATATCTTTCTGTGTGATAAACCAAATCAATTTTCATTTATTGGGTTAGAAATTAGACACTTGAGACTATAATTTAGACTCTAGAATCATGTAAGAATGTTAAGAATTGATTGAGTTATGCAAGTTATAAGTTCAATCTCCATTATAGTGTGCGGAATATTAAGTTTTGTGTTGTTAGCCATGCAAGGTGACCTTAATGACATTTTTAGGCTTCATGTTCTTTACAAAAGTTGTATCTTTGTGTGTTATATTTCTAATGGCTTTGGAATCAATCCAAAAGGATGTGTATAACTCAAGTTATGGTCAAAATAGTGAGTAGAGGTCAAACTGTCAGGATTTTACAGTGCCCAATGCGGGTATTCTATTTTAGTTTGCATTTCTTACGTTTTGGGACCCCTTTTTTGGCATGTTTGTGATAATTTATAATTTCTTAGTGATGCTTTATAATACTTATGATATGATTGACTGAGTTTGATGTGAGATTGTGAAATATGGTATTATATTGATGGATTTTGGTGATGATTGTGAATCCAGTAATGACTATTGTACGAAGAGGTATAAATGGTGTGTGCTGGATGGAATGTAAATTAACTGCGTATGAGGAGGTTGTGCAAGATATGTGAATGAATTATTGTGGAAATGTTAGTTATGCATGTGATGTGGAGTTGAATTGTGAACTGTGATGTGATGATTGAGCACAGTCCTATGCGTGACATCAGGCTATAAAGGCATGCACGTGATACGGTGCTATTTATGTGTTGTTGTGGGCATGGTCGTATGTGTGATACATTACTAGATGTGTGATGCGTCGGTATAGTCGTATGCATGATATCAGTGTCGCTAGTGGAATGCATTGGCACAATCGTGTGCGTACATGATGTTGAGTGTGTGATGCGATAAAAGGGGTGTGTACATGATATGGTGTTGGATGTGTGAAATGGTGTATATGTGCAATCTTTTTATATGTACATATGTGGATTGTGATGAGATGATAAAATTTGTGGATTGTGATAAGATGATGGAATATGTGGATTTGAGAAATATTACAAGAAAATTGTCATATAGTAACACACACCTTATAGTGACATAATACATATTACTAAAAACTACTTTTACCCATTCAATAAATAAAATATATGTTGGTATATTGTTAAAAAGTGTGGGTATAGACTACAGTAACACACAAAATATGTTGTTAAATCTCATTCAAAATTAACACTAAAATTGTATGTAACTATATGTCAAATAGATATATATCTACATATATTGTACCTATAGTGACACTTTTTATATGTCACTATATATAACATTTCTTGTAGTGAAATGATGTTGAACATGTTTGAATGATGAATGTTGTGTTTATGGATTATATTGCTTTGAGATTGTTTCATGGAATTTCGTGATATATTTTCTATATAAATATCTTTTTTTCTCACCGTACGTTTGTGGTTGTTTTTAGGCGAGGAAGATGTGGACATGAGTGACATTCAAGGCGCCAATAATTAAGTCATGGGAGTGCTCTGATAGTGTGACATTGGGGCAAGGGTCTTCTAAGACTTTAATTTTTATTGTAATTAGAGTTTTTACATTTCCTTTGAAACTATTTACGAACTTATTTGCTTTCTAAATTTTATTTTAAATTGATTGGATATTGGAAATGTATTTTCTTTTGGAGATGTGAACTATTTTACCCATATTGGAGTAACATTTCTTTATATCATTTTATACATGTATTGGGCTAGAATGGGTGTCACAACTCTCATACCACGTATGATCATCATAGTCCAAACTACATGGAAACACGTAAGGGTAAGCTAGGAAAAAGAAACAACACACACACACACACACACACACATATATATATATATATTTATTTATTTATATTTATATACAACATAGGAACATCACATTATCATCTCATCTTTGATAACACAACAATAAAGCATCATAGTATACAACACAGATCAACATAATGCAACTTTGATTCGACACAATCACATTTTATCATAATTCAACACAATATATGGACAACATAATCAACTCAACACATCATATGCTCAACACAACAACTATATGCGTCATCACGCATTTCAACTAGGAGATCTCCTACAACACAGGATGATCTTTTCGGGTTTGTTAGATCAACAACAAATTGGATATAAATCCACAACACAACAACTCCATTTTTTGAATGTTGCCACTTAAATAAGGAAGTATAGTATTGATGTCAGGATATTATAACTGGATACGAGCCTACCACGATAATAACTAACTTAACTAAGCCTCCAGTGGGATTAACCCACCAACTATCCTCCAAATATGACAACCTTCCAATACTCGATTAAGAACTAAGTTTCTGACTTCGTATTTTACTCAATTTGTCACTTGTAATCAATATAGTTTGACTTGACCCCTAAACTATGATCATTTCATACATGTGTGTCTCGACCTTGCCCACACACGATACCAACATAGTCCTAGAGGAGAGACAACACAGTATCCACTTTAAGGGTTAACATCCCAAAAAGGATTTTTTCAACAAATTGGGCTTTTGGAGCACCACAACACATTATCTACACAATGGGATATGCAACTTTTGAAAATATCTTTTCTAGTCCTAAGTGGTCAACACAGTTCAACAAGACAGTAGCTCACTATAATTTTCAACACAACAACTCAATCAGCACAACTTTTCAACTCATATCACCATCACCATAACTCATTTACAACAATATGATTAACATGCATCTCAACAACACATCAACATTATTTATAAAATTCTAACATAGCTACGCAATTTCACAACATATTACTCGACTCAACTTTCAATTTTATATCATGTCAACTTAAACAACATACATCTTTACAACATTAACATCTTAAGAAAACAACGTCATAAATCAACTTAAGCAACTAGAACAACTTACAACTTAATTATCTTTCAATAACTAATACAACTTAACCAAATCATTTATTATGAAATGACAACCTTCACATAAAATAGTTCATAGGGAGTTCTACTACTCCTATCATGCTCATCTTTTACTCTTATGAAAGACATAAAGATTTCCTACAAATTTTATGAAGAACTCAGGTTTTAATTCATCATCTATCATATTGAAAATTATAAAAATTGGAACAGTTGGCTAAATGTTGAAGCTTGACCTTTGCTCACTAAAATGGTCATAATTGGAGTTTTATACCTCTTTTTTAGCTGATTCTAAAGACATTGAAAAACTAACATCCAAGGCTACAACTTTTATTAAGACAACAAAGTCTAATTTGAAAAGCACCTAACCGTTCATTCGTTCCAAAATCGCTTAGCAGATTCTTTCTAAAAACACACTTAATTTTGGTATCCAAAAAACGCTCAACGATTTCTAAACTACTCAGCGATTTTCTTTTAGAGACACCCCTTATTTTCCATATGCAAAAGTGCTCAATGATTCCTAAATTGCTCAGCAATTTTCCTAATAGAGACTCACTTATTTCCAATACACAAAAAACACACAATGATTTTCAAGCTGCTCAATGGTTTTCTTCTAGAGACTCACCTATTTCCAAGATGCAAAAAGGTGATCAACAGTTTCTAAACCGCTTAGTGGTTTCATGATAGAGACCACTTTTGTTTTTTGTGATTTTGGCTCTCCACACCTAAAACCCAAACAATCCTAACATGCAATAGTATAAAAAACACATATGCATCAAAATCAATTCATTTCTAGCCACAAAACAACACGCAATAATAACTTTACCAAAATCATCAATTCACGTTAACATGCATCAAGAATGCCCAACTCAACACACTCATTTTTCCTTCAAGATTCAACCATCTAGTCAGAATTTCTATGAATCAAACGTTTTCTTGCAACAATTTCATAGAAAACAAGTTTAGCTTCCCTCACCTCAATTTCAAGCTCTCTGAGGAAGAAGAAGAGAACGGAGAAGAGCTTTAGCTACTTAAATGAAGGAAAGAGGGAGGGGGAGAAGAAGCAACCCTGAGCTTCTAAGGTAACACCTCACCACCATCACAACTTGCTTTTCCTCCTTCACGGTTCAATCACATAGCTCTCAACAACTCTCAACACTACAAGAAAAATGCTAATTTCTGACAGAAAAGGGTAAATTTCGGACGGATTTTTTTTCCGACGGATTTAAATCCATCGAAAAAAATGGCGTTGGAAAAAAAATCTGTCGAAAATAATTTAATCCGTAAGAAATTTCTGAAGAAAAATTCTGTCGAAAAATTCTGTCAAAAATTATAATTTTTTTTTTAATTTTAATAAATTTATTAATGTAACAGCCTTCATATTTGGCCTCTCAAGGGTTCTATTTCACGACATTTCACTTTTTAGCGTGTTTTATCCATACTTGTGTGACACCCTTACTATCCCAACACATATATCGTAATAACGTAATTAAATTAAGGAAATAATTTTTTTTCAACGTATTGGTAAAAGGGTTCACATGAAAACCTTCACAAATGATCTTCAATGTCCAACATGAATAAAATTTGGAAAATAAAATATAAGAGTTTACAACTTGTTTTTAAAAATAATAACTACAACTCCAAATTCATATAAAAATTTCATATCCTAGAAATTCTCTGCCCCGATGTCACAATACCAGAGCACACCCACAATTCAATAGTTGACATTCTAGATGTCACTCAAAGCCGAATCTTCCTCACCTAAAACATTCACAAATTATACGGTGAGAAAAGAAAACATCTATATGTAAATAACACAAGGAAAAACACAACATAATCTTATCATAACTCATCAATTAATGAAGTCTTTACAAGCATATCCATATATTCTAATTCTATCAATCATATGCATCATATTCACATCACAATTTCACAATCATACCAATCTATCACAAATCTTGCAATTAACACTATGTCAATGGTCACACCACCTCAAGGTCGTGCCACTCTAGACATAAGTGACACGTATTAATTGCCTCACTCATCCCACACTATGCCAGGGGTACGCCATCCCTGTAGCATCATCACTTACCTAGGGTCGTCTCATCCCTGGTCATATGAGTGAGGAACCACAATCGCATCACAATCACAATCATCACAAATATTACTATGTCAAGGTCACGCTACCCTTTTATAGCCTAGGGTCGTGCTCACTCCTGACATAACACTGTGCCAAGGTCACGCTACTCTTTTAGCAGCCTAGGGTCGTGCTCACCCCTAACATAACACTATGCCAAGGTCATGCTACCCTTTTTAGCAGCCTAGGGCCGTGCTCACCCTTGGTCATCAGTACGAGGATCCACAATCACATCTCATTCACATTCCACACATCTCATTTCATAACTCAAATTCCATATTGCATACAGATAAGTCTACACAATATAATGATTCACATACCCATCAAGCAATTCACCATGAATACACATCTATAACAATAATATAATAATATTTGTAAAGTAATATAAAACCCAATAAATCCACCAATTTAATACAATATTAAATCAAATAGTAAAACCTCCAATTTTTCCAAAACCTAACTCACAGGCACTTTTCTACAATTTCGTTCTCTCTTCCAGATCATCATTTTCACAAATTAAATATATATTTCTAATCCTCAATACATACAGAATTTAATGGGATCATCAATTCCTCAAACAGAAACAATTATAAAATTTCCCATAATTCTAAGGGACTTTTTCTCTACCCAATTCCCTCATGTAACTTTACATATAAATCTCCCATAATTCTAAGGGACTCTTTCTCTACCCAATTCCCTCATGTAGCTCTACATATAAATCTCCCATTTTCCCTCGTACCTCGATAAGCTGTAGCTGAAACTAGAGCAGGATCTGATTGGTCTCTTCCTCTGGGTTCCCCTCGGTCTTCAGAGAATGTAGAAGGAAAAGAAGTCAGAACTGAAATGTGTGCTTTTTGGGAGTGTCAGAGCGCTCTATTTATAAGCATCAGAAGTGGCTAGAACGGCTCGTTTCAAATCTGGAACGGTCCGTTCTGGACTCTTACATTATGTGCAAAGTTCACAACCAGAACGGGCCGTTCTCAAACCAGAATGGCCCGTTCTGGGGTTGCATTTAACCCATAAAGACTATATTTGGAATGGCCTGTTCCCAACTAGGGTTATAGGCTTTTTTGGTGGTTTGGAACGCCTCGTTCCCATCTAAAATTTGTAGACAATTTTTGTATTTTGGAACGGCCTGTTCTGGGCTACTAAATCACCCTCGTTTTAGTAGTTTGGAACGTCTCGTTCCAATTTGGGAACGACCCGTTCTGGGCTACTACATAACTCTTTTTGGGCTTTGGGCCTTCACACAATCCGTGAAAATCGGGTTGTTACAACTTACGCAATTTCTGGGAAACTTCCTAGAAGGTCACTCATCCCTATACTACTCCAGGTCAAGCACGCTTAACTGTGAAGTTCTGATGAGTAAGTTACCGAAATGTATATGTATGTTGTCAATATAACTTGTACAAATTAATTCATTTAAGTCATCCTCAAATATACAATCTCATACTTAGGGATGGCAATGGGGCCCCATGGGGGCGGGTAATAGTAAACCCATCCCCGCCCCGCTGAATGAAAATTGGCCCCATACCCACCCCATATCTGCGCGGGTATCCATGAATTTCTTGAATACCCACGGATATCCTCGGATATCCATAGATATTTATAAAATTATTAAAAAAATTTAAAAAATTATATTACAAATAATTTTATGTTTATATTTTAATGTCATTGAAATATTAAAAATAACAATTCAATGTTAATTTTGAACTTTTTTTAACGTTAATTTTGTTGAAATAATAATAAAAATACAAGATAATCAATGACTTAAAATACATCAATCTCATAAGTAAGTTAAAGTCTCATCACAAAGCTACAATAATTCAATCTCATAATTCCAAATGAAAGTAAACAACTTAAAATACATAAATCTTATTAGTTTAATCAAAGCTAGAAAATTAATCAAATTACATCCAACATAATTCTATAAGATGAGAGAGTGTAATTTTAGGGTTATGTGGTACAAGGATAATTAAGATATTTAATAAATAATATCAAATGGGTACCCGCGGGTATGGATATCATCATACCTACCCCCGCCCCATTTATAAACGGGTAAAAAATTATCCGTCCTCATTATCCGCGGGTACCCAGTTAATCTATCCATTTATTATCCGTAGCGGATTTTATCCACAGATACCAGCGAGTGCGGGTATTTTTGCCATCCCTACTCATACTTGTACTATAATAATAATATATAATAATTTTATATTATGAATAATAATAATAATAATAATAATAATAATATATTCAATTATTCTTTATTTATATGTACTTACTTTTATAATTAACATCTACTTATTTCTATTTAAAATTATAATTTAAATTATTTAATTTTATAATTTATAATGATAATATAATTTATAAAATTATAAATATTTAATTATTACATACTTATAAATTAAATTTTAACATTTTAAATAAATTATTAATTAATTTAATATATTTATTTACCTTAAATCAAACATATAAAATTCAAAAAATGTATTTATCCTTGTTTTATTTTCTAATTATCAACCAGTAATAAAATACTAACTTAAAATCTTATCTAATTATATCATAATATTCTCATATCAAATTTAAAACCAAATATTAGTTATACAAAAATATTAAGATCATATAGTAAATTGTCAATAAGATTTTAGTTAAATAATTTAAAATAATTAATGTTTCAATTATATTGTTAATTAGCAAATAATTTATTCAAAAGCTAATTAATTTTTTTATATTAATTATTAGTAAAATTTAATAACTTTTAATTTAACAATTAATTGGATCGATGAAATTGAACACACACTATGAGTTATTGAGCGGAATAACTTTACCAAGAGTTATTTTGTAAATTATCTTAAATCAAACATATAAAATTCAAAAAATGTATTTATCCTTGTTTTTTTTTTCTAATTATCAACCATTAATAAAATACTAACTTAAAAAAATCTTATCTAATTATATCATAATATTTTCATATCAAATTTAAAACCAGCTCTTACATTTTCGACATATATAAATTTGTCAGAAATATTCCATCAATAATATAGATTTTCCTACAAAAAAATTTTCATCAAAAATATAAATTTTCTGACAGATTTAATTTTGTTTTATAAGAAATCATCTTTGATTAATATAACATTTTATATATATGATTTAAGAGTAAAGAATTTTTAATTTAACGGTTGGATTTACAAAATTCACATTTAATATAAAATTATTGAGCGGTGTAATATTTAGTAAAAGTCACATTATATATATATATATATATATATATATATATATATTAAATGTGACTTTTACTAAGTATTATATCGCTCAATAACTTTATATTAAATGTGAATTTTGTAAATCCAACCGTTAGATTGAAAGATCATATCTCTTAGATTATATGTACATAATTTTATATTAATCCAAGATGATTTGATACTTCTTTTTTGTAAAACAAAATTGATGTAATATATTCATTTCAAAATACACTAAAATATGAACACTTTGATTACCTTTCAGTTGTTGTTCAATTTTAACAAAATTTGATATACACGTATAAAGTGATATGAACTTTCAATTTAACGGTTGGATTTACAAAATTCACATTTAATATAAAGTTATTGAACAGTGTAATACTTAGTAAAAGTTATACCGGTATAATTATAATCCCCTATATATATATATATATATATATGTAATTTTAAGCTTATTACTTCTAGAAAATAAAAAAACTTATGTTTTTTCTTCTAAAATATAAAACTACTATTTATGTTAAATAAACTAATATATGCACTAATTATTTAATAGAAAACTCATGAAACACATAAATATGAAAATATTCACACATGAACTTTCTTACTATAATTTTAAAGACAATATACTAACATCTCTAAGTATTTTATAAATATTTAAAAATAAATATTATTTATTTAAAATAATTGTTAAGATCTAAAATATTAATTTTAGAAGGTTTAAATATATTTTAGTCCCTATAAGATGAGTGATTTTGATTTTGGTCTTTGTAAATTTTTTTCTTTAATTTTTATCTTTGTAAGATTTATAAAGATTGTTTCGTACTTGTAAAATGAGTAAAATATTTTTCTTTGATTTTCATCCCTCTAAAATATAAATTCACTAGTTTGATTATTTTAAGGTAGATAAATAATATTTATTTTAAAAAACTAAATTTTTTTTAGAGGTGTTAAATATCAATATGATAATAATACATAATTGTTGTAGATGACACCTAGGATAATTATTTATCTTTTTAAAAAATAAAATAAAAAGTAGTTAAAAATGATTACATAAAAAATAAGAATTAAAAATAAAAATTTCAATTTTAAAAAATGAAAAACAATTTTTTTTACAGAAACTAAAATCAAAACTTATTAATTTTATAAGGATTAAAACCATATTTAAGTCATTTTAAAAAGATAAAATTAAAGAAAAATAGTTTTTAAAAAATAAAATTAAAATTTATTCATTTTATAATATTAAAAACAATATTTATAAATTCAAAAAAGGCGATCATCGGATTCTTGAAGAATTCAAACAAGGGACATTAGGAAGTGTGTTATGGTCTTAAATTTTTTGACGGAAACAAAAATCCGTTGGAAATTTCCGACGAATTCATATTCTCTTCAAAAATTTCCAACAGAAATATAAATTCGTCGAGAATTTTTGACAGAATTTTCTGTAAAAAATTTTCTGTCAGAAATTTCTGACGGATTTATATTTTCAACGAAAAATTTTCGATGAAAAATTCCGTCAAAAATTTCCGACGAAAATATAAATCCGACAGAAATATCCATCGGAAATTTTTCATTAAAAATTTGCATTTTTCTTCTAGTGCAAGTCTAAGAAGAGAAAAAAAAATTTCATTTAAATTTTTAATTCCCACATAGTGAACTATGTTCCTAATGCAAATTTTATTCATTTTTTCTTCAAATATTTATTTTATTTATCTTTGATTTCCTTATTTAAATTTCTTCATCATTTTTTATTCCTTTATATATTTTCCAATCGTTTTTCTTATTTAAATTAATTTGTTCATCTCATTATGATTGTATGAAAAAATTCTGATATTTTCGGTAAACTATTCTATATTTTATCTCTTTTAATTATCTTTATTTTCTTTTTATCTCTTATCCAAATCAAATTCCTTTATCTTTTACATAATTTAAACCTCAATTATCACTTATACGGATTTGGGAAAATAAATTATGATTTAAATAACCCCAAGCGTGTGGTTCAGCGGTATGGGGTTGATCCACGCTTAAGCAAGGTCAGGGGTTCGAATCCTGCCTTGTGTATGCAGCCGCGTTAAATCTTGGGGCCAGCTATCCCACCCTTTGAGGTGCCTCCAACGTAGCGAGGAGATTAGTCACTGCTGTCGGCGGTGGATACTCCAGGAACGAACCTAAAAAAAATTATGATTTAAATATTCTATATCAAATTGAATTATGATTTTTAAGTCAATAAATATATAAAAGTATTTAAGTTAAAGTCATACTTTATAATCATCGTAAAGTATGATTTTTAAATATTTTTTTTATAAGAATTAATAAATTTACTATACTAATAATTTTTTATTGTATAATTATATTATTTTTTATAGTATAAATACATAAACAAAAATTTATTAAGCTTATTAATATTTATATACACATAAATAAATACATAAAAAATAAGATTAGGTGTAATACTTAGTAAAATTTATACTGGTGTAATTATAACCCCCCTCATATATATATATATTAAATGTGACTTTTACTAAGTATTACACCGCTCAATAACTTTATATTAAATGTGAATTTGGTAAATCCAACCGTTAGATTGAAATTTCATATTTATTAGATTATATACACAAAATTTTATATTAATCCAAGATGATTTGATACTTCATTTTTATAAAACAAAATTGATGTAATATATTCATTTCAAAATATACTAAAATATTAACACTTTGATTACTTTCCAATTGTTCAATTTTAAAAAAATTTGATATACACATATAAAGTGATATGAACTTTCAACTTAACGGTTAGATTTACAAAATTCACAATTAATATAAAGTTATTGAGCGGTGTAACACTTAGTAAAAGTTACACCGGTGTCGTTTGAACCCTCCTCATATATATATATATATATATATATATATATATGTGTGTGTGTGTGTGTGTGTGTGTAATTTTAAGCTTATTACTTCTAGAAAATAAATTTTTTTTGTTTTTTCTTCTAAAATCTAAAACTACTATTTATGTTAAATAAACTAATATATGCACTAATTATTTAATAGAAAACTCATGAAACACACAAATATGAAAATATTCACACTTGAACTTTCTTACTATAATTTTAAAGACAATATACTAACATCTCTAAGTATTTTATAAATATTTAAAAATAAATATTATTTATTTAAAATAATTGTTAAGATCGAAAATATTAATTTTAGAAGGTTTAAATATATTTTAGTCCTTATAAGATCAGTGATTTTGATTTTGGTCTTTGTAATTTTTTTTCATCCTTGTAAGATTTATAAAGATTTTTTTGTACTTGTAAAATGAGTAAAATATTTTTCTTTGATTTTCATCCCTCTAAAATATAAATTCACTAGTTTGATTATTTTAAGGTAGATAAATAATATTTATTTTAAAAGCTAAATTTTTTTTAGAGGTGTTAAATATCAATATGATAATAATACATAATTGTTATAGATGATACCTAAGATAATTATTTATATTTTTTTTAAAAAAATAAAAAGTAGTTAAAAATGATTACATAAAAAATAAGAATTAAAAATAAAAATTCCAATTTTAAAAAATGAAAAACAATTTTTTTACATAAACTAAAATCAAAACTTATTAATTTTATAAAGATTAAAGACATATTTAAGTCATTTTAAAAAGATAAAAGTAAAGAAAAATATTTTTTAAAAAATAAAAATAAAAATTATTCCTTTTATAATATTAAAAATAATATTTATAAATTTCAAAAAAAGTGATCATCGAATTCCCGAAGAGTTCGAACAAGGGACATTAGGAAGTGTGTTATGGTCTTAAATTTTTGACAGAAATAAAAATTCGTCGGAAATTTTCGATGGAATCTTCCGTAAAAAATTTTCTGTCAGAAATTTCCGATAAATTTATATTTCCATCAGAAATTTCCGACAAAATTTTCTTTCAAAAATTTTTTATAAAAAATTTTCGACATTTATATTTCCGTTAGAAATTTCTGACGAAAAATTTCTGATAGAAAATTCTATCAAAACTTTTCGACGAAAATATAAATCCGACAGAAATATCCGTAAAAAATTTTTTATTGGAAAATTTATATTTTCTGACAGATTCATATTCGTAAAAAAATTTCCATAAAAAATTTATGATTTTTCTTGTAGTGCAAGTCTGAGAAGAGAAAAAGAAAACTCAAATAGAAGTTCATTTAAATTTTTAATTCTCACATAGTGAACTATGTTCCTAATGCAAATTTTATTCATTTTTTCTTCAAATATTTATTTTATTTATCTTTGATTTCCTTATTTAAATTTCTTCATCATTTTTTATTCCTTTATATATTTTCCAATCGTTTTTCTTATTTAAATTAATTTGTTCATCTCATTATGATTGTATGAAAAAATTCTGATATTTTCGGTAAACTATTCTCTATTTTATCTCTTTTAATTATCTTTATTTTCTTTTTATCTCTTATCCAAATCAAATTCCTTTATCTTTTACATAATTTAAACCTCAATTATCACTTATACGGATTTGGGAAAATAAATTATGATTTAAATATTCTATATCAAATTGAATTATGATTTTTAAGTCAATAAATATATAAAAGCATTTAAGTTAAAGTCAAACTTTATAATCATCGTAAAGTATGATTTTTAAATATTTTTTTTATAAGAATTAATAAATTTACTATACTAATAATTTTTTATTGTATAATTTTATTATTTTTTATAGTGTAAATACATAAACAAAAATTTATTAAGCTTATTAATATTTATATACACATAAATAAATACATAAAAAATAAGAATTAAAAATAAAAATTCTAATTTTAAAAAATGAATTTTTTTTACAGAAACTATAATCAAAACTTATTAATTTTATAAGGATTAAAAACATATTTAAGTCATTTTAAAAAGATAAAATTAAAGAAATTTTTTTTAAAAAATAAAAATAAAATTTATTCTTTATAATATTAAAAATAATATTTATAAATTTCAAAAAAAGCGATCATCGGAAGAGTTCAAACAAGAGACATTAAAAAGTGTATTATAGTATTAAATTTTTGACAAAAATATAAATTTGTCGAAAATTTTTGATAAAATTTTTCGTAAAAAATTTTCTATCAGAAATTTTTAACAAATTTATATTTTTATTAAACTTATTAATATTTATATACACATAAAAAATTTAATCAGTAATGAAGAATAATAACTTATTCTAAATTGTATAATGTTACACATATTTAAAAAAAATATAAGAGATCTTATTAATGATAAAAAGAGATCAATATATAACTCTTCATCCAATTTTTAATATCTTATCTTTAAAAGATTATATAAAAAAAGTACAGTACAGCAAAATCGTGGAAGCCAATGAATGATAGCCACGGAAGGTCAGACGGAAAGGTGGGGCCCACAGTACAGGCTTCTAGTAGCACTATAAATAGAGGAGCCATCGAAGCTGTAACACACATTACAAGTCGCGTTTCACTTCAGAAAACGAAGCGAACCCAATCGAATAGAGGGAAAAAGTTAGGGTTAGGGATTTGCGATTTGGGGCATGGCGTCGAAGAAGATCACGCTCAAGAGTTCCGACGGCGAGGCCTTCGAGGTGGAGGAGGCGGTGGCGCTGGAGTCGCAGACGATTAAGCACATGATCGAGGACGATTGCGCCGACAGTGGAATCCCTCTTCCCAATGTTACCAGCAAGATTCTCGCCAAGGTCATCGAGTACTGCAAGAAGCACGTTGAGGCCACCAATAACGATGAGAAGCCCACTGATGACGAGCTTAAGGCCTGGGATGCTGATTTTGTTAAGGTCGATCAGGCCACGCTCTTCGATCTTATTTTGGTGAGTTTTTTTTTTTTTTTTTTCTGAATCTATTTTGGGCTTTTGTTGTTTAGGGTTTGGGATTGGGGATTTCGGTTTGTTTTGCTTCTCTGGATTTTGTGGTGTTTTGACTTGGGTTTAGGTTTCGATTCGCTTATTTGTTTATTTAAGCGTGAAATTTGGATTTGGATTTTGTTTTGGTGGTTTTTGGTTAAGACGGTGGTGTCGGATTATGAGAGAGGAGTGCGAACGAGATTTTAAACTGGGGTTGTGGAGTCTTTGAACTCTTTGATGTTAAGTGAATGTGACTTTTGAGAGTTTGATAACGTCGAGGTGTTTCCAGAATCGTTGATGTTTGTTTAATCTTTGATGGCCCCATAGTCCTTAATTTTTTAATGTTTTGGTGTTTCTGAAATTGTTTGTGTTGCGGAATCCTTAAAATCTTTGGGTGGAAATAAATGTGGCTTTAGAGATGTCAAAATCCTCGATGTTTTGGTCCTTATTGCCGTTTTGGTCTTTTCAATTTAAAATACACTAAACTTTTATATGATATGATCTCGTTAGTGAGTTACATGCAGGGCTTGAAATTTGTAAGATTGTGATGTGTAATATGGACTGAAAAATTGATTACGAGCAGAGTTCTGTTTTTCCTAGTAAGTTTATGTTTGGTAGATTACACAATATTCTGAAGCAAGTATCAAGGTGTGTCATACTGATTTTAACTTTATGGGTGTATAAGCTCTTCTGTTTACGCAAATTCATTTGTCCATGATCGATTATGGGATGTGTTTTTATGTTATGAATTTCATGAAAATTGTGTTGTGTAAAACTACGGTTGCCTCTCTGCTCTTGATTCATCATTGTTCAATGAATATATTGTTTATACCTATTATGGTTACGGTGTAGTTAAATTCATTGTTCAATGAACATATACTTAATGTGTTACCTATTAAGGAAAAATTTTATGTGTTTATGAATATAAATAAATTAAAGTAAAGTAATTTATGTATTTACACAGTAAAAAATATATTCATTGTTCAATGAATAATGCTACAGGACGTTCATGATGATTTGCGTCCTGTAGTGTTGTGTGTATCATTTGGATGTATTTTTTGCCGTTAAATATCAAGTTTTTTGGTGCTCAGTTCTGTGTGTGTGCGATTCATGTATATTATAATCTCTGATATACTTGTGTTTATGTGAATTAAGGCTGTGCTATTAGTTACTTGATGTGTTATGGAAATTTTCATTTTCAGGCTGCAAACTACTTGAACATCAAGAGCCTATTGGACCTTACTTGCCAGACTGTAGCAGACATGATTAAGGGGAAGACACCTGAGGAAATTCGCAAGACATTCAACATCAAGAATGACTTCACCCCAGAGGAAGAGGAAGAAGTTCGCCGGGAAAACCAATGGGCGTTTGAATGAGTTTTCAAATTCCAATGTTGTTTAAGTCATCTATAGTTGCTAGTTATGTTACTGACTATTTTGTTTGTGTTGACTTATGTTCGCGTATCAGACTTGTGTTTCTTGTTGAACTTAAGGGGCAATCGTGAAATTGTAAGTAATAGTTGAATATGGTGGGCATGCTTTTGAGTCTGGTATGAGGGTAATTCATTGTCAAATGCTTGTTCCTAGTAATTGGTCTCTCTTATATTAATTGAATAGTCGTGTTTGTTCTTTCGTAACTCGTACCTTTTTGTTTGATCTTTCGTAACTCGTACCTTCTTGCGTGCATAGTTGTCTTTACTTGGAACTGTTTCAAATCTCGCTTTCGTCACCACTGACATGAATGAGAGACATTAAGTAAACAAATCATGTGAAGTCATGGTGTTTTTGGTTTGTGGTCTGTACGCGTCTCAATTTATGTGAGAGGTTGAATTGTAAATGGAAATAGGTGAAAAATAACTTTGTTATCCATTCATTGATTATCAATGTTGGTAGGGTTTATTTGGGGCGCATTTTAATACTGAAAAATGTTTGAAGATCTTTTTTTTTAATATCGATTGGCGTAAAAGTCTTCTCGGCATTCTTCTTTCAAAAGTTAAAACTCAAAATGTAATGATGTCTATTTCTTCTTTGTAAGTTCTCTAAGTCTAAATGTTATTTGTTATAGTAAAATGAGTAAGGTATGATTTTGTTTATTTATTTATTTTTTTTAACATTGTAATCTGTGTTTATTAGTATAGAGTAATAATTATTTTTAGTTTCTATAAAATATACGATTAGTTATATGAAAAAATATAATTAATTTTAATTTATATGTAGTTATAAGTAAATATAATTGTCTATAATTATTAATGTGGTTAATATTACTTATTTGTAAAATAAAGTTAATTTCTAATAATACAAAGTTAACTATCATTAAACATTTCAATAAATTAACCACATCAATAATTGTATATAATCAGTTAATCACGTTCATTTATTTTTAATCATATGTGGAACATATTGAAACATGTAATTAACTATATGTGACAGTCAATTCTAATAAACACTTGTAAAACAAAAATATTGAGGTAAAATGCACATGGATTTGTGTTAGAAACTTAATATAATTATTGTAACTTCGATAGATTATTATTATTTTACTCTTAACCATTTTGAAAATAAAATTAACCATATCTATGTATATAATTAACCACAAATTAAGGTAGAAAATTCGAGGACTAGATAAGGTTTGACGTTTCTTTTTTCCACTTGTTTCAACTTTCAATTTTTCAAACCAAAGAAAAAAATTGATACAAGATCTCAGGAAAACATTTCAGGTTAAAAGATATTGTAGATTTTGGTCGAGCTAAAAAAAATGTTTACTTTTAAATCTTGTTCCACCCCTTTTTAATAATTTCACCCTACTTTCAGAAAAAAAAAATTACCTAATTACTCATAACGCCTCCCAACCCCGCTCCCATACACAATAAAAATACATTTCGATTGTGCTTGATACACAATAAAAATATATTTCTCGCTTATATTTTAATTATATATATATATATATATAATAAAAAATTAAATTACATTTTTAATTTCTATATTTTCATTCATTCATAATTTTAATTTTTTTTTATTTTTAAATAGAAACATTTAATCCTTTAATTTTTAAAAATATAAATTTTTGATTCTCTTGTCAAATTGATATTTACTTATTATTAAAATTTAATATTTATTAATATTTAATGATGTGACATTTAGTAACATAATATTTAAAAATAAAAAATATGCAAATAAAATTTTTATTAATAAAATAATTATTTATTACTTGTTAAAATATATATAAATAAAAATATTTTTATATGTTTTTGTTTTAATTTTTTAACCCTTTATGACACGTATATCAAATCATCAGAAAATGTTAAAATTTAATAATGAATAAATATAATAGTATTAAAATTTCATATTTTAAAAATATGAAGACTAAAATTCTCTATTTTAAAATAAAGATATAAAAATTATAGATCAATAAAAATAAGAAAATTAAAAATATAATTGAACCTTTAAAAACATATTTGCATTGTATATGTTGACAAGAAAAACATTTTTTTTTGTTATGTATTCAAATCACACACACAAACACACGCACACTCACGCACGACGGATGCACGCACGGGTACGTACATGCGCGCATACACATACACATACATACACACACACACACAAACACACACACACACACATATATATATATATATATATATATATATACATATATATGAGGAGGGTTCAAACGACACCGGTGTAACTTTTACTAAGTGTTACACCGCTTAATAACTTTATATTAAATGTGAATTTTGAAAATTCAACCGTTAGATTGAAAATTCATATATCTTAGATTATATATATCAAATTTTATATTAATCTAAGATGATTTGATACTTCATTCTCATAAAACAAAATTGACGTAATATATACATTTCAAAATATACTAAAATATGAATACTTTGATTACCTTCAAGTTGTTGTTCAATTTGAACAAAATTTGACATATATAATCTAAGAGATATGAACTTTCAATCCAACGGTTAGATTTTCAAAATTCACATTTAATATAAAGTTATTAAGCGGTGTAAAACTTAGTAAAAGTTACACCGGTGTCGTTTGAACCCTCCTATATATATATATACACCGGTGTAACTTTTACTAAGTGTTACACCGCTCAATAACTTTATATTAAATATGAATTTTGAAAATACAACCGTTAGATTGAAAGTTCATATCTCTTAGATCATATATATCAAATTTTGTTAAATTTGAACAACAACTTCAAGGTAATCAAAGTGTTCATATTTTAGTATATTTTGAAATGTATATATTACGTCAATTTTGTTTTATGAGAATGAAGTATCAAATCATCTTAGATTAATATAAAATCTAAAATATGAACACTTTGATTACCTTGAAGTTGTTGTTCAAATTTAACAAAATTTGACATATATGATCTAATAGATATGAACTTTCAATCCAACGGTTAGATTTTCAAAATTCACATTTAATATAAAGTTATTAAGCGGTGTAACACTTAGTAAAAGTTACACCGGTGTCGTTTGAACCCTCCTATATATATATATATATATAAGATGATTTGATACTTCATTCTCATAAAACAAAATTGACGTAATATATACATTTCAAAATATACTAAAATATGAACACTTTGATTACCTTCAAGTTGTTGTTCAATTTTAACAAAATTTGACATATATGATCTAAGAGATATGAACTTTCAATCCAACGGTTGGATTTTCAAAATTCACATTTAATATAAAGTTATTGAGCGGTGTAACACTTAGTTAAAGTTACACCGGTGTCGTTTGAACCCTCCTCATATATATATATATATATATGGGAGCATATCAAGTGAGAGGAATTTATTATGAGAGGGTGAGAGGGTTAAAATATAACCCTTAGATTAATTTTCTCTCACTTGATTAAATCCCAAATTTTCTCTCACTTGATTAATCTAAGGGTTATATTTTAACCCTCTCACCCTCTCATAATAAATTCCTCTCACTTGATATGCTCCCTATATATATATACTTATCTCGACAGATATACATATTTAAAAAAATATTCTCGTTGAATCATAAAAATAATAGTTTAATATCAATCAAAATAATTGTAATATAATTAACATTTTTAATAGTAATCGAATTAATTATTATACTAATAGCTATTAATTTATATCATAATTAATTTTGATTACTATTAAAAATGATAACTTGTATTATAATTAAATTGATTATTATTAAAAGGAGTAAAATTTATTGTAATTAAATTAATTTCAATTAGAAAGGTCTAGCATTTAATTTTGTTTTATTTTAATTACCTTTTTTAATTAAAATTTATTTAATCATGAATAATTTATCCTTTTCAGTATTAACCAATTTAACTATGATACAAATTACCATTTTTAATACTTATCAAATTAATTATGATATAAATAATTGGTAATTAATATAATAATTAATTCAATTGCTTTTAAAATGTAACTTGTATGGTCATTATTTTCATTAATATTAATTATTATTTTTTTTCTTCTCAATTCGCGATTCGATGGAAACAAGTTTTCATTGTGTGTTTGTTCGAATACACAACGAAAAGAATATTCTATTGCGTATCTAAATCAAATGCATAAGAAATAAATTTCTATTTAATGTATTACACAATAAAAATTCATTTCTGTTTATAGGGTATTTTCAAATTTGAGGTGAAAAAAGTAAGGTAAAACTAGTTTATTAAAGAAAAAGATGGAAATACATGTGCCCTACTTCAAGCTACATATTTTAGCTGCGACCTATTTTAACTGATACCGTGTTTAGCACTTCAAGCAAATGGATCAATGATAGTATCCTCCTCTAAGAGCATGTCGAGCAACTCTTTAGAGTTCTTTGGTGATTTCTACTATATATCATCAACATTAAGTAATTTTATTCTATTTTTATTTCAATGATAAGTTTCTTTAAATAATTATAAGAAATTCAATATATTATAAATTTTTAATGTTAAATTTCATTAAAATTAAGGTATATTTAAATTAAAAAAATTATTTTTAATTATTAGATATCAAGTAATAATTTTATTTAATTTAGAAAAAATTAATATTCTAAATATGTTGTAAATTTTTAATTTAAAAACAATGACATTTATATAATACATAAATAAAAATGTAACAATTGAAATACATACTAAATTTAAAATAATAATATAAAAATTGAAAACAATAATGTTGAAAAAAAGTCATGACAATGAAATTTTCAATATTCTACATTAAATTAATTTTCGTTATTTTTTATTCTTAATCGTTGCCAAATATGTTTGACCAAAACCGCTTGAAATTGTCGATGTTTGTTTCTGTTTTGAACCACTACTCTCGTCTCAAAGTATGTATATCTGAAATTGGGATGGACACCTGAAGATGCGTCCAATGCCCAAATTTCATTTCTAATAATATTATAATCAATATGATTTTGATAAGTGTGTCATTCATCCTCGACGATCATATTATGTAATATGATACATGCATAAATTATATTTTTCATGGTATGAGCATCCCAAAAAATTATAGCCGTTGGTGATGGTGGTAGAAGAAAAAGAAAAAGAAAGAAAGAAAAGTTGCAGCGTTGAGGAAAAACACGAAAAAGAAAGAAAGAAAAGAGGCGTTGGAATTAGCTGTTATGCAATTTTTATTTTTAAAAGATAGTAATTTTTATTCAAGTATAAATAGTACCAAAAGGAGACCACAATTTTTGTCCAAATCTTCTCAATCTTAAATTTTGTTTCTCTCATTTTCAGTTAAAATTTGTGTTCAAATTTTTTGCATTATGGATTCTTGATAGAAAAGAATGGCTCAATCTAAGGAGGGGATGAATTGGATTTAATAACACTTAAAAATTTTCAGAGTTTAAGGATCTTGATTTCTTTAAACTTTTTTCTAAAATTAATTTCCAATGAAGTATATTGAACCTCTTAGCATATGAGAATGACTCCTATATTATTTCTTGATTAATCTTTATTGAATCAACTTAAAGAAAAATTAATATGCAGTGCTTATGTTCCAATTTAAACTATTGAAGGCTTCACTCTTAGTAGCAAGAAACATTACCTATGTAAACCTTGAATATTCATCTACCATAACCAGCCCATAGTAATTTCTTTCTAGACTCATGGTTCTTGAAGGACCAAATAAATCCATGTAAATAAGTTACAAAGGCCTAGAGGTTGAAATCTGATTTTTTTCTTTTAAAACTAGCCTTTACTTGCTTACCTTTTTGACAAGCATCATATAGTTTATCCTTGCTGAACTTGAGTTTAGGTAGTCCAATTACTAACTCTTTTCTACTTAATTTGTTTAGATGATTTATGTGTATGTGTGCAACTCTTCTATGCCAAAGCCAAACATTATCTTCTTTAGTGATCAAGCATTTTGTGTTAGAGATTGTGATTGAATGCTCTAAGTCTAACATGTAAATATTATTTATTCCTTTTCCAATGAATCTTATCTCATTAGTCAATTTATCACAACCTAAAATCTTTCCTTTGTTGTTGTCACCATATGTCACATATCCTTCATGCCTTAGTTTTGGACTTGAAAACTTTGAAGGATCTCCAGTCATGTGTCTTGAGCAGCCACTATCAAGATATCACAACAAACTCTTAACTCTCAAGCACACCTACAATAAAGTCAAAAAATAATGGATTTAGGTACCCATGTGAAGGGTCCTTGATGGTTAGTTCCCAGCCTTTGGCCTTTTATAATCCAAATCATTTCACCATTAGGAACACCACATTTTTTGGAATAACAACTTCTTATTGTATGTGCCTTTTTACAACAATAAAAGCATGTGATTTGTTTCATGCAATTGTTTTTAACTCTTCTCATAGGCTGAATTCTTTTAAAACCATTATCTTTTCCTTTTAATGGCATACTCTTGCTTTGATTGTATCCAAGTCTAGTTTTATCAAAAGCACGTCTTTGATTTCCTAATATAATGTTAATATTTTCTTTTCCATTTGTGAATTTTACAAGTTGGTTTTTCAAATTAGCATTTTCTCTTTGTAAAAACTTGCAACTTTCACATTCAGCTTTGGTAGAAAAACTTGTCTCACAATAAGCTTCATTGAAAACAAACATTGTTTGCAAATGATCATATTCAATTTTTAAATTTTCAAGTTCTTGTTCAGCTTTAATCAAAGTATTTTCATACCAAGTCAATTTGCTTTTAATTTTTGTATTTAATGAATCTAGTTTTAAGGCTTCATTGTGTATTTGAATAAATGCCTCTTGAAGTTGATCATAATCAGGATTAGACTCAAGATCAGAATCACTTACAATATTATCGTGATCAAATTCAGCCATCAAACATAGATTAATTTCCTCATATTTAGATTCACTGCTTATTCAAACTACTAAATAGACCTATAAACCCTAGTTTGGAACGGGCCATTCTGGTTTGAGAACGTGCCGTTCCAAACATGGTTGTTATGGGTTAAAATGCAACCCAGAACGGGCCATTCTGATTTGAGAATAAGCCGTTCTGGATGTGAATTTTTACACATGATGAATGAGTGCAGAATGGGCCGTTCCATATCCAAAACGGGTCGTTCTGGCCACTCCAGACTTCTATAAATAGGCCACATGCTTGCAGTTGAGGAGAAGAGAAAAAGGGAACTTAGAGAGAGGTTTTAGAGAGAAGGACTCTGGGTCTATGAGATCCTTTCTCTCCCAAATTTCTCTGTATAATTATTCTTCTCCTCTAGATCGCTAATCTCTTCTGTCTTCTCTTAGAATTCAGGCTAGGAAGCTTACTTTTGGAGGATTGATGTTTCGGGTTGAGCTTCGAAAGGAAATTCTACTTCTTCTCTGTTCTTGGCTATTGTGAGCCAATTTTCAGGTGAGGGAAGCTAGAATGTTTGTTTTTTAGTTGCATGTGAGTTTAGTGACTCAATTGATGCATGAAAGTCGAGGATCCATGGCTGGATCGGAGAATTCACTCATTTTTCGTGGTTTTGGTAAAAAATGGGGTTTTTGGTAATTTTGATGCATCGGATGGGTGCATGTTGATTTTGAGTTTGTTTTTGTATTGTATGGAGCCTATGCATTGTGTTTTTGTGTTTCCATGTGGCTGAATTTGATGATTTTCAGGTGTTGGAGGAGATTTTCGAAGTTTTGGAGGATGTTGTTTGAATTTGTGTCGGGCACAGTTTTTGGCGCCAAGCGTGCATTCATCAGAGGCACACATTTCTTGATCACGCAGGGTGCAAGATTAGTCGCGCCGGGCGAGGGAAGAACCACATCGGGCGCGATATCAGATAGTGAACCTGTTTGTGACTTTACTGGCACGGAGACCTTTGAAGGTTTCTATGTGGAAGATGCCAGCCGCGCCGGGCGTGGAGAGACTCTTGATGGTCTCTGTTTGGAGCACGCTGGGCGTAGGGTGGGTGCGTTAGGCATGGAGACTCTTAGGAGTCTCTGTCTCAAGGATTTCGGACGTAAGTTGAACGTGTCGAGCGTGGATGAGTTTTAGGACTTTTGGGTTGAGATTAGGCTGGGTGCGCTTAGGCTGCGCTGGGCGTGAACATGTTTATGAATGAAATGATGCTAATGCATGTTAAGTTGAAGTTTTGGATCATGTATGTATGATATATGATGTATGGTGAGGTGTGATTCATATGTATGCTTGGTAATGATATATATGAATGTTTAAATATGATATGGCATGAGTATATGTTCATATGAGTATGATTATTGATCATGATGGTGGGTAGACCATGTATGATGTATGATGCATTATTGCATGTGATGGCATGAGTATGATTATTGATCATGATGGTGGATAGATCATGTATGATGTATGATGCCTTATGGCATGAGTATGATTATTGATCATGATGGTGGGTAGACCATGTATGATGTGTGATGCATAATTGCATGTGATGCCTTATGGCATGAGTCTAGCCTAGGACTTGAGGAGAGGGAAAATGTTTTCAAATTGGAAGAGCTCACATAGAGTCTCTTGAGAGTGGTGCTTGGATAAGACATTGATATATGAGAGTGGTGCTCAAGTAGGCCACTAGATTTGGGCGAGAGTGGTGTTCAGGTAGTGCTCAGGTAGGCCACTGGGTTGGGTGAGTCTCCTCTAAGTCCTTAGCTAGTGTTGGAGCAGAGTATGAGGTCGAGGGTTATTCCCTTAACCAAGTACTGGGAAAGGTGTGTGGATCCTTGCGGATAGGCGGTGGGCGAACTCCACAAGTGACTTGGTAATGCATGCCAAGGTCGTAGTAAGCCTGTACCCAGTTGTGCTATACCTGACGGTGGATATGGACTTTCAATTGTGTAAGTGACATCATCCGAGTAAACCCGAGTGAGGATTTATATCCTGTTTAGCTGTGACCGAGCGGGTGCATTGGGCATGAAAACGGTTGGGGTGATTTCGGTAAGATTGGGATGTCACTTATACTGCTCTACTGTTAGAGAGATCTCCTAGGTGTATGCGTTACGACGCATTAGATGATTGATATGCATTGATATCTGTCATGAGTTGCATGTTATTGCATGATTATGGTTATGATGAAGTGTGTGGCGTGACTTCATGTTTGATGAATTGATGATTGATTGAGATGGGAGTTCCTTTAGAACTTGATTAGTTGAATATGTAGTATAGATTTTGTTCTATACTTGTATGATTGTTTATTGAACTCTAGCTTACCCTTCTGTTTCCATGTGGTGGGACTGCGATGATCATACTTGGTATGGGAGCAGGTCAGGGCTAGCTTAGAGTTGAGGTGACCGCTGCAAGATGAGGAGTTTTGGCCCTAGTGTCAGAGTTACCCTCTTGGGTAGCTGTTGTTGTGCTTGACCGACACTAGGGTGATGTTATTTTGGATGACTGTACATATTTAGTTTTGTATTTTGTACATAGAAACACAATTTTATTATTATTTATATACATATCTGTATGTATGAGTTATCCAGCTTAATATTTATCTTAGTTCACTAGTGTTAGTACAATTCCACTAAGTGTAGGGACCATAACGGGTCGTTACAATTTGCATTGAGAAATTATAATCAAACTCATCAATAGACAATGCAGATGTTATAATGTTCTTTGCTCTATAATCATATGAAGCTCTCTTTTTCTCATCATCATTTCACTTACTCCAATGTTTTTCTCTCTTCCCATCACTCTCCTCAGTCATAGGAATATAGGGTCCATTTTCAATTACATCCCATATAGCAATGTGATGGAGGAGGCCCATGGGCCAATGGCCCAACTATTAGGGCTATGGCAAAGAGGATTCAAGAAGAGTGGGTCCATGCTCAAGAAAAGCCCATCACACTTTTCAGTTGGGCTTTGGCTCAAGCCCAAGTAGAGTAGGAGTAGTGTAGGTTTGGGCCTTAGGGCTTGTATTTCATTTTGGGCCTTGTATTTCGGCCACTTAGACTAGGAATTTCATTTCATGGTCATTTGAATTTAGGGTTAATTTAGGGTTACATGTGCTTAGTCATTTGCATGTAATTAGCATAGCATTTGGTATGCATTTCGGCCATGTGCACACATGCACATGGTGTGACCGAAATGCAACTCAAATGGATGCCAAATTACATCACAAATGAGTGTACATGGGATGGTGACCGGTTGGCACCAAAATTTGAATTTTTGAATTCAAATTTTGGCGCCCAAGGTTAAGTAAACCATACCATGGTTTCACTTAACCTTAGGCTAACCCAAGGTACACCTTTAACCTAATTTTTCCCTATAAATTCTCTTTGGCCGAGTTTGTAATCACTTTTGGAAATTAATTGAATGAGAATTCTTCACTTTGAACTCTCTCCTCCGAAAGTCTCCTTAGCCTAAACTCTACCCTACTTGAGATCCTCTCCTTGTAGAGTTAGGCTCCATTTCTTCTATCCGGACTTAGCTAGGATAAAGCTTGGCTACATTTGTTCTTCTTGGAGATTCTAGTCCTTGCATCTCTTCCAAGGATCCGAGAAGAATTTGAAGGCATTCCTTGAGGTTTCTTCAAGTAGAACCTCATCACAATGTCAATTGCTTCATTGAAAATTCTCATTCTAATTTTCCAATAGACATAATTCTCTCCATTGAAAATAAGAGGTCTATGAATGGAAAAACCCTAACCATAAGGTAGGTTGTTATTAGCCATTTTTGAAATCTTGATTAACATTCAAGAACCTTGCTCTGATACCAATTGATAGAAAATAATGGCTTAATCCAAGAGGGGGTGAATTGGATTCAATGACACTTAAAAATTTTCAGAGTTTAAGGATCTTGATTTCTTTAAAAACTTTTCTAAAATTAATTTCCAATAAAGTATATATATTGAACGTCTTAGTATATGAGAATGACTCCTATATGATTTCTTGATTAATCTTTATTGAATCAACTTAAAGAACAATTAATATGTAGTGCTTATGTTCTAGTTTAAACCATTTAATCATACAAGCATATTAATCAAGACCAGCCATCTAAACATTCAATTAAAGATTGTTCAATGTAAAAGATAAGGATGAGAGAAGAGTACAAAGTGTTTTATCCTGGTTCAACCACTCCACATGTGACCTACATCCAGTCTTCAATCATAACCTGATCAAGATTTGTTCCATTATCTCAATGAAGAAGTTTTACAAGCATACCACACATGCACACACTTCAACACACAAGATAGACCCTTTCTTTCACCCAAGAAAGCACTTATTGTAGAAACCCCCTACAAGAATTTCTTACCACTTGAGAAACCTACTCAAGACTTTTAATGCAATATACAAAAAGATTAAAGGAACGAATTCACCTGGAAGCTGAACAAATCAAACTGTGAATTCTTGACCAATCTTAATTCCTCTTTTCCAAGAATGTAGTGATGATGATAATTCTTCTCAAAGCATTTCACAAAATGTTTTTACTTCTTGGTTTCACAAAGAAAACTCTCCAAGAAGATCACAAAGATCAAAAGTTTATCACAAAATTCTCACATATCACTTGGCTAAGTTACTGAATGATAGAACCACTTTTATAAGGTTTTCACACCTAGATAATCGATTGTTTTTAAGGATAATCGATTATTTTGTTCTTCATGAGTTTTGAAAATCACTCAAGAACAAAATAATCGATTATTTTTCAGGATAATCGATTATTCTAGAGAGCACTTTCTAGAATAATCGATAATTTCATAGGTAATCGATTATTACAGCAAGGTTTCTCAACCTCTTGAAAAAAAAAGCTGAGATAATCGATTATAGTTAGTAATAATTGACTATTTTGAGTTAGTTTTTCAAAATTCGATTTCACACATTCAAAACCTTTCCAAGTTACTTATCATCATCATACTCACTCTTAGACAATTTGGAATTAAAATTTAACTCATGCACAAAGCACAAACATGCATAGAACATAAAATTGACCAACAAAGCAACTCAACACATAAGAACACAAAAACCACTCCTATTACATTTGGTATTCATTCATGGTCTTCATGTCTTCTTTTGGTTCATATCCCTTGTTATCATCAAAACTCTCAGAACTTGATTCACCATCCATGAATCTCAACAATCCTAATTAGTATAATTATCATTATTAATATTATTACCATCTTTTGCAAAATCAACCACCTTCTACTGGTGATAATTATAAAAATCCCCAAAATTTTCAATATCCACCATCATTTCCAATGTATCCACCACCATGTCCTATCGGTGAAAATTTTTGTAACCCACAATTCCTTATGTTTCCACTACCCCCACCCATCCCAAACATTGGTCTTACGGCTCCTTCATCCAACTCAAACCCTCCTAATAGCGAACTTCAATCACCTCTTGAATAGGATAGTATTCAACTCAATGGGAGCAATGAAAATATGTCGCAGAAAAAATCTCATGTCCCATTCAATGTCCCAAAGGATATAATTTTATTTCGATAATGATTGAATGTTTCGAAGGATCCAATTATTGGAGTTGATCAGTCATTAAGTCAATACTGGGAGCGAATAAAAGAAGCATATAACAACGATATCGAGCACAACTGATTCACAACCAAAAGTATCACTCAATTAAAGTCATGATGGAGCAAAATTCACCTTGCAGTTCAAAAGTTCATTGGTTGCTATAAACAAGTAGTAACTCAAAGGAAAAACGGATGGTCAGAGAAGGATGTTATGGCTTTCGCACATAGAATTTTCATAGAAGATTCAAAAGGTAAAAAATTTGAATTTGAGCATGCTTGGATGTTGTTGATGAATGAACCAAAATGACATTAAGAATTTATGGAAAGCTCTTCAAAAAGGAGTAAGGTGCATACTCATTGTCGTAAAACTCGGAGACACCCGTTGAAGTTGAAGAATGTGAGGGAATTTCACCAGTGTGTCGACCGATAGGACAAAAAGCAGCAAAGAGGAAGCTAAAAGGAAAAGGATAGGCAACTGCTTCGACCAATGTTGATCTAACTAGAATATAAAGTCAATTGAAAGTTAGAAATGACAACCATTCAAAACTTCTTGACTTAAAGGAGGCACAGGAAAGGCGTTTGCAAGACCAAGAGAGGCGTTTGGAGTATGAAATCATAATGAAGGACACAACTAGCATGTCTGAAGAGAAACTTCGGTGTCACGAAAAGTATTGTGCCTATCTTAAGCAAAAACATGAATTTTAAAAATTGTATTAGTTATTTAAGTGTACTTGTTTTGTTTGTGTAATGTAGCTGTTGGAAACTAGTCGTTGTAAAACTAGCCATTGGAAACTAGCCGTTATGAATCATGCTATATATTTGTGTAATGCTTTCTCATTCTCACATCTTCTATTAAGCTTACAAAATATTGTTATCTTAGTCAAACACTTTAGTTATCCATAGAATGGACTTCAACGACGACTTGGACGCACTATTGGATCAAGTCTTAGATGAATCACTTGAAGATAACACCGAGGAAGAAGTGATAAGGTTGATCCTTGAATCAATAGGAGCCAACAACACTCTTCATCGTTCACATAGAAGAAGGGTGGTACATTGTAATCAGGAGGAAGGTCATTATCGATTGTTCAATGAATATTTCTTCGACAATCTAGTGTATACAGAGACTTAGTTTTGAAGAAGGTTTCGCATGCGAAGGCGTGTGTTCTTGAGAATTGTAATAGCCCTAACCAATCACGATGAGTACTTCTGAATGAGGGTGGATGCAACACGTAGAAGAGGCCTATCACCATTACAAAAGTGCACTACTGCTCTTCTTATTTTAGCTTATTCGCATTGGTGAAAGCACTGTTGTGGAATGCTTACAACAATTTGTATCAGCTATTTGTGCAATATTCAAGGATGAGTACATAAGGAAGCCCAATAACAAAGACATAGAACGACTTCTACAAATCGGAGAAATGCGTGGCTTTCCAAGTATGTTAGGCTTAATTGATTGTATGCACTGAGAATGGAAAAATTATCCTGTTGTGTGAAAAGGTCAATTTTGTCGGGGTAATCATGCAAACCCGACAATCATTCTTGAAGCAGTTGCATCACAAGATTTGTGGATTTGACATGCTTTTTTTTATACTGTAGGGTCAAACAATGACATTACTGTGTTAAATTTTTATATTATTATTTTAAATTTAGTATGTATTTAAATTGTTATATTTTTATTTATATATTATGTAAATGTCATTGTTTTTAAATTAAAAACATATTACATATTTAGAATATTATTTTTTTTCTAAATTAAATAAAATTGTTACTTGATATGCAATAATTAAAATAAAATTTTAATTTAAATGTATCTTAATTTTAATGAAATTCAATATTAAAAAATTATAAAATATTGAGTTCCTTAGAATTGTTTGAAGAAACTCATCGTTGAAATAAAAATAGGATAAAGTTTCTTAATGCTGATGTAATACAATGAAGACCATCGGGTACATGAATTCATATACCAAACAACTAAAGAGTTGCTCCTATTGGAGATACTTTAAGAAATTTTATCTTCCTATATTTAAAAACTTTTTCATTTTCATTTTCTTTTTTTTTAAAGATTATTTTCTAATCGTAAGTTGTATTAATTATTTTTCCCCTTAAAATACTCTTACTATTTAAACAACAATTTTTTTAAAAAATAATAAATACTTGAAATTAATTAAATAAATAGATACTACTTACAGATCTGAGTTTTTTTTACTTAAATAATATTATTTTAAATTTTTTTTACCCAAATAGCAATTTTGCAAATTTATTTCTCCAACTAACATCATTTTCAGAACGGGCCGTTCCAGATTAAAAAATAACACATGGAAAATGGATCAGAACGGACCGTTCTAAAATCAAAATTAGTACATAAAAAGTGAAACCAAAATGGGCCGTTCTGACCTATCAATAATTTTTTTTTTCTATTTTCACTTATCGAATATCAAAACTCAGAAACTAACATCAAATAATTAAATTTATTGAATATTAACATTATAAATATATCTAAATAAATTTATTAAAATTCAATACAACAATAAAGATCAATGGTGGATGAAACTGATTATGTTGTTCTCTAATGTCTATCTCTGTTTTAATCCTGCTGGACTTTGGCCGACCCTTGAAAGTTCGCTTGAGTTCTGGATTTGGCCACAAAGTTGGACCAGTGTAAGTAGGCTAATAATCTTTATGTCGGAGCTCTCCAAACTGTCCTTCGTATGTCTTTCTGGAACTTGCCGCAATCATACCACATTTCATTTAGCCTTACTGTAAATTTTTCAGCGAGTCAAACTTTTCTTGAATGTTGCGTTTCTTTCAACTTTGTGGCCAAATCCAGAACTCAAGAGAACTTTCAAGGGTCGGTCAAAGTCTAGCAGGATTAGAACAGAGATGGACATTAGAGAACAACATAATCGTGTAAAAAATTGTTCCTATTGTCACATCCCTGATCACACTAGGAAGACATATCCAAATATTGGTCATGAATTCAATTTCCGCCACCATTGATCTTTATTGTTGTAATGAATTTTAAAAAATTTATTTAGTTATATTTATAATGTTAATATTCAATAAATTTAATTATTTGATGGTAGTCTTTGAATTTTGGTATTTGACAAGTAAAAATCGAAAAAAAAATTATTTGTAGGTCAGAACAGCTCGTTTTAGTTCTATTTTTTATATGTTAATTTTGATTTTAGACAAACCCGATCTGATCCATTTTCTATGTGTTATTTTTTAATCCAAAATGACCCGTTCCGATTTCAGAATGACCCGTTCTGAACGTGAACAATAAATGGTACTAGTTAGAAAAATAAATTCGCACGGTTGCTATTTGAGTAAAATTTTTTAAAATAGTATTATTTGTGTAAAATATTCTACAGATCTCTCATCTAATTTAATAATATTCCCTTTTCAAATAATAATTAATTGAGTAAGAAATAATTAAACGAAAAGAAAATAGGTTATTTTAAAAGATGTTAAAAATAATTTTGAAAAAATAATTTAAATTATTGTCAAATTTAATAAAATTAAGTAAATAAATAAATAAATAAACGCATCCAATGACCACGTTGAAGAATTACTTATTGCTTGTTTACGTTAATATTGGGTTTCATTATGTTCTAGCATTGAAAAAAAAAATGGCTCACTCCCAAGACAAAAATGATTCTTTTGTGGTTATATTGTTTTCGTGAGTCACGTTTTCTCAAAATGAATCAGTTCCACAGTTCTAAAAGTGTTTGAAAAGATGATTCAGAAATCCATCATTTGCACTCTGCCATGAATACCAAAGGCTCATTTAAAAGACTAAAAGTCACTGTCACACAATTACAGAGCTTAGAATAGGCAGTACTAAGCAATAAGTTATCATAACAAAAGCTACTTTGTTTTCCACAAAAGTTAATAATGATCATATACAATGGCAACATTTACTTTAGTTCTTTCTAGAGTAACCGATAATGAAAAATAAAATAAGAAAGGACTACAATGAATAACTTTTTTGGATGTCAGGAACTAATACGCGATCTTTGAAATCATAGCGACTAAAATGCATGGCCCTAAAACTTTAAGGCTAATATGTAGATTTACTCGTGAAGTAATAGAATCTTCAGAAGCATTGCAGGTGAGCATGTGCAAGACATGCTACACATTATTGATCCCATCACCACTGCAGGCCACATAATTTAAATTCATGCTTTTGAGCTGCTAATTATGAACGGAGAGCCATACGTCAGCCAAAAAGAAACCCCGAAATAATAACAAGACACCAATATTAATTATAACCTTTCGACCAATGGAATGATTTAAGAGAAGGAATTTAAGAAAACTTTCACCTTCTCAACAGCTTGTGAAGCACCAGACAATACTTGATTGCCTTCCCTGAGTTGTTGTAGTCGGGTGCGCAACATTTGATTATGTTCCTCTCCCTAACAAACATGGTGATCAGAGAAATGGCATACAAGACAAAAGACAATAATTCAAAGTAGGAGAGGGAAGGAGGGAGAAAAAAACAATCTCAAGACAATACAAATATTTAGTCAGTACAATACAAATATTATAAACCATTTTTCCTTCCCTCTTGATCCCCTCAATATTGGAGGGGTGGCCACTGGCCAGGATGGATTTTGGATCTCTTTCCCTTCCCTCTTCCCAAATTTTTTTAACCAAATAGGGAAAAATTATAAAAGTACCTCACGTCAGCTCCATTACTTCCTATCCAAACACTATCTAAAGGCCTTAAGAAATCCTCAATCATTTTCAACTGGTAATGGCTTTTGTGGCTCGGCCAAATTTACTATGCAGTTTTTTTTCAAATTCAAGACACTACCTTTCAGCTCTATAAACGTATTTCCATATGATTTCAAGTTTTAGTGTCTAATAAAGTGATTTATATTCACATTCACAAGCCTTTCAGTACGGGTTTGCTCTGTATCATTAAACTGTAAGTAGAGTTGTTGACAAAGACAGTTACGCTGCAAGGAATAACTTGGCATTAGGGCCATAACAAAGTGAATAGCTGTTCCTGGAGTCCACACAATCAAGGACAAGAAACTTTTTTGTCAACTCCAATTTGAGAATGAAATGTAAATCCCCAGTTGGAAAGAAGGGATAATATGAAAATAGTGAGAGTCACTAAAAATGAAGAGTATTTTGTCCTTTCAGGGGGGGCTCAAGACGTACAATCCCTTAAACCAATGAATAAGAAAGTAGTTTTCAAGTTCACTTGCATAATAATTTGATGAGGATGAATTCAGGTAGTGTACCTACCATTTGAATCATATTCATTAAGTGTTGTATTTCATTCTTCTTTTCCATAGACAGATTCTCAGCAACATCCATTATGTTACTCCTGCATTTGTATCAATGTTTCCATATTGAGTTCAAAATAATCAACATATTGTAATCATAATGACCAATAAATATATGATAAGCAGGCAAATTGAATAAATATCGTGTTAAATTAATTAGCATAGGTCTCCAAGTATACTCTAAAGGCAAACCTCTATCGATGTAGATAAAAATGAGATTAACTATAAAGAACCTCCTGAGGTTGAGGATTAAGCTTTTAATTTGATGGCTAATACGAATGGAATTATTCAATATGACCACCTCATATTTATAATAAGAGTTTAATAGAATAGACATGTATTGTCAATAAAATGTTTTTATACCGTCATCTAATCAAAAATCATTCTTGGTATAACTTTTAAAATAATAAAAAGGAAACAAACTTGCATTACATGGTAGTTTGTTAATTAGATAATAGTGTAAAAAAATATACACTATCAGCGCATGCATTATTTATTCTTATAATAATGATAACATCCTAAAATAATAAACTACTTAAAATGCTTTTGGCAAAGTCCAAGAATACCTATCTGAAAACAAGACATCCATATCTTGTTCTTCCACAATTTCCTCTACAGCATCAAGAGTGGCTCCTGCCTACAAGAAAGATGAACTCAAAACGACAGACTAACTTGAATATGGTATAATATTGCAGCAAATGCATGCCTGTATGTCCTACATAGAAAGTACGGCAATAACAGTATCCAAGCATACATATGGCCCTTTGCTAGGCCTCCTTCTCTGCCCCACCTCATTCCCATGCATAGTTGAATGCAAGGCTTACGTATGGTTGCAATCCTAACTAAATTGCACTATGTGAATGTTGAGCAACCAGATACAAAATTCTTCAAATTCTTTTTTATTTTTTTAAAATGTTAGAATAAAACAACAGAGAGAATAATTTAAGTTATACCTGTGTTTGAAGACATACTGTCTCAAATCCATCCTGTAAAAATAAACTGAAAGAGCATTTAGAATTCATATTTTATCATAATAAAAAGTTATCGGTGCTAAAATGCTTCAAATGTGTGCAAAAATAGTTAGAGGAGATAAATAATTAAATAGGTGTTTCCCGACAAATCTATAAACGTCTGTGAGAGAGGGAAGATAAAGAAAAAGAACAAAATTACAGTTACAACTAATCATTAGCCAACCATTTTAAATGAAATAAAAGAAAAATATTAAACAACCATTGGATAACTATTTATGACAGTTTTCAAAAAAAAAACCTTAGTTTCAGATTTAGTTTATGAAGAAGACAACAACAGTTTGTTGACAAATCATACTCCTCTATATCTAAAAATAAAATGTCCACCAAACAGACCCCCGAGTTCCTAAGCCAATAAAAAGCAGAATTAGGGTAAGATACTCTAATGAACTTCTGTTGCATGTATTCAACATATGCTGACTAACACAAATTTTGAGAAAATAATTTAGTTTACTGCTCAAACCATAGAAGACAGATATCGATACTAGGTATATGAATGAAACAGTGAAACATCAGCATCAGGCTTTTAGCTTGAGAAATAGGTATGACTGAAAGGAAAAAACATTAAAAATGATATTTAGATAACATCCTTAATTGTTGTCTAAGACATCGCTTCAAGTATGTATATTTGCGATGGAATGGATTTTACATCTGACATTACTCACTTCAGCACTTATCCCAAACGTACCTCTATGTTTTGATGCAATGAAGTAATGACCTGAAACGAATGATACAAAAATGGCGATTATGATACAAATAAATGAAACTTCAAGCATTTCTTGACACTTAGCCTTTTAGAAATAGAATAAAGGAATTTATGTGCATTCAACTGACTAGCCAGCCTCACATAGTGGAATAAGACTTTTGTTGTATGTTCTTTCAGATGAAATAAGAGGAATGATACACAATTACAGGCAGTGTTGATAAAGCTTGATTTTCTAGTGATATTCATTTTTTTTTAAATTAGGAAAGTAGATACTTGAAAATAAGGATATCTATCCCAACCAGGGGCGGACCTATACCAAAGTTAGGGTGGACAGTTGCACCCTCAAATTTAATAAAATTGTAAATAATTATATTAAATTTTAATATTTTACACGTGTATTGTTAATATTTTTAAACCCCCTCCTCTTATGTTTTACTCTTACCAATTTTTTCAGTACAAATATTCATATATTTTTTTATATATGATGATGATCATCTAATATTAATTTTTAAACTATTAAATATTTAAAAATTGACAAATATTTATTTTTATAAAATTTAATCTTAAAATATCAATATATATATATATATATATTTAAAATCAATATCAATTTTACCTATGGTAAAAATCAAATTACAATATCTAAATTAAGAATTTAAAATTTAACAATTTTGAATTGACTTATCCAAATAAAACATTAAAAGAATGATGGTAATTGAAATTAATGCGATTCAAATTCTAAACCATAAATTTCTAAAATTCTTCATCCAAAATTACTATAAAAGAAAAGTTAAATTTCAACACAAGGTAAGGTGTGCGTGTGCATTCTCTGCACTTTTTAGGCATTAAGTCACATAAGGCTAGTGTGAGGGGGCATGTTAGACATAAAAACCATTTATATGCCTTCACTCAATGATTTGGGATAGTAGGTTTATGATATATATCCTGATATGTTAAAAGAAATATGCTTGATACCCCAAATGTCTTGTTAAATTTCATATCTCAATAGATGTTCCTAAGTAATCACAGTTAATGCCTTGTTCATTTTACTAATACCTTCTTTGAACCTACCTAGTATTAAGTGGCCAAGAAATATTATATAATATCTAACAACAAGGTTGCACTTGCACCAAAAGTTTTGAATGTATAACACTGACAAATTGTCAGTATAAAATCTCATCCGAGCGGAAATCAATGAAATCCAAGGGATCACTGCTCTGATTTCAAAACACAATTGATTTGGAAAATCGCATATAAAAAATGATGACCTGGATCAAACTCTTTGTCACGAGTTCCTTACCAAGCTAAAACTCGACGTAACATTCAGAAATATATTTCTAATATGAACAAATTGATATTGAGAGATCATACCTGAAGAAATAGACGATGGAGCAACTCCTTTTCATTGTTAGAGAAACTTGAAAATGCTTTAAAAAATTCCTTTACAAATCAAAAGAAACATGCATCAATATATAGCCATTTTGATATGCAAAATATTAACATAATTTCAGATTTATGCCGGTATCAATGTAAACATGTTCTGGCTATATTCTTAGTGCAAAAGCACCTGATCTGAACTAGTGGCCTAAATCTGGGTAATATTTTATTTGTCTATAAACTACAGGGATGATACCACACAATTGTGATGTGAGTTACCAATACCAACTCATCTTTAATGTACGCGTCAGCAAGTATTATTATAGAAATCCCCAATATCAACTTATCATCAATCATTTCTTTTGGTCTAGTATTGTAATTGGTAATGTTAGTTTATTGAAATAGCAACAAAACACTAATTACAAGACCAGCAACACAAAGGGAGGGTGTGGCACTAGTCCTTGTGACGTGACAATCAACAAATCTAAAGGGAACCAATGCATGAAAAATAAAACAAAAAACAGACAATACTTGTTACCCAGGTCTTTCCCAGGGAGCTGTGGTTATGTGGTACTTCTACATTTCCCCTTAGGCCAAATAGTTTCTATTAACTTAGAAGTTAAATTAAAATATTGAGGATATTCAGTTTCTGTACTCACAAATTGTTATTATTATTATTAGTAGTAGTAGTATTTTATTAGAAACAACATACAGGGTTAAAAAGTTAATATATTTTACATGCCTATATTGTTCCCCCCTTTCAGCTTTTCTACCACGACACAATTAAAAACAGCCGTCAGAGGGGAGAGAAGAAAGAACAACAAAGTGTACCTCCTTTGAGCATGAAGTGAGCAAAGATCGGAGAGAATATTTGAAAGACTTGTTCAAATTCGAGAACCTGGATCCAAATCCAGTAGAAGGCAATAGTGATGTGTTGGCACCATGTTCAGGCCTTTTCTCCATTGCCTAGAATCAATGACTATGAAGAATCATCAGACAGAAGAGAAATAAAAGCAGAAGATGGGAGGTGAAGCTCATACATGCAAATCATATGCGGTTTAAGTGTGTGAACTGTGAAGCAAAGATGTGAGCAACAATTACCTGCAACAAGTTCCTTTGAAATTTTCCGGCCTTTCTTTGAAGGGTTGAATTCTCGTTTCTCACAAATAGATGTTTCTCCTACTATGTGATGAAAGTAATAATGCAGCAACCTGAAAGATACAGCATGGTAAACATTGGAAAGCTAGATCACACAAGTGCTAGAAAAGAAGAGATTGAGAGCATGTTTGGGAGAGATTATAATCTCTCATTTCAGCTTCCTTTTGGAGAAAAAGATGTTACAAAAAAAATATTGTGCATTTGAGACAACAACTTAAATTTTTAAACAACTTTTTTTCATAAAAAATAAGCTGTTTTTATGAAGATGAAAATTTGAACCTTACGATTACTTCTCAACAGCTTTTTTCCTTTTAAGCTGATTTACAGCATAGAAATTGATTTTTTTTGTCATATCCAAAAGAAATTAAACACTTTAAAATTGCTTTTCAGCAAACTTACCCAAACAAAATTTCATTTTGATTATAATTAATTATAAAAATAATCGATTATTGAAATAATTTAATTTTCATAGGTTTTCCAAACACACCCTGAGTAGATGAAAATAAGCTCAAAATTACAAGCATATGATACTCATTTTCTAGCATTGTGAGCTACAACATTAGCAGATCTTGGAATCTTGATTACAGATCAGTTGTCAAAACATGTTTAAAGTCACATAATTACATTAGCTGAGATTCATAAACATTAAAAACTGAGTAGTACCAACATAAACAAAACAATAGCAACAAAAAAAAAAAAGCCACCTAGTTGATAGGGATTGAGATAGAATATATAAATGAATAAAAATGCATGTTAGGTATAAAGCTATTTTTTTCTTAAAATGTACGTTATTCTGTTTCTTTATCATATTTTCTCAGCCTCCAAACAGATGATATCACCAAATCAGTTACTTGATAGTGTTAACACCAAAACTGCTTTGCTAACGCCTACTGTTACTTATGTTGCAGAGGAACCATAGAACTAATTAAATTGTCAGTATCAGTAATTTGTTAAAGCATTCACTCACTCGGGATCCAAAGTCAGATATTAGGCATCAGGGTTCAAGGCTTAATATTGCATACAAATTAGAAGATTAGTTATTTAAGAATATAAGTTGAATTTATTCTTTTATCCAAAAAAAAAAAAAAAAACCACAATCCAAGATTTCGCTTCAACCCTTAGTACTTTCTCTCCTATGGCATTTAAACTCAGAATTAACAAGTTGACTGAAGAAACAAATGACATATTCATAAAAATACTGCTACAAATTTGGATTCCCTGTAATTGCCTTCTTCCTATTCTACAAAATCTATGATTATTCTGCTACACATTTCACTTAAGTGATCAGTCTTAATTCATGTTGAACTAATTGAACGTTACCACCCAGGGAGGCAATGCTTCTGATATGTGCCTCATGATGGGTTTCACACAAATCCTGATGCATGCTCAATTACCCATAGCAGAAAAATCCTATTCAGAACCCCCTATATGCCACAAAATTGTACTATGTTGAAATAAAAAAAATATACAGTCAAGACAGCACCAATTGGTTACAAAATGAAATAACTTTTCTTTTACTACGTAATAAGCACCAACAAAGGAAAATGAATCGTAACCAAGAACTTGTCTCAATTCCTGACCTCCATCTCTCTCATTTACTTGTTTAAATTTATCAGATGGGAATGCTTCACATGGTCCTCAAATAAAGCTAGCCATCTCAATTCAATCACTATTAGACTCATAAACCCCCATTGACGTTAGACATACAAAGATAACCAATATTCCTTGACAAACATCAGATAAGTAACACTTTGTCACCAGGACCTACTCCAATTGAGTTTTGCAATCCTCCTACCTGTACCCACACATTGTGATATTATCAAATGATAGTTTAAATGTTTTTACAACCAGCCCTGTAACTAGGCTAACAAACAAACCATGTACGGGTTCGGAATGGCAACCCATTACAAAATATGATCTTTCTCTCTCTATGATCTCAAGTCAGCCTAAACCTTGGGGAATCTGTGAATTACAAGCTATCCTATTGCTATGAACTATGTCTATATGATAAAAAAAAAAATCACATCAACTTTCTAGTTTGATGGTGGCTAACCTTTCTAATCTGCAACTCCGGTTGGGGCTGGGGCTGGGCGGCGTGCCGGCGCAACTCCTTCAAGATTTAGGGTTCCGCAGCTCCGTGCTACTGTGGGAGATCTTTTGGACCTCTTTCAAACTTTATTCTTTTGGGCCTCTAGCATCAATGCAGCTTACATTTGAAAAAAAAAGCGGGTGCTGTTGTTTTGAAAAAAAAAAGGCTAAATAATTGTTTGTTTCAATTTAGTCTCATTTTTATTTTTGGTTTCAATTTAGTCTCAAATTAATTAATTAGTTTCAATTTGATCTCTCATAAATTAATTAGTTGCAATGTAGGACTTCCGTCCAAATTATTTAAACGGAGTTAATTGTTGGCCACGTGACATTCACGTGGATGCCACGTAGATGTACATGTGAATGCCACGTGAATGCCAAATTTTTTGAAAACACCTGGAACCAGAACGACCCGTTCTGGTTTTAGAATGGGCCTTTCTGGTTGCACTTTTAGTGTTAATTTTGCATCCGGAACGGCCCGTTCCAGATGCAAAATTAACACATTAAAAGTGAAACCAGAACAGCCCATTCTAGTTTCAGAAAGGTCCGTCCTGATTCCAGACTGCTAAACACAAACGGTCAATGATTATAGTTCACGATTGTGAATCGTGGAAGGAAAAAAAACCCAAGGTACAAAACATTTCAAACACTGGATTTGGTAATATTGTCAATGAAAATTGATAACTTCAATTGCTAAACAGTTGGGTTATACAGTGTATCATTAAGGACAATGCAGTGTATCAATAAAGACAATGGTAACAGATTTTATTTCATTGCTAGTCAAATTGGAATGAACAACTTACTACCAAATTATATATATTATTAATTATATTTTAATTATCTTGTTATATCTAATATGATAAATACATTAATATTTTTTTTATTGTTTAATTATTTTTTATTTTGTGGTAAAATTATCTTCATTTTTAATGAAGAAGAAATTTACTTACTTCAAGATTAAGTCTTGATAGATTTATTTTACTTAATAATTAATGTTGTATATCAAATTTTTAAAAATTTAATTGTTAAATTAAAAAGCTTTTCATGTATAGATCAAATTTATAAAAATTTTTAAAAAATTAAAAATCATATGATACTTCATTAAATTAATTCAAAATAATATATAAAATATTTTTGTTTTAAATGAGTGTAAAAATTTAGAAGACATTAAAAGAAAACAAATTAATAATTATATTATGTTTATCCTATTAATTTTTATCATTTTATTCCTCTAATTTTAAATAATTTGCAAAAAATTCTTAAGTGACACTTAAATATTTCTTCAGACAGAAAGAGAAAAGGAAAAGTTATCACTCTATTTATAAGATAATTGTATTTTATAAAAATAAGTAATTTTAAAATTTTTACCATAAAAAAATCCAAAATTATTATAGTTCTGGAACGGGTCGTTCTGAATCCAGAACGGACCGTTCTGAATCCAGACGTTCTGAAACCAGAACGGGCAGTTCTTTTGTACTCGTGGTGTGTTAATTTTGCATCTGGAACGGTCCGTTTCAGATGCAAAATTAACATACCAAGTGTGCACCTAGAACGGCCCGTTCTGGTTCTAGGTGTTTTCAACGAATTTGATATCCACGTGGCATCTACCTATGCATCTACGTGACATCCACGTGGCATCCACGTGGCCAACAGTTAACACCGTTAAAGAAATTTGGACGGAAGTCCCACATTGAAACCAATTAATTTATTAGGGACCAAATTGAAACCAATTAATTAATTTGGGACCAAATTGAGACCAAAAATAAAAGTGGGACTAAATTGAAACAAATAATTATTATAAGGAACTAAAATAGGGTTTTAACCAAAGAAATAAAAGGGCTCCATGACAATTGGTCAAGAAACACAAATGAAAGATTTGAACATCATATATTTTTATTAAATTAGTTTACATGATTGAAATAAAAAATAAAACATTATAATTTATCTCATGGTGCCAATTTTATTTATAAAAGATATTATCAGTATGCTTGCTTAATTTTTGATTAATTGAAAGCCTCTTATATTGTTATAGTTGGTTATTTAAAAATTTGATAAAAATAAATTCAAAATATCATTTAAATTAAAAATTATTTTATATTTTAAGTAAAATTTATATTTGAATAGAAAACTACTCGAAATAAGTTCCAATAAATATGTGTCTCTTCTTTAAATATTTGGAGACTAGTTTTCAATTTCATGATCTGTGATGTGCATAAAAAATGGGAATCCTCTGCCATGTTACCAACGAATAAGTTCAACTGATTTAATTGTTAATAATAAAGAAAAAAATTATATCACCGGTATCAAAAAAGCAATGCATCAAAAGAAAAAAGAAAAAAATACCACACATGCTACAAAACGGCTTCAAGAAGAACGACAACAGCATCATCAAACAATCACTTAATCACCTATACTCTATTAGTATAAAATTTTTTCACATTAGTAGTCGATCAAAGACGTTAATAATACCTTTTCATCTGCTCATTTAATTAAATTAAAATAAAAATTGTACTATTAACAATTCTGATTAACTGCTAATATAAAAAATTTTAATTACTTTAATGTATAAGTGATTAACTCGAAACAATTATATGAGAAAGAAACTTGAAGATCTAGAAACTAGAGGTAAGTTCTCAAAAGTTTATTACTTTGTGTACAATTACAAGGCTAATAGCCCAAACTAAACAGACATCAAGGCTCATTTGGTAGAACTAACTCCCAAATGTCTGTTTAGTTTTGAGTGAAAGAACAAAACACGCTCATTAAGTAGAATTAACACCCAAATGATAGAGTTTGAGTCTTTTTCAAAGGTGTAAAAGCCTTTTTGTTAAAAGTTCCAACCTAGAAGTTAGTAAACACCGAGAATATAAATTTTATCGTGGCATCAAATACACTGATGTTCAAAACTTGTAGGAAAATATATGGATTACAAGGAGGGGCAGTTTTCTCCAAAATTCTCATTAAACACAAGTTTCGTGTTTTTACAACGTAGCTTCCGCACCAACTTATTTTGAGAAGCTACTTAGAGAAACTTCTCAAAACAAACTATTTTTTGGCTTTTTTTAACTTGTTCTTTTTTTAAAAAAAAATTAAACAAACAAGTAAAAAAATTATAATAAGTGCTTTTTTAATTAAAATAAGTGTTTTTTTCTAAAAAAAAAAAAGTTAACCAATCCCACCCTATATGGAAAAGAAACTTAAAGATCTAGAAATTAGAGATAAGTTCACAATTTTTACTTGAACACTATGACACCCTCTACATGTCATAATATAATATAAAACTGAATAACTTCAATGTAATAAATAAATTCAAAGTTCACACAAGTAAAGAGAATCACATTTTAATATAAACTAAACTTAGTGAAAATATTAAATTATGAAGGAATTAAAATTAAGCTACTCAGAGTAAATAATATAAATCAAATCCTAACTAGTCCTAACTACTTCTCCTGTGTCACGTATTCTATCAAAACAAAACTCAATGTTGAGGACTAAACCTCATGACCAACATTCTCATCACCATATTGATGATTACCTGCAAAAATCACAAGAAGACAACACAAAAGAAAAGGGAGTGAGAAACATCTCACTCTAGCTCACGGGGCCAGAATGCAAATCAGTTAGCCAAACACAAACAATACACATAACGTGATATAGCATACACAATTACACATCACTATATTTAACTCATTCATAGCATAGTAACCAACAACAAATAAGATTATAATGCATATACAATGGACATAGACTATATGTTATTATGCATGTGGCGCCAATAAAACATCACATATCACACTTGTGCATTGTCGCTAGCAATACACGTAAAGTAGTCTAGGATTACATGCTGAGTCATACCCTTTGTGCATTCTCACTAGAAGGAGATACTATTAGGGTCTGATCGGGATAGTTAAGTCGCACAAGATACATCCCATGCTCACAAGAGTAGAATTGGGACTTCCAAACCGAGCTATCTGTGACACCCTTATTACCCTAACACATATTTAAATAAATCTTATAATTAACTAAAGAATAAAATATTCAACAATGGTAAAAAGGGTTCACATAAAACTTTCATAAATAACCAAAATAATTAAAAATGAAATTTAGAAAGTAAAACTTGAGAGTTTACAAATTGTTTTCAAAAAAGAAGGTATAACTCTAAATACATATAAAAATTTCTCCTAGAATCCTCTGCTCCGATGTCACAATATCAGAGCACACCCATAACTCAATGGTTGGCATTCTAGATGCCACTCAAAGCCGGATCTTCCTCACCTAAAACATCCACAAATTATACGGTGAGAAAAGAAAACATCTATATGGAAAGCACACAAGGAAAAACACAACATAATCCATTATAACTCCTTATTGAATGAAATATTCACAAGCATTTATATATATCATAATTTATCAATCATTCATCATCTTCACATCTCAATTACATCAATCCATCACAATCCACACAAATCTTACAATTAACACTATGCCAAGGCCACGCCACAACTGACACAAGTGATACGGGTTAATTACCTCACTCATCCCACACCATGCCAAGGGTACGCTCGTCCTTATAGCATCACTTACTCAAGGTTCATCTCATCCCTGGTCATTAGTGTGAGGAACCACAATCACATTACAATCCACACAATCTCTTGCAATTAACCCTATGCCAGGGCTGCCATAAGTGACATAAGTGATGTGTGTTAATTGCCTCACTCATCCCACACCATGTCAGGGGCACGCTCATCCTTGAAGCATCACTACTCAAGGTTCGTCTCATCCCTGGTCATTAGTGTGAGGAACCACAATCACAATCATAATCATATCCACACAACATCTCATCTCATATCTCAATTCCATATCATATACACAACAAATAAGTCCAACAAAATAAGGGTTTACACACCCCTCAAGCAATACACATCTAGATCATCAATTCTTATCAATTAATATAACAATAACATTCATAAATTAATAAAATAATAAATAGAATTATCAATTTAATATAATTTTAACATAAACGGTAAAACCCCCAATTATTCTAAAACCTAGCTCATAGACACTTTTCTACAATTTCGTTCTCTCTCCCAAATCGTCATTCTTACAAATTAAATATATATATTTCTAATACTCAACACATACAGAATCTAATGGTATCATTAATTCCTCAAACAGAAATAATCTAATTTTTCCAAAACCTAACTTACAGGCACTTTTCTTTAATTTCGTTCTCTCTCCCAGAGCATCATTTTTACAAATAAATCATATATTAATGGTCCTAAATATATACAGAATCACATAAGATCAATAATTCTCCAAACAGAAATAATTAAAAAAATTACTCATAATCCTAAGGGACTCTTCCTCTACCCAATTCCCTCATGTAACTCTACATATAAATAATTCCCTTTTCTCCCGTACCTAGATAAACAGTAGTTGAAACCAAAACAGAGATCTCTTGGTCTCCTCCTCTGAGTGCCCCTCAATCTTCAGAGAGTGTAGAAGGGAAATAAGAGAATGTAGAAGAAAGAAGTCAGAACTGAAAGAAGTCAGAACTGAAAAAATATGATTTTAGGAGTGCTAGAGCACTCAATTTACAGGCATCAGGATTCGCGGAACGGCCCGTTTCAAATCCGGAACGACCCATTCTGAAATCTCACGTCATGTGTAAAATTGACATCTAGAACGGCCCGTTCTCAAACCAGAACGGCCCGTTCTGGGGTTCGCATTAAAACTCTCAACGGTCATATTTTAGAACGGCCCGTTCCGAAACCGGAACGGCCCGTTCTCAAATAAGGTTCAAAGGCCATTTCTAAAATTCGGAACGGCCCGTTCTAGCTGGGAACGGCTCGTTCCCAACTAAGAATCATAAACAAATTTTATAGTTTGGAACGGCCCGTTCCAAATCCGGAACGGCCCGTTCCGGGCTCCCAAAAGTAGGTCTATTTAGTAATTTGGAACGGCCCGTTCCAATTTTGGAACGACCTGTTCCGGGCTACTAAACCACCTTAATTGGGCTCTTGGCCTAGTGAAAATTGGGCTGTTACACTATCCCCAAGGTTGGTTCCCAAGCTTTTACACAAGGGACCTTCCCAACGGAGTATTCCATATCATATCCTTTAAAAACATTTTATTCATATGATGCATGTCAAACAGAATCTATGTATTACATTCACATGGTCTTATACCATAACACATCACACATCTTATCATATCATATCATGGCTAAGCCTCGCTTAAAATTCTCATCATATGACCCTCAAAAGATCCATACACATCAAATGCATCAATGTCAAAGCATATTAATCAACTCATACATAACTCACAATATGTCATATTAATGACATACTCGCACATTATATCCAGTTATTAAGTAATACAATAATTGCACAACATCATCCAATACACCTTGTACTGACCGTACCGCGAAGCCGAGCTCCAAGCTCAGCACCACAGTGCAAGATGATCTCGGGCACGCGTCATACGACGTCAGCTCGACATTCAGGTGAATCACAACTGATTCCTGAGGATCTCGCCCATACGAGATCCATTATCTAATCACTGATTACCGGAGATCTCGCCCCGGACGAGATCCGCTATCATATCTTATCTCAGGCCCAGAGCCCAAAGCAAACCTAATTCACTCCAAGGTACGTGCATTACTTATACGAGACTATCACTCATACAAACCCTAACTTTAGCATCAGAGTCTCTTTTGCAGGTACCACCCCCATCTTGGAGCACCAGCGTACCCGTGAAGGAGGCTCACCAATCTTACTTGGAAGATCGTCCCTACGACAAATTCCGGTAAGAACATTTGGTGCCCACCGTGGGGCCGATCGAGACAACTATTATCGGCCACCCGTATGGTACTCACCAGAAGCCACAATAGACGTGCAACAGAGGACGCTGAACACTCAGTCACCATGGACAGCGACGCTGCAACCTTGAGAAGGCTGATCGACCAAGTCGAACAGATGCGCCAGCAGCATGACACTGACCTGCGCAACATGCGTGCCAAACACGAAGCTGACCTAGCAGCAATGCGGACAGCCAATGAAGCAGACCTCGCAGCGCTGCGTGAAGAAAACGAGCGCATTCGCGCCCAACTCCCTCGACGCCCCTCTGATCGCCCCCCTCACGGGAGCAACATCCATGAAGACGAGGCACACTCGGCCTCTCAATCCCGGTTTACGACTAGGGCACCAACGTCGCAACCCGCCACGCACCGATCTCATGCATCGACGCACAAGCCGGGCCTAGACGCCAGCAGAGCACCCTCACATGCCACGGAAGGCCGCGAAACCTTCCGCCGACATCCCTTTATGGACGACATCATGGAGACTCCACTCCCCCGAGGATGGAAGCCTCTCCATCTCGACCGCTATGACGGCACGATGGACCCCGATGAGCACATTGACCTATACACAACCCAGGTAAACCTCTACACTAACAGTGATGCTATCGTGTGTAGGGTTTTTCCGACCTCGCTCAAAGGGGCCGCACTCCACTACCCAGCTACCTACCGAGTCCATCGACAACTTTGGTACCTTAATCCGTCGGTTCACGACGCAGTACGCCACCAGCCGACCTCACCACACAACCTCCATTGCATTGGCCAACCTCAGGCAGAGTGATGACGAACCTCTACGGGCCTTCATGGAGCGCTTCTCTAGCATCTTGGTGAGGATCCGAAACTTAAACCCCGAGGTCGCCCTTCACTCCATGCTCATGGCCCTCAAAGCTGGCCCCTTTGTCGACAGCCTCTGCCGAGACCCCCCCACGACATGGATGAACTTCGCGCTCGCGCGGCCGGATACATCCAGATGGAGGAGCACTCCGCCTTCCGCGACCAGGTCCGCAGGAAAGCCCCAGCAAAGCCAGAACAAGGGCATAAGGATAAAATCAAAGTCAATAATGACAGCCAATTCAAGAAGTCGACTAGGGAAAACAAAGGGGGGAGATACGACTTCTACACTACCCTGAACGCACCTAGGGTACACATCCTGGAGGAAGCCAGCAATAATAACCTGCTCGCCCTTCCACCACCGGGTCACACTCCCAGCAGCGCCGACAAGTCCAAGCACTGTCGGTACCACAGGAACCATGGTCACACCACGGAGGAATTTCGTACACTCCGGGACCGCATTGAAGAGCTCATCCAAGCAGGTCACCTCGGCCAATATGTCCAGCGCCAACAGAGTAACAGAGGTGGCTATGGAGGCCGAGGACGCGGTAGAGGTCGAGGTTCAGGAGCCCGCACTAACTCACACCCGGGTTCCCAACAAAATGCTAGCGGCGTAGTACAAGCCGAGATAAGCCAAGAGATAGAGTCGGCTCCCTTACGGGAAGTAATCAACACGATTGCAGGTGGTTTTGCGGGAGGAGGCGCCAACAGCTCGGCCCGAAGAAGACACCTGCAGAGCATCAACTGCGTCCACTCTACCACCTCGACCCCGCACCAAAGCTCACCACCGATCTCTTTCTCCGACGAAGACTACGCCGGTGTCTACCCTAACCAGAACGACTCTATGGTCATCATTGTGGAGATAGCCAACTGGAAAGTGCAGAAAACACTCATCGACCAGGGAAGCTCGGCTGACGTCCTGTACTGGCCAACATTCCTCAAACTAGATGTCCCTCACTCTCTCATCCAACCTCACACAGAGCCCCTAGTCGGCTTTGCAGGAGAGCGAGTTCACACCTGGGGATACGTAGACTTGTTGACAACTTTCGGAACGCCACCGGAAACAAGGCGGGTCATGGTCTGGTACCTCCTCATGGAAGCCAACACTTCCTACAACATCATCATCGGGAGGCCAACCTTGAACCAACTCGGAGCGGTAGTGTCAACCCCACACCTCACCATGAAGTTCCCGGGCAAGGACAGTAAAGTCATCTCCGTCAAAGCTAATCAGAAAACAGCTCGGCAATGCTACGCCGAGAGCCTGAAGACTTCCTCGTCGAGCAAGCAAAGCAAGGGGAATCCCCCCACCATAGCTCCTTAAGTTTTTAAGTCTCTTTTCTTCTTCCAGTATGAACAAAGTTGTGCACTCTTTTCCCGCCTCAGCCTTTGACTGAGAGGGTTTTTAACGAGGCACACAAGCACCATAAATAAAACTACTCCTTTCGCTCATCTCATATTCTTATTTTCCTGATTATCTAAAGGACGAAAACGAACTCTAACTGTGCAAACGCCGAAATCCGAGGTCGAGTACGAACCTCGATGCTTCCGTTAAAGGTCGAGTCCGAACCTTAATTAAATAATCTATCTCAAACCTGAGGTCGAGTACGAACCTTGACGCTCTCGCTAAAGGTCGAGTTCGAACCTTAATTAAATAGCATATCTCAAATTTGAGGTCGACTCCGAACCTCGACATTTCCGAGGTCGAGTACGAACCCCGACGCTTTCTTTAAAGGTCGATTCAGAACCTTAATCAAATAGCAAATCCGAGGTCGAGTACGAACCTCGATGCTTCCGTTAAAGGTCGAGTTCGAACCTTAATTAAATAATCTATCTCAAACCTGAGGTCGATTACGAACCTTGACGCTCTCGCTAAAGGTCGAGCTCGAACCTTAATTAAATAGCATATCTCAAATTGGAGGTCGAGTCCGAACCTCGACATTTCCGAGGTTGAGTACGAACCCCGGCGCTTTCTTTAAAGGTTGATTCAGAACCTTAATCAAATCACTTCACTCGAATTCGAGGTCGAATACGAACCTCAACGCTCTTGTCAAGGGTCGAGTTCGAACCTTAATAACTTATTCGGAGGTCGAGTCCGAACCACATATCCGAGATCGAGTTTGAACCTCGATGAAACACGCACCACCCTAAATCTAAGGTCGAGTACGAACCTCGACACTATCGTTAAAAGCCGACTACGAGCTGTATACCTAAGGACGAGTTCGAACCGTGACGAAACATACATGACCCTAAACTTAAGGGTGGATACGGACAACCTATCCAATTCACTACACTCCGGTTTGAGGTCGGCTCAGAACCTCGGCGCCAATAAATCAAGGTCATCGAACCTTCACAGAAATGCTCACCCTAACAGAAGTTCGAGGTCGAGCCCGAACCTCCCTTAGCATATGAGGTCGAAAACGAACCACAGCATCCGGATGCGAAGTCGAATACGAACCTCGCCAAAAAATTCGTTTTATTCGAAACTGAGGTCGAGTATGAACCTTGATGTCCCCGCTTAAAAGTCGAGTTTGAACCTTAGCTAAATCATTCTGCTCAAACCTAAGATCAAACCCAAACCTCACCAAAGCCTAAGGTCGGATACGAACCCCGACACTTTCAAGGTCAAACCCGAACCTTAATAAAATTGGTCAAATTTGAACCACAATAAAATCAGTTGCTCAAAATCAAAGTGTAAGGGCGAATATGAGCCTCAACACTCCCGATAAAGGTCGAGTCCGAACCTAACCAAATCGTCTAACTCAAATCCAAGGTCGAATACGAGCCTCAACACATTTACTTAAGGTCGAGTCCAAACCACTAACCTGAGGACGACTTTGAACCCTCGCAAAGCACACCCCACTCTCAATACCGGGGTCGAATTCAAACCCCGACACGACCGACTTAAGGTCAAACTCTGACCTTGACCCCAGTCTAGGGTCATTTATGAACTTTCACAACAATTACTTAGTCAAAATTCGAGGTCGAATACGAATCTTAACACATTCATTTACGGCCGGGTTCGAACTCCCACGAAAAGTCCTACTAAACAAAAAACTAAGGCCGACCTCGAACCTCAACTTCACCAACTCAAGGTAGAAGTATCACCATATACAAAAGCATATAACAGACACCAAACATGTGCCTCAAACAACGCGAGCAGCCAAAATTGAACGCAAATACGGACAAGATAGAGCAAAATATATATATATATATACAAACAAAGTTCTCAAAATTCAGTACATCAATTCAGGCCAAAGAAAAATAAACCTAGCTATTACAAAGGCGGCCTAGGCTGAAGCACCCCCGCTAGAACTGTCGTCGGCATCGTCCTCCTTGACTAGCCTCTCAAAGCGGACGACTTTCTCCACATGCATGGAAGAAAAGTCGAATCTGGGAGCAAGAAGCCGAGCCTGACGAGCAACCTTTTGGAAGCCCCTCTTGTGCTCAACCACAACGGAGCGTTCGACCTCCGCGAGCCTCTTGTCCGTGGTCGCCTTCCCCACCCCCAGCTTCGCGAGCTCCGCCTTCAAGGTGGCAATTTCATCCTCACGGCCACCAAGAATGACCTCGCTACGGAGGCACTCCTCAGCCGCCGCCGCCAACTCTCCCTTAAGGGAGGTCACAACGTCCTCCAGAGCCCGCACTTGGCCACGAGAAGAGGTCACCTCATCCTCCAAGGAGCGAGCACGGCCTCGAGAGAAGGCGACGAGCTCCTGCAGCTCCCCCACCTGAGAGGCATAAGCCTCATTGGATCGCAACGCAATCTCAAGAGACTTATGCACCCGTGCAAGGTCGCCACGCGCAGAGCGGAGCTCAGCCTCGCGCCGCTTCGCCTCATCAAGGGCTGCGCTAAGAGCTTTATTCTCTTCCCTCATAATCTTGTTTGCCTCCTTCCAGGGTTGAAGTCGGCCCCTCAACTTGGCCAGGTCCTCTTGCTGCTTGACCAAATCCTCCCGCTGTTGGCCCCACTCGGGCTTCCAATGGCCCAATATGCTCATAACCCTCTGTAGAAGGACCTAGGCCGCATCAAAACTCTCTTCGGGACCGGCCCCGTCTATCAACCCCTGGTCCTCGGAGCTCAACGAACCCTGAGGGTAGAACTTCTCCCCAGTCACCCCCGCCCTCCACAGCGAATCCATGTCGGCGGAGGCACTCACGTGGTCCAGCCGCACTTTGGAAAGACCCTTCCCGAAATGGTGAGTCAGATATCGGCTCCGAGAAGCTTCCTGCGACAGGCCAAGAGGCGGCGCCGAAGTGGCAGCCGCAGACGAAGGAACCTCATGACTAGGGCCTCCTCCACGGGCCTCAACAGCGACGGAAGCCAGCGTCCCCTGCTCGGCATCCAGAAAGTCCACAATGGGACCCCTGACCTTGCCTGCGAAAATCAACCCCATGTCAAAAATAAACAAGGTGACATACGGGGAACCACAAAATCAAGCAAACAAACGCCACCTACCTCAGCAGCTTGGGCGACCCGCTCGGCAGCCTGCGTCGCCGCCTTAGGGGCATTTCCTGCCTGCAAAAAATGACCCCAGGTCAAGCGATCAGAAAGCATAATAAAAGTATTAACGAAAAACCCCAGAAACAAGATACTCACCACCTCGGCAACTCGAGCAACTCGCTCAGCAGCCTGGTCTCCCACCTCGACAGCGGTCACCCGGACCTGCGAAAAGATACACTTCGCCTCAATAAACCAAACAAAGTCAGCGCAAAAGACGCGCATAAAGAGAAAGGACACTCACCTCGGCGGCCTGCATAGTAGGCTCAACAGTCTGAGCTACCTCCTCAGAGGCCACCTGGGGCGGTGGACTCTCAGTGAGATCCACCGCATCAGCATCAGCGGCCTTGGAGGTCACCTCCTCGGCACCTGGAGGGACCGAGGTTCCCCCGGCCTCTTTCCCCCCTCTTTCTTTTCCGACTAGCTTTCAGGGGGGTAACATCCTCCTCCGGAGGCTCGGGAACCTCGAGCTCGGCAACGTTGTAGCGGTGCTTAAGCTCGCGCCACAAGTTTTTCCCCATAATGCCTGCAAACAAAAACAGAAACACATCAACAAAAGGAAATTACACGAACCCTAGCAAACCACCAAAACACGAAATACTCACTCTCTAAGCCCCTCTCCCTGTAGGGCGAATTCGCAAGCGACAAAACGAGCTTGCAATCCAGCGGGCGAGGGAGCGCGGCAAGGTTTTCGATGGCGGCTACCTCTGAAGCCGTCACCTCCAGGTTACCCAAACCATGAAACCTAGACGGTTTGGAACACCAGTAAAAAGGAAACTTCGGCAAGCCGCCAAAGTGGAACACCTCATCCTCCAAGGGGTCAATACCCACAAGGGAAACCCGGAAGAACTCGTGTTTGAAGTTTTTATATGATTGGGAGTAGAGAGTAAACAAACCCCCATCCCTACTCCCATTCAAAGACAAAATACCATAAGGCGGAGCGCCTAGCTTCAGTTGATAAAAAAGAAGAAAGACGCGAAGAGACACCTCTATCCCCAACACTGTACACAGGACTTGAAAAGCCCTCAAAAAACCCCAACTATTGGGGTGCAACTGGCAAGGAGCCGAGTTGATGAAGTTCAAAAAATCACACTCAAATCGGGTGAAGGGAAGGCAGACACCTAAATCCCTAAAAAAGCTTAGGTACATATAGAAATGGGGAGGGTCAGTAGACTTCCCCATGTACACGCCCTCATCGGCCCGACAAGGCTCAAGCCGAATCATATGGGAGATAGAAGGGTCACAAACCCTACATGACCTAGAGATCCTATTAACATCAAGAAAGGTCTGAAAGACGCTTTGGACCCCCGCCATCTCATACTTGACCCAGTCATAACCAGGAATGCCTGACTCCGGGCCCCGGGGCGGATCCCTCTTTTCAGCGGTAGCCTTCCCGACAGCCACCGCCTTACCACACGCCTTACCCTGAGAAGGCGCAGAAGAACCGGCACCACTCCCCCCAGCCATGAAAAAGAAAAGAAAGACTCGAAGAAAAATCGGGAAGAAGAGAAAAGAAGACAGTAAAAAGGAAGTACATGGTACTCCTCTTCAGAAAATAACCCTAACAACGAAGGGGTTACCGGAAATGGTGACTGAAATGGAGACGGAGAACGGACGAAAGCGAGAGCAACGGTGTGCACAAGAAGCCACAAGAATGGAAAAGAGCAAAGTGAAAAAGGCCAAGAGGTGCGAGTGAAAGAAAAGAAAAAACTTTCCCCTAGAATTTCAAAACGGTCACGACACGTGTCACCCAAGGGACACGCTTGACCACGCATTAAATGAGACCCATTATGACAGAGGAAGCCATCATTGCATAACCGTCATGACCACTAACGCGCCGACCTCGCGTTTTGAAATACGAAACGACTTTTGCACGCGTGGCATCTTGACAGGCGGACATACGCGAAGGGTCACTTCCCCCTGGCGAGCCCGGTCTTAACTCCTCGACCTACGGTCTTCGGAGCTCAGGGGGCTAGTGTACTGACTGTACCGCGAAGCCGAGCTCCAAGCTCGGCACCACAGTGCAAGATGATCTCGGGCACGCGTCATACGACGTCAGCTCGGCATTCAGGTGAATCACAACTGATTCCCGAGGATCTCGCCCATACGAGATCCATTATCTAATCACTGACTACCGGAGATCTCGCCCCGGACGAGATCCGCTATCATATCTTATCTGAGGCCCAGAGCCCAAAGCAAACCTAATTCACTCCAAGGTACGTGCATTACTTATACGAGACTATCACTCATACAAACCCTAACTTTAGCATCGGAGTCTCTTTTGGAGGTACCACCCCCATCTTGGAGCACCAGCGTACCCGTGAAGGAGGCTCACCAATCTTACTTGGAAGATCGTCCCTACGAAAAATTCCGGTAAGAACACACCTCAAGTAAGAAATATTATGAGGTATTTTAATCATATATTAGCATCTTAACCATAGCCACTGAGATCAATGTCACTAGGAATTTCTAGCAACTTTATCATTGTCACACATGAAGTCTTTAGATATCTCATTAGAACACCTAGCATCATTAACAATCAACTTACATCATAACCTATTAACAATTGTTTTCTACCATAATTCATCCTTCCTAAATAATGATATAAGAATCTCAAACCATTCATAATATCAAACACTTAAAGGGTAAAGTCATTCATCTTTCTCATTACAAACTACATTTCCACAACTTAACCTTCCATACATTGTGTGATCCAAACGTCCTATCTAGAGCTATAAATATGATATCAGATTGATATTAATTTTATTAGAAAGCTAATACAATTACCTTAAATTTCTATGTTGACTTCAAGAGGTAAATATGTCATCTAGTATTTTAAATAAATACAAAATGGCAAGGTCTCAGCCTAAATCTGACAATCTGACCTTTGCTCACTAATTTTATCATAACTTGAATTCTAAACCTCCTTTTTAATTGATACCAACAACATTTGAAAAAACATCCAAGGCTACAAATTTTATGAATATTACAAAACCTAATTGGTAGACCATGGGCCAAGGGCCCAATTACTAGCGCTATGTCTAGGAACATTCAGGAAAGACTGGACAAGTTGAAGACCAGTGGGCTTTCTAAGCCCAAGGTATTCTTCATTTGGACTACTCTATCATGAAGAGAAGGCATAGTTCTATTGTATATATCTTGTACATAGTTTTCATTGTATAGGTCATTTTTAGCCTTTGTATTTTTGAGGCACTCTGTTTTCTTTTTATATACTTTTGTATATTGTTTTTAGGGTAGGTTCCTTGGAGACTTTTGCTCCAATTAATATTGTATTGAAGGTCACTCTTTTTCTATTTTTCAGTAGTAGAAGTAGGGTGGAAAATAGTAATGCTTGAGGGTGTGATTAGCAAATGGGCCAGAATTGGGCCTAGAAAATTTTTTACATATTGGACTTGTTTTGCTCTATATTTTTCAAGGATTTGATTTAACTAGGTCTCACCATTTTTGGATGAACCTAGCTAAACCGAATCAACCATTTCTGAAATAGCAAAAATAAGCAAAATCAAGCCAAGGCCGCCTAGCTCCATTGTTGGCTGGATTTGTTTCTCTTCTCTTGAAGCTTTAGGAAGCTTGTGCTACAAGCTTTTAACTTAGCTTGCTTCCCAAGCAAGCTAAGGTAGAAGCTTGCTCCACAAGCCATCCTAACTAGGGAGGTCGGTCAAGGCAACCAAACCATGGTTCTCTTGAACCATGGTTAAGGTTAGCTTACTCCCTAAGCTACCTACTTCTATAAATTCCTAAAACCTTCCATTGTAGACACTTTTGACATTTATGAGACATAGAATTTTGAAAATTCTCTCTATTCAAGAGTCCAAACCGTGGAGAATTCTCCTTCTCCTAGGAATTACACAAAGGAATTTCTCCTTTGTGCTTGGTTCCTCAAGTTTCTCCATTTTTCAAGGAGAAACCGAACCACTATTGGTTGCTTCTTGAAGCTTCTAAGCTTGAAACTCTTCTACCCTCCATTGACGTGAAGAACCTAAGAGAAGAAGGGACGTAGAAGGTGGAGCTTGAAGAAAACATCAATCTTTCTTCAAGAGTTCTATCACTAATTCTACCATTTATGTCTACTCAAAAAGCTTACAATGTATGCACGTTATATTTCGTGCACAAAATTTGATGTTCGTCATTTAACTCACATAACTCGGTCATTCCTTAACATTTTTATGTGCTTCTTGAATATAAACTATTGAGATTCATGGATGTGAATCAAGTTATGAAGTGTTTTGATAATAACAAAGGAGAAGACATGAAGATCATGAATGAATATCAAATGTAATAGGAGTAGTTTATGTGCTATGTTGCTTAGTTATTCAATTATGTTATTCTATGCATGTTTATGTTTGTTTATGCTTTGTGCATGGGCCAAATCTTAATTCTAATTGTCTAAGAGTGAGTATGATGATGATTGAGAATGACTTGGAAAGTTTCTAGATGTGTGAAATCGAATTTTGAGAACTAACTCAAAATAATTGATTATTACTAACTATAATTAGTTATTTCTGCTATGTTTTTCAAACGGATGAGAAACCTTGTTGCAATAATAGATTATCTATGAAATAATTGATTATCTGTGAAATAATTGATTATCCTAGAACGTACTCTTTAAAATAATCGATTATCCTGCTAAATAATTGATTATTTTGTTCTTGAGTGATTTCCAGAATCATGAAGAACAAAATAATCAATTATCCTTAAAAATAATCGATTATTTGGGTCTGAAAACTTTATAAAAATGGTTTTCTCATTCAAAAACTATGAAAGTAATTTTGAGTGAAACTTTATGAATTTTGTGATCTTTGTGATGATATTCTTGGAGCATTTTCTTTGTGAAATCCAAGAACTTAACATCTTTGTGAATGAATTTAAGAGATCATCATTATCCACATTCTTGACAAGAGGAACAAAGACTTGACAAGAATTCATCCTTTTAGAGTACAGGTGAATTTGTTCTTTAATCTTTTGTGATGTATGGTAAGGTACTTGAGTAGGTTTCTTAAGTGGTAAGAGTTCTTGTAGTGGGTTTCTACAAGGAGTACTTTCTTGGGTGCAAGAAAGGGTCTATCTTGTTTGTTGAAGTGTTTGCATGTGTGGTATGTTTGTAAAACTTCTTCACTGAGATAATAGAATAAATTTTGATCAGGTTATGATTGAGGAATAGATGTAGGTCACATGTGGAGTGACTGAACAGGGATAAATAACTTTGCATTCTTCTCTCACCCTTATCTTTTACATTAAGCGACCTTTAATTGACTGTCAAAATGGCTGCTTATGATTAATAATATTCTTGTATGATTAAAATGGTTTGAATTGGAATATAAGCACTGCATGATAACTTGGTCATAAACTTAGTCATTAAAGATTAGTGAAACAAGCATATAGGAGTTTATCCCATATACTAAGAGGTTCAATATACTTTATTGGAAATTGGTTTTAGAATTTTTTTAGAAATTAAGATCTTAAACTATGATTTTTTTTAAGTGTCAATAAATCCAATTCACCCCCCACCCCCTCTTGGATTGAGCCATTCTTTTCTAACATAAATTATAGCTTTAAATGTTTACTTTCTAACCTAACAATAAGAACTGAATTTCATTAATCACATGTAGAGAAATCAAATAAATACTTTGGTATGTTCATACCAGAATTTTCAGAATCTGAGACAACTTACACTCAAACTCTCTTCTCTTAATCCAATTGGTAAAAATCATGATTTAAGCTTAATATTATTCTATTATACGATCAATTACTCAAATAAAAAATGAATTTCACATTCTAATTACATACCTCTATTAACTATTCACACAATAATCATTTAGGGTTCTCATGGGAACCCATAGATAATCCAAATTTCACAATTATATATTTAATCACGAAATTGGAGACATATACAATTGCACCACATCAAATAGAACTAAAGGAATCATATGGAAGATAAAAAAAAAACACAATGAAATCAATTGGGGAAACTCCCTTTACATAATACAAACAACAAAGAAAGGAGCTTTGTTCACAAAGTTTCTTCTCGGTTTGCAATTGTTCATTGTATACATGATGTTTTCAGCTTACATATCTTGAGTGTTTTGGTTTTGTTAATCAATTCTAGATCCTTTCTAGGTTACTTCTTTCTTGTCCTAGCCAACTCTTGTTCTTTGTCATCTATATTGTCTTCTTCTATACTCTACTTTTGTCTTCTTTCACTCTCAAATATCTTTGCTGTTTATGATCACCTTGGAACTCAAATGTGACCTATGTTTGACCTAGCCTATCTCCTTAAAAGCTAGTTCTACAAGGGTCATCAAAAGAGGACTAAGAAAAGGAGGAGGAAGGAAGGAGTACTCTCGGATTTGGCTACCAAATTCTCAAACACCAAACACTTGTGGCTGGAAATTTGTGGCTGCTGGACTTGTTACATCCGTGGAGATACTTTGGAGATTCAACTTGATTTGTAATTGAATTTAAAAAAAAGAAATATAGAAGTATTAGTGACGGATTTAGAGACCAACTTTTCCTTACTAACTTGAAATTTTGTTGCAAAATTGGTCACTAATCCCTCACTAATCTTTGGTGGCTGTTTTTGATTTATCTTTAAACCACTTGTTTCTTTTGCTGTTTAGCTTTGTAATTACCTTGTAATTGGCCATTTGTAGGAGTGTCTTGGGTGTGTCTTTGGTACACAACCATCTCTCCTTAGGTTACTCATTTTCGTTAGAACTTGGTGAGAGTGGTCCTTGATTGATCTTTGGTATCTCTCAAGCTCTCACCCTAGGACACGTTTAGATAGTTTAATTCTTGCAAACATACTTGTTTTAATTGCTTTCATTCGTCTAGTATATCTTAGTTCACAAATCACAAAAAAATAATTTTCATTGAAAAAGATTTTTGGTGGAGATTAACTACAAGGGGGATTAGTAATTTTTACTTGAAGAGGCTTGGTTATTAAGTGGCTCTTAGTAGCTCACCTCCCTCCAAAGTTCAATTTGTATACTTAGTCCTCCAAGTACTTAGTCTTAACCTTGTTTAAAAATTGCTTTCAAAACTTCTTTCATTAAAAGAAACCTTTCTCCTATAATGGAAGAATTTTCTACTCCTCAAAGTGATAGTAATTCAAGTGATTACAATGACTTGTCAAAAGTAACACATGAATTAAGATCACTCAAAATTTGGAAAGAGCAAGAAGCTAAACAAAGACAAAAAGAAAAACTTGAAAAAGAAGCTCAACTTGCTCTTTTGGAGGAGGAAATTCGTTTGTTAAAGAAAAAAAGAAGAAAAATTACACCACAAGCACCGAAGTAGGCATAGCTCCCAAACTCATAGTTCAACCCTAGGAGAGTCAATGCATGATGATAGCCTAGCCTTAGGAGATCATTACCAACAACCTCCTAGAAGAGTTCATAGGACCCCCAAGGCAAGAGAATCTAGGGTAGATCTCCCTTATTTTCATTGCAAAGATGATGTTGAGGGGTACCTAGATTGAGAGATGAATGTTGAACAAATCTTCACTTGCCATCAAGTGAGTGAAGAAAGAAAAGTATCCCTAGCCACCTTAAGCTTTCAAGGTCATGCCATGTATTGGTGTACTTCCCTTGTGAGGGATTGGCGTCTCCATAATGATCCTCCAATTTAATATTGGAATGAATTAAGGAGTGCCTTGAGAAGGAGGCATATTCCCTCTTACTACACTAGGGAGCTTATAAACAAGCTCCAAAGACTCCATCAAAGAAATATGACTGTGGAAGAGTATAGACAAACAATGGAGTTATACTTAATGAGGGTTGGCATTAGGGCGGAAGAAAATATTACTATTGCTAGATTTTTGAGTGGATTAACTTTTGAGATAAGGGATAAGGTTGAGCTTCTTCCTTATAGAGATTTGAATGACTTGGTTCAACTTTGTATCAAGGTTGAACAACAAAATTTGAGAAAGAATTTCAAAACAAGCTCATACTCATCTTTTTACTCAAAGGTTGATTACAAGAGGGAGGGCAAGAAAAACACTTTTGAAAAGAAAAATACTTTTGACTCCCCCAAAAATCTAGACAAGGGTAAAGAAAAAGATAAAAAAAAAACACCTCACACACTAGCACCAAGTTTACTGACATAAAGTGTTTTAAATGTCTTGGGAGAGGCCACATTGCTTCTCAATGCCCTAATAAAAAGGTCATGATTTTAAGGGGCCAAGACATTTATAGTAGCCAAGATGAAGCTACTACTTCTCCATCTTCAAGTGAGGATGAAGAAGAAGCAAGTGAGGAGGAGTCATGTGAGGTCACTTACCCTTACAATGGGGAACTTCTTATGATGAGAAGGGTCCTCAACAACCAACCTAGTGATACATAATCCCAAAGAGAGAACATCTTTCACACAAGATGTAATATTTCAAACAAGGCTTGTTCTCTCATAGTGGATAGTGGATCTTGGTGCAATTGTTGTAGCACTAGGATGGTTGAAAAGTTGGGCTTTACTACCACACCACATCCCAAACCTGATCAACTTCATTGGCTTAATGATGATGGGGATATGGTGGTCAACCAACAAGTGGAAGTGGAGTTTTCTATTGGGAACTATTAAGATAAAGTCAAATGTGATGTAGTTCCCATGGAAACTTGTCATATTTTATTGGGTAGGCCATGGCAATTTGATAAACAAACCCATCATGATGGCCTAACTAATAAAATAACTTTCACACACAAGGGTAAGAAGTTTGTGCTTTATCCTCTATCACCTTCACAAGTGATGGAAGGTCAAGTACAAATGAAGACCAAACGTGAGCAAGAGAAAGGAAAACAAAAAAAATTTGAAAAAAAAAACTTCTAAAAATTAGTGAACAAGAGGATTCTAGAGAGCCTAGTGTTCCCTCTCTAGAGATAGTTCAAGAAGAGATTTTTGATACAAAACCTTTACACAAAACCTCTCTCTTTCTTGAACCATCTTCTCATATCCTCCTGTGTAGAGGAACACTCACATGCACTGCCACAAGTTCTTTGGAAACTTCTCTACCTCTTGAAGTAAAAAATATTTTAAAAGAATTTGATGATGTATTTCCTAAAGAAGGCCCAGTGGGACTTCCACCTTTAGGGGAATAGAGCATCAAATAGATCTTGTGCCTGGGGCTAGTCTTCCCAATAGACCAGCCTATAGGACCAATCCACAAGAAACTAAAGAGATAGAGAAGCAAGTACAAGAGTTGTTGGATAAGGGTTGGATTCAAAAGAGTCTAAGCCCTTGTGTTGTGCCTGTCATCTTGGTGCCAAAAAAAGATGGAAAATGGAGGATGTGTTGTGACTGTAGAGCCATCAACAACATCACAATAAAATATAGGCACCCAATTCCTAGGCTTGATGACATGCTTGATGAATTGCATGGGTCATCCATATTTTCTAAAATAGATCTTAAAAGTGGATATCACCAAATTAGAATTAAAGAAGGTGATGAGTGGAAAACTGCTTTTAAGACTAAGTTTGGATTATATGAATGGTTGGTAATGCCTTTTGGGCTTACTAATGCACCTAGCACATTTATGAGGCTAATGAATCATGCCCTTAGGGATTGCATTGGTAGGTTTGTAGTTGTTTATTTTGATGATATTTTAATCTATAGCCCAAGTCTCAGTGATCATGTGGATCACCTAAGACAAGTCCTACTTGTTCTTAGAGACAACCACTTGTTTGCTAATGTAGACAAGTGCACTTTTTGTGTGGATAATGTTATTTTTTTAGGGTTTGTGGTAAGCAAAAAGGGGGCTCATGTGGACCCCGAGAAAATCAAAGCCATCCAAGAATGACCTATTCCTACTAATGTTAGTGAAGTTAGGAGCTTCCATGGTTTGGCAAGCTTTTATAGAAGATTTGTTCCTAACTTCTCTACATTAGCTTCACCTCTCAATGAGTTGGTGAAGAAGGATGTGGTCCTTTTGTGGCAAGAAAAACATAATTTAGCTTTTCAAGAGCTTAAGCAAAAACTTACTCAAGCACCTGTTCTAGCTCTCCCTGATTTTACTAAAACTTTTGAGCTAGAATGTGATGCTTCAGGTCTTGGCATAGGAGTTGTGTTGTTACAAGGTGGCCACCCCATAGCCTATTTCAGTGAAAAACTTCATGGGGATACCTTGAACTACCCTACCTATGATAAGGAGTTGTATGCTTTAGTTCGTGCCCTTCAAACTTGGGAACATTATCTTGTGACCAAGGAATTTGTTATTCATAGTGATCATGAGTCACTTAAATATTTGAAGGGTCAACATAAATTAAATAAGAGGTATGCAAAATGGGTTGAGTACCTTGAGCAATTTCCTTATGTCATCAAATATAAGAAAGGCTCTACAAATGTAGTAGCTGATGCTTTGTCAAGAAGACATGTTTTGTTAAACATCCTAGGTTCTCAAATACTAGGGTTTGATGACATTAAGGAATTGTATGAGAAAGACCTTGATTTTGCTAACTTTTATTCTTTATGTATTCAAAAATCTTATCAAGGGTACTATATTTCTGAGGGGTATCTTTTTAAAGAAAATAAACTTTGTGTACCCCAAGGATTTATTAGGAAACTCTTGGTAAAGGAGAGCCATGAGGGTGGGCTCATGGGGAATTTTGGAATTGAGAAAACTCTTTCACTTTTGAGAGAGAAATTCTTTTGGCCTCATATGAAAAGAGATGTTCAAAGATTTTGTAGTAGTTGCATAGCTTGTTTACAAGCTAAGTCTACCACAAAACCTCATGGACTATACACCCCCTTGCCAATATCCAATGCTCCTTGGGTAGACATTTCCATGGATTTCATTCTTGGTTTGCCTAGGACCCAAAGTGGAAAGGATTCCATCTTTGTGGTTGTGGACCGTTTTAGCAAAATGGCACACTTTATTCCATGCCACAAAGTGGATGATGCAAGTAATGTTGCTAAGTTATTCTTTCAGGAAATTGTGAGACTCCATGGATTACCCAAAACTATAGTCTCCGATAGAGATGTTAAGTTCCTTAGGCATTTTTGGAAAACTCTTTGGGCAAGGCTAGGAACTAAACTTCTATTTTCTACCACATGTCATCCCCAAACTGATGGGCAAACTGAGGTAGTAAATAGGTCTCTAGGGACTATGTTGAGGGCAATCCTCAAAGGCAATAAAAAGTCATGGTATGACTATCTCCCACATATGGAGTTTGCCTATAATAGAGTGGTCCACAAAACCACTAACATGTCTCCTTTTGAGATAGTTTATGGATTCAATCCTCTCACCCCTTTGTATTTATTGCCCCTTCCAGATGTTGCTTCCTTTATTCATAAAGAGGGTACATCTAGGGCTGAATTTGTTAAAAAATTGCATGAGAGGGTTAGAAGTCATATTCAGTCTCAAACTGAAAAATATCAAAAATATAATAATAAAGGTAGAAAGGAAGTTATCTTCAAGGAAGGTGACTGGGTTTGGCTGCACCTTAGGAAGGATAGGTTTCCTTCCAAAAGAAAGTCCAAGCTTAGTCCTAGAGAAGATGGACCCTTTCAAGTCCTTAGGAGAATAAATAATAATGCCTATGTCCTAGATCTCCCTTCTGAATATGGTGTTAGTACTAGTTTTCATGTTTCTAATTTGTCTCTCTTTACAGGACTGGCTACCCAAGAGGAGGATGCTTTGGATTTGAGGACAAATCCTCTTCAAGAGGGAGGGGATGATGGAGGAGGCCCATAGGCCAAGGGCCCAACTACTAGGGCTATGGCAAGGAGGATACAAGAGGAGTAGGCCCATGCTCAAGGAAAGCCCATCACATTATTTAGTTGGGCTTTGTCTCAAGCCCAAGTAGAATAGGAGTAGTGTAGAGTTGGGCCTTAGAGCCTTGTATTTCTTTAAGGCCTTGTATTTCCGACCATTTAGATTAGGAGATTCATTTGATGGTCATTTGAATTTAGGGTTATTTAGATTGCATGTGTATTTGCATTAGAATGTAATTAGTTTCACATTTGGTATGCATTTCGGCCATGTGCAACACATGCACATGGTGTGACCGAAATGCAACTCAAATGGAAGCTTAATGACATTCCAAATGAAGTGCACATGGTGTGATCCGGGTTTAGGCTCCAAAATTTGAATTTTGAATTCAAATTTTGGGCGCCTAACCCATGGTTCACTTTGACCTAATTTTCTCTATAAATTCTATATGGCCGAAACTTGTAAACACTTTTGGATTATATACATGAGATTTCTCTTCTTAGAACTCTCCCCCTCCGAAAGTCACTTGATCCTTTCTCTACCCTTCTTGAGCTCCTCTCTTTGTAGAGTTAGGATCAATCACCTTCTTCCGGACTTGGCTAGAGCAAGCCTAGGTCACATTGGTGCAACTTGGAGTCTTCTTCCTTGACAACTTTCCAAGGAATCCGAGAAGCATTGAAGGAATTCTTGAGATTTCACAAGTTGAATCTCATCAATTGGGGATCAATCCCACTATCCGGCATACAAATCCACACCTAGAGCGAGGTTTCTCACTCCCCTTACCTTGATGAATACTTGATAGAGGACGTAGATCTCTTGGATGTTCTCCTACGAGCTCTGATTCCTTTTCCCATTCTTTAGAACGATGGAAAATAAGAAGTGTAAAAATAAAGAAATTGTTGTAATCCTTTTTTAAAAACTTAACCTATAACACCCTGTTTTTCAAAATATTATTATTATTATATAGTATTTGATCAATATTATTTTATTATTATAAGGAAATGTTATTTTGTACGTTTTAAATAAGTATTTTTATTAGCATTTTAAATAATTATTTATATGTTTTAAGGGATAATTTGGGAGTTGATAAATTATATATTTTATTATAAAATCTAAAAGGTTGATTTTATATGATATTTTAATATTAAAATTATATTATTATATTTTTGGTCAGAAATATATTATTATTATTATAGAGGAAAAGTATTTTATATAGTATATATATTTATTTTATTTAATTATTTTGTGGAAAAGATAAGCGGGTCGGAAGAGAAGGAAGATGGGTTAGGTTGACCCAGCCCAATGGATTATTTTGAGAGAGGAGTCAGATAGAGTTAACCCTATCTTCCTCATTTGTATTCTGAAGGGTTACGAAAGAAAAAAAAGGAGAAATAGAGAGCTTTGAGGAAGAATGCTCAGGAGGTGCTCAGAAACAATCTCAAATTTCTTCAAGATTATTCTGTTTAACGCAACCAGGTACGGGGAAAAAGAATTATTTTTATGGAAAGTCACGTGAGGGAATTGGGTAGAGGAGGAATCCCATAAGATTATAGGTAATTTTATCATTATTTCTGTTTAAAGAATGAATGATCCCATTAAATTTTTCATGTATTTAGGGGTAAGAATATGCAAACAATTTTTAAAAATGATGATCTAGGTGAGAGAATGAAATCGTAGAAAAGTGTCTGAGTTAGGTTTTGGAAAAATTGGTAGTTTTACTATTTGAGTTAAGATTCTATAAAACTGATGATTCAATCAGGCTTTATATTGATTTATACGTGGTTGTTATATTATTTGTTAAAATTGATGATCTAAATGATTATTGGATTTATTGGGATGTGCTCTATAAGGTAGGGTTCTTGTAGATTGATGAACACCTTTAATTATGTGAATTAACGAGTAATTGAGAGATTTTACTTATAGATGTACCTTAGTATTTTTGTAATATCTTTCTGTGTGATTAACCTAATAAATTTAGTTTGTTGGGTTAGAAATTAGGCACTTGGGGCTATAATTTAGACTCTGGAATCGTGTAAAAATGTTAAGAATTGATTGAGTTATGCAAGTTATAAGTTTAGTCTCTATTATAGTGCGTGAAAGATTAAGTTTTGTGTTGTCAGTCATATGAGGTGATCTTAACGTCATTTTTAGGCTTTGTGTTCTTCACAAAAGTTGTAGATTTGGGTGTTATATTTCTAATAGATTTGAAATCACTCAAAAAGGATGTCTAGAACTCTAGTTATGGATGTTTTAGTGAACAGAGGTCAAGCTGTCAGCGTAGATTATATTTGTTTTGGATTTTGAAATTTTTAGTTAAGTAGATGATTTTTTTAGAATTTCATGTCTTCATAAGAGTTGTAGATTATTCTCTTATTTTTTTTTTGAGATATGTTTGAGCTTATTTGGATGAGTATAACTCTCTATGTGTTGTTTTCTTTGACAATTGTTGAAGGGAGATGCATATTGTTTTCATGTTTTAAGGTGTTATCATGTGGATTGAAAAATGGTTTAAAGTTGTATGATATTATGTTTTGAGCTTATGATATATTGTTTTCATGGTGAATTGCCTGAGGGGTATGTGAACCATTGTTATGTGTGGAATTATCTATATTGTGCATGTGATGTGAAATTGAAATATGAATTGTGATGTGATGATTGGGCACAGTCGTATGCGTGACACCAGGCCGCAAGGGCGTGCATGTGATATGATGCTATTTATTTGTTTTCGGGGCATGGTCGTATGCGTGATACATAATAAATGTGTGATGTGTCAAGTACAATCGTATGCATGATATTGATGTCAGTAGTGGAATGCATTAGCATAGTCGGGTGTGTGACACGATGCTGGACGTGTGATGCGTCAGCAGGGGCATGTACGTGATATGGTGTTGGATGTGTGTCACAATGTATATGTGCAATTTGTTTATGTGTACATATGTGGATTGTGATGAGATGATGAAATATGTGGATTGTGATGAAATGATGGAATATGTGGATTTGAGAAATGATGTTAAACATGTTTGAATGATGAATGTTGTGTTTATGGAATATATTGTTTTGAGATTGTTTTGTGGAATTTCGTGATGTGCTTTTTATATAAATATTTTCTTTTATCACTGTATATTTGTGATTGTTTTTAGGTAAGGAAGATATGGACATGAGTGGCATTCAAGGTGCCAATAATTAAGTCATGAGAGTGCTATGATAGTGTGACATCGGGCAAGGGTCTTTAAAGACTTATTTGCTTTCTAAACTTTATTTTAAATTGATTGGATTGGAAATGTATTTTCTTTTGGACATGTGAACTATTTTACCTATGTTAAATTGATATTTCTTTAATTTACTTTATTGTGTATATTGGGGGTAGAATAGGTGTCACATAACCCACACTTAACCCTTTAGTAAAAATACTTTAACCATGGTTATCTTTTTCTTTCCCTCAAATATTAAAATTTATAAATAAATAATATATCAAATAAACATATTTCTTCCAACCCAAATAATTATAATAAAATACAATAATTAATAATTAACAAATATATAATATATAAAATATGTTTATTTCTTTCAACACAATTATAATTAAAATAAAATATATAAACAATTACAATAAAAATACATATTTTTATCCAAATACTCATTATAACAAAATATCATAAAAGTACACATTTCTCTAATAAATATTATACAAAATAATTTTCATAAATATTCATTATTTAATTAAAATACTCATAATTATTAAAAGCCTCTAAAATATTCTATAAAACCCATTTAATTAATTAAAACAATTATAAGAAAATAATCTCAATAAATACAAAAATAAATAATAATTAAACTATTATATTAGTAGAAAATTTGGGGTGTTACAATTCTCCATTTCTTTAAGAAATTTCATCCTCGAAATTTTCACTCATAATGAAAAGATAGATAGAGGAAGACACATATATTCTTTTGAGTAAAGTGACATGGAGTAACAACAATAATGATGTGGAGGAAGAAACAAAGCCACATGATAGACAATTTCACTAACTCTTTTTCAAGTGTAAGATTGGATCAATGAAACATAGAGTAAGTTTATGCGGCCATATGTCAAACAATTCTAGTTCAAAAATTCTTTCTCAAGAATGCATTATCTCTCATACTAGGCTTAACTCTTTCCTCATTGAGTTATGGTATCTAGTTTGACTTCTAAAGGTCGTATCTTATTTTCTCTTAGTTTGATTTAACCTTTATAATAGTTGATTTCACCTCTTCAAGTCCTAATACAATGTTCTCTCTAAGTTCTAACTAGCTTAAGGTATTCCATATTTTCGTTGCACACTCTGATTAACTAGGAGTCTTAGAACATCACTTATATACAACCACAATACCATCCTTTAATCTTAATGTAACTCTAAACTGAAGCTAACAACAAATAGTCAACCCTTTTGCCTTTAACAAGATCTCATGTATCAAACTTTCGATCCCCTTCAACATATTCAACCTAGGATGCTCTAAGGGTTACTCACATGGCAATGAAGGTCCATAACTTATGCTAATGGTTTAGCTCTCTAATCCTCAAAGTAGACATGTTAAAAACCTACTCAAGGTTTAAAACCATAATTCTTAAGAAATTATAACACTCTCACTTGAATTATGCTTAACGATTTTTGATAAAAGGCAGCTAAAATCTTTTCGCCTACCAAAAATTTCAACTTATACTTCTAAACAAAATTCTTCCAATCAACTAGTTCATCCTACCTAGTAGTAATCAATACTTTGATTTATATTCTTCTATCTTTCTTAATCATCGACATAAGTACTTTCAAAAATAACCTACAAGGCCTAATAATTATTTTCTACAAATTTCTCTAGTTTTTTTAAGTCACCCAAACACACAGGCACTGCAACACCACTAAATTTACCAAGATTAGGGAGACTACAATAAGCATGGTATTCAAATTACACTAAACTTTTAATAATGATTCAAACTACCAATCTAGAACCCAGATCACTAAGTTAGCCTTAACCCCCATATCAACAACAGATTTTGGTAAAGACGAGAAAGACGTGGACTACGCCATAAATGACAAAGTGAGGAAAAATGGGAATTTGGAGTTAGTGGAAAGGTGAAAGTGATAGGTTAATTTGAGAGAGAGGGGGAAATTTAGAAGAACTTAAAATTTTAGAAATTGCATAACTTTTATAAGTTTTTTTTTACTTGTAGTATTATCATATTATTTAAGTAATAATTAAAAATATTATTGTGTCAAAAAATATATTATTTATAGATAAATATAAAATATAACTAATATGTTTTAAAAATTTATTTATACAATAAACTAGTATTTTAACTTGTGATGAGACTTTTACAACTTATTTATCTTGTAACGATTCAATGTGGTCTCCAGACTCAGAATCGCACTACTTACAACACTTTAGGATATTTTTAATAATTAATTAGGAAGATAATAACAATTATACTTTTTTTTAATGGTTAACCGTAGTTATTTTATTTGTTTTAATTGATTTAATCATTAAGAAAAGAATTAGATATATTTAAAGATAAAATGGTTTAGAGATATAGGTAGTTAGTTATTTATTAGAAGAGAGGTAGAGAAGGGCTCATTTATTTTACATCTTCACGTTCTTTGATGCTCGTGTGCTCTGAAGAGAACACATATGAAGAACAAGGAGAAAGGATCCTCGAAGAGGAGGCAGAGGCCTAGAGTTCATCCGTTGCATCACTCCAGTGAGAACATTCATCTTCGAGAATTGGATTTATGCATGAAGGGTATAAGGCTTGGCCCTAATCCCATAAGTGTCCTGTTTGGTGAAATCTTGTGTGCGTTTGATGTTGTTTGTCGAGTAGATTCCTAATATGAATTTTATTTCTTGATATGATGCTTTTAAGTAATCAATTAAATGCTTTGTAGAAATGGGTTAGAACCCTAAGGGAGAAGAATTGATAATTTTTAGGGGTAAGAGTTATAAACGTTTAATTGGATGAATTCATGCTGAATGGTGGATTTTCTAGATGTAAAACAAGTTTTGGCATATTAGAGTTTGCATGAATGATTATTGTGATATCTATTTTGAGATTATTGGTTTGCCATTTGGTGCGTTTGGGTGTTGGATCGCACGCAATGCCGGGCTCGAGTGCTTGGAGTCGGGTGTGCCTTCATGCATATGAAGGCACTGCCTAGACGTGTTGGCATCGGTAAGGAAATGTCCAGGCCTGACATATGATGACTAGGGTGCTCTCTGTCTCAGCTTAGAGTCGGGTGTGGCTAGGGATGGTAATGGGGCCCCATGAGGGCGGGTAATAGTAAATCCACCCCTGCCCCGCTGGATAAAAATTGGCCCCATACCCACCCCATATTTGCACGGGTATCCATTAAGCGGGTATCCATGAATTTCTTGAATACCCACAGATATTCATGGATATCCATGGATATTTATAAATTTTTTAATAAATTAAAAAAATTATATTATAAATAATTTTAAGTTTATATTTAATGTCATTGAAATATTAAAAATAAAAATTCAATGTTAATTTTGAACTTGTATTTAACGTTAATTTTGTTGAAATAATAATAAAAATGCAAGATAATCAATAACTTAAAATACATCAATCTCACAAGTAAGTTAAAGTCTCATCACAAAATTACAATAATTCAATCTCATAATTCCAAACGAAAGTAAATAACTTAAAATACATAAGTTTTATTGGTTCAATCAAAGCTAGAAAATTAATCAAATTACATCCAACATAATTCTATAACATGCTTAACACATGTTGGTAACTTCATCAACCTCACTTTTGTAAGAAAATAAGATGAGAAGGTATAGTTTTAGGGTTATGTGGTACAAAGATATTTAGGATATTTAAGAAATATTATTAAACGGGTACCAGCGGGTATGGATATCATCATACCCGCCCCCACCCCATTTATAAATGAGTAAAAAATTATCCGTCCCTATTATCTGCGAGTACCCAATTAGCCTATCCATTTATTATCCGTAGCGGATTTTACCCGCAGATATCCGTGAGTACGGGTATTTTTGTCATCCCTAGGTGTGGCTGAGTGATGTCAGGCGTGAGATGACCCTGGTGCTCTCTGTCTTAGTTTAAAGTCGGGCATGAGTTTCCAAGCTCGACATAAAATGTCAAGAAACTCTTTTATGATACTTTAAATGGTGTTATTTGTTGAGATTGGAGGAGATTGAGATTGTTGAGATCACCTCCGGAGATTAAAAGTTTTGATGATAACAAATGTGTGGAACAAAGTTGACCAAGGACATCAACAACTTAGAAGTCAAAAACAAAGTCAAAGAAAAATGTTATGTAATAGGAGTAGCTTATAGATTGCTTTGATTGAGTTTATTCGTTTTGTGTGCTTTGTGCTTTGGCTAATCTGTATCTAATCCGATTAAGGGAGTGTATGATGATGAGTTTAAAAGGTTAAGAAGTTATTTTGAGACTTAAAATACAGTTTTGAAAACTAACTCAAAATAATCGATTATCATTAAATATAATCGATTATTCCAGCAACAGGTAAAAAAGCATACTGATGGAGGACCATCCAAGGAAGAGGAATACATGAAGGCCATTAGACCTTTGACAAGGTCCATGGTAAGGAAGCTAGAAGAGACATCTAAGGAGGAGGTGCTTCTTAGACCCTTGCTCACCATGAGCATTGTGTACTTTTCTCCTTAGTAGTATCTTGAGTAGTCCCATTGTATATATTGTATATAGTAGACTTTGTATAGGATTGTTTTGCCTTTGTATTTTTGAGGCACCTTTTTCTTTTTAGAAGTAGGCATAGGAGTGGCATTAGTAGACTAAAGTGTGCTCCTAGCATTTTAGCCAAATGTGGTCTTAGGATAAAGGTTTTACATATTGGACTCATTTAACTCCTAATTTTTCATAGATTTGATTTAGCTAGGTTCCATTCACATTGAATGAACCTAACTAAACCAAATGAACCATTTTCAAACCGGGTGGAGTTAAATGAAACCAATCAAAACCGTCCACACCTTTGTGTTCACACCTTGTGTTCACATTGGTGCACACTTGGCCAAATGCTTGGACCTCCTTTCTCTCCTACACAAGGGCGGTTTAGGAAGGCTCAACCATGGTTCTTAGTGAACCATGGTCTAGCCTTTTCTTGCTCCCTAAGTTGGACGGACTCAACCATGGTTCCTAGTGAACCATGGTCTAGTCTAGCTTAACCCCTAGGTGGCCACGCCTATATAGCCTCAAATTTTCACTTGTATGACACTTTTGGCATTAATGAGAATTGAGTATTCAGATTAGAGATCAGATTTCTCTCCTCCCAAAGGTCCTAAACCTCTTTGTGCAAAACCAATCTCTTATCACTTTTCCAAAGACAAGTGTGGCGGGTTGAAGAATGCTTATCCTTTCACCAAGAGTGGGGCATTCTTGAGAGGCTTCTCCACCATCTTAAGGTGGCCGTGAGGTTCCTCCCTCCATTGGAGCCTTACACAAGCATTGGAAGGATTCTAGGAGTACAAAGATCTAGGGAAAGACTTGAAGGAAGCTACATCAATCCGGCCTCCTCCAAAGTTCTTCCATCATTTGGTATCAAGAGCTAGGTCTCCAAGTAATCCGATTCCATTGCTTTCTTTCTTTTCTTTTGCATGTCTTGAATCATCTTGGTAGAGTCTTGTTGCTGTTCTCCTTGTCTTCTTTGTCCTTTTTGAGTCTTGGTATGTTCTTGGAGTGATTCTTGTGTCACATTTATAAATCTATAGAATTCACTCACATTGTCTTGCTTTTCTTGGTTCATTTTTGATAATTCTTGTGAATCAATCTTGGTATGTGCTGTAGGTACTCTTTGTTTGTCTTTCTATATGAATTAGGATTGTCTTTATTTTCTTTTGTGTCCCTACAAGTTTCGGTCTTAAAAGAAAATTCAAGAAAGAAACAAGAATGCATGCTTTTTCTTTTTGTAATCTACTAGTTTTGTCCTAGTTGTCATGTGTAGTTCTTGCTTGTCATTAAATCCGTGTAGTCCCTTTTTCTTTTTGAATCTTGAAATATTAATCTCTGAACTTGAGTTGTGTCATTGCTGGTTGCATGTTAAAATCATTCTTAGAGTGCTCACAAATTAATTCCTATGCATGTTATTAGACCTAACAGTTCTAGAGTCAATTTTTGTGAAATTCTTTGCTATTAGTTTCATAGCAATTGTTGACCAGCAATTCTTTTGTGTGTCTTGTGCTTGCTTTGATTAAAGAAAACAGAGAAAGAAGTGCCTAGAAAACATTCTTTAAGTGTGCTAAAAGAAGTGACAAAATGGAACAAAACTAGTACTAAAAAGTGCTGAAAATTTTGCCTAAGTGCACTTGGAATTTCTCCTCTTCTTTCTCTTCTTTTCTCCACCACTTGGAAACCTTTGAATTTGTGATTGGCCTCTGTTTAAAGTGCTTAACATTCTGTGCTTAAAGAAAGGAAAATATTTCAAAAGGCAAAGAAAAAGAAAAAGAAAGCAAAAGAAAAGAAACTAGAAAAAAAAAATTCAAGTTGAAAAATTAGCAATTTGTAGCACTTGGCCTATTGATTTTTGTGTGAATTTTTGTATGTGGTTTCCTCACTGTCCAGTGGCTGAAAAGAGTTTTAAAAATCATCTTAGCATTGCACAAATTTTGTTTTTGGTTTTTGTAATCAAATCTAGTGCCATTCTTAGGAAAATCTTTTGAGTGCTAGCTTTGAAATTAGTCTTAATTGTTGCTTTGTGTCTTTTTGGCTCTCTTTGTTTGTCTCATCAATTTCCATTAGAGTTTTGCCCTTCCCAAATTGTGCTTTTCAGTTTTACTTCTTTGGCCTCTTTCCTCTCTTGTTTTGCTTGCTAAGCTTGGTGAGGTAATAGGCCTTGTTCAAGTCATTACACTTGGAAGGAAGGTATAATTGAGGCATGTGGTTGACCTCAAAGGAGTTTAGCCTTGAAGGAGGATTGAGGTACATAATTGCTGAGTGAAACACACTAAGAGAGGCTGACTTGTTTGCTCCTTGTGCAGCCAAAATTTGCTTTGAATTTGTAGGAGAAAATTGGTGGCAATTGGTGGCGGCCTTGGTGTAGATTGGTGGCGGTTTTGGTGTATCTTTGTGGCGGCCTTGGTGGAATTTTGTGGCTGTTTGTAAGACCTTGAAGAGGACTTGGTTCCAGCCAATTTGGGGCGTTTCCCTGGGGTTCAAAACTGCACCAAACTGTCCCAGCTGCCTTGGTGGAAGATAGGCCAAGAAGAACCATTGTTTTGTATTGACTATTTGAGTTGTAACTTCATAATTTTGTTGAATAGTTTTGTGTGATTTCTCTTGTATTCAACTTGCATTTAGGGGTGGCTGTTTGGACATTAAGTAAGCTCCACCACCTCCTAAATAGTCCTACTTAATTTCTATTAGCCTCGATTAGTGCTTGTGGAAGGGTCCCCAAAGGCTTTAAGTGCCACCTTGGGCTTCCACTAGGAACCGGCTAGATTTAGTTTTAGCTTTCATAAACCGGATTTCTAGGTTGGTGAAAGTGTCCCAAAAGGCCTTAGGTGCTACTTGGACTTTCACCTTAGGATAAGCGACTAGTATATGCTTTATTTGCTTTCATTTTAATTGTTTAGCTCCTAGGTTCGTTTAGAAGGCTTCTATTGCCTACTAGGGGTTTCGTGCACACACACACACTACTTTACTTGTCTTGTGTGGAACTTTGTTTTGTAAGAAAAGTACAAAGGGGTTTAGTAATTTCCACTTGAAAAGGCTTGGTTATTAAGTGGCTCCTTGTAGCTCACCTCCCTTGATAGTGCAACTTGTATACTTAGACCTCTAAGTACTTAGTACTACACCAAACAAGTTTTTGTGAAAACTTTTATCACTCACTTTGCAATTTTCAAAGACTTGTGAAAACCTTTTACCTTGCAAAAATGAGTGATCATTCTCATAATAGTAGTGTGCATGGTCATCACTCCCCTAAGAGCCATAAGAGTACTAAGGAAGAACTTAGGGAACTTAGGGAATACATTAGAAAAAAAGAACTAGAAAATGAAAAAAACAATGAAACAATTAGAGAGTTGTTAAATAAACTTGTTGTGGGTGAGACTAGCACACCCCATGGCCATGAGGGTCATGGACCTTCTAGGTCCAAAGGCTATCACTCACACACACATTCACTAACAAGTGAAGGGATGCATAGTAGTCATCATGATGATGGTTACTACCAAAGATCCCCTAGGCACCATAGGCCTAAGCATAAAACAACTCCTAAAGAACCTAGGTTTGACCTTCCTCCCTTCCATGGCAAGGATAGTGTGGATGACTATTTAGATTGGGAGATGAAGGTTGAACAACTCTTCACTTGCCACAATGTAGGTGAAGACCGAAAGGTTCCCATGGCTACTCTTAGCTTTCAAGGGTATGCCATGTATTGGTGGACTTCCCTAGTTAGAGAAAAACAAATTCATCATGAGCCTCCAATCCAATATTGGAATGAGCTAAGGAGTACCTTGAGGAGAAGGCACATTCCTCCATACTTTGAGAGGGAGTTAATGGACAAGCTCCAAAGACTCCAACAAAGAAATTTGAGTGTTGAGGAATATAGGCAACAAATGGAGTTGCTTATGATGAGAGCGGGAATTAGGGAGGAAGAAAGAACCACCATAGCTAGGTTTCAAAGTGGCTTAAACCTAGAGATTAGGGATAAAGTTGAGCTATTACCCTATAGAGACCTAAATGAACTAGTTCAACTTTGTGTGAGGGTAGAACAACAATTAAAAAGAAAACCTAGTTTTAGGAAGGAAACTACCCCCTACCCTAAGAAAGATTTCAAGAAGGAGGGTACCCCCTCCTATTCAAAGGATAAGTCACTAAAAGAGAAACCTAAGGAAAGACCTTCCCATGATACTAGGACTAGCTCCATAAAATGTTTTAAGTGCTTAGGAAGGGGACACATAGCTTCCCAATGCCCTACAAAAAAAACCATGATCATTAGGGGTAATGAGATCCTAAGTGAAGAAAGCACTTCATCTTCTTCATCCTCCTCAAGTGAAGAAGATGCTAGTCTTAGTTCTAGTGAGGAAGCACCATGTGAAGGTGACCTATTGGTTGTCCAAAGGTTACTTACCAACCAACCCAATGATCAAGACCAATCACAAAGAGAGAACCTTTTCCATTCTAGATGCAAAATTTTTAAGAAAACTTGTTCTCTCATTGTTGATAGTGGATCTTGTAATAACTTTGTAAGCCAAAGGTTGGTTGATAAGCTTAACCTAACTACTATAGCCCATCCTAAATCTTATAAACTTCAATGGCTTAATGAGGATGGACCTATAGAAGTTAAGGATCAAGTAAATGTTCCTTTCTCCATTGGAAAATATAAAGATGAAATTTTATGTGATATAATTCCAATGGATGCAAGCCACATTTTACTTGGAAGGCCTTGGCAACATGATAGGAAGGCCATTCATGATGGTGTTACAAACAAAATCCTCCTAGTTCACCTAGGCAAGAAACATACCTTGACTCCTCTTTCACCTTCACAAGTGTTAGAAGATCAAGTATTGATGAAATCAAAAAAAAGAAAAGAGGAGAAAAAGAAGGTTCTAGAGTTGGAGGGTAGTGTCTCCTCCAAGGAAATTGTTCCTAGAAGTCAATTTTTAATAAAACATTCCATCAAGAAATGTCTTCTAGTTGAACAACCTCTTCACCTTCTTAAAACTAAAAAGACACTACTCTTGGAAAAGAGTAAGGAGGATAGTGTCTCCTCCAAAAATCTTATGCAAAAGGAAAGTCACTTTTTAATTCAAAATAATTGTAAAAAGACTTTTCTTCTTCATAAAGAATTTAGCTCTTTTTCTACTGCTGCCACAACCTTAGAGCTTAAGATCCACCACCTAAATATTTTTGAAAATAATGGATCTCAAGTTCTTAGTCTTGTGAAGAAGAAGTGGACTTCACCTAGTTCTACTTCTTATGCTACTACTTTGGTGGTGCCCAAAGTAGACGACCATTGTCTATTTAGGACTTCTCCTACTTTAGTTGTTCTAATAAAGCACCCAACCTTTGGTTTATATTGTTTATCAGATACATCTCATGGTGTCTTATTTTCTACTTTTGATCTTAAGGGAAGTTCAAACTTCTTTGAACTTAATTTTACTACTTCCCTTCAAGACCAAATTAGATTCTATGACTTTTCTAAACTCTTTACACCCTCTTCCTTGATGTATCTAACATATAATATGATCAAGGGTTGTCTAGGTAGTTTCCTTATTATATTCACTTTATTTTCTTGTAGAAGCCTAGGTTACTACATAGGGTACTTTAGGCAAGATATCTTGGTATATAGGACTACTTCATTAGTTTGTTATAGTTTTAGCACTTTAACATTTTTAGGATTTAGTTTTACACTCAGACTACACTATAGTGAGGATCCTATTCTTATAGAACCCATCCTTCCTAGTCTAAGGACCCTTGCTAGGACTATAGAAGGAATTCCTCATAGGGTGCACTTTCCACATATGTTATATGAATATGTCATCCCTAATGCTTTATTTCTTATTTTCATTGTAGGTGATGCTATCTTTGTGGAAGGACCACTGGATTTGAGGACAAATCCTTTCGAAGGGGGAGGGTATGATGGAAATCTAATCCCCAAGGATCCCTTTGGAAGAAGTAAGACCAAGAAGGGTGAAGGGTGATCCAAGGATGCTCACACATGAAGACCATTAGGCCTCTAACTAGGTCTATGGTTAGGGGGCTAGAGGAGGCTTCTATAGAGGAGGGAATACTAACATGGATGATGAAGAGGTAGATCTGAGGACAGATCCTTCCCAAGAAGGAGGGTATGATGGAGGACCATCCAAGGAAGAGGAATACATGAAGGCCATTAGACCTTTGACAAGGTCCATGGTAAGGAAGCTAGAAGAGACATCTAAGGAGGAGGTGCTTCTTAGACCCTTGCTCACCATGAGCATTGTGTACTTTTCTCCTTAGTAGTATCTTGAGTAGTCCCATTGTATATATTGTATATAGTAGACTTTGTATAGGATTGTTTTGCCTTTGTATTTTTGAGGCACCTTTTTCTTTTTAGAAGTAGGCATAGGAGTGGCATTAGTAGACTAAAGTGTGCTCCTAGCATTTTAGCCAAATGTGGTCTTAGGATAAAGGTTTTACATATTGGACTCATTGTCGCCACCGGCCCAAACGGGCTTTCGGCATTCGCGAAGGATGGTTGGACTCGTTTATTTGTTTAAAAATATGGATTGCTAGAATGACGTATTCTCAAACTGAGACCTTGTCAAACGAGCAATTTTATTAAATGATTCACCAATCCATATTAATCCCAAGCGGGACCCTCCATGGATTAGTGGTTTTCGCAAAAGGAGGGTTCGTGGAGTCGCCACCAATGTTTTACTCAAAACATTGGAAAAAGGGATAAGGCAATTGATTTTATAAATCAACTTTGGCCATTACAACCAGAGTTGGGTAAGGGAGTCGGTTACGCGTGGGGAAGGTGTTAGCACCCCACAACGCCCCTTTCGGGTTCCCTATGACAGATTATTTCTAAAATAACAGTGTAAAATTACTAAATTACCCCTATTTATTCTAAGCAATTATAAATTAACTATCTACATGATGACAGTTTAAATATGCACACAGAAAGCAGTAAAAGGAAGGATTTAAGAAGAAACCTCTTGAAGCGTGCTTTTATATATTGACTAAAACTGGGAAGCTTTTTGGCGTTCCCTCGCTCTACAAGCTCGCTCGCTCCTTCCTAAAAACTTTTGACTATGGAAATCCGGAGGATTTCCCTTCGACTAGGTTCGAATCTCCAAGCTAAGTGCTCGGAATTCCAGAACTTCGTCGGATCGACTCCCAGAGAGATTTCTAGGGCAGAACACTGCTCAAAAACCCCAGAATACTCAAGGAGGGAGTCAAAACTGAGTGTGAAGTGTCTATTGACGTCAAATGACGCCATATTTATAGGAAATAGGAGCAATACGGGCGCTGGGGTCAATACGGCCCGTATTGAGAATTTGTTCTTCAATACGGCCGTATTGAACTCAATACGGCCGTATTGAAGTTCACAAATCTTCAATACGGCCGTATTGAGTCCAGTACGGCCGTATTGAAGTTCAAAACTTCAATACAGGCCGTACTGGTCCCCAAGCAGCCCGTATTGGTCCCAATTCCTCCTATTTTCTATTTTTAGCTATCCTAAGACCTCTTAGACCTATAGAGAACCCTCCTTGGGCCTTCTGGAAGTCCTTCTGGCTGATCCTTCTTCAGTCTTCGAGAGTCTTCAAGCTTTATTTCCGACCCGGACAATTTTAGGGGTCTACAGCTGCCCCCCCCTTTACTTGGTCAAACGGCCTTTTAGTTTACCGGTTGACAAGTAAAGGAGTTGACCCAATTGTCCGGGTGATGTGCCAACCTTCTGACTTGTAGCGTCTTCCGGTGGAAAATTGGTTGAGTAGCCTCTCCAGGTTAGCCTCGCTAGACGCCCTAGCTGGAAGCTGTGAGTACAACTTCACTCGCTGCCCGAGTCGGAAGTTGCGTACCTCCGTGCTTTCTGAACACTTTGGTACTGAGTTTGCCCTCTCTAGGGTGAGTACCGTCTCTCCAGATACAACTTTACTCGCCGCCCGAGCCGAAAGTTGCATACCTCCGTGCTTTCTGAACACTTTGGTACTGAGTTTGCCCTCTCCAGGGTGAGTACCGTCTCTCCAGATACAACTTTACTCGCCGCCCGAGCCGAAAGTTGCATACCTCCGTGCTTTCTGAACACTTCGGTACTGAGTTTGCCCTCTCCAGGGTAGCTTCACTAGACGCCCTAGCCGGAAGCTGTGAGTACTGTCTCTCCAGATACAACTTTACTCGCCGCCCGAGCCGAAAGTTGCATACCTCCGTGCTTTCTGAACACTTCGGTACTGAGTTTGCCCTCTCCAGGGTAGCTTCACTAGACGCCCTAGCCGGAAGCTGTGAGTACTGTCTCTCCAGATACAACTTTACTCGCCGCCCGAGCCGAAAGTTGCATACCTCCGTGCTTTCTGAACACTTCGGTACTGAGTTTGCCCTCTCCAGGGTAGCTTCACTAGACGCCCTAGCCGGAAGCTGTGAGTACTGTCTCTCTAGATACAACTTTACTCGCCGCCCGAGCCGAAAGTTGCATACCTCCGTGCTTTCTGAACACTTCGGTACTGAGTTTGCCCTCTCCAGGGTAGCTTCACTAGACGCCCTAGCCGGAAGCTGTGAGTACTGTCTCTCCAGATACAACTTTACTCGCCGCCCGAGCCGAAAGTTGCATACCTCCGTGCTTTCTGAACACTTCGGTACTGAGTTTGCCCTCTCCAGGGTCTGCCTCCGTGTTTCTGATCACTTTGGCAAAGTGAGTTTGCCCTCTCCAGGGTCTGCCTCCGTGTTTCTGTTCACTTCGGCATGGCGAGTTTGCCCTCTCCAGGGATCTGTGATTGATTTGTCTCCACAGTCCACGATGCTGTTTCGACGGTTTGATTTTGATTTTGATGCCGCTGAGGGCTGGATAACGCAGGGATCCGTCTCGGGGATGTGCAGTTACTCATAGGTTCTTGTGTCCCAACTTTGCATTGTATGGTTGGTGCCCATTGAGGAATTTCTGTTTCCTTGGGGTGTAGACACAAAGATGCTCTTTTTGAAATGAGCGATGCCTTATGTTTGGCTGACGTCCTGTCGACATTGGTGGAGTATCCCGGTTATCCTTATTCGGGTGACTCTTTTTGACTTTTCTGGTTTTGTAGCCTCTGTGTAGGCTGTTATCCGCTAGGGATGTTGACATGTTGATTTTTTGACTGGCCTCTTCTGTTAGGCAGATAGTCTTGATGTTCGATGTTTTGGCGGGATGCCAAATTCCGCTTGGGGAATTTTATTAATCTTTTTGATTTTCTTCCCCTTTTGTGGGGATGCCTCTTGGATAGGCGATCATCCACTGGGGATTGATGTTGATTGGCCTCTTTTGTTAGGCAGATCATCTTGACGTTCATTTGTTAGGCTGAGAGCCAAATTCCACTTGGGGAATAGTTTATTGGTCTTCCTTTTGAAGTGATGCCTCTTTAGTAGGCGATTGGGGATTTGAAGTTTTTATTCATCCCAGAGTATTATTTAGAAAGCCTCTTCAGGCTTAGCTTCACTCATCGCTTTTGAGTTGGAAAACTATCCTCCATTGGGGAAGTTTAAAGTCCTTAGACACTTTTCTTGGATGATCAGGCCTCCTTTGGGGATTTCGCTGATCGCATTCTGATAGCTTTCACTGGGGAATTTGGCCCGTGAGTGTAAGCTTGAGATATCTCTGGGGAATCGAGCCTTTCTAGGCTCAACTATTCTGAAGGAAGAGTATTGTTTCTGCGAGCCTCTCCAGGCTCAATTATTCTGAGGGAGTATTCTTTCTGCGAGCCTCTCCAGGCTCAGTTATTCTGAAGGGAGTATTCTTTCTACGAGCCTCTCCAGGCTCGATTATTCTGAAGGAGTATTATTTCTGCGAGCCTCTCCAGGCTCAATTATTCTGAAGGGAGTATTCTTTCTACGAGCCTCTCCAGGCTCGATTATTCTGAAGGAGTATTATTTCTGCGAGCCTCTCCAGGCTCAATTATTCTGTCTGATCGGGAGAGTATTATTTAGGAAGCCTCTACAGGCTTAGCCTCACTCAATGCCTGAGTCGGAGAGCTACTTTCCACTGAGGAAGTCTGAAGTTCTTTGACTTGGAGATATTACTTGGATGATCGTACTTCCTTTGGGAGATTTTGACGATCTTGCTTTGAAAGCTCTTGTTGGATATTGGCTTCATGAGCTGAGGTTCCCTTTGGGGAGTATTATTTCTGCGAGCCTCTCCAGGCTCGATTATTCTGAAGGAGTATTATTTCTGCGAGCCTCTCCAGGCTCAATTATTCTGTGGGAGTATTGTTTCGGCAAGCCTCTCCAGGCTCATTTATTCTGAGAGTATTCTTTCGGCAAGCCTCTCCAGGCTCAGTTATTCTGAGAGTATTCTTTCGGCAAGCCTCTCCAGGCTCAATTATTCTGTACAATTTTCTTGTTGGATTTTTTTGTATCCATGCCTCTTTTCCGTTTTCGGCTTTTTGTTGACTGCTGTCATACACAATCAATTTTTCCTATTTTCTATTTTATGCGGTTGCCTCATGACGAGGTCTTTGAAAATTTCTTTATGGCCAATACGGCCGCATCCATTTCAGTATGCCCGTATTGAATTGAAAATTTGTTCATAACCCTAATTTTGGTACGGGCGTACTGAACATGATACGGGCGTATTCTTTTTCTGAAGTTTATATTTTTTTGTTTTTTCAATAAACAGAGAATAAGTGATCTTCCATTACACCTATCATCTGTATGCATGTATGCAGTATGATGCACCTAATTCTATTTGATTCACTTTTCAAAAGAATTAACCGATGCGTTTCTCTGTTTGGATTTTTGCCATTCCTCTAGACGGGCTGTGTGCTGCCGATTTCTGTAACCGAGGAATGATGCGTATTTTGATTTTGGTGTCATCAACCAAATGATTCTTCCCTTTCTTTAGAAGATGTGTCAACCCTCCTATTGACCACTATATCTCCATGTTTCCACTAGATTATTCAAAAATCGTTGGGACAAGAGAGAAAAGAAGGAAAGGATATATTTTCAAAAGTTTGTGTTTTAGAGGGGATTATTTTATTTTTGAAAAATGGTTTTTGTAAGAATGGCTGGCCATGGTAGGCTTATGTGTTTAGGTTTGTTTGTTTAAACACTTATGAGGTTAAGCACATCTTTGTTATTAATGATTGTGCTTTGACAACTTGGATAGCTTTTCTTGAGCCCCTTGTTGAATTCAATTGATGGTACCATCATGGATTTATTTTGTTTTTTTCTTTTTTTGACGGCCCTAACTTTTTGCCTAAAACACCCTTTTGTGATGTCTTAGCGGGCTTTTGTATTCATTTTGTAACCCTAACTTTTGCCTAGGTCACCCTTTTCGTGGGATTCCTAGCGGGTTTTTGTCTTCATTTTGTAACCCTAACTTTTGCCTAGGTCACCCTTTTGTGGGATTCCTAGCGGGTCCTTTGCTCTTATTTTTGCGCAGTCCCCTTTTTGGGTTTCCTGCCGAGCTTATTATCTTTAGGATTTCTTTTATCCATGATGGCACTTATTGATGCCAAGAAAAGGTGCTCCAAATTGACACACACACTTCCACATAAAAATGATGTGGGTTTATTTTTATTAAGATGATTTTAACCTCATTCATGTTTATTCAAACAGGGTTAAAATAATGTGGTCTAGAATTTTATTGCAAGCGAGAAAAGAAGCAATAAAGAATTAATGAAGAATGATTTTATTATAATCACAGTGGAAACATGTGCCCTATCGAGGCTCGGGGGTCGGGCTGTCCCCGAGGAGTAATCTCTAATAGTCATCAGGTTTACATATCCCTATCAGAAGGAGAAGAACACTTGATGACGACGACCGGCCTTGATACTTGTGAACCGGCCTTCCTAAAGATCTGGCTTAAAGAACGTCGAGATGGATCTTTGTTTCTCTTCGTTCTTTGATCTTTACTAGGGTCATATCCTAACCCTTGTTTCCCCGGATTATCCTTGATAATGGGTAGCTCCGGGATTCCTTGGGAGTCCTTGCCTAATCCTTGTCCTGGCAAGTATCCATTCTTTGTGAGCATGGAGGCTACCTTCTTCATTTCTCGGGGAAACGTTTCAACACTGGCGATCTCCAATGCTTGGAAGGCGGTTTCTAAAGCTTCCTCTGCTGCATCCACATATGGTATATTGGATGGCTTGCTGATGAGTATGTCATCTTCAGCTTGTACAGTCACCAGTTTGTCACCCACTATGAACTTGACTTTCTGGTGAAGCGTAGAGGGTACAGCTTTTGCATCATGAATCCAAGGTCGGCCGAGGAGACAGCTGTATGCGGGAGTAATGTCCATCACTTGGAATTCAACATTAAAGATAGTGGGTCCAATTTGGATTGGAAGATTGATCTCTCCCACCACTTCTCTTTTAGAACCATCGAAGGCTCGAACGATCATGTTGCTCGGGCGCATTTGGACTCCCTTGATTGCCAATTGCTTGAGCGTTCTTTTTGGCATCACATTCAAGGAAGATCCATTATCTACCAAGACTTTAGCGATGTGATACTCCTTGCACTTTACAGTGATGTGCGAGGGCTTGTTGTGGTTTGATCCCTCGGCGGGGATTTCTTCATCAATGAAGGTGAGGTGATCATTAGCCTTGATGTGACTAACAATCCCTTCAAACTCGTCTTGGGAGATAGTGTGCGACACGTATGCCTCGTTCAAGACTTTCGACAGAGCTTGCCGATGCGGTTCGGAACTTAGGATCAACGACAACAGCGTAATCTTTGCTGGCGTCCTATGAAGTTGATCCACGATGGGGTACTCGCTCTGTTGGATAAACTTTAACAGCTCGTCTGTCTCCTCCTCGGATTCTTTTTCCTCGGTTTTCTTTTCTTCTTTTTCTTTATTCTTGGGGGCTTTATCATGAAGATCTTCGGGAGTGTAGATCCTGCCACTCCTAGTCATGCCCCCAAGTCCAGCGATGTTGGAGATATCGCTGTCGGCAGAAGAGTGGATGTCGTATATCCACGGCACAGCCTTATTTGATTTGCAAGGGAAAGGCCTTGGAACTGTGATCCTTAATGGTGTTGGACCTTCCCCTTTGTTTGTCTTGATTACCAACAACGGAGTTGATGTGCGCTCGCTTGGCGCGGTTGTTGGCTTACACTTAATAACAAATGGCGTGCGATCCATCTTGAACATACGCATCGATTATTTCTTTCTTTTTATTAATGTTTATTAATGAATTACTAGGAGAGATGTATGAATGACTCCTAGATCTCTCCATGATCTATATGCATGATATGAGATGATGAAGGTGAATATGCATGCATAGTGTTTATTTAACTAAACATTATCATGTTTTTAGGATATCCCTAAGATGATGCATGATATTGCTTGGTTTGGATAAATAACCCTTTTTTCCTTTTTTGGGTATTTTTATTTATTATATTTTTGTATTTTTGGGTGAAAAGGGAAACTACCTATATGAATGTGATGAAGGTAGATGTTAACACCATGCAATGGAAGATTCTTATTCCTATTTATTTTTTTTTAAAAGAATAGGAATGTTGTATGTTTAAAAGGTGCAATGTATGCTCATACAATGTCACATAAAAATGCACAAACAATTCACTCATCCACGAACAGTCACGAGCGAATCACGAGGTGGGGGTCTCCTGCAGAAAAGTGCATATTCAAGGTGGATCTAACTGTTCTCACCGGTCTGAGGCCCCCAAGGTGCCCCCATTATAGGGACCCAATTCCTCTCGTCGTGGGTCGATGGAAAGTTCCAACGCACCGTCGGACTTAAGTTCATGGTTATCACCTTGAGTGATGTTTTTCCGACAACGGTCTCATAGGCTCCTATAAACCCATCAACCGGCCGTACTAACATCCACTCCCTATGGATTACCACTCATGCCCCCGGGTATAGAGGGAACTGTTGTGTGCAAAGGTTTGTGTACAGTTTGTATTTCAAACAATTGCGGAAATTTAAACAAACAACAGTTATTTAAAGCCAAATATATAAAACATGTTATCATACAAGCAAGGGGTAATGAAGTAATTTTAACTATTATTTGTTAAAAATAATCTGTCACTAAATGGGACTGACTCTCGAAGCTTCCCCAGTGGAGTCGCCATCTGTCGCCACCGGCCCAAACGGGCTTTCGGCATTCGCGAAGGATGGTTGGACTCGTTTAATTGTTTAAAAATATGGATTGCTAGAATGACGTATTCTCAAACTGAGACCTTGTCAAACGAGCAATTTTATTAAATGATTCACCAATCCATATTAATCCCAAGCGGGACCCTCCATGGATTAGTGGTTTTCGCAAAAGGAGGGTTCGTGGAGTCGCCACCAATGTTTTACTCAAAACATTGGAAAAAGGGATAAGGCAATTGATTTTATAAATCAACTTTGGCCATTACAACCAGAGTTGGGTAAGGGAGTCGGTTACGCGTGGGGAAGGTGTTAGCACCCCACAACGCCCCTTTCGGGTTCCCTATGACAGATTATTTCTAAAATAACAGTGTAAAATTACTAAATTACCCCTATTTATTCTAAGCAATTATAAATTAACTATCTACATGATGACAGTTTAAATATGCACACAGAAAGCAGTAAAAGGAAGGATTTAAGAAGAAACCTCTTGAAACGTGCTTTTATATATTGAGTAAAACTGGGAAGCTTTTTGGCGTTCCCTCGCTCTACAAGCTCGCTCGCTCCTTCCTAAAAACTTTTGACTATGGAAATCCGGAGGATTTCCCTTCGACTAGGTTCGAATCTCCAAGCTAAGTGCTCGGAATTCCAGAACTTCGTCGGATCGACTCCCAGAGAGATTTCTAGGGCAGAACACTGCTCAAAAACCCCAGAATACTCAAGGAGGGAGTCAAAACTGAGTGTGAAGTGTCTATTGACGTCAAATGACGCCATATTTATAGGAAATAGGAGCAATACGGGCGCTGGGGTCAATACGGCCCGTATTGAGAATTTGTTCTTCAATACGGCCGTATTGAACTCAATACGGCCGTATTGAAGTTCACAAATCTTCAATACGGCCGTATTGAGTCCAGTACGGCCGTATTGAAGTTCAAAACTTCAATACAGGCCGTACTGGTCCCCAAGCAGCCCGTATTGGTCCCAATTCCTCCTATTTTCTATTTTTAGCTATCCTAAGACCTCTTAGACCTATAGAGAACCCTCCTTGGGCCTTCTGGAAGTCCTTCTGGCTGATCCTTCTTCAGTCTTCGAGAGTCTTCAAGCTTTATTTCCGACCTGGACAATTTTAGGGGTCTACACTCATTTAACTCCTAATTTTTCATAGATTTGATTTAGCTAGGTTCCATTCACATTGAATGAACCTAACTAAACCAAATGAACCATTTTCAAACCGGGTGGAGTTAAATGAAACCAATCAAAACCGTCCACACCTTTGTGTTCACACCTTGTGTTCACATTGGTGCACACTTGGCCAAATGCTTGGACCTCCTTTCTCTCCTACACAAGGGCGGTTTAGGAAGGCTCAACCATGGTTCTTAGTGAACCATGGTCTAGCCTTTTCTTGCTCCCTAAGTTGGACGGACTCAACCATGGTTCCTAGTGAACCATGGTCTAGTCTAGCTTAACCCCTAGGTGGCCACGCCTATATAGCCTCAAATTTTCACTTGTATGACACTTTTGGCATTAATGAGAATTGAGTATTCAGATTAGAGATCAGATTTCTCTCCTCCCAAAGGTCCTAAACCTCTTTGTGCAAAACCAATCTCTTATCACTTTTCCAAAGACAAGTGTGGCGGGTTGAAGAATGCTTATCCTTTCACCAAGAGTGGCGCATTCTTGAGAGGCTTCTCCACCATCTTAAGGTGGCCGTGAGGTTCCTCCCTCCATTGGAGCCTTACACAAGCATTGGAAGGATTCTAGGAGTACAAAGATCTAGGGAAAGACTTGAAGGAAGCTACATCAATCCGGCCTCCTCCAAAGTTCTTCCATCACATACCTTGCTGCAATAATCGATTATTTGTAAAATAATCGATTATCCCAGAAATGACTCTCTGGAATAAACAATTATCCAGCAAAATAATCGATTAAATTGTTGTTGGTTGATTTCTAGAAATCATGAAGAACAAAATAATCGATTATTCTTTAAAATAATCGATTATCTGGTTCTGAAAAACTTATAAATAGTTTGACCATTTTGAAACTTTAGAACAGAGTTAGAATTGAGAATCAAAATTAGAAAAACGTGTTTGTGAAGTCTTTATGACAATCTTGGAGAGTTTTCTTTGTGAAACCAAGAGGAAAAACGTTTTTGAAAAGCTTTGAGAAAAGATCATCATCATCATCACATTCTTGAAAGGAAAGATATTAAGATTTGCTTCTGAATTCCAGGTGAATTCGTTGCTTAATTCTTTGTGAATACTTGTAAATCTTGAGTAGGTTTCTCAAGTGGTAAGGAATTCTTGTAATGGGTTTCTACAAGGGGTGCTTTCTTGAGGTCAAGAAAGTGGTTATCTTGAAAGTAGGAGTATATGCATGTGTGGTATGCTTGTAAAACTTCTTCATTAAGATAGTGAAACAAATTTTGATCAGGTTATGATTGAGGACTGGATGTAGGTCACATGTGGAGTGGATGAACCAGGATAAAAGACTTGTCCTATCTTTTCTTACCCTTATCTTTTACTTTGTGAATATCTTGGTTGTATGTAAAGAAGATTATTCTTGATTAACATGTTTGCATGAGCATTATTAGTTTGAACTGAATCAAAGTATTGCATATTGATTGTAGGTAACTTTGAATCTCATTAACGATTAATCAAGAAAGCATATAGGATTCATTCTTCATTAACAAGTCTTTAAGAAACTTCTTTGAAAATTCATTTTAGAAAAGTTTGAATTGAAATAAAGATCCTAAAAACTCTGAAAATTTTTAAAGTGTCATAAAATCCAATTCATCCCCCTCTTGGATTGAGCCATTCTTTTCTAACAATTGGTATCTAGAGCAAGGTTCTTGAGTGTTATTCAAGATTTCAAAAATGGCCAATAGCAACCTACCCTATGGTGAGGGTGTGCCTATTCATAGACCTCCTGTTTTCAAAGGTGAAAACTATGTCTACTGGAAAATTAGGATGAGAATTTTTATTGAAGCAATTGACATTGCTGTGTGGGATGCAATTGAAAATGGACCCTATATCCCTATGACCAAAGATGATGATGGGAAGAGAGAAAAACATTGGAGTGAGTGGAGTGATGATGAAAGAAAAAGAGCCCAATATGACTATAGAGCCAAAAACATCATTACATCTGCATTGTCTATTATGAATTTTTCAGAATATCACAATGCAAATCTGCTAAAGAAATATGGGACACTTTGCAAGTCACTCATGAAGGAACAAGTGATGTAAAGAGATCTAGAAAGCATACTCTCATAAGAGAATATGAATTGTTGAGAATGAACAATGGTCAATCTATTTCTGACTTTCAAAAGAGATTTACACACTTGATAAATCACCTTGTTGACCTTGGCAGGAAATTTGAAAAAGAAGAGTTGAATTTGAAAGTGCTGCAATGCTTGGGCAGATCATGGCAAGCAAAGGTGACAGCCATAGAAGAATCAAAGGACTTGACCTCATTGACCCTTGCTACTCTCTTTGGAAAGCTGAGAGAGCATGAGCAAAAGCTGCATATATTTGAGGAAAATGAACAAAAAGACAAGAAGGGTAAGGGAGTGTCACTAAAGGCCTTGAAATCAGCTAAAGGCAAAGAGGTGTGTGAAGAATCAAGCTCCGATGATGCCGAAATTGAGAACCTCAACTTGTTGATGAAGAAGTTCAAAAAATTCCTAAGGAAAAAGAGGAATTCCCCCTACAAGTTCAATAAAAAGATCAACAAGAAAGAGGAAGCAAGTACATCGTCCTATAATTTCTTTGAGTGTGGGAAACAAGGACATATAAAGGCTGAATGTCCAAACCTCTTGAAGAAGCAACAAGAGGAAAAGATAATGAAGAAAAATGGCAAAGGGAAAAGAGCCTACATTGCTTGGGAAGACAATGACTCAAGCACAAAAAGTGATGAATCTGAATTTGAAGAGAACAACTTGTGTTTGATGGCTGGAGCTGACCAAGACACAATAGTAAGTGATTCTGACCTTGAATCTAATTCGGACTATGATCAACTCCAAAAAGCTTTCATTCAAATTCACAAAGAGGCTGTAAAATTAGATACCTTAAATTCAAAGCTCAAAAACAAGCTATTATGGTATGAAAATGCTTTAATTAAAGCTGAACAAGAGCTTGAGGATTTGAAACATGTGCATGAAAATCTTCAAACTATTTTCAACTTTAGTGAAGCTCATTGTGAAACCTCCTCTTCCTCAAAAGGTGTTTGTGAAAATTGCAAGACTTTTGAAAAAGAAAATGCTGATTTAAAAATCACTCTTGCAAAGTTCACAAATGGAAATGCAAATTTGAATATTCTTTTGGGAAAACAAAGAAATGCTTTTGATAGGAGTGGAATTGGTTTTAATCAAAGCATGAGCATGCCATTCAAGTCAAAGAAAGGAGTTTTTAAGAAAAACCAAGATTTCAGAAAATTTAAAAGCAATTTCACTAGACAAACAACTTGCTATTATTGTTGTAAGAAAGGTCACACAATAAGGAATTGCTACTCTAGGTAATATGGAGTTCCAAATGGAGAAATGGTTTGGGTTAAAAAGAGGCAAAGGCTGAGAACTAACCTACAAGGACCCTTCACATGGGTACCTAATCCTTTTTCTGAATCTTTGTTGTAGGAATGCTTGAGGGCCAAGAACTTACTATGGTATCTTGATAGTGGCTGCTCAAGGCATATGACTGGAGATCCTTCAAAATTCTCAAGTCTAAAGTTGAAGAATGAAGGGTATGTTACCTATGGTGACAACAACAAAGGAAGAATTCTTGGTCATGGTAATATTGGTAACTCCTCCTCTCAAACATTGATTGAAAATGTATTGCTTATTGAGGGGCTGAAACATAATTTGCTGAGTATAAGTCAACTTAGTGATAAAGGCTTTAAAATTGAATTTGATAATACATGTTGCTTGATATGTGATAAAAAGACAAAAGAAATCAGATTCATTGGAAAAAGAATTGACAACATATACATGCTTGACTTAGAACACTCAATAGCAATTTCTAATACTAAGTGCTTAATAACCAAAGAAGATAATATTTGGTTGTGGCATAGGAGAGCTGCACATATTCACATGGATCACTTAAATAAACTGAGTAGAAAGGAATTAGTAATAGGATTACCTAAACAGAAGTTTAGCAAGGACAAACTATGTGATGTTTGTCAAAAGGGCAAGCAAGTGAAGGCTAGCTTTAAAAGCAAAAAAACAGATTTCCACTACTAGACCTTTGCAATTAATTCACATGGATTTGTTTGGTCCTTCAGGAACCACGAGTCTAGGTGGGAACTACTATGGGTTAGTCATTGTAGATGACTACTCAAGATTCACATGGGTTATGTATCTTGCAAATAAAAATGATGCTTTTAATGCCTTTAGAAAATTTGCCAAGCTTGTTCAAAATGAAAAGAATTCAAACATTACCTTTATAAGAAGTGACCATGGAGGTGAATTCCAAAACATTTTGTTCCAAAAATTCTGTGAGGAACATGGTATAAACCATAATTTCTCAGCACCTAGGACACCTCAACAAAATGAGGTTGTTAGGAGGAAGAATAGGTCTCTTGAGGAACTAGCTAGGACTATGTTGAATGAGACCAAATTACCAAAATATTTTTGGGCTGATGCTATTAACACAGCTTGTCATGTGTTGAACAAAGTTCTGATCTGGCTCATACTAAAGAAAACACCCTATGCAATGGAAGGAAGCCTAACATTTCATACTTTAGAGTGTTTGGGTGTTAGTGCTTTGTGCTGAACAATGGGAAAAAGCAACTTGGAAAATTTGATGCAAAGGCTGATGAGGCAATCTTTTTAGGATATTCTACCAATAGCAAAGCCTATAAAATCTATAACAAGAGAACTCTAGTTGTTGAAGAATCAGTCCATGTTGTATTTGATGAAACAAATAAACAAGAGACAAGGCAAACTGAAATAGAAGACTTGACTGATTTGCTTGATCAACCTCTATTGGAGAGTGAACCTAATGAAAAGCCTAAAGAGAGTGAGCCAAATGAAAACACTAAGGATACAAGTGAACAATTGCCTAAGGAATGGAAAACTTCTAGGGAATTATCAATGGATAATATAATTGGAAATATTGGTAAGGGAGTGTCAACTAAAAGTGTCATTAAGAATATTTGTAATACTATGGATTTTGTGTCACAAGTTGAACCCAAGAGTATTGATGAAACACTAAAAGATGAACATTGGTTAATGGCCATGCAAGAGGAACTAAATCAGTTTGAAAGAAATGAAGTATGGGATTTAGTGCCATTACCAACTGATTATCCAATTATAGGAACCAAGTGGGTTTTTAGAAATAAACTTGATGAATCAGGCATTATTATAAGAAATAAGGCAAGGCTAGTGGCTAACGGGTATAATCAAGAAGAGGGAATTGACTATGATGAGACTTTTGCCCCTGTAGCAAGGATAGAAGCCATTAGATTACTTCTTGCTTATGCTTCTATAATGAATTTCAAGCTTTATCAAATGGATGTGAAAAGTGCTTTTCTCAATGGGTTGATACAAGAAGAAGTGTATGTGGAGCAACCACCAGGTTTTGTGGATTTTAAAAATCCTAATCATGTGTACAAACTTAAAAAGGCACTCTATGGCTGGAAGCAAGCTCCAAGATCATGGTATGACAGGTTGAGCAAATTTTTGATTGAGAATGACTATATAAGAGGGAAAGTAGATAATACATTGTTTGTGAAGAAATTTAAAAATGATACAATGTATGTTCAAATCTATGTGGATGATATTGTATTTGGATCTACTAATGTCTCTCTATGCAAAGAATTTTCTAAGACCATGCAAGGAGAATTTGAAATGTCAATGATGGGGGAGCTTACATTCTTCTTGGGGTTGCAAATCAAACAAATGAGTGATGGAATCTTCATAAGTCAAAGTAAGTATTGCAATGAACTAATGAAAAAGTTTGGTATGGAAGGGTGTAAGGAGGCTGCCACACCAATATCAAACACATGCAATCTTGACTTGGATGAAAAAGGCATAGCTGTTGATAACTCAAAGTATAAAGGTATCATTGGATCACTCTTATATTTGACAGCTAGTAGGCCTGATATAATGTGTGCTGTGTGCAAGATTTCAGGCAAATCCAAAAGAATCTCACATGAAATGTGTAAAGAGAATTCCTAAATATCTGAAAGGTACAACTAATGTAGGTTTATGGTATCCAAAGGGAGTCTCACTAAGTCTGATAGGCTACTCAGATTCAGACTATGCTGGGTGTAGACTTGATAGAAAAAGCACAAGTGATACTTGTCACCTACTAGGTAGTGCACTTGTCTCATGGCATAGAAAAAAGCAAGCTTGTGTTGCTTTAAGTACAGTTGAGGCTGAATATATAGCTGCTGGGAGTTGTTGTTCTCAAATTCTTTGGATGAAACAACAACTAAGAGACTATGGAACTGAGTTGAATGAAATACCTCTGAGATGTGATAATACAAGTGCAATAAATCTGACCAAAAATCCAATTTTGCACTCTAGGACAAAACACATAGAGATAAGACACCACTTTTTAAGAGATCATGTTCAAAGAAATGATTGTGTTGTAGAGTTTGTTGAGACTAGTAAGCAATTAGCTAATATATTTACAAAACCTCTACCAAGGGAAAGATTTAATCAATTAAGAATTGAACTAGGAATAGTCAATGAATCTTGTTTGAATTGATTGTAATTTGAGATTGATTGTGTGATTGATTGCTTGATAACTGTGTGAAATATTGATGTTAAAGCATAAAAGAGTGTGTTTAAGAGTTGAATTAGATTTGGAATGGTTTGAGAAGTTAAAATTTTTGAGAAGCAAAACTTCTCTGGAATAATCGATTATCTTAAAATTTAATCGATTATTTCAAGTGTGCCCATAATAATAATCGATTATTTGGGTAATAATCGATTATCTGGGAGATGAAGAATTCCAAGAGCCTCTGTAATAATCGATTATTTGGGGCAATAATCGATTATCTGGGAAGAAGAATATGAAAAGCCTCTGGAATAATCGATTATCTTGGAAATAATCGATTATCTGGGCAAAGTTAAGAAAAATAACCCTCTGGAATAATCGATTGTTCCAAAAATAATCGATTATTTAGTGCAGACAGGGTTTTTAAAGGTTTTTACTGATACAAATAATCGATTATTTGTATCCATAATCGATTATTTGCGCGACGTTTGGTTTTTCTGAAGCATTTTGAACAGTTTTATGCGCGCCAAACCCTTAACTTCCCATTATTCTTCAATTGAGTAACCTCTCCCCACTCAGAAACGTGCTAGGGCATTAAGAACCCCCAAACCCTCTCATTTCTCCAAATCCTCACATTCTCTCAACTCTCAAACCCTAACCTCTTCATCTTTCTCATTCTCTTCACCTCTACCAAAACCCATCCATGGCTTCTTCCTCCAAAAAACCCAAGAAGCTGGAAGTAAGGGGGAGCAAGCATCCTCTACCCTCAGGGAAACTTATATCCAAATGGTTTGCGGATGAGAAAACCCAGGAGTATTACTTCGAATGGTATGCGGGTTGGAGAATCATCCCTCCCAAAACCTTGAAGTTGGAAAGGTTAAAAAATGAAGGGTTTAGCTTCCCTACTCTGCTAGAGCACCAAGACCTTGGAAAGTTCTTGGAACTGGAAGGACCCTACTACCCTGAGCTGATCAGGCTATTTCTCTGCTTTGCTACCAGCAATGAAGGGATAATGCAATCAGTCGTGAAGGGCAAGCTGATAAAGCTTGATGGACCAACCTTGAAGGCGGCTACCGGGCTGAGTGGAAATGGGAGTACCAAACCCCAACCCTTTAACTTTGGTGATTTTGAGGAACTGACGACGTTTAGAGATTGTCAAAGAAATCCTGAGAACACCAACTACAACAAATTCTTGGCGGGAGGTATGAAGAAAAATTCCCATTTGATTTCTTTCATTAATTCTTGGATGCTTAAACCGCGTTTGCACAACCATGCTCAAATGTCAAGGGATGACATTATGCTGATGCATGTTATTAAAAAGAAAATTAAGATTAATTGGGTATCAGTGGTGAATGACTGTATGTGGATGTAGACACCTAATTTCATCTGGGGGCATACAAACAAGGAAATGGACCTTCGTTATGAAGGGAAGGAGCTCCTGAAGCATGCAAACAACAAGATAGGACATCAGAAGGCCTAAAGCCCAAATAAATTGATTTTAGTGGCTCGGAACGGGCAGTTCCAAAATTGGAACGGGCCGTTCCAAGCCACAAAAAAGGTCTAAAAACCTAGTCTGGAACGAGCCGTTCCAAAACTAGAACAGGCCGTTCCAAACCAGGCAAAAGGCCTAAAGATAATAGGCTGGAACGGGCTGTTCCTAAGCCAGAACAGGCCGTTCCGAGCTCATAAAAAAGGGGTTAAAACCTTAACTAGAACGGGATGTTCCCAAACTGGAACGGACCGTTCCAAGTTATGAAAAAGGCCTAAAAACCCTTCATTGGAACGACCGTTCCAACCTAACCAATTATGTGTTAATCCCATCGCTGGAACGGGCCGTTCTAGTTTCAGAACAGGCCCCTCCAGTTACAAAATTAACATGGAATGGTCAGATCCAGAACGGGCCGTTCTAATTTTGGAACGGGCCGTTCTGGACCCTTTTTGATGCCTATAAATAGACAGCTTGGGCACAGTTCTCAGGACCCCAAAAATTTCGTCCAGCACTCCTTAGAGCTCGAAATTTCTCTCTCTCTCTCTCTCTCCTATTGTATTTCTTGAGTTTTGTGAGGCTTATTGTAGTGTGAAAGGTTGCCACAAAGCACCTAAATCTCCATATTTGAAGATTAATAGAGCTCGTTCAAGAGGTATTTCAATTAATTTTCTTCTCTCTCTTTTATTTCTTATCTTTGATAAATATTGTTTATAATAAAAGCAATCATGTAGACATTTTAGGGTCAATTGTATAATTTAAATTTTAAGCATGCAAATAGTTATTAATAAAAAGTGGATTTAATATTTATATTATTATTGTTTATAATGCTAACTTCATCATAGGGTACCAATTGAGGGCGTTGTAGGGGTGCTTAATACCTTCTCTACACGTAATCGACCCGCGAACCAAATTCTGGTTATTAAGGCCATTATTGGATTTTTAAAAACTTTTTCTTTTTCCAATGTTTTGAGTAAAACATTGGTGGCGACTCCATGAACTCATTTTTCAAAACCATTAATTAAGGATTAGTCTGGTGTCCGGGCATTCCTTAATTGATGAGATCTTTAAAAGGGTGTCTAAACCATAGGTCGCGAGATTGGAAATTTTCGGGTTGCGACAGATGGCGACTCCACTAGGGACGTTTTAGGAGGGTCAAGCCCATTTAATTGATGAAGTTAATAAAATTAAAATAATAATTTAAATATTTTCCCCCTTTTCTTTGTTTGCTTTATCTGTTTGGCTTTAATATCTGTTTGTTTGTTTAAATTCTGCATCTGTTTGAATAAAACTGTACACAATCCTTTGCACACAACAGTTCCCCCTACACCCGGGGCATGAGGGTAATAAACATAGGGAGTGGTTGACGTACGACCGGCCCAAGTTTGGCCTTGGAGCCTGCGAGCCTTGTCGGAAATCACACTCAAGGTGATAACCGGTTACTTTAGCCCGAAATACTGCGACAAACCTTAGAGTTTTCCAAGTGATGGCAACAGAGATACTGGGTCCCTATAATGGGGGCACCTTGGGGGCCTTAAGACCAGTGAGATTAGAACTGTCCTATACAATGCACCTTTCTTGCAGGGACCACAGACCAAGGATTTAAACGTGACTGTTCGCGGGTGTACATTTGTTTGAGCATATGTGTGTTGCATTTGTTTGTGTTTATTTATTTCAAATGGATAAGAATTACAAAAAAATAGATATTAATAAAAAAAATATGATAAAAATTTTAACTCCCTTATGTATACCCTAACTCTAAAGCATCATATAGGGTAGTTTATTTAAAAAAAAAACACAAAGAAAACAAAAAAAATATAGCAAAAAAAATCATCATGCATCATAACCCTTAGTAAAAAAACATGATAAAATTTAGGTAGAAAACAAATATCATGCGTATTTTAATTTAGCATATACATTCTTTAGAAATGGAAGACAAATAGCATGCAAAGATTTTTGAGAAAAAAGAACATTCTAAAGTACAAGAATCGTGTGTCCTTATACTAAGGAGGCCTACTAGACTTTGAACTCTTGTCATCCTTTCAAAAGAAGGCAAAGTCTACATCTTCTCAAACTTCTTCCAATCTAGAAAGATGTCATTCCTCAATTCAAATAGGAGATTATTTGAAATTTCGAAAAAAGGCACGCAAAAAAAAAAGAAATTGAAGCAAAAAAAAAAGAGAGAAAAAGAATTTGCTTCAAAAGAACATAATTTGATAATAAGCACCCTTACACCACCAATTCATTATCAAATCACTCCAAACCACATATTTCTTCTCTGCCTCATCAAACTCGTCAATAAAGATGAAAATTTTGGTAATCACCAAAATAGTGCGGAACCCGAAGATCTTATTGACAGTTACTTCTGATGGGAATAGCAAGAAGAGAATCTGAGAAGAAACAAAGATTAATTGCAAATCAATGAACGAGCAAGCATGTCTATAGGGATATCATTCAAGCATGAGCTTCTGTAGCTTGCAACAACATCATCAAAGTGCATCGAAAGATCTTGTACAAAGAATGTTCTCTAAACAAACAAATCAATGAGAATGATATTTATTGAATTTCTCAATCATCTTTGCATCCTATTTTGCACTTCATATAGATAACATGTCTTCCCGACAAATAATAAATAAGAACAAAAAGGGAAACCTAATCTGTGCATGTTAATCGAATAATGAGATCACTGGTAATCAAGTGCAAATTCGATACATCAAATTGGAAGCACTTAAAAAAAACCAGTAATTACGCAAGAAGATTAGGGGGCATAACACCCCCAAATTGATGATTCAAACATTGAGAGTTCCCCATGCGAAAATAAAAATTGTTGGGATAAGACGAATGATCAAGAATGGATGAATCCTTGCTTCTAGGGAATTACAAGACAAAACCCAATTGAAGAATAAAAGACATTGCACGACAAAAAAACCGCTAGGATGAAAACCCGTAAAGGGCGTCCTAGGCAAAAATTAGGGTAAAGAAAAAGTATCAAAATCCTGATAGGATACATCCTATGCAAAAGTCAGGGATATATATATATATATAAAAAACAATGTCTGTTCGAGTTAAAAACTGAAAGGCGGCTTGAGTATTCCCTTTAGAAAGCAAGAATTCATAAAGGTTTCACTTCGAAGTCGAAACACCCACATTCAAGCAAGTGGGAATGCGTTCCTAACGTAGTTCAACTAATCGTCAACCATGCCTCTCTAAGGGGCAACCTTGGTTAATCTCTCTGTGTACGAATCACGAACTCGGGGCATGCCCGGGCCTCCGAGCTTTGCTAAAGGGGCACGTGTAAATTTGAAGTACTGTTTTAAATGCCATAACATTCTTTCATTTCTCTTCTCCCTTTAAAATATTCACTCTAGGCCTCATCCATTAACCCTTAATAAACAAGATGTATTTACGATAAAGATGTTACTCAATAATAGCATGGAAAGGATAATAAAGGAACAATCAGGAATCCAAACATGACTGGGTTTAATAAAATAGGGTATCCCATACCTCACGAGCGCTGCAAAAAATGAAGGCCTGGCAGGAAACCCACTAAGGGGGCTGTGCAAAAGTTAGGGCAAGATCTGCTAGGAAACCCACAAGCAAAATTGGGTAACCTAGGCAAAAGTAAGGATCAAAGAAAAATGTCTGCTAGGAAACACATCCCAAGTGACCTAGGCAAAAGTTAGGACATTAAAGCAGCTACTTGAGTTGAAAATCGAAAGGCAACTCAAGGGAACCATTCAATCAAAGCGCGACCCCAAGTCATCACTCCACTTTCCAAAAAGGCTAAAACATAATGATAGCTTCTTTGTAACAAATATGCCTTGTTTAATAGCCATAAACACTAAAGCCCACCTTGGTCAGCCATTCTTCTAAAAATCCTTTTTGAAAAAAAAATCCCTTCTAAACAACCTTTTGAAAAAATACAACCATCCTTTTTTCTTTCTTTTCTCTTGACCCTTATGGCATTAAAATGGCACCGAAAATATACATGGAGAATGCACAGTGAATACTCACAGAGGAAAGATCAAGATGTCGCCAAACAAAGCTGGGAGATGCTTGACTACACATCGACTGGATAATCAATGAGCCACTAAAAGCTTGGGTTCAAAGGAACAGATCCCTACAATAATAAAAAATGACATGGATAAAAAGGAATCGTCATCATTAACCTTAATGCGTACAGGTTAATTTCCCGACATAAAAAAAAATGAATTGCATCTTTAGGAACAAACACATGAGCATAAATTGCATCGCATGCATATGAGTTAGGGGCATATGGAAGGGCGTTACACAAAAAATAAATAAAAGAATCATTCCTGTCTTGCATTTTCATTGCATCCATGCATCCATGCATGCTACTTGCTATGGGTCAGAAGAAGTCATCAGGTCAAAGCACTCGTAAAATCTCAATAGCCAAGCATGAGTTGAAGCGGTATCAAATGGCAACCCCAAGTGATTCTATGTGCCCACTAAGCAAAGACATATCAAAAGTGGAATAGAATAGAATCGACCAAACAAGAAAGTCTGTAAGCATGAAGAGGCCATCGCGCCCTACTCCTCAATTGAATGAAGGATGATCCAAGAGAATGCCAAGACTAGGAATGGCTTCCTAACCAAAGCCAGGAGTGGCTTCCAAAATAATACTCATCAATAAAGATTCAGCAAATAACATCATCATGGAATAGATCCCTCCACCAATGATGACAATAAAAAAGCAAAAACAACATAGCAAAAAAAGGCAAGCTTCAAACATGAAAGAGCCGAAGCTAAACAAAAATGAAATTCAGAAAAAATGTACCAAAAGCAGGCCCCTGGAGAGGCATTAGAATACTCGCATGGCAGGGGCAATACCAAAATCCCTGTCATCCATCTATTTCTGCCCACCAACACAAGGGTACATCAAGCGTCTCCTGCCCATCCTCCTTCGAGCAGCAGTTTTTCATCCAACAACACCAATGAGAAGACATCAAGTATAAGATCGGAAAGGGTTGCTAGATCCCCAAAACTAGTACAAGATCGGTAAGGGTTGCTAGATCCCCAAAACTAGTACAAGATCGGTAAGGGTTGCTAGATCCCTAAAACTAGTACAAGATCGGTAAGGGTTGCTAGATCCTTAAAACTAGTACAAGATCGGTAAGGGTTGCTAGATCCCCAAAACTAGTACAAGATCGGTAAGGGTTGCTAGATCCCCAAAACTAGTACAAGATCGGTAAGGGTTGCTAGATCCCAAAAACTAGTACAAGATCGGTAAGGGTTGCTAGATCCCCAAAACTAGTACAAGATTGGTAAGGGTTGCTAGATCCCCAAAACTATTACAAGATTGGTAAGGGTTGCTAGATCCCCAAAACTAGTACAAGATCCGTAAGGGTTGCTAGACCCTAAAACTAGCATTGGGCCGGCTGAATCCCTAAATATCAGTCTAGCCTGGAGAGGCTGAGCTTAGAATATACTTCCTCTTTAACAAGCTACAAATAAAGAAACACACTACCATGAGACAAGCAGAAGCAGTAGGAAGCTACATCAAGACCAGAAGCCTAGATGTTCCGGTTTACCATCCTTATCACCTGACGGAGCATATAAACCAATACTCAGTTGCTCTTAGGGACAAGGATACAAGTAAACACCATCTATCCGAAGGAAATGGTGTGGGGCATCTACACTATTGAAGTAAAGGAGAAGATTCAGACATAGCAAGCGACATAGGGCACTTGATGTTGTGTATTTTACTCGTATTTTAGCACTTTAATTCACAAGAATTCATAGCATAATCATGCATATCTTTCATGTTTTTAATAAATTTTTATATCATTTTCCTATTTTATGCTTTTCTTGGTATGTGTTGTGTTTTCTCTGAGCAGGATCAAGATTTAAGAATTAAAGAGGAAATGCTGAGCTACAGGGAAAATCACGGCCGTGATTCTAAATCACGCCCGTGATTCACCAGAGAAAATCACGGCCGTGACTCCCAATCACACCCGTGAACGCCACTGACCCTTCATAGATGTGCTCCAGAGAAGATCACGGTCGTGATTCTCAGTCACGGCCGTGATTCACTTCGCGTCGATTTGGTGAATGAATGTGCTCCAGAGAAGATCACGGTCGTGATTCTCAGTCACGGCCGTGATTCACTTCGCGTCCCAGCTTTTTAAGTTTTATGTTTTATTTTTATTTTTGTAATTTTTATCTTGGTAGTTTTACCTTTTTACCCTTTTAGGTTATAAATTAGATGAGGTTAGCCTAGAACAGAACTTTTGTTTCGGAGACAGTTTTTTTTAGTTTTTGACACTTGGAGAAGGTTGGGCGCCTGTGCCATCGACTCTAAGGTTTGCTTTTCTTTTATTCTTCTTTTCTTGGAGAACTACTATGAACTCCTGTGAGTAGTTTCCCTTTTTCTGGGATCAGGGCTTAGCCTCTGAGAACCTCTTTATTAATGCATTATTCAGTTTCTTAATTTTATTCCAATTCTTGATTTGTTCTTTTATATTTTATATATGAACTTTAACATTATTGTTTTCATAATAACATTAATTAAGGATGAACTGAGAGGAGAACTTGATTATAATTATGATAAACAATTAATCTTAATTTTCATAATCATAGATAATTAGGGATGAACTGAGAGGAGAACCTAATTATCGGAACCTAAAGGAACAGACTTGAGTGTTAAATCACGAGAGTTGATTTAAGCTTTTGAGGAGCAATAGATTAACAAAGATCTTAATGGGTTTAATTGAACGTAATTACCACGAGAGTAGGGATTAATTTTAATTAAACACGTCCTCGTAGCCTGAGAAGGTGCAAGGATTAAATTAGGTTAAGACTACCTTCAAGATGGAATAGAATTAATTAATGAAAATAATAATTCAATATTGTTGGAACTCTTTGTGCGAACCCTAGATTCCCGGAAATCTCCTTATCTTATCTTAAAGTTTTATCTTATTCATTAATTGCATTACTATCTCTTTTACCAGCGAATCTGATCTTATCATCTCAAAACAAACATTCTATCTATTTTAAAATTCAAATTAAAATACTAGTAATTCTAGGTCAAACACGTAGTCCCTGTGATTCGATATTTATTACTTGACGACAACCGTACACTTGCGGTTTTCCATACATCAAGTTTTTGGCGCCGTTGCCGGGGACTACGTCTCTTGATTTAAATTACAATTATTTTAATTCGAATTTAAAAAAAAAAAAAAATTAAATAAATAAATAATTTTTTTTAGTGTTTACTTCTCCAATTCAGATTTCACGGGTCACTTTCTTTTTTTTTTTTTTTGCAGTGCCTTAGGGTTAATGCAAAAGAGATCTCTACGTCTTGGGAAACCAACACCACTTGATCCTGAGATTGAAAGAACTCTCCTGAGAAGGAAAAGAAACCTTTCTAAAGAATTTGACATGGCTGCACAACGAGATAATTTACCGCTTCGGGATTACTCTGCACCCGTAGCTCGTGGGATACCTGGAGGGGAGATGCAAACTGGAGCTACTGTACCAGCTTCTCTGGTGAATATGCTCAAACAGAACACCTTTGGAGGACTACCATCAGAAGATCCTAATGACCACTTAGAGGGGTTCTTGGAAATCTGTGAGATCCAGCAATTTGATGATGAAGTTTCTGATGGAATGCGACTCCGCTTATTCTCACTCACCTTGAGAGATAAGGCAAAGGTGTGGCTAAGAACAGTGCCTAGAGAAAAGATAGCAACTTGGGAATTATGTGAAAGAGCTTTTCTAGAGAAATTCTTTCCTCCTTCTAAAACTAAAGAATTGAGGAAGAAAATCACTAATTTACAACAAGGCACTGGAGAGACTATTTATGAAGCATGGGAGCGGTTCAAAGGATATCTTCAAGCATGCCCGCAACATGGCTTCAACCGTTGGCTTACCATCCAATTTTTCTTTGAAGGATTGGACCAACAAAGCACCATGATATTAGACTCAGCAGCTGGAGGATCTTTCATGGGGAAACCTATTAATGACTGCATGATTATTTTGGAAAATGTAGCCTCAAATCACAGCCAATACAGTGAAAGAGAAGTCACAGCAAGGAAAGGAACTCCGGGGCGATATGAAGTGAACAATATTGAGTTACTCTTAGCAAAATTTGATACTCTTAATCAAAGATTAGACAAGATGGAAAAAGCTAAGGTTAATTCAGTGGCTACAAATCAAGTATGTGACCTTTGTAGGGAACAAGGGCACACTGCAGTAGATTGTACCTCAATTTTTACTGGAGAAAAAGAAGATACTACTGAACAGGTGGCAGCTTCTCATAATTTCTATGACACTCCTCGAAGAGAGAAGAGTAATCCATATTCCAACACATACAACCCTGGTTGGAAGAATCATCCTAACTTTTCTTGGAAGAATAACCCAGTTCAAGGAACTAGCAATCAGCAACCTAATTTCCGTCCGTCCAATCACTTCATTAATGGGGAAGGAAATCCAGTACAGACACCCTCAATTCAACAAAGTGTTTCAAGATTAGAAAACCTTATGGAGAATTTTGTCACTAATCAAAAACAGACCAATGATTCAATGGCAAATTCTATTCAAAACCTTGCTGTCAAGGTTGAGAATATTACTCTCCACAATAAGATGCTGGAAAATCAAATTGCACAGTTGATGCCTAGTTCAAACAATTCTCCAGGTAAGTTCCCAGGTAAAACAGTTGCAAACCCAGCTGAAAATGTTAATGCTGTTACTTTAAGGAGTGGGAAGAAATTAGACAGACCTGTGTCTAATCAAAATGATAATATTGAGATTGATGAAGACGCTTCTCCTATGGTTGAAAAACCTGAAAAAGAGAGATTAGAAAAAGAAAAAGTATCTTCATCAAAGCCTCAAACTGTTTATCACCCTCCAATTCCTTTTCCTCAAAGGTTAGCAAGGACTAAACTTGATAGACAATTTGAAAAATTTTTAAATATGATCAAACAAGTGTATGTAAACATTCCATTTGTAGAAGCTCTACAACAGATGCCTACATATGCTAAATTTCTTAAGGATCTTTTAGCTAACCGAAGGAAATTGGATGATAGAGAGACTGTTACATTGATCCATCATAATTTGCCCAAAAAACTTAAGGATCCTGGTAGTTTCTCTATACCTTGTCTCATTGGAAATCTAAGGTTTGAAAAAGCCTTATGTGACCTTGGGGCAAGTATCAGTTTAATGTCTTTATCAATTTGCAAGAAATTAGATATGGGAGAATTAAAGCCTACAGCAATGTCAATCCAGTTAGCAGATAGATCTATAAAATATCCCATAGGAATTTTAGAAGATGTTCCAGTTAAGATAGGTAAATTTTTAATTCCGGGAGATTTTGTTGTTTTAGAAATGGAAGAGGACAAACAAATACCAATCATACTAGGTAGACCATTTTTGGCTACAGCAGGCGTGATAGTAGATGTCAAACATGGAAAATTGTCCTTATCCATTAATGATGAAACAATGGAATTTAATATTGCTAAATCTGTTAGACAACCTTCTCTTGAAAATATTTGCTGCAGGGTTGATATATTGCCTAAAGACATGGAGGAAGAAGTCATGAGATCTATTTTGAGGGATCCCTTGGAGAATTTTCTAGTTGGAGGAAAGCACATAGATCTTGAGGGGATTCAACCTAATTATGCTTGCTTGATCGATTCAAGTCCCCCGTGTAAAGAAAAAGATCCTCTAGTAGAAAGTCTTCTTGAGTCTTCAACAGATTGGCAAGAAGAAAACTCTCCAAGGTTAGAACTTAAACCACTTCCTTCATCTTTAAGGTATGAGTTTTTGGGGGCTAATTCCACTTATCCAGTCATAGTAAATTCAGCTTTAAATGAAAAAGAAACTGAAAAACTTCTCAATGAGTTGAGAAAATTTAGAAAAGTTATTGGATATACTATGGCTGATATAAAGGGAATTAGTTCTTCATTTTGTATGCATCGCATCTTCTTGGAGGAAGGATCCAAACCTTCTGTTGAAGCTCAAAGAAGACTAAATCCCAAGATGAAAGAAGAGGTAAAGAAAGAAATTTTGAAATTATTGGATGCTAAGGTAATTTATGCTATATCTGATAGTCCTTGGGTAAGTCCAGTTCATGTGGTTCCTAAGAAAGGTGGGATGACAGTAGTTAAAAATGATAACAATGAATTAATTCCCACAAGAACTGTGACTGGGTGGCGTATGTGTGTTGATTATAGAAAATTAAATAATGCCACTAGAAAGGATCACTTTCCCTTACCTTTTATTGATCAAATGCTTGAAAGGTTAGCAATGCATTCATACTTTTGTTATTTGGACGGATACTCCGGTTTTCATCAAATCCCTATTCATCCATTAGACCAAGAGAAAACTACTTTTACATGTCCCTATGGTACTTTTGCTTATAGGAGAATGCCTTTTGGCCTATGTAATGCACCTGCTACCTTTCAAAGATGTATGACTGCAATCTTTAGTGATTTATTAGAAAAAGAGATGGAAGTTTTCATGGATGACTTTTCAGTTTATGGTATTTCCTTTGATGACTGTCTATTAAATCTAACTAAAGTATTGCAGCGTTGCTCTGAAGTGAATTTAGTCTTAAATTGGGAAAAATGTCATTTTATGGTACAAGAAGGAATTGTCTTAGGACACCTAATATCTGGGAGAGGAATTGAGGTAGATAGAGCAAAAATAGAAGTAATTGATAAATTGCCTCTTCCAATTGATGTTAAAGGTGTTAGAAGTTTCTTAGGGCATGCCGGTTTCTACCGAAGGTTTATTAAAGATTTTTCAAAAATCTCTAAACCATTATCTAATCTACTTGTGAAAGAGGTACCTTTTAACTTTGATGTTTCTTGTAAGAATGCATTCTACAGGTTGAAAGAAGCTCTCACTACAGCTCCTATTCTGCAAACTCCTGGCTGGAGCCTTCCTTTTGAAATCATGTGTGATGCAAGTGACTATGCTATAGGAGCTGTATTGGGACAAAGAAAGGACAAGAAGGTTCATGCTATATACTATGCCAGCAAGACTCTTGATGAAGCCCAAGCCAATTATGCAACAACAGAAAAAGAATTGTTAGCAGTCGTCTATGCTTTTGAAAAGTTCAGATCTTATCTTGTCGGGTCTAAGGTTATTGTTTACACAGATCACTCTGCCCTAAAGTATCTTTTTAATAAAAAGGATGCTAAACCTAGGCTCCTCAGATGGATTCTCCTTTTACAAGAATTTGATTTAGAGATTGTGGACAGAAAGGGAGTAGAAAATGTAGTAGCTGATCATCTCTCTCGACTTCCACAAGACCAAGCAACAAAGGAGGAACTCCCTATTAATGACAGCTTCCCAGACGAAAAGCTTTTAGCAGTTGTTGTGAAAAACAGTCCCTGGTATGCAGATTATGCGAATTACTTAGCATGTGGAGTCCTTCCTGAAGACTTTAATTATCAACAAAAGAAGAAATTCTTTAGTGACCTTAACAGCTTTATTTGGGATGAACCTTACCTATATAAGAGGTGTAGAGATGGTATCTACAGAAGGTGTATCTCAGAAGAAGCAGCTCCTCACATCATTCACTCATGTCATTCTTCCGCATATGGAGGGCATGCTAGTACGTCAAAAACTGCAGCTAAAATTCTACAATCTGGATTTTACTGGCCAAACTTATTTAAGGATACTTGGAAGATGGTAAATTCTTGTGACCAATGCCAAAGATCAGGGAATATATCCAGGAAACATGAAATGCCATTAAATGGGATTTTAGAAGTAGAAATTTTTGATGTATGGGGAGTAGATTACATGGGACCATTCCCAAGTTCTAAAGGTTACAAGTTCATATTAGTTGCAGTTGATTATGTGTCCAAGTGGGTAGAAGCGATTCCCGCTCAAACGAGTGATTCAAATACTGTCATTAAACTCTTCAAAAGAATTATATTTCCAAGATTTGGGGTCCCAAGAGCTGTGATCAGTGATGGAGGCTCACATTTTATTGAAAGAAAGTTTGAATCTCTCTTAAAAAAGTATGGAGTCACTCACAAGGTTGGTACACCTTATCACCCTCAAACAAGTGGACAGGTAGAAATATCCAACAGAGAAATCAAAAAGATTCTTGAGAAGACTGTATCTACAACAAGAAAGGACTGGTCTTTAAGATTAGATGAAGCTCTTTGGGCCTACAGGACTGCTTACAAAACACCTATTGGCATGTCTCCATTTAGGCTGATTTATGGCAAATCTTGCCATCTTCCTGTAGAGCTAGAACACAAGGCTTTGTGGGCAATAAAATACTTCAACTATGACCTAAAGGATGCTGGAGAAAAAAGGAAATTGGAACTCAATGAGCTTGATGAAATCAGATTAGACTCATATGAAAATGCTAAGATTTACAAAGAAAGAACAAAGAGGTGGCATGACTGTAGACCCCTAAAATTGTCCGGGTCGGAAATAAAACTCGAAGACCCTCAAAGATCGAAGGAAAGTCAGCCAGAAGGGCTCCTAGAAGACCATAGGATGGCTATCTGTAGATTTAGAGGTCTTAGAGTAGCTTAAAATAAGGAAGTGGAGGGAATGAAGCCCAATACGGCCGTACTAAACTTAATACGGCCGTATTGAAGCTTCAACACGGCCGCAGTGAACTCAATACGGCGTATTGAAGTTTCTGAAACTTCAATACGGCCGTACTGAAATCAATACGGCCGTATTGAAGCTTCAATACAACCGCAGTGAACTCAATACGGGCGCATTGAAATTTCTGAATTTCAATACGACCGTATTGAACTTCAATACGACCGTATTGAAGTTCAAAAATTTCAATACGGCCGTATTGATTCTGTAGCCCGTATTGCGCCTATTCCCTATAAATATGACGTCAATTGGACGTCATTCCACACTTTCACACATAGTTTTAACCCTCTCCTTGAGTATTCAGGGGTTTTTGAGCAGTGTTCTGCCCTAGAAATCACTCAGAGAGTTGGTCCGACGAAGTTCTTGAGCCCCGAGCCATTTTGCTTGAGGATCGAACCTAGTCGAAGGGAAATCCACCGGATTTCCATAGTCAAAATTTTATAGGAGGGAGCGAGCGGGCTTGTAGAGCGAGGGAACGCCAAAAAGCTTCCCAGTTTTACGAAATATATAGAAAGCACGCTTCAAGAGGTTTCTTCTTAAAGTCCTTCCTTTTACTGCTTTCTGTGTGCATATTTAAACTGTCATCATGTAGATAGTTAATTTATAATTGCTTAGAATAAATAGGGGTAATTTAGTAATTTTACACTGTTATTTTAGAAATAATCTGTCATAGGGAACCCGAAAGGGGCGCTGTGGGGTGCTAACACCTTCCCCACGCGTAACCGACTCCCTTACCCAACTCTGGTTGTAATGGCCAAAGTTGATTTATAAAATCAATTGCCTTATCCCTTTTTCCAATGTTTTGAGTAAAACATTGGTGGCGACTCCACGAACCCTTTTACTACGAAAACCACTAATCTATGGAGGGTCCCGCTTGGGATTAACATGGATTGGTGAGACATTTTAATAAATAAATTGGATAAGATCGACAAGGTCTCAGTTTGAGAATAAGTCGTTCTAATAATCCAATACATTTTCAAAACTAAAATAAAAGCGAGCTCGACCGTCTTCGCGACCGCCGAGGCCCGTTTGGGCCGGTGGCGACAGATGGCGACTCCACTGGGGAAGCCTCGAGATTCAGTCCCATTTAGTGACAGATTATTTTTAACAAATAATAGTTAAAAATTACTTCGTTACCCCTTGCTTGTATGATAACATGTTTATCTATTTGGCTTTAATAACTGTTGTATTTTTAAATTTACGCAATTGTTTGAAATAAAAACTGCACACAAACCTTTGCACACAACAGTTCCCTCTATACCCGGGGGCATGAGTGATTAACCATAGGGAGTGGATGTTAGTACGGCCGGTTGTCGAATGGGTCTATAGGTGCCCGTAGACCGTTGTCGGAAAACATCACTCAAGGTGATAACCATGAACTTGAGTCCGACGGTGCGTTGGAGCTTTCCATCGACCTACGATGAGAGGAATTGGGTCCCTATAATGGGGGCACCTTGGGGGCCTTGGACTGGTGAGAACAGTTAGAACCTACCTTGAATATGCACCTTTCTGCAGGATACCCCTACCTCGTGATTCGCTCGTGACTGTTCGTGGATGAGTGAATTGTTTGTGTAAATGCTTATGTGCAATTGTTTGTGCATTAATAAAGAAAAAACCTCGTGATAAGGTCTAAAGAATAATCCCCATGCATGAAAAAACCATGACATGAGAGGAAAGACCATATGTGAAAGTATAATAAAAGTGAGGAGCATGTACATCATTACCAATAAAGATATCATGCATCCTCATAAACCATGCATTCTAGGTTCACCAATACCTCTTGACATGAGTAAAAGAGACCCATAATTATCGAGATTCTCCGTTGAGGAGAGATCATAAGTCAAGGAGGGTAGTAACACTCTGTTTTAAAAAGGCAGCGCCTTAAAAATGGAGGGTTATCAAGCTCATGTCAAGAGCGTATTCATGAATAAACTAATTAGGTTAAAAAATTCATTTTAGAAAGTGGCTGATCATCTCTCTGTCCTCACACGCGCGCAGAAAATCAAGAAGATGGAAGCGCTGGAGGAACAAAACAAAAAGCTCACAACCGAGCTCTCACAACTTAAAGACCAAATGGCGCAAATGATGGAACTCATGCGTCATCACAACATCCATGAATCTAATCACAGTGATCATGGGTCCCATCATGAGGGAGAGGAGGAAGAGCATGAAAAAGATCCTCCACACGCTGTACCCCTTGGGGCTGGAATTATGATTAAAGAGCCCGAAGTATCAAAGGAACAATTCCACGGCCTCGAGGATCGGCTAAGGGCTATGGAGGGGCATGATTTTGACATCAAAGATGCCGCCGACATGTGCTTAGTGAGGGACATTCAATTCCCTCCTAAATTTAAAGTGCCGGATTTCCCAAAGTACGTGGGATCGACTTGCCCCAAAAGTCATCTCACCATGTACTGTCGCAAGATGGATGCATATGCCACAAATGAAAAGCTCTTGATCCATTGCTTCCAAGAGAGCTTAGCTGATACCGCGCTCAACTGGTATATGCAGCTAGATGGAAATCTAGTACATACATGGAGGCAGTTGGCCGACGCCTTTCTCAAGCGCTATAAATACAACATCGACCTAACACCCGATAGGTCTGATCTTCAAGCCTTGAGTAAGAAGAACGATGAATCCTTCAAGGCGTACGACCAACGTTGGAGGGAGTTGGCGGCACAGATAGAGCCCCCGCTGTCGGATAAGGAGACGGTGTCCTTATTCATCAACTCGTTGACTGGTCCCTATTACGATAAAATGATAGGGAACACAACGACACTCTTCTCGGACATCATCACCATTGGAGAAAGGGTGGAACAAGGACTTAAAAGTGGGAAGCTGGCTAAGCCTTCCCAACCATATGAAGCTAAGAAGGCCTTCGGGAAGAAGAAAGAAGGAGGAGTCAACGCTGTAACCATTTCTCCATCTTCTTCCGCTTCGAAGTCAGGCAAATCGCAAAACAACTCTGTGAAGAAGTTTGATAAACTTCCGACCACTTATAGCGATCTCCTGCCGAAGCTAGTGGAGGCGCGTCTTATAGCTTATATTCCACCAAAGAAAGTGAATCCACCTTACCCCGATTGGTACAATCCACAAGACAAATGTCTATACCATTCGGGGGCACCGGGGCATTCAACGGAGAACTGCAGAGCTCTCAAGTATAAGGTCCAAGACCTTATCGATGCTGGGTGGGTCACTTTCGATTCGACGGCGCCCGACGTGAGCAAGAATCCTCTACCGCAGCAGGAGTAGAGAGAAGGGCAAGCCATGATAGGGCCCCTCCACATTTTTTCTTTTAGGGACTCATGATCAGTACCCGAGATCATGAGGACTTTTTCATGTAAATAAAGGGTTTTGTACAGTTTTACATACATATATCAATAAAGAGGCATTTTTCACACATTATACTCTCATTTTGTTCTATTCTCTCTCTCTCATTAATATTAATAAACTCTAAACCTAAACAGAACCAATAAATAATTATGTCTGTGATTGCTCGCTCTGACCGGGATCCGAAAGCCGAAGGTGAATGGGTTGAGTTGGACAGTGATGAGGAGACCATCTCTCCGGATCTGCAAAGACTGCTAGATCAAGAAGCTCGTCTACTCCAACCGAATCAAGAAGAATTGGAGACCGTGAATTTGGGGCAGGGTCAAGAATTGAAAGAGGTCAACATTGGGACCCATATCAGTGATGGAATAAAAACGCAATTGATTCAATTGTTGAAGGAATACAAGGACGTATTTGCATGGTCGTACTATGATATGCCCGGTTTGGACTCCAACATCGTCGAACACAAGTTGCCCTTAAAAGAGGGGTTTCGACCCATTAAGCAAAAGCTTCGACGAATCAAGCCCGAATGGTCCTTAAAGATTAAAGAGGAGGTAGAAAAACAATTGGACGCGGGATTCTTGGTTGTATCCCAGTATCCCGAATGGCTGGCTAACATTGTGCCAGTCATCAAAAAGAATGGGAAGGTTAGAGTGTGTGTTGATTATAGGGATTTGAATCGTGCCAGTCCAAAGGACGATTTTCCCTTGCCCCACATCGATACACTTGTGGATCACACCGCCACAAACACACTCTATTCCTTTATGGATGGATACTCGGGGTATAATCAAATCAAGATGAATATAGAAGACCGCGAGAAAACTTCTTTCATTACACCCTGGGGCACTTTCTGCTACAGGGTGATGCCTTTTGGACTTAAAAATGCGGGTGCCACCTACCAACGAGCGATGGTGACGCTATTCCACGATATGATCCACAAAGAAATTGAAGTATACGTGGATGACATGATCGCAAAGTCAAAAGACGAGATGGACCACATCCAATATTTGAGAAAATTATTCAATCGACTTCGTAAGTATCAGCTTAAGCTAAACCCGGCTAAGTGTACTTTCGGAGTTCGGTCGGGTAAGCTTCTTGGGTTCATCGTCAGTGAAAAAGGCATAGAGGTGGACCCCGATAAAGTAAAGGCAATAATGGAAATGCCTCCTCCTAAAACTGAGAAAGAAATTAGAGGATTCCTCGGCAGGGTGAACTATGTCGCAAGGTTCATCGCACAGTTGACTGACACGTGCAAACCAATATTCAAGCTGTTGCGCAAGAATCATTCCGAAGTTTGGGATGAGAATTGTCAACAAGCTTTCGATAAGATCAAACAGTGCTTGGCCAATCCACCAGTGTTGGTGCCACCTGTCGAGGGAAGACCATTAATCCTCTATCTAACGGTGCTTGATGAGTCCATGGGAGCTGTGCTAGGACAACAAGATGAAACAAAGAAGAAAGAACAAGCCATCTACTACCTGAGCAAAAAGTTCCTTGATTATGAAACCCGCTACACGCCACTAGAAAAGACGTGTTGTGCGTTAGCATGGGCAACACAACGGCTCAGGCAGTATATGATTAGGCATACTACTTGGTTGGTTTCCAAAATGGACCCAATTAAGTACGTGTTCGACAAACCGATAATCACTGGGAAGATTGCCCGATGGCAAGTGCAATTATCAGAATTTGACATCATACATGTCACACAAAAGGCCGTCAAAGGTAGTACCCTAGCTGATTACCTAGCACACGGGCCGACCAATGACTATCAATCCCTTCAGGATGATTTCCCCGATGAGGATATAATGCATTTACAACATGAAGATCCTAAGGATGATACGTGGACCATGTATTTCGATGGAGCCTCCAACATGCTTGGACAGGGGATTGGAACAGTATTGATCTCCCCACAAGGAAAGCATATCCCCTTAACGGCAAGACTCAACTTCGACTGTACAAATAACATGGCCGAATACGAGGCTTGCGCGTTAGGAATCCAAGCAGCAATCAACAATGGTATCCTAAAGCTCAAAGTATTTGGAGATTCGGCTTTAGTCATCCACCAACTGCGAGGTGAATGGGAAGTCCGAAATCCTAAGCTGATACCATATGTTGAGCATATCAAAGACCTGATACAATTCTTTCAAAATGTCGTCTTTGAATATATCCCAAGGGAGGAAAATCAGTTCGCTGACGCCCTTGCCACACTATCATCGATGTTCGCCTTGGATAAGGAGCATGAAATGCCCATCATCAATATCCGGCGGCACGATAAGCAAGCGTTCTGCCTACTGATAGATGAAGCTGTTGACGATCATCCATGGTTCCATGACATCAAACAATATCTATCAAAAGGGGAATATCCTGATATGGCTAGCGATAATGATAAAAAGCATATCCGAAGAAGGGCCATGGGATTTCTGTTGATTGGGGAAACCCTCTACAAAAAGAATTATGACTCGGTCTTGTTGAGGTGCATAGACCAAGTCGAAGCTCAAAACGTAATCGAAGAAATACATGAGGGGGTTTTCGGTACCCATATTCCCGGGCCTGCAATGGCTAAGAAAATCCTCAGAGCAGGATATTATTGGTCGACCATTAAAAGGGATTGTTACCAATACGTCCGGAAATGCCACAAGTGTCAAGCATACGCCGACAACATTCATGTCCCACCAACGCCACTCAATGTGTTGGCTTCACCATGGCCATTCGTAATGTGGGGCATGGATGTTATTGGACCCATCGAGCCAAAGGCATCCAATGGACATAGGTTCATCCTTGTGGCCATTGACTATTTCACCAAATGGGTAGAAGCGGCATCGTATGCTCATGTGACCCGAAAGGTGGTAACATCCTTCATCAGAAAGAATATCATATGCAGATACGGTATTCCCGACAAAATCATCACTGATAATGGATCCAATTTGAACAATAAGATGGTGGAAGAACTGTGCAAAGAGTTCAAAATTCAGCACCACAACTCTTCCCCATATCGACCAAAGATGAATGGGGCAGTCGAGGCAGCTAATAAGAATATCAAGAAGATAGTACAAAAGATGGTTGTCTCATTCAAAGACTGGCATGAGATGCTACCCTTCGCTCTCCATGGTTATAGGACTTCAGTACGTACATCCACAGGAGCTACTCCATTCTCCCTTGTTTATGGAATGGAGGCAGTTCTGCCGGTTGAAGTCGAGATACCGTCTCTTAGAGTAATCATGGAAGCAAAACTTTCTGAGGCAGAATGGGTTCAAAGTCGACACGACCAATTGAACCTTATCGAAGAAAAACGACTGAACGCCATATGCCATGGTCAAGCCTACCAAAGGAAGATCAAAAAGGCTTTTGACAAGAAAGTCCATCCTCGAATCTACCATGAGGGAGAGCTGGTGATGAAGAAATTGCTACCAGCTCAAAAGGACAAAATCGGAAAGTGGGCCCCAAATTACGAAGGACCATACGTGGTGAAGCGAGCCTTCTCCGGAGGAGCATTGATTCTCACAGACATGGACGGAGAAGAACTTCGATACCCAGTCAACGCTGACGTGGTAAAGAAGTATTATGCTTGAAGACGTTGCTTGCATCAGCCCGCTAGGATGAAAACCCAAAAAGGGCGTCCTAGGCAAAAGTTAGGGCAAAATAAAAAGCCTGCCAGTACAAGGGTACTAGGCAAAACAAAGGCAAATTTACCCCGTTAGGATACGTCCTAAGCAAAAGTTAGGGGCAAAAGAATAAGATATAAAAATAAAGCAAGCAACGATCACTTGAACCGAAAACCGAAAGGCGGTTCAAGTGATAATCTTCTAGAAGCAAGCGTCTTGCAGTATCTACACTCCTGGCTCAGGCATCTCACCCGAAACGATTAGGGGAACGGGAAGAGCGACAATTACAGATATAATTGTTTAAGCCAAAAATGTATAGCCTACCTTGGCCAGCCATTCTTCAGAAATTTCCTTCTGTATATCTTTCTGTATAAACATTTGTGAATAGCAATAAAATATCCATTTGTTTCTTTTCTCTCTTGACCATGTGATTATGCCTCTGAATTGGTTTTTCATAAAAATTGTACGAAATTCCATTAATAATCGGTCAATAAAAGAAAATTGGAGGGGTTCCTGTAAAATCCATAATCTCCTGCATAAAGGCTCACAAAAATACTCCCTCGTGTCAATGACAGAAAGTCCTCCAAGAAGAAGAGGATAGGGAGAGCCACTCACTTTTCTAAATAAATGAACAAAAATAAAAAAATTGTATTGCATTTGTGCATCACACACACATTAGTTGCACATTCAAAGACCTTATCATGAGGCAACCGCATAAAATAGAAAAATAGAAAATTGCTTGTGTATGACAGCAGCAAGCAAAATGCAAAGATTCAGAAAATCAACAGCATCATACAGAATAACTGAGCCTGGAGAGGCTTGCCGAAATAATACTCTCTCATAATAACTGAATTTTAAATTCTCTAGCAATTTAAATTCTGTACAGCAAAAGCCAAAAACATAAAAAAAGGCAAAATACAGAAAAAGCCAAATCAGAAGAAAAGGCAAAATACAGAAAAAGCCGAAAATGAAAAAAGGCAAGGATATAGAAAATCCAACAAACAGATTGCACAGAATAAATGAGCCTGGAGAGGCTTGCCGAAATAATACTCCCGCAGAATAACCGAGCCTGGAGAGGCTTGCCGAAACAATACTCATCAGTTTGTACAGAATAACTGAGCCTGGAGAGGCTTACCAAAATACTCCTCATCCTCCACATCAAAGAATAATTGAGCCTGGAGAGGCTCGCAGAAATAATACTCCCCAGAGAAACCTCAACTCACGCTCTTGGACTCAAAATCCCCAGCAAGAGCTATCAAAGCAAGATCGACGACATTCCCAATGGAAGCACGATCACCCAAGAAGAATTTCCAAGTCAAAGGACTTTAAAACTTTCTCAGTGAAGATAGCTCTTCAACTCAGGTGTTGAGTGAGGCTAAGCCTGCAGAGGCTTCCTAAAAAATACTCTGGGATACATAAGATCCCCAAATCCCCAGTCGCCTACTCAAGAGGCATCCCTGCAAAAGGAGAAAAATCAAAAAATATCAATAAATATTCCCCAAGCGGAATCCGGCACTCAGCCGAACACTGAACTTCAATTCCCCAGTCGCCTACATAAGAGGCACTCCTTCGAAAGGAAAATTCATAAAAAGATCAATGATCATTCCCCAAGTGGAATCTGGCTCTCAGCCAATCATTGAACATCAAGGTGATATGCCTAACAGAAGAGGCTAATCAAAATCAACGACAAAATCCCCCAGTGGATAACAGCCTACACAGAGGCAGCAAAATCAGAAAACCAAAAGAGACACCCGAACAAGGATAACCGGGATACTCCACCAACGTCGAAAGGTCGTCAGCCAATCATAAGGCACCGCTCACATCAGAAAGAGCATCTTTGTGTCTGCACCCCAAAGGAATCAGAAATTCCCCAGTGGGCACCAACTACGCAATGGAAAGTTGGGACACAAGAACCTATGAGTAACTGCACATCCCCTAGACGGATCCCTGCGTTATCCAGCCCTCAGCGGCACAAAAATCAAAAAACAACTGTCGAAGCAGCATCGTGGACTGTGGAGACAAAAATCATCACAAATTCCTGGAAAGGAGATATTCACGCTACCCCGTCATCACAAACACGGAGGTATGCAGCTTCCGGCTCGAGCAATGAGCGAAGCTATCTCTGGAAAGGAGGTACTCACTGCTCACCGTCGTCACAAGGGTACTTAGCTTCCGGCTCGAACAAAGAGTGAAGCTAAGCCTGGAGAGGCGGTACTCACAGCTTCCAGCTTGGGCAGCAAGCAAAGCAAAGCCTGGAGAGGCGAAACTCACACTGCTCACCGTCGTCACAAGGGTACTTAGCTTCCGGCTCGAACAAAGAGTGAAGCTAAGCCTGGAGAGGCGGTACTCACAGCTTCCAGCTTGGGCAGCAAGCAAAGCAAAGCCTGGAGAGGCGAAACTCACACTGCTCACCGTCGTCACAAAGGTGCTTAGTTTCCGGCTCGAACAAAGAGCGAGACTAAGCCTGGAGAGGCGAAACTCACACTGCTACCGTTGTCACAAGGGTACTTAGCTTCCGGCTCGAACAAAGAGTGAAGCTAAGCCTGGAGAGGCGGTACTCACAGCTTCCAGCTTGGGCAGCAAGCAAAGCAAAACCTGGAGAGGCTACTCGACAATTTTCCACCGGAAGACACTACAAGTCAGAAGGTCGGCGCATCACCCGGACAATTGGGTCAACTCCTTTACTTGTCAGCCGGTACACCAAAAGGCCGTCAGACTAAGTAAAGGGGGGGCAGCTGTAGACCCCTAAAATTGTCCGGGTCGGAAATAAAACTCGAAGACCCTCAAAGATCGAAGGAAAGTCAGCCAGAAGGGCTCCTAGAAGACCATAGGATGGCTATCTGTAGATTTAGAGGTCTTAGAGTAGCTTAAAATAAGGAAGTGGAGGGAATGAAGCCCAATACGGCCGTACTAAACTTAATACGGCCGTATTGAAGCTTCAACACGGCCGCAGTGAACTCAATACGGCGTATTGAAGTTTCTGAAACTTCAATACGGCCGTACTGAAATCAATACGGCCGTATTGAAGCTTCAATACAACCGCAGTGAACTCAATACGGGCGCATTGAAATTTCTGAATTTCAATACGACCGTATTGAACTTCAATACGACCGTATTGAAGTTCAAAAATTTCAATACGGCCGTATTGATTCTGTAGCCCGTATTGCGCCTATTCCCTATAAATATGACGTCAATTGGACGTCATTCCACACTTTCACACATAGTTTTAACCCTCTCCTTGAGTATTCAGGGGTTTTTGAGCAGTGTTCTGCCCTAGAAATCACTCAGAGAGTTGGTCCGACGAAGTTCTTGAGCCCCGAGCCATTTTGCTTGAGGATCGAACCTAGTCGAAGGGAAATCCACCGGATTTCCATAGTCAAAATTTTATAGGAGGGAGCGAGCGGGCTTGTAGAGCGAGGGAACGCCAAAAAGCTTCCCAGTTTTACGAAATATATAGAAAGCACGCTTCAAGAGGTTTCTTCTTAAAGTCCTTCCTTTTACTGCTTTCTGTGTGCATATTTAAACTGTCATCATGTAGATAGTTAATTTATAATTGCTTAGAATAAATAGGGGTAATTTAGTAATTTTACACTGTTATTTTAGAAATAATCTGTCATAGGGAACCCGAAAGGGGCGCTGTGGGGTGCTAACACCTTCCCCACGCGTAACCGACTCCCTTACCCAACTCTGGTTGTAATGGCCAAAGTTGATTTATAAAATCAATTGCCTTATCCCTTTTTCCAATGTTTTGAGTAAAACATTGGTGGCGACTCCACGAACCCTTTTACTACGAAAACCACTAATCTATGGAGGGTCCCGCTTGGGATTAACATGGATTGGTGAGACATTTTAATAAATAAATTGGATAAGATCGACAAGGTCTCAGTTTGAGAATAAGTCGTTCTAATAATCCAATACATTTTCAAAACTAAAATAAAAGCGAGCTCGACCGTCTTCGCGACCGCCGAGGCCCGTTTGGGCCGGTGGCGACAATGACAAGCATATACACAGAAGAGAATTCAAGCAAGGGGACTCGGTGCTATTATTTAATTCCAGACTCAGATTGTTTCCTGGAAAATTGAAGTCAAGATGGTCAGGGCCTTTTACAGTTCAAAAAGTATATCCCTATGGAGCTGTAGAAATCAGAAACGATAAAGGCGACATATTCAAGGTCAATGCACAGAGATTGAAGTTATATTTCCATGGGGAACACTTAGAAAAATTATACTCTATGGTTCTTCAGGAACCTACTCAAGCATCATGAAAAAAAAAAAAAAAAAAAAAAATTTCAGAGTTCCAGAGAGAATCACGACCGTGATTCTAAATCACGGGCGTGATCTTCTCTGGAAAATTTTTTGGAAAACTCCAGAGAGAATCACGACCGTGACTCTAAATCACGGGCGTGATCTTCTCTGGAAAATTTTTTGGAAAACTCCAGAGAGAATCACGACCGTGACTCTAAATCACGGGCGTGATCTTCTCTGGAAAATTTTTTGGAAAACTCCAGAGAGAATCACGGCCGTGATTTCCAATCACGCCCGTGATTCCCTGCTGAGGCTCAACAGATACAACCCGTGATTTTTGAAATTCCCCTTTCCCTTATATATTTTTCCCCCTCCTTTTACATTCTCACTTCTCTCAAACTTACGAACTCTGCCCATTCTCTCTTTTCTTCTCTCCCAAACCCTAGCTTCTCACTTCTTCTTCCTCTTCTTCCCTCTTCCTCCCACATTCACTCCTTCCGTTCATCCATGGCTCCCAAGCGCACCCGTACCGTTGGTTCGTCCTCCACCGCTTCCGATACCCACAGTTACGAGGAAGAAGCAAGTGAAATTCCGCACCTTCCTCCGAGGTTCTATCGGAACGATGAACAGCGTGAGCGGAACGAGGTATTACGCTTCCGCACTATCCATCCTACCAGGTATCTCGACTTCCCATTTATTCGTAAGTTGGGTTTACGTGCTGATATCAATTTCATGTTAACTAACATTGGGTGGACAACCTTTGCTACCATGCATAATGATGTTGTTTATCCTCGACTAGTTCTTGAGTTCTTGAGCTCTCTCCACACGGAAATATTATCTGGGCCAAATTGTTCTGAAGGTTTGATTTCTTTCCGTATGTTTAACCAAGAACACGAATTAACCCTGGCTCAGTTCAATAATATTTTTGGATTTCCCACTGGAGGGAGCACGAGAACCCCAAGTTCTTTCAACCCTGGTTCTTTTTGGTATAGTTTGACAGGTACAAGTAATTGGGTCGCTGGAAAATGTAATTCCTCTGCTTTCCGCCATCCCGCCATCCGTATTATGCACCGCTTTATTGCCTCTACTGTTTTGGCCCGAGGTGATTCTGAAGGAAAGGTTCGTTTGAGCGACCTTTTACTTTTATGGGCTATGATGGAAAACAGAGAGGAGCCTATTGATTCTGGCAGTCATTTGGCACGACAGTTCCAGAGTATTTCCAATACCAGCCACGGTGCGATTGTGAATGGCGTCCTCATTACCACTATAGCCAAACACCTTGGCTATCACGCTTGGCTGGACCAGTTAGAACCACTCCCTGGAAGCCGTACTATTAATTTTGCTACCTGCTCTTCTATGAACTGCATTGCGAAAGATGAAGATGATAAATACTACTTTGTAGTAACCCAGTCGGGAGTGCACCACCAGTTACCAAATCCAACATACACCGTGAAGAACCGGGCTACACGGCAGTTTCCACTGGAGCCATTAGAGGACCTACCTCCAGCAGCTGAGGAAGCGGCTCCTGCAGATGAGGAAGCAGCTCCTGAACAACCCCCTCTACATCCTGGACCTGAGGTGGACAATGCTGCTATCCTGGCAGCTATTCAATCAATGGATAACCGGCTGAAACAAATGGATGAACGCCAGCAGCATTATAATTACATGGTTGATCAAATGTATCAATGGCACATTCAACGGTATCCAGATGATTTTCCACCACAGTGAGATCTTTCTTATTCCTTATTTTACTCTGATGCTTAGGGACAAGCATTCCTTTCTGTTGTGGGTTGGTTGCATATTCATGCATTTTATAATTTTGTCAAAATAATCTATCATGCATTCATTAGCTCTTTGCTTCGGGACAAGCAAATCTTTAAGTTTGGGGTTAGGAGGATGTACGCATTTCATTCATTCATGCAAAGTAAAAAAAATAAAAAATAAAAAATAAAAAAAAAATCATGCATATATACATATTCAGTTAATCCCAGCTTGAATTTGTGTTTGAAAAGTAAATATTTTTAATGAAATTGTTCGTCTTTGAAAACACTGAATGTGATGAATTGAATCTTGAAGTCTCAGAACAAAAGGTTGAAAAATTAGCTGGTTTTGTGGCTAGCACTTGGTTCTTAGTATTGAGGCTTGAAATGATCGAGAATTATAAAAATAGTCTCTTGAAGATAAATTCTTTTTAATTCGTGCTTAAAAGCTTTTGGGGGGTAATAAAAAAAAAAAATCACCTAGCACCCCTTTGAGGTCATAGGTTAGAGGGAGAATATTCTTAACCTTAGAAAACTAAGGGAATTAATTAGCTACTGGGGAATTGTTTAGTAAAATAGCTAGACCCCCTTTGAGGCTACGTGTTCTTGAAATTATCATCCTCTCTACACTGATTGGCTACTGGGGAAATGTTTTAGGTGAGACAAAAACAAAAATAAAAATATTACCCCTATTTGTGTCACAAGCATTGAAAAATTATTTCTGTTAAATTATCTTCGTTTGACTAATGAGCTTTACAAGATTTGACATCATGAAACTCTTAGAAACTAAGAGTTGGCGCTAGTAATGAAAGATTAAGATTCTAATTGGACCTTGTGAGACTAAGAGTGAAGATTTTAAATGCTCAGTTAATTCTTGATGATTTTTTTTTCAAAGTGCTAATTATTGTTTGAGGACAAACAAAAGTTCAAGTTTGGGGTTATTTGATGTTGTGTATTTTACTCGTATTTTAGCACTTTAATTCACAAGAATTCATAGCATAATCATGCATATCTTTCATGTTTTTAATAAATTTTTATATCATTTTCCTATTTTATGCTTTTCTTGGTATGTGTTGTGTTTTCTCTGAGCAAGATCAAGATTTAAGAATTAAAGAGGAAATGCTGAGCTACAGGGAAAATCACGGCCGTGATTCTAAATCACGCCCGTGATTCACCAGAGAAAATCACGGCCGTGACTCCGAATCACACCCGTGAACGCCACTGACCCTTCATAGATGTGCTCCAGAGAAGATCACGGTCGTGATTCTCAGTCACGGCCGTGATTCACTTCGCGTCGATTTGGTGAATGAATGTGCTCCAGAGAAGATCACGGTCGTGATTCTCAGTCACGGCCGTGATTCACTTCGCGTCCCAGCTTTTTAAGTTTTATGTTTTATTTTTATTTTTGTAATTTTTATCTTGGTAGTTTTACCTTTTTACCCTTTTAGGTTATAAATTAGATGAGGTTAGCCTAGAACAGAACTTTTGTTTCGGAGACAGTTTTTTTTAGTTTTTGACACTTGGAGAAGGTTGGGCGCCTGTGCCATCGACTCTAAGGTTTGCTTTTCTTTTATTCTTCTTTTCTTGGAGAACTACTATGAACTCCTATGAGTAGTTTCCCTTTTTCTGGGATCAGGGCTTAGCCTCTAAGAACCTCTTTATTAATGCATTATTCAGTTTCTTAATTTTATTCCAATTCTTGATTTGTTCTTTTATATTTTATATATGAACTTTAACATTATTGTTTTCATAATAACATTAATTAAGGATGAACTGAGAGGAGAACTTGATTATAATTATGATAAACAATTAATCTTAATTTTCATAATCATAGATAATTAGGGATGAACTGAGAGGAGAACCTAATTATCGGAACCTAAAGGAACAGACTTGAGTGTTAAATCACGAGAGTTGATTTAAGCTTTCGAGGAGCAATAGATTAACAAAGATCTTAATGGGTTTAATTGAACGTAATTACCACGAGAGTAGGGATTAATTTTAATTAAACACGTCCTCGTAGCCTGAGAAGGTGCAAGGATTAAATTAGGTTAAGACTACCTTCAAGATGGAATAGAATTAATTAATGAAAATAATAATTCAATATTGTTGGAACTCTTTGTGCGAACCCTAGATTCCCGGAAATCTCCTTATCTTATCTTAAAGTTTTATCTTATTCATTAATTGCATTACTATCTCTTTTACCAGCGAATCTGATCTTATCATCTCAAAACAAACATTCTATCTGTTTTAAAATTCAAATTAAAATACTAGTAATTCTAGGTCAAACACGTAGTCCCTGTGATTCGATATTTATTACTTGACGACAACCGTACACTTGCGGTTTTCCATACATCAGCACTCACATGGATCTTGAAGCCTAGATGTTTCGATTTACCATCCTTGACACCCAACAGAGCATACAACCCAACACTCAATTGCTCCAAGGGGCAAGGATATAGGGAACATCGTCTACCTGAAGGAAACAACATGAAGGTATCTATTGACAAAACAAGAGTGAAGATCCGAATTTTCACCTCACTATCACAAGAGAAATAATGGAGCTTCTACTCGAAGACTGAAGATCAGGTGTACAGTTTGTCAACCTTGTTACCCAATAGAGTACGCAACCAATGCTCAACTACTCTAAAGGGTGAGGATACGAGCAAATACACCTATCCAAGGGAAACAACGCAGAAGCACCAAAAAGATAAAGAGAAGACCCGGATGAAATATCTGCGTCTTTACTTTTCTTTGGAAAAACAACACATTACTATTCCAAAGGACAAGTAAAGAGGGGCAGCTGTAGACACCCAATTTCGTCTGGGGGCATACAAACAAGGAAATGGACCTCTGTTATGAAGGGAAGGAGCTCCCGAAGCATGCAAACAAGATAGGACATCAGAAGGCCTAAAGCCCAAATAAATTAGTTTTAGTGGCCCGGACGGGCTGTTCCAAAATTGGAACGGGCTGTTCCAAGCCACAAAAAAGGTCTAAAAACCTAGTCTGGAACGGGCCGTTCCAAACCAGGCAAAAGGCCTAAAAATAATAGGCTGGAACGGGCTGTTCCTAAGCTAGAACGGGTCGTTTCGAGCTCATAAAAAGGGGGTTAAAACCTTAACTAGAACGGGGCGTTTCCAAACTGGAACGGGCCGTTCCAAGTTATGAAAAAGGCCTAAAAACCCTTCTTTGGAACGGCCATTCCAACCTAACCAATTATGTGTTAATCCCATCGCTGGAATGGGCTGTTCTAGTTTCAGAACGGGCCGTTCCAGTTACAAAATTAACATGGAACGGTCAGATCCAGAACGGGCCGTTCTGATTTTGGAACGGGCCGTTCTGGACCATTTTTGATGCCTATAAATAGACTGCTTGGACACAGTTCTCAGGACCCCAAAAATTTCGTCCAGCACTCCTTAGAGCTCGAAATTTCTCTCTCTCTCTCCTATTGTATTTCTTGAGTTTTGTGAGGCTTATTGTAGTGTGAAAGGTTGCCACAAAGTACCTAAATCTCCATATTTGAAGATTAATAGAGCTCGTTCAAGAGGTATTTCAATTAATTTTTTTCTCTCTCTTTTATTTCTTGTCTTTGATAAATATTGTTTATAATAAAAGCAATCATGTAGACATTTTAGGGTCAATTGTATAATTTAAATTTTAAGCATGTAAATAGTTATTAATAAAAAGGGGATTTAATATTTATATTATTATTGTTTATAATGCTAACTTCATCATAGGGTACCAATTGAGGGCGTTGTAAGGGTGCTTAATACCTTCTCTACACGTAATTGACCCCCGAACCCAATTTTGGTTATCAAGGCCATTATTAGATTTTTAAAAACCTTTTCTTTTTCCAATGTTTTGAGTAAAACATTGGTGGCGACTCCATGAACTCATTTTTCAAAACCATTAATTAAGGATTAGTCTGGTCTCCGGGCATTCCTTAATTAATGAGATCTTTAAAAGGATGTCTAAACCATAGGTCGCGAGATTGGAAATTTTCGGGTTGCGACAGTGGAAGGCCAGAAGGAAAGAGGATGGTCCGATTCCTTATGCCTTATTGTTATCTAAGATTTTTGAGAATGCAGGGGTAGACTTGACAATGGAGAAAAAGATTATTCTCCATGCTTCTAATAAGATTGAAAAATCTTCCTTGCATCACATGGGGATGCTAAAACAGGAAGATAAGTGGATATTCAAAGGAGATATCCCTCCAACCCCTGAACCAGCAACTGATGAGGATGGCGTTCCATCTCATGATGAGGACCAGCCACCACAGGTTGAAGCTGAACCTGACAGAGAGCAAGAGGCGGAGCCTAAACCATTCTCTCCATTCAAGCAAATTATGATTAATAAGCTTGATGCTGTTATGGAGATGTCTAGAAGGCATGAGTCAATATATTCAGGTATTCTTGATCGGTTTGACACCCTTGATCATGAAATTAACCGACTTAAGACTCATCTTGGGATGCTTGAGGACTCGGAGAGATTAGTGTTCTGTTTAAGTATGAAGTTTAAATTTCTGTTTGTTTAAAATTTCAATTTCGATTTGGGTTGTAATCGCTTTAATTCTCGAACAATTTTATTGCTTTATGATTGTTGAACAATTTGGTTTTAGTTGGAATTTGAAGTTTGATTTCTGATATATTGTGTTTAAATGGTTTGACAATTCTGATTTGGTTGATTGGTGGTGTGATGTTCTGTTTTGAACATTGATATATGCTTCTTTGATGTTTTGTTGGCATATTTGATAATGATTTTGGATTCTGAAGTGTGATAATGGATTGTATCTTGTGATTTTGGCTGACCAATTCACGTTATTGTTGCTGATCTGATGCTTATGGCTTGGATATTATGGTTCAAGTTCACAAAGTTTTTTTTGCTGACCAATACCTACGATATGTAAAATCAGTTTTGTGGTACTGTTCTGAGCATATAAGGAAATGTGCATGAAGCTTATACTTCTGGACTTAACAATGTTGGTTTGTTTTTGATGATGCCCAAAGGGGGAGAAAGGTTTTGTGTTGAGTTTGTTTTGCAGGTTTTGAATGTGAAAGAAAAGGCAAAGAAAATGGCTTAGCTTAGCTTGGTTTGTCATCATCAAAAAAGGGGAAATTGTTGAGATTGGAGGAGATTGAGATTGTTGAGATCACCTCTGGAGATTAAAAGTTTTGATGATAACAAATGTGTGGAACAAAGTTGACCAAGAACATCAACAACTTAGAAGTCAAAAACAAAGTCAAAGAAAAATGTTATGTAATAGGAGTAGCTTATAGATTGCTTTGATTGAGTTTATTCGTTTTGTGTGCTTTGTGCTTTGGCTAATCTGTATCTAATCCGATTAAGGGAGTGTATGATGATGAGTTTAAAAGGTTAAGAAGTTATTTTGAGACTTAAAATAAAGTTTTGAAAACTAACTCAAAATAATCGATTATCATTAAATATAATTGATTATTCCAGCAACAGGTAAAAAAGGATACCTTGCTGCAATAATCGATTATTTGTGAAATAATCGATTATCCCAGAAATGGCTCTCTGGAATAATCGATTATCTAGCAAATTAATCGATTAAATTATTCTTGGTTGATTTCCAAAAATCATCAAGAACAAAATAATCGATTATTCTTTAAAATAATCGATTATCTGGTTCTGAAAAACTTATAAATAGTTTGACCATTTTGAAACTTCAGAACAGAGTTAGAATTGAGAATCAAAATTAGAAAAACGTGTTTGCGAAGTCTTTGTGACAATCTTGGGGAGTTTTCTTTGTGAAACCAAGAGGAAAAACGTTTTTGAAAAGCTTTGAGAAAAGATCATCATCATCATCACATTCTTGAAAGGAAAGAGATTAAGATTTGCTTCTGAATTCCAGGTGAATTCGTTGCTAAATCTTTGTGAATACTTGTAAATCTTGAGTAGGTTTCTCAAGTGGTAAGGAATTCTTGTAGTGGGTTTCTACAAGGGGTGCTTTCTTGAGGTCAAGAAAGTGGTTATCTTGAATGTAGGAGTATATGCATGTGTGGTATGCTTGTAAAACTTCTTCATTAAGATAGTGGAACAAATCTTGATCAGGTTATGATTGAGGACTGGATGTAGGTCACATGTGGAGTGGTTGAACCAAGATAAAAGACTTGTGCAATCTTTTCTTACCCTTATCTTTTACTTTGTGTAATATCTTGGTTGTATGTAAAGAAGATTATTATTGATTAACATGTTTGCATAAGCATTATTAGTCTGAACTGAATCAAAGTATTGCATATTGATTGTACGTAACTTTGAATCTCATTAACGATTAATCAAGAAAGCATATAGGATTCATTCTTCATTAACAAGTCTTTAAGAAACTTCTTTGAAAATTCATTTTAGAAAAGTTTAAATTGAAATAAAGATCCTAAAAACTATGAAAATTTTTAAAGTGTCATAAAATCCAATTCACCCCCCTCATGGATTGAGCCATTCTTTTCTAACAATTGGTATCTAGAGCAAGGTTCTTGAGTGTTATTCAAGATTTCAAAAATGGCCAATAGAAACCTACCCTATGGTGAGGGTGTGTCTATTCATAGACCTTCTATTTTCAATGGTGAAAACTATGTCTACTAGAAAATTAGGATGAGAATTTTCATTGAAGCAATTGACATTGCTGTGTGGGATGCAATTGAAAATGGACCCTATATCCCTATGACCAAAGATGATGATGAGAAGAGAGAAAAATATTGGAGTGAGTGGAGTGATGATGAAAGAAAAAGAGCCAAATATGACTATAGAGCCAAAAATATCATTACATCTGCATTGTCTATTGATGAATTCATTAGAATATCACAATGCAAATCTGCTAAAGAACTGTGGGACACTTTGCAAGTCACTCATGATGGAACAAGTGATGTAAAAAGATCTAGAAAGCATACTCTCATAAGAGAATATGAATTGTTGAGAATGAACGATGGTCAATCTATTTCTGACTTTCAAAAGAGATTTACACACTTGATAAATCACATTGTTGACCTTGGCAGGAAATTTGAAAAAGAAGAGTTGAATTTGAAAGTGCTGCAATGCTTGGACAGATCATGGCAAGCAAAGGTGACAGCCATAGAAGAATTAAAGGACTTGACCTCATTGACCCTTGCTACTCTCTTTGGAAAGCTGAGAGAGCATGAGTAAAAGCTGCATATATTTGAGGAAAATGAACAACAGGACAAGAAGGGCAAGGGAGTGTCACTAAAGGCCTTGAAATCAGCCAAAGGCAAAGAGGTGTGTGAAGAATCAAGCTCCGATGATTCCGAAATTGAGAACCTCAACTTGTTGGTGAAGAAGTTCAGAAAATTCCTAAGGAAAAAGAGGAATTCCCCCTACAAGTTCAATAAAAAGATCAACAAGAAAGAGGAAGCAAGTACATCCTCCTATAATTGCTTTGAGTGTTGGAAACAAGGACATATAAAGGCTGAATTTCCAAACCTCTTGAAGAAGCAACAAGAGGAAAAGAAAATGAAGAAAAATGGCAAAGGGAAAAGAGCCTACATTGCTTGGGAAGACAATGACTCAAGCACAACAAGTGATGAATCTGAATTTGAAGAGAACAACTTGTGTTTGATGGCTGGAGCTGACCAAGACACAATAGTAAGTGATTCTGACCTTGAATCTAATCTGGACTATGATCAACTCCAAGAAGCTTTCATTCAAATTCATAAAGAGGCTGTAAAATTAGATGCCTTAAATTCAAAGCTCAAAAACAAGTTGTCATGGTATGAAAATGCTTTAATTAAAGCTGAACAACAGCTTGAGGATTTGAAACATGAGCATGAAAATCTTCAAACTATTTTCAACTTTAGTGAAGCTCATTGTGAAACCTCCTCTTCCTCAAAAGGTGTTTGTGAAAATTGCAAGACTTTTGAAAAAGAAACTGCTGATTTAAAAATCACTCTTGCAAAGTTCACAAATGGAAATGCAAATTTGAATATTCTTTTGGGAAAACAAAGAAATGCTTTTGATAGGAGTGGAATTGGTTTAATCAAAGCATGAGCATGCCATTCAAGTCAAAGAAAGGAGTTTTTAAGAAAAACCAAGATTTCAGAAAATTTAAAAGCAATTTCACTAGACAAACAACTTGCTATTATTGTTGTAAGAAAGGTCACACAATAAGGAATTGCTACTCTAGGAAATATGGAGTTCCAAATGGAGAAATGGTTGAGGGCCACACAAGAACCCTTCACATGGGTACCTAAATCCTTTTTCTGAATCTTTGTTGTAGGAATGCTTGAGGGCCAAGAACTTACTATGGTATCTTGATAGTGGCTGCTCAAGGCATATGACTGGAGATCCTTCAAAATTCTCAAGTCTAAAGTTGAAGAATGAAGGGTATGTTAACTATGGTGACAACAACAAAGGAAGAATTCTTGGTCATGGTAATATTTGGTAACTCCTCCTCCCAAACATTGATTGAAAATGTATTGCTTGTTGAGGGGCTGAAACATAATTTGCTAAGTATAAGTCAACTTAGTGATAAAGGCTTTAAAATTGAATTTGATAATACATGTTGCTTGATATGTGATAAAAAGACAAAAGAAATCAGATTCATTGGAAAAAGAATTGACAACATATACATGCTTGACTTAGAACACTCAATAGCAATTTCTAATACTAAGTGCTTAATAACCAAAGAAGATAATATATGGTGTGCCATAGGAGAGATGCACATATTCACATGGATCACTTAAATAAACTGAGTAGAAAGGAATTAGTAATAGGATTACCTAAACTCAAGTTTAGCAAGGACAAACTATGTCATGCTTGTCAAAAGGGCAAGCAAGTGAAGGCTAGCTTTAAAAGCAAAAAAACAGATTTCCACTACTATGGGTTAGTCATTGTAGATGACTACTCAAGATTCACATGGGTTATGTTTCTTGCAAATAAAAATGATGTTTTTAATGCCTTTAGAAAATTTGCCAAGCTTGATCAAAATGAAAAGAATTCAAACATTACCTCTAAAAGAAGTGACCATGGAGGTGAATTGCAAAACATTTTGCTCCAAAAATTCTGTGAGAAACATGGTATAAACCATAATTTCTCAGCACCTAGGACACCTCAACAAAATAGGGTTGTTGAGAGGAAGAATAGGTCTCTTGAGGAACTAGCTAGGACTATGTTGAATGAGAACAAATTACCAAAATATATTTGGGCTGATGTTATTAACACATCTTGTCATGTGTTGAACAAAGTTCTGATCCGGCCCATACTAAAGAAAACACCCTATGTAATTTACAATGGAAGGAAGCCTAACATTTCATACTTTAGAGTGTTTGGGTGTAAGTGCTTTGTGCTGAACAATGGGAAAGAGAAACTTGGAAAATTTGATGCAAAGGCTGATGAGACAATCTTTTTAGGATATTCTACCAATAGCAAAGCCTATAAAATCTATAACAAGAGAACTCTAGTTGTTGAAGAATCAGTCCATGTTGTATTTGATGAGACTAACAAACAAGAGACAAGGCAAACTGAAATAGAAGACTTGACTGATTTGCTTGATCAACCTCTATTGGAGAGTGAACCTAATGAAAAGCCTAAAGAGAGTGAGCCAAATGAAAACACTAAGGATACAAGTGAACAATTGCCTAAGGAATGGAAAAATTCTAGGGACTTATCAATGGATAATATAATTGGAAATATTGGTAAGGGAGTGTCAACTAGAAGTGCCATTAAGAATATTTGTAATACTATGGCTTTTGTGTCACAAGTTGAACCTAAGAGTATTGATGAAGCACTAAAAGATGAACATTGGTTAATGGCCATGCAAGAGGAACTAAATCAGTTTGAAAGAAATGAAGTATGGGATTTAGTGCCATTAACAACTGATTATCCAATTATAGGAACCAAGTGGATTTTTAGAAATAAGCTTGATGAATCAGGCATTATTATAAGAAATAAGGCAAGGCCAGTGGCTAAGGGGTATAATCAAGAAGAGGGAATTGACTATGATGAGACTTTTGCCCCTGTAGCAAGGATAGAAGCCATTAGATTACTTCTTGCTTATGCTTTTATAATGAATTTCAAGCTTTATCAAATGGATGTAGAAATTGCTTTTCTCAATGGGTTGATACAAGAAGAAGTGTATGTGGAGCAACCACCAGGTTTTGTGGATTTTAAAAATCTTAATCATGTGTACAAACTTAAAAAGGCACTCTATGCCTTGAAGCAAGCTCCAAGATCATGGTATGACAGGTTGAGCAAATTTTTGATTGAGAATGACTATATAAGAGGGAAAGTAGATAATACATTGTTTGTGAAGTAATTTAAAAATGATACAAGGTATGTTCAAATCTATGTGGATGATATTGTATTTGGATCTACTAATGTCTCTCTATGCAAAGAATTTTCTAAGACCATGCAAGGACAATTTGAAATGTCAATGATGGGGGAGCTTACATTCTTCTTGGGGTTGCAAATCAAACAAATGAGTGATGGAATCTTCATAAGTCAAAGTAAGTATTGCAATGAACTATTGAAAAAGTTTGGTATGGAAGGGTGTAAGGAGGCGGCCACACCAATATCAAACACATGCAATCTTGACTTGGATGAAAAAGGCATAGTTGTTGATAACTCAAAGTATAGAGGTATCATTAGATCACTCTTATGTTTGAAGCTAGTAGGCCTGATATAATGTTTGTTGTGTGCTTGTGTGCAAGATTTGTAACAGCCCAATTTTCATTGGGCCAAGGGCCCAATTAAGGTGGATCAGTAGCCCGGAACTGGCCGTTCCAAATGACTAAATATACCTATGTTTGATTGCCCAGAACGGGCCGTTCCAAATGATGAAAATGAACCCATTTTTAAGTAGCAGAATGGGCCGTTCCAAAGTTGAAAATTTGACTATTTGGGTTGTTCCAGAACGGGCCGTTCCCAAAGTGAAACGGGCTATTGTAGACCCCTAAAATTGTCCGGGTCGGAAATAAGACTCGAAGACTCTCGAAGATCAAAGGAAAGTCACCCGGAAGGACTCCTGGAAGACCCTGGAAGACCCTAGGATGACAATCTGTAGGTTTAGAGGTCTTAGAGTAGCAAAAAATAAGAAAGTGGAGGGAATGAAGCCCAATACGGCCTCCCAGAAGTTCAATACGGCCGTATTGAAGTTTCTGAACTTCAATACGGCTGCATTGAACTCAATGCGGCTGCACTGAACTTCAATACGGCCGTATTGAGGTTTTTGAACTCAATACGGCTGCACTGAACTTCAATACGGTCGTATTGAGGTTTTTGAACTTCAATACGGCCGTATTGAATTCAATACGGTCGTATTGTATTTCAAAACTTCAATACAGACCGTATTGACCCTCATAAACCGTATTGAGCCTCTTCCCTATAAATATGACGTCAATGGGACGTCATTCTACACTTTTACACACAGTTTTGACTCCCTCCTTGAGTATTCTGGGGTTTTTGAGCAGTGTTCTGCCCTAGAAATCTCTCTGGGAGTCGATCCGACGAAGTTCTGGAATTCCGAGCATTTAGCTGGGAGATTCGAACCTAGTCGAAGGGAAATCCTCCGGATTTCCATAGTTAAAATTTTATAGGAGGGAGCGAGCGGTCTTGTAGAGGGAGGGAACGCCAAAACGCTTCCCAATTTCTGTCAAGATATATAAGAAAGCACGCTTCAAAGGTTTATCTCTTTAAAGTCCCTTCTTTTACCGCTTTCTGTTTGTACATATTTAAACTGTCATCATGTAGATAGTTAATTTATAATTGCTTAGAATAAATAGGGGTAATTTAGTAATTTCGCACTATTATTTTTAAATAATCTGTCATAGGGAACCCGAAAGGGGCGCTGTGGGGTGCTAACACCTTCCCCACGCGTAACCGACTCCCTTACCCGACTCTGGTTGTAATGGCCGAAGTCGATTTTTGAATCGATTGCCTTAAATCTCTTTTTCCAATGTTTTGAGTAAAACATTGGTGGCGACTCCATGAACCCTTCTTTTTTATGAAAACCGCTAATCCATGGAGGGTCCCGCTTGGGATTAACATGGATTGGTGAGCCTTTTAATAAAATTGCTCGTTTGACGAGGTCTCAGTTTGAGAATAAGTCATTCTAGCAATCCATATTTTTAAACAAATAAAAGAGTCCAACCATCCCTCGCGAATGCCGAAAGCCCGTTTCGGGCCGGTGGCGACAGATGGCGACTCCACTGGGGAAGCCTCGAGAGTCAGTCCCATTTAGTGACAGATTATTTTTAACAAATAATAGTTAAAATTACTTCATTACCCCTTGCTTGTATGATAACATGCTTTATTTATATGGCTTTAATAACTGTTGTATGTTTAATTTTCCGCAATTGTTTGAAATATAAATTGCACACAAACCATTGCACACAACAGTTCCCTCTATACCCGGGGGCATGAGTGGTAAACCATAGGGAGTGGATGTTAGTACGGCCGGTTGTCGAATGGGTCTATAGGTGCCCGTAGACCGTTGTCGGAAAGCATCACTCAAGGTGATAACCATGAACTCGAGTCCGACAGTGCGTTGGAGCTTTCCATCGGCTTACGACGAGAGGAATTGGGTCCCTATAATGGGGGCACCTTGGGGGCCTCAGACCGGTGAGAACAGTTAGATCCACCTTGAATATGCACTTTTCTGCAGGATACCCCTACCTCGTGATTCGCTCGTGACTGTTCGTCGATGAGTGAATTGTTTGTGCATTGATTATGTGAAATTGTTTGAGCATACATTGCATTTCTTTAAACATACAACATTCCTATTCTTTAAAAATAAGAATAAATATAAATAAGAATCTTCCATTACATGGTGTTAACATCTACCTTCATCACATTCATATAGGTAGTTTCCCTTTTCACCCAAAAATACAAAAAAAATATAATACCCAAAAAAGAAAAAAGGGTTATTTATCCAAACCAAGCAATATCATGCATCATCTTAGGGACATCCTAAAAACATGATAATGCTTAGTTGAATAAACACAATGCATGCATATTCAACCTCATCATCTCATATCATGCATATAGATCATGGAGAGATCTAGGAGTCATTCATTTCATACATCCCTCCTAGTAATTCATTAATAAACATTAATAAAAAGAAAGAAATAATCGATGCGTATGTTCAAGATGGATCGCACGCCATTTGTTATTAAGTGTAAGCCAACAACCGCGCCAAGCGAGCGCACATCAACTCCGTTGTTGGTAATCAAGACGAATAAAGGGGAAGGTCCGACACCATTAAGGATCACTGCTCCAAGACCTTTCCCCTACGAATCAAATAAGGCTGTGCCGTGGATATACGACATCCATTCTTCTGCCGACAGCGATATCTCTAACATCGCTGGACTTGGGGGCATGACTAGGAGTGGCAGGATCTACACTCCCGAAGATCTGCACGACAAAGCTCCCAAGAATAAAGGAAAAGAAAAGGAGAAAACCGAGGAAGATAGAGAATCCGAGGAGGAGACTGATGAGCTGTTAAAATTCATCAAACAAAGCGAGTACTCCATTGTGGATCAACTTCATAGGACGCCAGCAAAGATTACGCTGTTGTCATTGATCCTAAGCTCCGAACCGCATCGGCAAGCTCTGTCGAAAGTTTTGAACGAGGCATATGTGTCGCATACCATCTCCCAAGACAAGTTTGAGGGAATTGTTAGTCACATCACGGCTAATGATCACCTCTCTTTCACCGATGAAGAGATCCCCGCTGAGGGACCGAACCACAACAAGCCCTTGCACATCTCTGTAAAGTGCAAGGAGTATCACATCGCAAAGGTCTTGGTGGATAATGGATCTTCCTTGAACGTAATGCCAAAGAGAACATTCGACCAAATGACAATCAAGGGAGTCCAAATGCGCCCGAGCAACATGATCGTTCGAGCTTTCGACGGCTCTAAAAGAGAAGTGGTGGGAGAAATCAGTCTTCCAATCCAAATTGGGCCCACTATCTTTAATGTCGAATTCCAAGTAATGGATATTACTCCTGCATACAGCTGTCTCCTCGGCCGACCTTGGATTCATGATGCGAAAGCTGTACCCTCTACGCTCCACCAGAAAGTCAAGTTCATAGTGGGTGACAAACTGGTGACCGTACAAGCTGAAGATGACATACTCATCAGCAAGCCATCCACCATACCTTATGTGGATGCGGCAGAGGAAGCTTTGGAAACCGCCTTCCAAGCATTGGAAATTGCCAATGTTGAGACGTTTCCCCGAGAAATGAAGAAGGTAGCTCATATGCTCACCAAGAATGGATACTTGCCGGGACAAGGACTTGGCAAGGATTCCCAAGGAATTCCGGAGCTACCCATCATTAAGGATAATCCGGGGAAACAAGGGTTAGGATACAACCCTGTTAAAGATCAAAGAACGAAGAGGAATCAAGATCCTGCTCGACGTTCTTTAAGCCAGATCTTTAGGAAGGCTGGTTCACAAACGTCAAGGCCAGCTGTCGTCATCAAGTGTCCTTTTCCTTCTAATAGGGATGTGTAAATTCAGTGACTATTAGAGATCACTCCTCGGGGACAGCCCGACCCCCGAGCCTCGATAGGGCACATGTTTTCCACTATGATTATAATAAAATCATTCTTTCTTATTGCTTCTTTTCTTGCTTGCAATAAAATTCTAAACCGCATTATTTAACCCTGTTTGAATGAACATAAGTGAGGTTAAAATCGTCTTAATAATCAATAAACCCGCATCATTTTTATGTGGAAGTGTGTGTGACAACTTGGAGCACCTTTCCTTGGCCTCAATAAGTGCCGTCATGGATAAAAAGAAATCCATTCAGGACAAAAATCCTAAAAAACAAAAAGCTCGGCAGGAAACCCAAAAAGGGGGCTGCGCAAAAATAAGAGCAAAAGACCCGCTAGGAATCCCACAAAAGGGTGACCTAGGCAAAAATTAGGGTTACAAAATAATGAACAAAAACAAAAGCCCGCTAAAACTCCACAAATGGGTGTTTTAGGCAAAAGTTAGGGCAATCGAAAAATAGAATAAATCCATGATGGTACCACCAACTGAATTCAACAAAGGGGCTCAAGAAAAGCTATCCAAGTTGTCAAATCACAAATGTTAATAACCAAGACGTGCTTAACTTCATAAGTGTTTAATCAAACAAGCTTAAACACTTAAGCCTACCATTGGCCAAGCCATTCTTACAAAATCCATTTTTTAAAATAAAATTGAATCCCCTCTAAAACATAAACTTTCGAAAAAGAATATACCTTTCCTTTCTTTTCTCTCTTGTCCCAAACGATTTTTGAATAATCTAGTGGAAACATGGAGATATAGTGGTCAATAGGAGGGTTGACATATCTTTTAAAGGAAGGGAAGGATCATTTGGTTGATGACACCAAATCTCAATATAACACGCATCATTCCTCGGTTACAGAAATTGGCAGCGCACAGTCCGTCTTGAGGAATGGCAGAATCCAAACAAAAACGCATCGGTTAATTCTTTTGAAAGATAAATCAAATAGAATTAGGTGCATCATACTGCATACATACATACAGATGATAGGTGTAATGGAAGATCACTTATTCTCTGTTTATTGAAAAAAAAAAACAAAAAAATATATACTTCAGAAAAACAATACGCCCGTATCATGTTCAGTACGCCCGTACCAAAATTAGGGTTATGAACAAATTTTCAATTCAATACGGGCATACTGAAATGAATAACGGCCGTATTGGCAATAACAGAAATCCTCCCTCACGTCGATGACAAAATTCCTCCAAGAAGAAGAGGATAGGGGGAGCCATTCATTTTTTTCTAAAAACATTAAATAATTAAACTTGCATTTTGTGCATCACGCACATTAATTGCACATTCAAAGACCTCATCATGAGGCAGTCGCATAAAATAGAAAAAATAGGAAAAATTGCTTGTGTATGACAGCAGCAAACAAAATGAAGAAATTCAGAAAATCAACAGCATCATACAGAATAATTAAGCCTGGAGAGGCTCGCCGAAATAATACTCTCAGAATAATTGAGCCTGGAGAGGCTCGCCGAAATAATACTCTCTCAGAATAATTGAGCCTGGAGAGGCTCGCCGAAATAATACTCTCTCAGAATAATTGAGCCTGGAGAGGCTCGCCGAAATAATACTCTCAGAATAATTGAGCCTGGAGAGGCTCGCCGAAATAATACTCTCTCAGAATAATTGAGCCTGGAGAGGCTCGCCGAAATAATACTCTCTCAAAATAACTGAGCCTGAAGAGGCTTGCCAAAATAATACTCCTGAGAGACATTTCTGTACAGAAAAAGCCAAAACCAACAAAAAAGGCAAAAATACAGAAAAAGCCAAAATAAAAAAAAAAGCCGAAATCAACAAAAAAGGCAAAAACACAGAAAAAGCCAAAATCAACAAAAAAGGCAAAAACACAGAAAAAGCCAAAATCAACAAAAAGGCAATCCAACAAATTATACAGAATAACTGAGCCTGGAGAGGCTTGCCAAAATAATACTCTCCAAAAGACATCTCAGCTTGCATTCTTGGGCTAAACAAAAAACCAATTCACCATACAGAATAACTGAGCCTGGAGAGGCTTGCCGAAACAATACTCCCACAGAATAACTGAGCCTGGAGAGGCTTGCCGAAATAATACTCGTACAAAATAATTGAGCCTGGAGAGGCTTGCCGAAATAATACTCATACAGAATAAATGAGCAGAATAATTGAGCCTGGAGAGGCTTGCCGAAATAATACTCCCACAGAATAATTGAGCCTGGAGAGGCTTGCCGAAATAATACTCTCTCAAAATAATTGAGCCTGGAGAGGCTTGCCGAAATAATACTCATACAGAATAATTGAGCCTGGAGAGGCTTGCCGAAATAATACTCTCATCAGAATAATTGAGCCTGGAGAGGCTCGCAGAAATAATACTCCCCAGAGAAACCCCAACTCAAGCTCACGGAACAAATCCCCAGCGAGAGCTATCAAAGCAAGATCAACAAAATTCCCAATGGAAGCACGATCGCCCAAGCAGTATATCTAGTCAAAGGACTTAAAACTTCCTCAGTGGAAGATAGCTCTCCAACTCAGGCGTTGAGTGAGTCTAAGCCTGTAGAGGCTTCCTAAATAATACTCTGGGATACATAAGATCCCCAAATCCCCAGTCGCCTACTCAAGAGGCATTCCTACAAAAAGGAAAAGATCAAAAAGATCAATAATCATTCCCCAAGTGGAATCCGGCTCTTAGCCAATCATTGAACATCAAGATGATCTGCCTAACAGAAGAGGCTAATCACAATCAATGACAAAATCCCCCAGCGGATAACAGCCTACACAGAGGCGACAAAACCAGAAAAACAAAAAGAGTCACCCGAATAAGGATAACCGGGATACTCCACAACGTCAAAGGACGTCAGCCAATCATAAGGCATCGCTCACATCAGAAAGAGCATCTTCGTGTCTACACCCCAAGGAAACAGAAATTCCTCAATGGGCACCAACTATGCAAAGGAAAGTTGGGACACAAGAACCTATGAGTAACTGCACATCCCCTAGACGGATCCCTGCGTTATCCAGCCCTCAGCGGCACCAAAATCAAAAACAAATCGTCAAAACAGCATCGTGGACTGTGGAGACAAAACCATCACAGATCCCTGGAGAGGGCAAACTCACATTGCCAACGTCGTCGAGAACACGGAGGCAGACCCTGGGGAGGGCAAACCGCAGACCCTGGAGAGGGCAAACTCAACTGCCTAGGTTGTCAGAAACACCAAAGCAGAGCCTGGAGAGGCGGTACTCACGCTACCAAAGTGTTCAGAAGCACGGAGGTATGCAGCTTCCAGCTCGGGCGGCGAGCGAAGCAAAGCCTGGAGAGGCAATACTCACAACTTCCAGCTCGGGCGTCGAGTGAAGTTGAGCCTGGAGAGGCGGTACTCACAGCTTCCAGCTTGGGCGGCAAGCGAAGCTAACCCTGGAGAAGGCAAACTCAACTGCCTAGGATGTCAGAAACACCGAAGCAGAGCCTGGAGAGGCGGTACTCACAGCTTCCAGCTTGGGCGGCAAGCGAAGCTAACCCTGGAGAGGGCAAACTCAACTGCCTAGGATGTCAGAAGCACCGAAGCAGAGCCTGGAGGAGGCGGTACTCACAGCTTCCAGCTTGGGCGGCAAGCGAAGCTAAGCCTGGAGAGGCGGTACTCACAACTTCCAGCTTGGGCGGCAAGCGAAGCTAAGCCTGGAGAGGCGGTACTCACAACTTCCAGCTCGGGCGTCGAGTGAAGTTAAGCCTGGAGAGGCGGTACTCACGCTACCAGAGTGTTCAGAAGCACGGAGGTATGCAGCTTCCGGCTCGGGCGACGAGCGAAGCAAAGCCTGGAGAGGCTACTCAGCAATTTTCCACCGGAAGACACTACAAGTCAGAAGGATGGCCTTATTCCCCGGACAATTGGGTCAACTCCTTTACTTATCAACCGGTACACTAAAAGGCCGTTTGACTAAGTAAAGGGGGGGCAGCTGTAGACCCCTAAAATTGTCCGGGTCGGAAATAAGACTCGAAGACTCTCGAAGATCAAAGGAAAGTCACCCGGAAGGACTCCTGGAAGACCCTGGAAGACCCTAGGATGACAATCTGTAGGTTTAGAGGTCTTAGAGTAGCAAAAAATAAGAAAGTGGAGGGAATGAAGCCCAATACAGCCTCCCAGAAGTTCAATACGGCCGTATTGAAGTTTCTGAACTTCAATACGGCTGCATTGAACTCAATGCGGCTGCACTAAACTTCAATACGGCCGTATTGAGGTTTTTGAACTCAATACGGCTGCACTGAACTTCAATACGGCCGTATTGAGGTTTTTGAACTTCAATACGGCCGTATTGAATTCAATACGGCCGTATTGTAGTTCAAAACTTCAATACGGACCGTATTGACCCTCACGTTAACTCTTTCTCTCACGTTGCCACTAGTCATGAAGTGGAGATTCAAAAACAAATCCTTTTTAAAGAAAAAGAATCTCAACTTCAAGATTTAGTGAAGAAGAAGTGGACTTCACTTAGTCCCTCTTCTTGTGCTACTTCCTTGGTGGTGCCCAAGGAAGATAAGCCTTCTTTCTTTAAGACTCTTTCTACTTTAGTTTTCTTCATAAAGCACCCAACTTTTGGTTTGTATGGTTTGTTGAATACATCTCATGGTGTTGTATCTTCTATTTTTGATCTTGAAGGAAGTTCAAACTTATTTGAACTTAACTTGAATACTTTCCTACAAGACAAACTTAGATTATATGAGTTTCCTAGACTCCTCTTAACACCTTTTTCTCATATGTATCTAACAAATTATGCAATACAAAGTTGTTTAGGTAATTTTTTAGTTAAGTTTTCTTTATTTTCCAATACATACCTAGGTCATTACATTGGGCACTTCCAACAAGATATTTTTGTTTTTAGGACTAATACATTAGTGTGCTATAGTTTTAGTCTTTTTACCTTTTTAGGTTTTAGTTATACACCTAGACTTCACCGTGGGGAGGATCCTATCCTTAACATTAGAAAGTCTAGTCCTCTTAATTTAGACAATCTTTTTAGCATTTTTAGTAGCACTCCTCTTAGGATACACTTTCCATTTCTATCATATACTATTACCTCTAATGCTTATTTTTATGTTTTTGTTGGTCATGATGCCCACCATGAGGAACCTCTTGATTTGAGGTCAAATCCTTTTCAAGAGGGAGGGAATGATGGAATAACACTAAGGCCGAGAAGACCAAGAGGTGATATATTAAAAGAGGCAAGAGGAATGGGTTACACACAGTTTTGACTCCCTCCTTGAGTATTCTGGGGTTTTTGAGTAGTGTTCTGCCCTAGAAATCTCTCTGGGAGTCGATCCGACGAAGTTCTGGAATTCCGAGCATTTAGCTGGGAGATTCGAACCTAGTCGAAGGGAAATCCTCCGGATTTCCATAGTTAAAATTTTATAGGAGGGAGCGAGCGGTCTTGTAGAGGGAGGGAACGCCAAAACGCTTCCCAATTTCTGTCAAGATATATAAGAAAGCACGCTTCAAAGGTTTATCTCTTTAAAGTCCCTTCTTTTACCGCTTTCTATTTGTACATATTTAAACTGTCATCATGTAGATAGTTAATTTATAATTGCTTAGAATAAATAGGGGTAATTTAGTAATTTCGCACTATTATTTTTAAATAATCTGTCATAGGGAACCCGAAAGGGGCGCTGTGGGGTGCTAACACCTTCCCCACGCGTAACCGACTCCCTTACCCGACTCTGGTTGTAATGGCCGAAGTCGATTTTTGAATCGATTGCCTTAAATCTCTTTTTCCAATGTTTTGAGTAAAACATTGGTGGCGACTCCATGAACCCTTCTTTTTTATGAAAACCGCTAATCCATGGAGGGTCCCGCTTGGGATTAACATGGATAGGTGAGCCTTTTAATAAAATTGCTCGTTTGACGAGGTCTCAGTTTGAGAATAAGTCATTCTAGCAATCCATATTTTTAAACAAATAAAAGAGTCCAACCATCCCTCGCGAATGCCGAAAGCCCGTTTCGGGCCGGTGGCAACAGCTGTTCCGGAATAAGAAAAATGCTTAAAATATTTTAGTTGGAACGGGCCGTTCCAGTGGAAAATTTTGTGTATACTTGAAGGTTCCGGAACGGGCCGTTCCGCTTTCAGTACAGGCCATTCCGGTAGGTGAGCCAGAATTCCTATAAATAGGCCCTCATTTCTCTCAATTTGACACACCTTCTCTTCCTTCTCTCTTATGCTCTTCTTTCCTCTTCTTCTCTCTGAAGACCAAGAGGAACTCAGAAGATGAGGTTCTGCCCCAGTTTTAGTCCCGGTCCTTGTTTAAGGAAAGAAAGGAGGAGGTTATGCCCTAGTTCCTATTTATCCAGGTACGGGGGAAAAGGAGATTATTTATATGTAGGGTTACATGAGGGAATTGGGTAGAGGAAGAGCCCTTAGGGTTATGAATAATTTTATAATTATTTATGTTTGGAGAATTAATTGTCTTATGTGATTCTATATATATTTAGGACTACGAATATATGTTAAATTTGTAAAAATGATGCTCTAGGAGAGAGAACGAAATTATAGAAAAGTGTCTGTAAGTTAGGTTTTGAAAATTGGATGATTTCTGTTTGAGGAATTGAGGATCTCATTAGATTCTGTATGTGTTGAGGATTATAAATATGTTAATAATTTGTAAGAATGATGATCTGGGAAAGAGAACGAAATTGTAGAAAAGTGCATGTGAGCTAGGTTTTGGGACAATTGGGGATTTTACTATTTATGTTAAAATTATATTAAATTGATAATTCTATTGTTTATTATTTTAATTTATGAATGTTATTGTTATATTATTTAATAAGAATTGATGATCTAGATGTGAATTGCTTGAGGGATGTGTAAACCCTTATTTTGTTAGACTTATCTGTTGAGTATGTGATATGGAATTGTGTATGTGATATGAAATCGTGATATGAGATGAGATGTTGTATGGACATGATTAAGAATGTGATTGCGATGTGTTTCCTCACACTAATGACTAGGGATGGCACGGCCCCTAGGTGAGTGGTGCTACATGGAGGGCATGACCCTTGCATGGTGTGGGATGAGTAAGACAGTTAACACACACCACTTATGTCGATTATGGCAGCCCTGGCATAGGGTTAATTGCAAGAGACTGTATGCATTGTAATGTGATTGTGGTTCCTCACACTCATGCTTCAGGGACGAGCGTACTCCTGAATGATCCGGGATGATACGAACCCTGGGTAGGTGATGCTTCAGGGACGAGCGTACTCCTGGATGATCAGGGATGATACGAACCCTAGTATGGTGTGGGTTGAGTGAGGCAATTAACCCGTATCACTTGTGTCAGATGTGGCGAGGTCTTGGCATAGTGATAATTGTAAGATTGGCTTGAATTATGGATGTGGAAATGATATTGTTAATCGTAAAATTGTGTGGATTGTGATGGATTGATAAATTATGATACATGCTTGTATATATATGAATTATGATTTCATTATGATGTGGTTGTATGTACTTTGCATGTAGATATTTTCTTTTCTCACCGTATAAATTATGGATGTTTTAGGTGAGGAAGATCCGGTTACGAGTGACATCTAGAATGCCAACAGTTGAATTGTGGGTATGCTCTGATATTGTGACATCGGGGCAGAGGATTTTTAGGACATAGATTTTATATGGATTTGGAATTGTAAATATGATTTTGAAAACAATTTGTAAACTTTCAAGTTTTATTTTCAATTATTATGTTGGTTATTGATAAATGAATATGAAGGTTTTATGTGAACCCTTTTACCAACGTTAAAAATTTTATTCTTTAGTTTATTTATATGATTATATTTATATATGTGTTGGGGTAGTAAGGGTGTCACATTTAGTGGTATCAGAGCAGGTCGATTCAATCGACAGTTAGTTATGAGTCTGCTATACTTGTTTGATAGAAGAATTAGGTAGTGAAATAATTGTGAAACTTATTGATATGCTAGTATGATGATTGATTATGTTTGTTGTTATTATGTACTATAAATGTTTTGCTTTAGGATGAGGATAATGATATGATGATGATGTTTCTCTTATGTTGTTAGTGTCGTACCTATATATTGTTTTCTCAGAATTCGACTGAAAGACATGATATAGCTTAGTTGATGATTACTCATTGGTTTTGATACTTCTTACTTATGTAAGAAGTAGTGGTTGAATAGTATCGCTCGTGTTGCGAGCACATGTGCCAGTAATAGTGGACGAAGCCTTGTGCTAGCCAACTAGAACTATTAGAACCTTGGGTGTGAGTGATACATTGATTTGTCGAGTATACTAAGAGTTTACGATTGATGGAATTTCTGACATCTATAGTAGTAGTAGTTGAATCTAAGGTGGTTGTCTCCTTGGTGAGAGATTGAAATGACGGTAATTTCCTTGAGTGTTAGTACTGGCATGTTAACCATTTATGGTTTAGGTAGCACGTGAGTTTTATTTTCTAAAGTCTGTTGTGCTAAATATGTGAGTTGTTTTGGTGGGAGGCTTGAATGGGAAGTTGAGGTGTGAGTTTGGAAGAGTTGAGGTATTTTTGTGGCATTAGATATATTGATACACTATTGCTGTTTGGTGTAGAAAATATTTTCACTACAATTTTGTTGTGACAGTATGAGTATCGTATTGACATAATTAAATTTTTGCGGTCTTCATGAAGAATGTGGCTTTGGATATTATCTTTCCAATGGAACTGGAAAAAGATAAAACGGAGGTCTAGAACTTTAGTTATGACTGCTTTGGTGATCAGAAGTTTAGTTGTAAGCGCTGAATATACTTGAAGTGCTTTTTGAATTTTTAGCTAAGAAGGAGATCTTTTTGGAATCTTATGTCTTCATAAGAGTTGTAGCTTATCCACTTAGCTTTCGTTTGAGATAGGTTTGAAATCATTTGGATGAGTATAACTCTGTGTGTCAGGTAGATATATGCTGTCATGATGTTTTTGAGATTTTAGGCATAACAAGGATAAAAATAGATTTCGTGATGTTTTGAGGTTTGGTCATTGAAAGGTTGATTAAAATGATATGATGCTATGTAGTAAAATTGGTTCATGTACATGTTATATGGTGTAAACGATGATCAATTCATACATGCTTAGGGATGGTATATGTGAAGGAGGTATTCTAATATGATTTGATATGCAAGTATGTGGCCTTATGGATCAATTAGGGGATGTTTGTGTGTTAATGAGATTGACCTTAGGATATGATATCATCATATTAGAGTTAAGTGTGAAGATATATCCAATATAGATTTAGACTAGATTATCTAAGTATGAATTTTGATTGTTTGAGGTGAGTGTCTTAGGCCATGTAATTTCTTGCGGAGGTATAATGTAGATCTACCTAAGGTAAAAGTTGTGCTTAAGTGAGAGATACCTAAGTCAATTAGTAAAATTAGGAGTTTTATTGGGATAGTTTATAGGAAATTTATTGAGTAAATTTTTAAGATAGTTGTTCACGGTTTAAACTGCTCTCACTTTTCTCGTTGTTACTACAGGAATCGCTTTTGCCTTCTTTCCTCTGGTTATTAAGATGTTTCAGTTCACTAGGTTGTCTTTTGCCTACCCTTGGAATCAGCAGTAGTTCGAAAGGTTAATCTATATCAGGAATTCTTGGACCTATGTTTATTTTTAACTACCCAAAACATTTCGTCGCTTACTTCTCTGGGTCGCTTACTATTACCTTTGACTGGATTGACTAGGAAAAGAGTTGCCTTTGTATGGGATAACAAATGAGGAGGTAGTTTTCAAACTCTTAAGGAAAGATTGACTAGTGTTAATACTACTAGATTTTAGTAAGACTTTTGTGATATATAGTTATGCTTTTAAAGATATGTTTGGGAGGAGTATTGTGGCAAGAAGGAAAGGTAGTAGGTTATGATTTTAGGCAATTGAAAATTCATGAGAGGAATTTTCTTATCTATGACCTTGAGTTAACAGCTTTAATATTTATACTAAGATTTGGAGACACTATGTATATGATTCTAAGCTTGAAGTATTTATTGATCGTTAGAGCCTTAATTATCTGTTGACTGAAGGAGTTAATTATGTGACTAAAGAGATAGTTTAATTTCTAGAGGACTAATATTTCAAACTTAGTTGTTAATTGAGTAAAGCTATTGTGGTGACCGATGTTTTGTGTAGGAAACTTTTATATTTATCTTCCCTTATGATTAGAGAGATGAATCCTTTTGGCTCAAATTAGAGATTTAAGTTTGGCTTATAAGGTTACCCTTAGTAGTGTAAGACTAAGTATGACTTGAGTAACGAATTCATTGTTGAAGAAAATTGAAGCATAATTAGTTGATTCATTTTGGTGACAAGATATAAGGCTATAGGATAAGGCGATGGATAAGAGTATGACTTGGGTGTAGATGGAGTGGTGAAATTAGAGGACTGATATGAATACCAAGTGTACTTACGCTTAGGTGCTTAATCTTTAGAGATGATCATAGAAGTAAAACCAATATTGTGGCAGATGCCTTGATTATGATGACCTCTGGTATATTATTTTTGATGATTTAAGGGTTGGATTTGACTGAAGAATTTAGAGACTAATGCTTTGTGTGTAAGATTATCCTTAGGAGCATTGAATTGATTATGTTGAAAGTGACTAGTGAATTAATGGATGAGATTAGAGAAGCCTAGGAGTTAGAGCCTTTCTTAGAGAACCAAGTGGAAAAGATTGGCAGGAGTATAGACAACTTTTCTGAGTAGAATCGATGTTGTTTGAGGTGCAAGAACAAATTTGGGTACTTAGTAACCTTCAACTAAGAACAATGATTTTAGAGGAAGGACATTCATTTAGGAGCTACTGAGGTGTATCGGGACCTTAGGAGGATGTATCAGAGTGGTGCAGCGGAAGCATGATGGCTTAAGGTGAAGAGAGGAGTAGAGGAATTGTATACTCGTGATTAGAATGCTAGAAGTCTTTAGGAATTTTTGTAGCATTTAAACGTCCCATTTTGGAAGTGAGATGGTGAGGGGATAGACCTTAATTGTAGGTTTGTCTGAGACGCTTAAGAGATCGATTCTATTTTGGTTTTAGTGGATAGACTCGCCAAGTTTACCTGTCTTACCCTTAGATATTCTTTGGTGAAATTGATAGAGTTGTACATCAATAAGGTAGTGAGGTTGCATAAGAATTAGAAAGTAAGAAGTGAGGAGTCTACCATTACAAAAATTTCGGGGACGAAATTTCTTAAAGGAGGGGAGTATTGTAACAGCCCAATTTTCACTGGGCCAAGGGCCCAATTAAGGTGGATCAGTAGCCCGGAACAGGCCGTTCCAAAATTGGAACGGGCCGTTCCAAATGACTAAATATACCTATGTTTGATTGCCCAGAACGGGCCGTTCCAAATGATGAAAATGAACCCATTTTTAAGCAGCAGAACGGGCCGTTCCAAAGTAGAAAATTTGCCTATTTGGGTTGTTCTAGAACGGGCCGTTCCCAAAGTGAAACGGGCCATTCCGGAATAAGAAAAATGCTTAAAATATTTTAGTTTGAACGGGCCGTTCCAGTGGAAAATTTTGTGTATACTTGAAGGTTCCGGAACGGGCCGTTCCGCTTTCAGTACATGCCATTCCGGTAGGTGAGCCAGAATTCCTATAAATAGGCCCTCATTTCTCTCATTTTGACACACCTTCTCTTCCTTCTCTCTTATGCTCTTTTTTCCTCTTCTTCTCTCTGAAGACCAAGAGGAACTTAGAAGATGAGGTTCTGCCCCAGTTTTAGTCCCGGTCCTTGTTTAAGGAAAGAAAGGAGGAGGTTATGCCCTAGTTCCTATTTATCCAGGTACGGGGGAAAAGGAGATTATTTATATGTAGGGTTACATGAGAGAATTGGGTAGAGGAAGAGCCCTTAGGGTTATGAATAATTTTATAATTATTTCTGTTTGGAGAATTAATTGTCTTATGTGATTCTATATATATTTAGGACTACAAATATATGTTTAATTTGTAAAAATGATGCTCTGGGAGAGAGAACGAAATTATAGAAAAGTGCTTGTAAGTTAGGTTGTGAAAATTGGATGATTTCTGTTTGAGGAATTGAGGATCTCATTAGATTTTGTATGTGTTGAGGATTATAATAATTTGTAAGAATGATGATCTGGGAAAGAGAACGAAATTGTAGAAAAGTGCTTGTGAGCTAGGTTTTGGGACAATTGGGGATTTTACTATTTATGTTAAAATTATATTAAATTGATAATTCTATTGTTTATTATATTAATTTATGAATGTTATTGTTATATTATTTAATAAGAATTGATGATCTAGATGTGAATTGCTTGAGGGATGTGTAAACCCTTATTTTGTTAGACTTATCTGTTGAGTATGTGATATGGAATTGTGTATGTGATATGAAATCGTGATATGAGATGAGATGTTGTATGGACATGATTAAGAATGTGATTGCGATGTGTTTCCTCACACTAATGACTAGGGATGGCACGGCCCCTGGTTAAGTGGTGCTACAGGGAGGGCGTGACCCTAGCATGGTGTGGGATGAGTAAGACAGTTAACACACACCACTTATGTCGATTATGGCAGCCCTGGCATAGGGTTAATTGCAAGAGACTGTATGGATTGTAATGTGATTGTGGTTCCTCACACTCATGCTTCAGGGACGAGCGTACTCCTGAATGATCAGGGATGATACGAACCCTGGGTAGGTGATGCTTCAGGGACGAGCGTACTCCTGGATGATCAGGGATGATACGAACCCTAGTATGGTGTGGGTTGAGTGAGGCAACTAACCCGTATCACTTGTGTCAGATGTGGCGAGGTCTTGGCATAGTGATAATTGTAAGATTGGCTTGAATTATGGATGTGGAAATGATATTGTTAATCGTAAAATTGTGTGGATTGTGATGGATTGATAAATTATGATACATGCTTGTATATATATGAATTATGATTTCATTATGATGTGGTTGTATGTACTTTGCATGTAGATATTTTCTTTTCTCACCGTATAAATTATGGATGTTTTAGGTGAGGAAGATCCGGTTACGAGTGACATCTAGAATGCCAACAGTTGAATTGTGGGTATGCTCTGATATTGTGACATCGGGGCAGAGGATTTTTAGGACATAGATTTTATATGGATTTGGAATTGTAAATATGATTTTGAAAACAATTTGTAAACTTTCAAGTTTTATTTTCAATTATTATGTTGGTTATTGATAAATGAATATGAAGGTTTTATGTGAACCCTTTTACCAAAGTTAAAAATTTTATTCTTTAGTTTATTTATATGATTATATTTATATATGTGTTGGAGTAGTAAGGGTGTCACAAGATTTCAGGAAAATCCAAAAGAATCTCACATGAAATGTGTAAAGATAATTCTTAAATATCTGAAAGGTACTACTAATGTAGGTTTATGGTATCCAAAGGGAGTCTCACTAAGTCTGATAGGCTACTCAGATTCTGACTATGCTGGGTGTAGACTTGATAGAAAAAGCACAAGTGGTACTTGTCACCTACTGCGACACCCTTACTACCCCAACACATATACTGTAACTTTACAAATAAATGTTTAAATTTCGGTAAAAGGGTTCACATGAGAAACTTCAAAAATCGTTCTTCAATAACCACAATAATAAAGATTTAGAAAATGAAACACAAGAGTTTACAAATTATTTTCAAAATGATATTTACAATTCCAAATCCATATAAAAATTATGTTCTAAAAGTCCTCTGCCCCGATGTCACAATATCAGAGCATACCCCTAATTTAACTGTTGGCATTCTAGATGCCACTCGCAACTGGATCTTCCTCACCTAAAACATCCACAAAATTGTACGGTGAGAAAAGAAAACATCTATATGTAAAGTACATACAAACACACAACATATCATCTCATTATAACTCGATACTTAACAAAATATTCATAAACATTTCAATGTATCATAACTTTATCAATCGCGCATCATCATCACGTCACAATTCGCAATCACAACAATCATCACAAATCTTGCAATCAACCTTATGCCAAGGTCACGCCTATAGCATCTCTTGCCCAAGGTCGTTCCACCCCCGACATAAGTATTAATTGCCTCACACATCCCACACCATGCCAAGGGTACGCTCGTCCTTGTAGCATCACTTACCCAAGGTTCGTATCATCCCTGGTCATTAGTACGAGGAACCACAATCACATCACAATCACATCATAATCAATTCATCACAATCCACATAAATCTTACAATTAACACTATGTCAAGACCACGCCACAACTGACACAAGTGATACGGGTTAATTACCTCACTCATCCCACACCATGCCAGGGGTACGCTCGTCCTTGTAGCATCACTTACCCGAGGTTCGTATCATCCCTGGTCATTAGTGCGAGGAACCACAATCACATTACAATCCACACAATCTCTTGCAATTAACCTTATGCCAGGGCTGCCATATTTGACATAAGTGATGCGTGTTAATTGTCTCACTCATCTCACACCATGCCAGGGGCACGCTCATCCCTGGAGCGTCACCTCCCAGGGTTCGTCTCATCCCTGGTCATTAGTGTGAGGCACCACAGTCACAATCATAATCATATCCACACGGTGCAACGATTCACATACCCATCAAGCAATTCACCATGAATACTCATTATAGTAATAATATAACAATAATATAAAACTCAATTAATTCACCAGTTTAATACAATATTAAATCAATAGAATTACCAACTTAATATAACATTCATAAATGTAATAATAATCAATGGAATTATCAACATAAATAGTAAAACCCCTAATTATTCCAAAACCTAGTTCACCAGCACTTTCCTACAATTTCGTTCTCTCTCCCAGATCATCATTCTTACAAATTAGCATATTCATAAACCTCAATATATAATTCTTAATTCAACCAATAATTCTCCAAAAAATAATAATTATAAAACTACTCATAATCCTAAAGAATTCTTCCTCTACTCAATTCCCTCATGTAACTCTACATATAAATGATCCATTTTTCTCCCGTACCTATATAAACAGCAGTTGAACTAAAACAAGGATCTCTTGGTCTCCTCCTCTAAGTGCCCCTTGGTCTTCAGAGAGAAGAAGAGGGAAAGAAGAGAGAACAGAAGAGAATAGGAAGAGAGAATGAGAGATGTCAGAAAATGAGAGGTGAGGCCTCCTATTTATAGGAATCCGCCTCACATAACCCGGAACGGCCCGTTCCAAAAGTGGAACGCCCGTTCTGGGCCCGAAAAATCTACGCAAGTTTTTGAACTGGAATGGCCTGTTCCAAAACCAGAACAGCCCGTTCCGGTACTCATCCAAAACGGCCCGTTCTTCAACCAGAACGGCCCGTTCTCCAACCAGAACGGCCCGTTTTGGAATTTGGAAGGGCCCGTTCTCAACTACATTTTCTTAGGCAATTTCCTTATTTCGGAACGGCCCATTTCACTCTTGAAACGGCCCGTTCCGGGCAACGAATTGGGCCCACGGCCCAGTGAAAATTGGGCCCACGGCCCAGTGAAAATTGGGCTGTTACACCTACTAGGTAGTGTACTTGTCTCATGGCATAGCAAAAAGCAAGCTTGTGTTACTTTAAGTACAGTTGAGGCTAAATATATAGCTGCTGGGAGTTGTTGTGCTCAAATTCTTTGGATGAAACAACAACTAAGAGACTATGGAACTGAGACTAACAACTTCCTTTCATATATGTCAACAACAAGTAGATACCAATGATTATTGTTGTCCTTAATAGGAAAAAAAATATGCAAATAGAATTTTTCTCATCATTAATAGGGGTAGAAATTTACACATAGTATTTTATTTTATAAAATGTGAAAACATAAAATATAAACTAGTTAGATAATAAATAACCTTTCGCATGAACTCCAATTTCCCCATAAACTCCTCCTTAATGAACTTCATTGCATTTATAGGCATATGACCTGAATTAAGTGCATATTGTACGACACAAAAGAAACAAAATGAAGGTTATATATTAAAAAAAATAATAATAAAATCTCAAATATTGTACAATTATTCTCACCACAAATGTAGTTGGCAAGAACCAATTATTTAAATCTTAGATTGTTGACTTATGGGCCATTAATCCCTCACAAAATGTAAGCTTGCAAGCCATTAAATTCAGAACCTAAAAATGATAAATAAAAAATGAATTAACTTGATATAATTTTTTTTATAAATAATTTAATTTAATCATAGTTGTATAATTTTTAATTTTTGTCTTACCTCTTGTTCCACCCAACCTTAGGCATAAGGATTTTTAGTGTTTTCCTATCTCCAACAAAAGATTTACATTTGACGAGAATTTTGTTCCTGGACCAAAGATATCATGTATAATTATCAATATTAAAAATAATAATTCAATTCAATTACATACCCCATGAAGATATATGTCACATAATATGTGTTAACTTTATCTAGCGCCATATTGGAATGAGGTCTAAATATAATAAGAATATTTTGGAAAAATAAATGTTTAATATATGTTAGTCTAAATAACATTTGATTTAACACAAAAACTTGATAATAAAATTAATATATATATATATAAAAAAAACTTACTTTTGGTATTTGAACACCGACAATTCTTCCATCGATTTTATAAGGAGACATTAGTTGATAATTGATATAATATTCATTATCATCTACTTCATAATCATCAAGCAACTCCTTCTACTTTTACTTTGATGTCCACTCTTAAAGGAATTTGATGTGAATTAGTCAAACAAGTAAATTGGTTGCTACCAATAACTATTGGAAGTCCTAACAGAGAAAGTGTGAACTTCAATTTAGGATTTTTATTCGTTATCGGCTTCGCTAAGCTATTGAAAGTGACTGTTAATGCTTCCATCCCATTAGCTTGTTCAACATCCTTATCATTCCTACTTTCAACAACTTTTATGGGAGATGATGCATCTGAGATATTATAGTAATTTTCTCTATCATTTTTTAGCTGAGATATTTGATAAACACTTGTATTGTAATTTAAAAAAAAAGATTAGAGAATTTAACTAAAAATAACATAAAATAATAAAATCAAATAATGAGTTTTAAATGAAAGAATCCAAAAGAAATATAAACAATTTCTTGAAGCCGATTTGTTGTTTTCTTCATCTCCTTCCAAGCAACCGGTTGTATCCTAGTTGATTTGTTTGTTGACCGATTACATTTGTTTCTTCTAGCTCGCCATTCTTTTGAGAGACGTTTTTTGATAGACATTTGATGACAAAATGTGTTCTATATAAACTTAAGATAGTCCTAATAAGAGTTAGAACACACAATTGAATAATGAATAAAGACATAATAAATGACTATATATAGACCAACAACTTTACAATTATTTTGAATTATAGATAATTTAGATTATAAACAAGATTATATTTGATAAGAAGTTAAAACAGTTCCTAAAATCTTCCTTGTCAAATTTCTTTTAAAAATATTAAATTTTAATTTAAAGATAAATGTGATAAATAAAAAATTAATCGTTTTTGAACTTTTTTATTTTATACCATGCGTAAAAATTTGGATTAATTAATTATTTTTAAGTAACATTTTTTAATTTTAACTTTTTTTTATTAGACAAATTATCCATAAATTTTAAATAATTCAACTTTCACCAAAATTATTACAATATTTTAAATAGAAATTTTGTTATATGTCAGTTAAAAAAATAAAATTACTAGAATAATAAAAATTTTTAATTCCTTTTTTTATAGAAGATAATTTTAATATAAAAAAATCCAATAAACCCTAAAACTTAAATTTCAAAACTGTAAATTTTAATTGTTTTTTTTAACTTATCAAATTATATAAAATAATTTAGGTTTGGGATAATTTAATTAAAAAAATTACCATAATAATTATCATATTCATAAAACATTTTTTTAATTATCAGATTATTTACAATTTTTAAATTAAATCTTTTACAATTGTTTGTTACCAAAAAATATCACTAGATGAATAAAACATTTATAAAACATCTTTAGCAGCAGATATTTCTAATATAAAAAAATGTACTAAACCTTAAAATAACAAACCCTATTTTTTTTAATTTATTAAATTATCTTAAATTTTAAATTTGAAATGATTCAGTTACAAAAGAAATTGACCAAAATAATTACGATATTTTAAAATAAAAAAAATTATTTGCCAGTTACAAAAATAAAATCATTAGAATAATTAGAAAATATTTAAAAAGATAATTATAATATGTAAAAAAATCTAATAAACCCTAAACTTTAAAATCTAAACCCAACTTTTTTTTAAATTTATTAAATTATCTTAAAATTTAAATTTGAAATGATTCATTTAAGAAAAATTAACCAAAATAAATATGATATTTTAAAATAAAAAATTGTTATATGTCAGTTACAAGAATAAATCACTATAATAATTATAAAATATTTAAAAATATAATTATAATATTAAAAAAAAATCTACTAAACCCTAAACCTTAAAACTCTAAATCCTAAATTTAGTATCTTTCTTAATTTATTAACTTATCTTAAATTTTTTAGATTTTAAATTAATTATTTACAAAAAAAAAAACCATGATAATTATAATATTTACAAAAATTTTTTTAATTTATCAAATTATTTAAAATTTTAATATTAAAATTTTTAGATATTTTGATTAAAAAATCACTAGAATAATTACAAAATTTATAAATCATTTTTATCCAAAGATAATTCTAATATAAAATTTAATGATTGAGTTGTGTGCAAATCAATTTATCATTACTTCCTTTATTTAATTCAACTTAATTTTATTAATTAGTATGAAAAAAGATGACCCAAAACTATATCCGAAGCCTTTTCATAAAATGTTAGCATGAACACTAGCATTTAAGATAAAAGTGCAACCTAAACTCAAATACTCAAATACTCATATATAGTTAAAGTGTCTCTAGATAAAGAATAATAGTCATCACCTAACAATTTGAAACTCACGAGGTATATATAAAAACTAACATCACGTATTGCCAACATTACATGTTAAAAAATTACAAAAAAATCGTAAAAACTTTCTTGTCGAATTTATTTTAAAAAATATTAAAGTATAATTTAAAGATAAGTTGATAAATTAAAATTGAATTAGATAATAAATTAAAAAAATCTTTAAAATTTTCTCATCAAATTTATTTTAAAAATATTAAAATTTATTTAGTAGGATATATAAGTAAAACTTGAATTAGATAAGAAACTTAAATATTTTACAATTATGAAATATTATATTATAGATAGTTATTTAATTTGTAAAAGACTTTTTTAATTTTTTTATCCAATTTGATTTTTATTTTATTTTTTATTAATTAACCCTTATATATTAAATACAAATCTTTATCTTATTTGAGATTGTCTTTAGAGACTTTTTGTGACACTCTGATGGCATCCTTACTTGCATGAACTTGAGATGATCAACAAAGAATAAGATGCCTTCTCCAAGGATCAAGTTCTTCAAAGCTGGCACAAGGTTTTAGGGTGGATGATGATGGAATGGATGAAAATGAAGGTTGGGTAGAAGGTGTTTGAGGAAATGCTTGAGAAGGGTACTCTAGGGTTGGCTCACTTCATGATGATGAAGGTCACTTCTAGGGATGTTTCTCTCAAGGTGGAGATGGGAGGGAGGTGGCCGAATTAGCCAAGGATGACTAAGGAAAGATATAAAGGCACAAAAGGCTCTCTTTATATTCAATATCCAAAGTATTTACAAGGTGTGGTGCCTAGGGTATTTATAGGAGTGGGAGGCATCTAGGGTTGCATTTAGGGTGCCAAATGCACACCAAATGAAACCCAAATTAACCCTAGATGCAACTTAAACAAGTTTCCATCATTTGGTATCAAGAGCTAGGTCTCCTTGGTAAATTCGTTCCTAACCTTCTTGTCTTGTTTTTGCTTGGTTCAAATCATGTTAATATGTGTCTAAACTGTTCCTACATGTGTTGTCTTTTGTTGTCTTGAGTTTGTGTGCCTTGAGTGGTTCTTGTGTCACATCTATAAATCTATAGAACACATTCACCTTGTCTTGCTTGTTTTTGGTTCATCTTCTAAATTCTTGTGAATCAATCCTTGTGTGTGCCTTAGGTATTCTTTGTATGTCTTTTTAAATGTTTTAGGATTGCTTTTATCTTCCTTTGGACTCCTATAAATTCGGACTAAAAAGAAACTCCTAAAAAGAAACAAGAATACAAGCATTTTTCATTTCTTAATCTACTAGTTTTGTCTTAGAGTCATGTGTAGTTGTTTTACTTGTCATTAAATCCTTGTTGTGCCTTTTTATTTTTGAATCTAAATGTGTTAACCTCTGTTCATATATGGTGTCATTGCTGTTTGAACATTAATAATTCTTAGAGTGCTCATAAAATGATTCCAATGCATGTTATTAGACCTAACATGTTCTAGAGTCAATTTTTTGTGAACTTCAATTGCTATTTGTTTCTTAGCAATTTGTCACCAGCAATTCCTTGTGTGTCTTGTGCTTGTTTTGAAAAAAGAAAACAGAGTTATAAGTGTATTGAAAACGAAAATCAAAGTGTACAAAAGATAAGAGCAAACTAGTATCAAAACTAGTAACATTTTTGTTGAAAATTTTGACTAGTACACTTACACTTCTACTCTTCTTACTTCTCTTTTCTCCACCACTTGGAAACCTCTTTATTAATTGTGTGGCCTCTGTTTTAAAGTGCTTACTCTGTATTCAAAGAAAAGAAAGAAAGAAAAGAGACAAAAATATAAGAAAAAGAAAAGAGAAACAAAAGAGAAAAACATAGAAAAAAGCAAAGTGAAAACAAAACATTATTAGTAGCACTTGGCCTTGAAATTTTGTGTAATTTTTTCTTGAGGTTTGCTTGCTGTCCAGTGGTTGGAAAAATACTTTGAAACACTCAAAACAATTGCACAAATTTTATTTTGGTTTTTGTAATCCATTCTAGTGCCATTCCTAGGATTAATCTTTTGTGTGCTAGCTTTTGAAATTAGCCTTTAATTGTTGTTTTGTGTTTTCTTGGCTCTCTTTGTTTTGTCACATAAATTCCTACAAGAGTGTAGCCTTTTCTAAATTGTGCTTTTCAGTTTTCATTTCTTGGCCTCTACTCTCTCTTGATTGATTGTTAAGCCTTGGTGAGATATAATACTTTTCAAGCCATTACACTTGGAAGGAAGGGCTAATTGAGACATATTGGGTTAATCTCAAAGGGGTCTACACTTGAAGGAGATTGAGGTAAAAATTACTTGAGTGAAACACCTTGGAAAGGCTCACTTGTTTGTTCTTTTTGCAGCCAAGACTTGTTTTAATTTTTAGGTCAAAGTTAGAGACGGATTTTGGAAGCAAATTAGTGACGGATTTGAAGAACTTGGTGACGGATTTGGAACACTTAGAGAAAGATTGGTGGAGACCAGTTTGGGACGTTTCACTTGACTCCAAGGCTGTCCAAGCTTGCTTCCAAACACCCTTGGTGGAAGTTCTTCAAGCATTCTTGATTAGTTTTGTTTCCATTGTTTTGTAACTCCTTAACCCTACCTTGGGTTAACTTTTAGTTTCCTTTGTTAAAACAAACCTACATTTAGGAGTGGTTATTTGGGAAATTGTTTAAGTCCCACCACTTCCTAAATAGTATTAAATAAAGGTCCCTAGACACGTTTAGTACTTGTGGAAAGGTCCCCAAAGGCTTCAAGTGCCATTTGGGCTTCCACTAGGATACGCCTAGTTTTACTTGTTTTTCATACTACGTTTATAACTTGTGGAAGTGTCCCAAAAGACTTCAAGTGTCACTTGGACTTCCACCCTAGGACCCTACGACTAGTATATGCTCTACTTGCTTTCCTTTTACTTGATTAATTTCTAAGTTCGTTTAGAAGGCTTCATTTGCCTACTAGGGGTTTCGTGCACACACACACAACTACTTGACTTACTTGTGTGAAAAATTTGTTTTGTAAGAAAGGTATAAGGGGGTTTAGTAATTTCCACTTGAAAAGGCTTGGTTATTAAGTGGCTCCTTGTAGCTCACCTCCCTTGATAGTGCAACTTGTATACTTAGATCTCCAAGTACTTAGTATTACACCAAAAAAAACAAAATCTTTTGTGAAAATCTATATCACTCACTTTGCAAAATTCTTTAAGATTTGTGAAAACCTTTCTCTTGCAAAAATGAGTGATCATTCTCATGAAAGTAGTGTGCATGGTCATCATTCTCCTAGGAGTCATAAAAGAACTAAAGATGAACTTAGAGAACTTAGGAATTATGTTAGGAAAAAAGAGATAGAAAATGAAAAGAATAATGAAACTATAAGAGAGTTGTTGAGTAAGCTTGTGGTGGGGGCTGAGACTAGCAAACCCCATGCCAATGAGGGTCATGGGCCTTCTAAGCCCAAAAGACATGATGGTGAGGGGCCTTCTAGGTCCCATAGGCATAAACATGAAGAAGGATCATCTAGGTCCAATAGTGATAGACTATGGCCAAGGCCAAGGAATCCAAGAGGAGATACATTAAAAGAACCAAGAGGAATGGGATGATTTTGAAGACCTTTTGCATATGTTGTAAATATCTTGTACATAGTTCTCTTGTATAGGCTTATTTTTGCCTTTGTATTTGTGAGGCACTTTAGTTTCTTTTATTAGTCATTACATATTGATTTTAGGGTGGGTTACTTGGAGAGTTTGACTCCATTTAACCTCTTTTGTTGATACACTCATTTTCTATTTTTCCAGTAGTAGAAGTGGGGTGACATTTAGCAATGCTTGAGGGTGTGACTAGTAATTGGGCCAGAATTGGGCCTAGGCAAAATTTTACATATTAGACTCATTTTGCTCCTAATTTTTCATAGATTTGATTTAGCTAGGTCTCATCATCATTGGATGAACCTAACTAAACCAAATCAAACATTTTTGAAATAATCAAAGTGAGCAAAATAGGACCTTGGCCGCCCACCTTTGCCTGGCTCTTTGTCTTGGCCAAATTGCTTATCCTTTCTCAAAGTTGAGAAGCTTGTGCTACAAGCTTCTCCTAGCTTGCTTCCCAAGCAAGCTAAGTGAGAAGCTTGCTCCACAAGCCTCTTAACTAGCTTGGATGGTCAAGCCAACCAAATCATGGTTCACTTGAACCATGGTTAAGGTTAGCTTGCTCCATAAGCTACCTACTTCTATAAATTTGTAAACCTTTCATTTTCCCTCACTTTGGATGAATGAAATCAGAATTTCTAAAAGAATTCTCTCTTCTCAAAGTCTCAAAACCGTGGAGAACAAGTTCTCCCTAGTTCCTTCACAAAGGTTTCCACCTTTGTGCCTTGGAGCCTCCATCTTCTACTTCTTCAAGGAGTAACCGAGCACTCCTTAGTGCTTCTTCACCATTGGAGCTTCTTCAAAGGTGTTTCTTCATCATTGGAGTGTCTAACCTCAAGAGAAGAAAGGGACTTAGCATGGTTCAACTTGAAGAACATCAATTTTCTCCAAGTGGTTCCACCAGTTTTGGTATCTAGAGCCTTGGTGCTCTTGAGGTTATGTGTTCTTAAACTTTTGTATGAATTCGTGTTGTCTCTTCCATATTTTACATGTCTTCTTGTGTTTTCTGTATGGATCTAGGTTTAATACATATTTTGATGGATCCTATATGTCACATGAGAATTGATTGATTCACACTTTGCTTGTTCCGTTAATCTTGAATCAATCCGGTTTTGGTGCTTTAGGCTTCTATGAACTTGTGCGTTTTTTATTTTGTTGAGTCTTCTCTTATTCCTTATGACCTGAATCTGTGATTGGATTATGATAATGAATAGCATGTGTTTTTGGTTTATAATCTTGTGTTTTGTCTAGAGTCATGTGTAGTCCTTTACATGTCATTAATTCCTAGACTAGCTTGTTTAACCTTTGTTTTTGTGTTGTTTTTGGTCAATTCTTTTTGTGCAATTTAAATACTCTTTGTACCTGACCTATATGTGCTTTTGTTTTACATATTTGAGTTCTTGATTTGCTATTAGTTCTAGCAAATTTCATAGAGTTAGGTTTCTTTGATGTCACATTAAAAGTTTTGTCAAGAAAATATGTCAAACACTATTCCTATTAGGTTTCTTTGTGTCTTGCTTTGTGGCTGAAACTTTTAACACTTTTTAAGTCCTCAAAACAGAGGCAAAACAGAGGTATTAGTATGTTAAATTCAATGGAAAAACAAAAGAAAAGAGTGCTTGAAAATTGACCTAAATTTTGTACAAAATTGTGAAGCACTAGAAAAACATTTTCACTAGTATACCTCTTGTTTTGTGGAATTATTTTGGCAGCAGTTTTACTTCTTTAAATCCGAGATTAATACATGTTTAAAAGGCATTAAAATCCTGTACAAAAAGAAAAAGAAAAAGTGCAAAAGAATTTACAAAAAGAATCACAAAAAAAAAAGTACAAGAAAAATCCAAGGAGTAGAAAATTGTGTGTGGTGTGCTCTCGGATTTTGGTTTGTATTGTTTGTTTGAAAGCTGTCCAGCCACATAGAACTTGTTCTTGAGTCTTATTTTTTTTTGTAATCATAGATTTTGTTTTGTAATCTACTCTAGTGCCATTGATAGGTTTTTCCTTTGTGTGCTAACCTTTCCTTGGTGCCTTAATTTTTGCTTGTCTTTGATTGGAACTCTTCCTAGTTTTGTCTCATTAATTTCCACCAATTGGTATAGCTTTTCCTAATTGTTATTTTTCAGTTTTAGCACTAATAATCCAGCAACTTAAGGTGTGTTGAGTGCTTCTTGAAGGTGTGGAAGGCCAAGTTACAAAGGAAGCCAACATTGGAAGGTTTTGTGGTGACCTAGGGAACTTGCTTCTCTATTGGTGGAAGAACTTTGGGAAACTAAACACCTAGGAGTGACCAACATCAAGGTTGCTTCTAAAAGAGGAGTGACACACTTGAGAGGGCTGCACATTGGTGGCTGAATTGGAGGAAAAAGGAGCAACAAAATCTTGAGAAAATTTTTGTGAAAAACAAGGAATTAGTAACAAATTTAGTGACGGAAATTTTGCTTTAAAAAAATTTCCATTTCTAAATCTGTCACTAAAATTGTCACTAATTAGTGGCTGAATTTTGTTTCCAAAACTTTTGGTGCAGCCATTGATTTCATTTCAAGTAAATTTGCATTTCATTTGAATGTGAATTTACAATTTATTTGGTGTAAATTTGCATTTCATTTGGTGTAAATTTACATTTCATTTCTTGTAAACCTTTTAATTCTCCTTTTTTTGTACAAGGCCTTTATTAAGGAGTGTCTTGGAGTGCCTTTGGTGTATCTCCATCTCTCCTTAAGTGTTCAAAGTAGTAAATCCGTGTAGTACTTGTGAGAGGGTCCTTGGAAGTCCTTGGTATTTTCCAAGCTCTTACATAGGTTTACTTGCTTAAAACGCCTAGTTTATGTTTTCTTGTCTTTATGTTTTCATGCCATTTATGTTTTAAGCAATTTATGTTTTCAAGAAATTTATGTTTCCAAGTCTTGATTGCATTGCTTAATTGTACACATTAGGCACTTGCTTGTTATTTTTCTTTTGAAAAGAACTTTGTGAAAACATTTTGTGCAAGGCAAAGTACAAAGGGGTTTAGAGATTTTTACTTGAAGAGGCTTGGTTATTAAGTGGCTCGATAGTAGCTCACCTCCCTCCATAGTTCAATTTGTACTCTTAGACCTCTAAGTGCCAAGTCTAAGCACTTCAAAAATATTATTTTCTTAAAATCTATTTTTGTGTGAAGAGAAAAAAATCTTGTTGTTTAAAATGTCTCAACAATCCAACTATAGTGGAAGTGATAGCTCTCCTAAAAGCATTTCTTACTTAACAAAAGAGCTAAAATCACTTAAACTATGGAAGAAGCAAGAGGCCTTTCAAAAAGAGAAGGAGAAAATTGAAAGAGAGGCTAAACTTGCTATCCTATATGAGAAGTTGAGAATTCTTAAACAAGAAGAAGAAAAATTGAAAGAAGACATGAGAAAACACAAAAGAAGAAGAAAAATGAAAATCAAAACAAAAGAAGAAATAGAAAAAAAGAAAGAGTTTTGTGCAGGGAAGAGTAAAGAGGAAGAAATATCCTCTAAAGGATTTGTGATTAAAGAGAATTTTTTTAGTACTAAAAATCCTATGAAAAAAATTCTCTTTATTCATAAAGATCTTAACTCTTGCCCTCATTCTGCCACTAGTCTTGAGGAGGAGATTCATAAATCCATTATTTTTAAAGAAAAAGAGTCTCAACTTCAAGATTTGGTGAAGGAGAAGTGGACTTCACTTAGTTCCACTTCTCATGCTACTTCCTTGGTGGTGCCCAAGGTAGATAGCCTTCGTTTGTGTAAGACTTTTCCTACTTTAGTTGTGTCAGTAATGCACCCAATTTATGGAATATATTATTTGTTGGATATAACATCTGAACCTTCAAGGTTCCTTGTGACAAATTCTTTTCATAACTATCCAACAAATAATATAATCCAAAATTGTTTAGGAAATTTCTTAGTAGTATTTTCCTTATTTTCTAGGAAATGCCTAGGTTACCACATAGGGTACTTTAGGCAAGATGTTCTAGTTTTTAGGATTAAGTCTTTAGTGTGTTATAGTCTTAGTTTTAGCACTTTCTTAGGGTTTAGTAATATACCTAGACTATGTTTAGGAGAGAATCCTATTCATTATTTTAGAAGGTCTAGTATCATTAATTTCTTTAGGTTCTATGAAAGGATTCCTCTTAGGATATACCTTTCACATTTATTGATTGACAATATCACCTCTAATGAATGGTATTATATATTTGTAGGTGTGGATGATCATCATGAAGACCCTCGAGATTTGAGGTCAAATCCTTTTCAAGAGGGAGGGGATGATAGACTATGGCCAAGGCCAAGGAATCCAAGAGGAGATACATTAAAAGAACCAAGAGGAATGGGATGATTTCGAAGACCTTTTGCATATGTTGTAAATATCTTGTACATAGTTCTCTTGTATAGGCTTATTTTTGCCTTTGTATTTGTGAGGCACTTTAGTTTCTTTTATTAGTCATTACATATTGATTCTAGGGTGGGTTACTTGGAGAGTTTGACTCCATTTAACCTCTTTTGTTGATACACTCATTTTCTATTTTTCCAGTAGTAGAAGTGGGGTGACATTTAGCGATGCTTGAGGGTGTGACTAGTAATTGGGCCAGAATTGGGCCTAGGCAAAATTTTACATATTAGACTCATTTTGCTCCTAATTTTTCATAGATTTGATTTAGCTAGGTCTCATCATCATTGGATGAACCTAACTAAACCAAATCAAACATTTTTGAAATAATCAAAGTGAGCAAAATAGGACCTTGGCCGCCCACCTTTGCCTAGCTCTTTGTCTTGGCCAAATTGCTTATCCTTTCTCAAAGTTGAGAAGCTTGTGCTACAAGCTTCTCCTAGCTTGCTTCCCAAGCAAGCTAAGTGAGAAGCTTGCTCCACAAGCCTCTTAACTAGCTTGGATGGTCAAGCCAACCAAACCATGGTTCACTTGAACCATGGTTAAGGTTAGCTTGCTCCATAAGCTACCTACTTCTATAAATTTGTAAACCTTTCATTTTCCCTCACTTTGGATGAATGAAATCAGAATTTCTAAAAGAATTCTCTCTTCTCAAAGTCTCAAAACCGTGGAGAACAAGTTCTCCCTAGTTCCTTCACAAAGGTTTCCACCTTTGTGCCTTGGAGCCTCCATCTTCTACTTCTTCAAGGAGTAACCGAGCACTCCTTAGTGCTTCTTCACCATTGGAGCTTCTTCAAAGGTGTTTCTTCATCATTGGAGTGTCTAACCTCAAGAGAAGAAAGGGACATAGCATGGTTCAACTTGAAGAACATCAATCTTCTCCAAGTGGTTCCACCAAATAGTCACCATTCACACACTCACCCATCCTCAAGTGAAGGGTTTTATAGTAGTCACCATGATGATGACTACTATCAAAGACCCCCTAGGCACCTTAGGCCTAGGCATGAAACAACCTCTTCTAGAGAACCTAGGTTTGACCTTCCTCCCTTCTATGGAAAGGACAATGTTGATGATTATCTAGATTGGGAGATGAAGGTTGAACAACTCTTCACTTGCCACAATGTGAGTGAAGAGAGAAAGGTTCCCATGGCTACCCTAAGCTTTCAAGGGTATGCCATGTATTGGTGGACTTTCCTTGAAAGGGAAAGAAGAACTCATCATGAGCCTCCAATTCAATATTGGAATGAGCTTAGAAGTGCCTTAAGGAGAAGGCACATTCCTCCATATTTTGAGAGGGAGTTGATGGACAAGCTCCAAAGACTCCAACAAAGAAACCTTAGTGTTGAGGAATATAGGCAACAAATGGAGTTGCTTATGATGAGGGCTGGCATTAGAGAGGAAGAAAGAACCACCATAGCTAGGTTTCAAAGTGGCCTAAACCTAGAGATTAGGGATAAAGTTGAACTATTACCCTATAGAGATCTAAATGAGCTAGTTCAACTTTGTGTGAGAGTAGAACAACAAATTAGGAGAAAGCCTACCCTTAGGAAGGAATCTACCTCATACCCTAGAAAGGACTTCAAGAAGGAGGGTCAACCCTCCTATTCAAAAGAAAGGCCACTAAAAGAAAAAGAAAAAGAAAAACCTTCCAATGAAACTAGGACTAGTTCTATAAAGTGCTTTAAGTGCTTAGGGAGGGGACACATAGCTTCCCAATGCCCCACAAAAAAGACCATGATCATTAGGGGCAATGAGATCCTAAGTGAGGAAAGCACTTCATCTTCTTCACCCTCCTTAAATGAAGAAGATGAAATCCTTAGTTCTAGTGAGGAAGCACCATGTGAAGGTGACCTATTCATTGCTCAAAGGTTACTTACCAACCGACCCAATGATCAAGACCAATCACAAAGAGAGAACCTTTTCCATTCTAGATGCAAAATTTTTAAGAAAACTTATTCTCTCATTGTTGATAGTGGTTCTTATAATAACTTTGTAAGCCAAAGGTTGGTTGATAAGCTTAACCTAACTACTATAGCCCATCCTAAATCTTATAAACTTCAATGGCTTAATGAGGATGGACCTATAGAAGTTAAGGATCAAGTAAATGTTCCTTTCTCAATTGGAAAATATAAAGATGAAATTTTATGTGATATAATTCCAATGGATGCAAGCCACATTTTACTTGGAAGGCCTTGGCAACATGATAGGAAGGCCATTCATGATGGTGTTACAAACAAAATTCGCCTAGTCCACCTAGGCAAGAAACACACCTTGACTCCTCTTTCACCTTCACAAGTGTTGGAGGATCAAGTATTTATGAAATCAAAAAAAAAAAAAAGAGGAGAAAAAGAAGGTTCTAGAGTTGGAGGGTAGTGTCTCCTCCAAGGAAGTTGTTCCTAGAAGTCAATTTTTAATAAACATTCTATCAAGAAATGTCTTCTAGTTGAACAACCTCTTCACCTTCTTAATACTAAAAAGACACTAATCTTGGAAAAGAGTAAGGAGGATAGTGTCTCCTCCAAAAATCTTGTGCAAAAGGAAAGTCACTTTTTAATTTAAAATGATTGCAAAAAGACTTTTCTTCTTCACAAAGATTTTAGCTCTTTTTCTACTGCTGCCTCAACCTTAGAGCTTAAGATCCACAACCTAAAAATTTTTAAAATAAAGGATCTCAAGTTCTTAGTCTTGTGAAGAAGGAGTGGACTTCACCTAGTTCTACTTCTTATGCTACTACTTTGGTGGTGCCCAAAGTAGACAGCCATTGTCTATTTAGGACTTCTCTTTCTTTAGTTATTCTAATAAAGCACCCAACCTTTGGTTTATATTGTTTATTAGATACATCATATGGTGTCTTATTTTCTATTCTTGATCTTAAGGGAATTTCAAACTTCTTTGAACTTAATTTTACTACTTCCCTTCAAGACCAAATTAGATTCTATGACTTTTCTAAACTCTTTACACCCTCTTCCATGATGTATCTAACATATAATATGATCAAGGCTTGTCTAGGTAGTTTCCTTATTATATTCACTTTGTTTTGTTTTATAAGCCTAGGTTACTACATAGGGTACTTTAGGCAAGATATCTTAGTATATAGGACTACTTCATTAGTTTCTTATAGTTTTAGCACTTTCACATTTTTAGGATTTAGTTTTACACTTAGAATACACTATAGTGAGGATCCTATTCTTATGGTTAGAGAACCCATCCTTCCTAATCTAAGAACCCTTGTTAGGACTATAGAAGGGATTCCTCATAGGGTGCACTTTCCACATGTATTATATGCATATATCATTACTAATGCTTTGTTTCTTATTTTTGTAGGTGATGCTATCCTTGTGGAAGGACCACGGGATTTGAGGACAAATCCTTTTGAAGGGGGAGGGTATGATGGAAATCTAATCCCCAAGGATCCCTTTGGAAGAGGTAAGACCAAGAAGGGTGAAGGTTGATCCAAGGAGGCTCACACTTGAAGACCATTGGGCCTTTAACTAGGTCCATGGTTAGGAGGCTAGAGGAGGCTTCTAGAGAGGAGGTGCTTCTTAGACCTATGCTCAATATGAGTATTGAGTATGATTCCTCTTTTTAGTCTCATAGTCTCTATTGTATATACATTGTATAGTTTGATTCTTGTACCTTGTATATAGTAGATACTTGTATAGGTGTATTTTTGCCTTTGTATTTGTGAGGCACTTTATTTCCTTTTATTAGCTATTGTATATTGTTTCTAGGGTAGGTTACTTGGACACTTTGACTCCATTTAACCTAACCTAGAAATACACTCTTTTCTTAATTTTCTAGTAGTAGGATTGGGAGTGGCATTAGCAAGCTAGAGAGTGTCACTAGCAAGCTAGAGAGTGTTACTAGCAATTTAGCCAAGAGGTGGTCCTAGGCTAAAATTTTCATATTGGACTCATTTTACTCCTAATTTTTCATAGATTTAATTTAGCTAGGTTCCATTCACATTGGATGAACCTAACTAAACCAAATTAACAATTTCAAAACCGGTTGGAGTAAATTAAGTCCAAAAAGCCGCCCACCTTAGTTGTGTTCACATTGGCCGGATTGCTTGGCTCTTCTCAAGCTTAGAAGCTTGAAGCACAAGCTTCTCCTAAGCTTGCTTACCAAGCAAGCTAAGTGAGTAGCTTGCTCTCCAAGCCTCTAGACCATGGATAGTTAGCTAGACCTTACCATGGTTCCTAGTGAACCATGGTTAAGGCTAGCTTGCTCTCCAAGCTTCCTACTCCTATATTTTCGTTTTTCCTTCATTGTAAAACACTTTTGGATGTATTGAGATTTCATTTCTGAAATATTGTTCAGATTTCTCTCTTCTAAAAGTCCCTAAACCTCTTTGATATTCATCCAATTCTCTTATCCCTTCACTAGAAGAGTGTGGTGAGAATTGAAGAGGCTTATCTCTTCATCAAGGAGTGGCGCCTCTTGGGAGATTTCTCCACCAAACCGTGGTGGTTCTAAGGTCTCCTCCTCCATTGGAGACCTTAGCAAAGCTTAGGAAGAATCAAGGAGCCGAAGATCTAGGGAGGAACTTGAAGAGGATTCACATCAATCCGGATTCTTCAAACAAGTTTCCATCAGGTGGACTACTAAGAATCACTTAAAAATCAAGCCTTTTCAAGTAAAAATCACTAAGCCTTTTCACACATTTCTCACGAAAACAATTTTCACAATACTAAGGTGTGTGATGTGCACGCCCCCCTAGTAGGCAAATGAAGCCTTCTAAACGAAACAAATAAACAATGTAAAGTCCTAGGCAAATATACTACCAAAGCTTTAAAGCATGCAAAGGAAAGCACTTAAAGCATATGCTAGTCGGTTTCCTAGGTGAAGGTTTTCAAATCACCTTCAAACTACACGAAACTACCACCAAATTGAAGAGGTTTAAAATGGCCACTTACAACCCAAAATGAAAGAAAGTAAAGGCCAAATACAAAAAGGCCGAAATTAAAACAAGAAAGAATCAAGTAAGAAAAGGTAATTTTTTGAATCTCCAAGTCTTCAAATCTCCACCCATTCACAATGAACACCCAAGGTTAGCCTTTCAATGGTGTTTGCACTCTTTAATTTGGTGTGATCCTCCAAAGCTCCTTGAACTCAAATCGGACAGCCCCTCCACTCAATCTACCAAGAAAGTGTGTGGTGTATAGAAGCTTTCCTCACCTAGGTCAAGAAGAAACCAAAATCCAAGAGTACAAGAGGCCAAGAAAGAAAAACTAAAAAGGCATAATTAAAAAAGGCTAAACTCAAGTGGATTTGTTGAGACAAACTTAAGAATAGAAAGAAAGACTCAAAAACTAAAATTAAGGCACATGAACAAAAGGCAAGCACACAAAAGAGTAATTCCTAGAATGGCACTAGAATAGAATTTATCAAATAAGCTAAGCAATGGAATGATGCACTTAATATGTTTGATTTAATGTCTAATTCAGCCATTAAGTTCTGTCCATAAGTCCAAAATAACTCCAAGTGTCAAGGTATGAAAATTTGGTCCAAAACTCCACAAGTCTAGCAAAGGTTCCCTTTTTCTTTTATCTTTGATTCTTTTGATTTTGTTCCTTTTTATACTTGGCTAAGGTGGGGTTTTATTGTCCCAAAAGTCCAGCCATTCTCTTTTTTTTTTCTATTTTTTTTTGAATGTTTATACCTTTCCTTTGCTTGGGTTTTACACTTGTGTTTGTTGGTTTGGTTAGCAAATTTTTGGAGTATCCTTTTTAGTGACTTATGATGGCTTAATGAGACAAGTTTTGAGTGTTTTCTTAAGGTTTAATGTGCAATGTCCAGCAGCAAAAATATGCACATAAAAGTTATTTTCATACTCAAAACATCAAACAAAACATAGGCATATCAAGTGCACCAAGGATTACACAAAGTGGCCGAAAATTTTAAAGCAAGTATGTGCAAAGAAATTAATCACACATGATATTTTAGGAATGTAGAACATGCTAGAACTAATTAGCATGCATGATTGACTCTTTAAAGCACATCAAGGAGTCACGGCCATTTCATCAAACAAGTGGCATGCATGTCATTTTTTGTTCATTTCAAAGGCTAAGCATAAAAAACTTGGAATTTCTTTCAAGGTAGTTCAAAGAGACAAGCTTATGACAAAACTGGATGGATTAAAAAAAATAAAAAGCATTAATATATCATGCAGCCCAAAATTTCCAACAACTCAAAAATTTAAAGAAAAAGGCAAGAACCTAAATAAGAAAGCCTAAAATGCCAAGATGATTCACAAGGAAGATATGATATGAATCAATACAAGAAAGGAGATTTATGGATCATCAAAATATGGCAATTATGATGATTCATTTAAGCACACTTAGAAGACATTCAAGGAAGACATGACATGACCGAAAATATTTAGAGACAAAGAAAGTGTTACCCTTGAAGAATCAAGGCTCTAGATACCACATGATGGCATCCTTACTTGCATGAACTTGAGATGATCAACAAAGAATAGGATGCCTTCTCCAAGGATCAAGTTCTTCAAAGGTGGCACAAGGTTTTAGGGTGGATGATGATGGAATGGATGAAAATGAAGGTTGGGTAGAAGGTGTTTGAGGAAATGCTTGAGAAGGGTACTCTAGGGTTGGCTCACTTCATGATGATGAAGGCCACTTCTAGGGATGTTTCTCTCAAGGTGGAGATGGGAGGGAGGTGGCCGAATTAGCCAAGGATGACTAAGAAAAGATATAAAGGCACAAAAGGCTCTCTTTATATTCAATATCCAAAGTATTTACAAGGTGTGGTGCCTAGGGTATTTATAGGAGTGAGAGGCATCTAGGGTTGCATTTAGGGTGCCAAATGCACACCAAATGAAACCCAAATTAACCCTAGATGCAACTTGGTGGCCAAGGATGGAATCTTTGGGTTTAGTTAGGCTACATCTAGGTACATGATAAGACCATGCAACCTTTGCCCTCCACTTGGGCCTAAGCCTTTCTAATACCAAAAATAGGTCCAATAGCCACAAAAATATGTCTAGGTTTTTGTTCCCACCCTAATCAAATACCTTAGCCCAAAAATAAAATCCTATAATCTAAAGCACCCCATAATACAAGGGTAAAATGGAAATACAAAAGAAAATAAATCATATGACTAAGATACCCCAAAATACAAGGGTAAAATTGAAAATACAAGTAAAATAAATTCTAAGACTAAAATACCCCAAAATACAAGGGTAAAATAGGAAATCAAATACAAGGACAAAATAGGAATAAATGTTATGCTAAGAAAATCTTAGGAGCTAAGGCCCAAAAGTGGGCTCACTCCTCCTATGGTTTTTCAATACTAACCCATTCCTTTTGCTTCCTTCAATACATCTCCTCTTGGATTTCTTGGCCTTAGTATTATTCCATCACACTCATTCTACCCCCAACATATAATAGATTATAATAATAAAGAAAAACTCCTTCAACACAGTAAAATGATTTACATATCAAAATACTTTCAACTATCAAAATAATTTAAAACAAAATTAGAAAATATAAGTTCATAAATTTAACTAAAAATAATAATATCCAATTACAATAAATTTAACATTCTAAAAAAAATAGTACATTATTAGAGCAATCCCTCAAATCAACAGTTGACACTTTAAATGTCACTCATATCCAAATCTTCCTCACCTAAAACTCGTCACAAAACATATAGTGAGAAAAGAAGACATTCATATGAAAAAATCACGAGAAATCTTCACCAAAACAATCTTAATTTATATAAATAAATAAAAACATAAATACAATAGTCATCATCCAATCATACTTAACATCATCAACTCTAAAATCAATCCATTCAACTGCCATATCACAACTTAGATATACATTGTGTCACATATCTAGCACCGTATCACACACACATCCATGCCGATGCATCACATGTCTAGCATCGTGTCACACACACGATTATGCCAATGCAGTCCACTATCAGCACCATATCACGCATACGCCCGTACTGATGTATCACACATCCAGTATCGTGTCACGCATATGACCATGCCCAAAACATCACGTAACCTGTGAGACCCATCCCCCTTTCTCTCTTTTCCGCTGAGCCATTCTCTTCTCCCTCACTTACTAACCTTGCTCTCACTCACTTCATTTCACTTTTACTCTCTTCGCTGTCATTCTCTCTTCTAATCCTTGCTTTCTCTAGGTGCTGAGTAAGTGTGTTTGGAAGCTAGCTGGAGTTCTCCTTCTTCGCCTCTCATTCCCGATTCGTCTCCTTCTTCTCCTTCATTTTCTTCAACTTCCCGGAAGCTCGGATTCTTCACTAAGGTAAGGGAAGCTAGAAAACTGGAGATTTTGTTTTGCATGTTAGGTTATTGAGTAAATAGAGGCTTGATTCTAGAAAAATTGTAAATGGGGGGATGAATCTGAAGTGATTCTCATGTTGAACATTGGGGTTTTTGGTTTCTTGATGGAAGGTTAAACATTGATGATTTTTCTTGAGTTTTGGATGCATGCATGTTGTGATTTTTGATGTTTTTGGGTTGCATGTGGTTGGTAGTATTGCATTTGAGTTGTAGCATGGACTGGGGTTCCTTGGATTGTAGGTTCATGGAGGTTTTGGGTGAAAACGAAGGTGAAATCCATGGTATTTTAGGAGTTTCAGAAACCCACAACTATAGCCGTGGATTCACAGCCATAGCTGTGGGAGGGGAAAAACGTGAGGGCAGAGACTTGCAGTCATGGCTGTGGTTTTGCAGCCACATCTGTGGAAAAAAAATTAGAATGGCAGAAACTTGCAGCCATGGCCGTGGATTCACTGCCATGGCCGTGGAAAGGAAATGAATTGGCAGAGTTGAAGCTAAAATGATGGATTGAACGCTGCAGAGGTGGGCCTTGATGACCGAATTTGGTCTTAAGATCTTCATAAAAGTTGTAGCCTTGGATCTTAGCTTTCCAATGGCGTTGGAATCACCCAGAAAAGAGTTCTATAACTCCAGATATGGCTGTTTTAGTGAATAGGGGTCAAGCTTCCAGCATTGGTTATAGCTGTTGCGATTTTTAGAATTTTTAGCAAGGTAGATGAAGGAATTAGGACTTGGTGTCTTCATGAGAGTTGTAGGGAATCTTCTTATATTTCATATGAGATAAGGATGAGCATGATAGGAGTATTATAACTCCCGATATTCTATGTTAAGTAAAGGTTGCCACTTCACAATGAGTGATTTGGATAAGTTGAAGGTTGTTTTGGATGTGTTCTTTCATAAATATGTTGATAAATGCTGACTAATGTTGATTAATGTTGTTGAGCCGAGCTGAGTTGTATGTTGTTTAAGTTATTAATGACATATGATGTTTAAGCTGTATTGATGTAAAGTTGAGCTGTGCTATGGGATGCTTATGCTGATTTATGTTGTTATGCTATGTTGTGCCTAATGTTGATTTTGAGCTGTGTTGTTAATATAAACTATTGTAGGCCGTAAGGCTGAGCTGTTGTAGGCCGTAAGGCTGAGCTATTATAGGCCGTAAGGCTGAGCTATTGTAGGCCGTAAGGCTGAGCTTTTATAGACCGTAAGGCTGAGCTGTTATAGGCCAAAAGGCTGAGCTGTTGTAGGCCGTAAGGCTGAGCTATTGTAGGCCGTAAGGCTGAGCTGTTGTAGGCTGAAAGGCTGAGCTGTTGTAGGCTGTAAGGCTGAGCTGTTGTAGGCCGTAAGGCTAAGCTGTTGTAGGTCGTAAGGCTAAGCTATTGTAGGAGATCTCCGAGCTGATATGCGTGAGGACGCATTGTGTGGTTATTGCTATTTTTGCTTAATGATGTGAGTTGTATATGTGATGAGTTGTATGCTGATGATTTTTGAACTAGATGGTGTGCTGATAAGCTGTAGTTGTTTCTAAATTTTTGTACTTATATATATCTATATATGTTGATTCTTTTCACTAGCTTACTCTTTGTTGTTTCCATGTGGTTTGGACTGCAATGATCATACTGTGTATGGGAGCAGAGCAGGGTTAGGTTGGTGTCTTGAGGCGGGTATGTAGCTGGCAGATGGAGTTTATTCTTTTGTTGTTTATAGCTACTTAGTGTAGCTATTGGGCTGTATTTTTGTACTCTAATTTCTTAAAGTCCCAGATTAGACCTTGTGTATATATTTTAGCTGCTTATATATATGCATGCTCTTTTCTGTGTGTGTTGTGTTGTTGAGCTCTGTGTGTGGCGGCCAGGCGGGTCGTTACATAACCAACACCATATCACGCACACACCTTTGCCAACACATCACACGTCCAGCACTGCGTCACGCACATAATTGTGCCAAAACATCACACAACCAGCACTGTATCACACATACACATGTGCCAATGCATCACACGTCCAGCACCATGTCATGCACACAATTGTGCCAAAATTGTTATATTTATACATTTATTTATATAATTATTCTTTATTTTTTTTATTATTATGGATTAACATTAATTAATAAATTATATTTATATGTTAATATCAATCATATTGCACATTATTATTAATTTATGGGTAATGCATATTGGGCTTTTAATGAATGGTCTGTGATGGATTAAACTATTCAGTAGTCCGTTGAGAGGTCCCTTGTCTCTATTAGTAAGGATATAGAACTGGTATCCCATTAGTCAATTCATACATAGAAAAATATTTTCTATCTTCTACCTTTTCACCTCCTACCAGGAAGAAATCAATATTCTCTCACGCTTTTCAAGACCAACAAGAATGGATCCCTCATTGATTCTAGGTATGCAATTCTTTCTTGAACATATTATAATATTGTATCTTATGTTGTTCATTGTCTTGTAATCACTATGAATTCTTTAACAAAAAATCACACAACATCTTTAATTTAACTCAATACCACACTATTGGAGTATATAACTTTATTGCTTATATTGTATTAGATATAATATTGTATAGGGTTATTCTTTTTGTTATTTTTCAATTTTATTTTTGGTTACCTGTTCAACATGTTATTGGTTTCCTCAAGTTAGTTATTGTTTCTATAGCTTCTTCTAGAAGCTATTGAAACACACACACACACACACACACATATATATATATATATATATATGACTATTCTTACTATGTTATTTTTATAGATCATTTCTCAAAGTATGTGTGGTTATATCTATTAAAATACAAGTCTAATGTCTCCACTATTTTTCCTACTTTTAAATCCTTGGTTGAAAATCAACTCAATGATAAAATAAAAATAATTTACTCTGACAACGGAGGAGAGTATCTTAAACTTCGATCCTTTCTTCAACAAAATGGAATCTCTCATTTAACCACACTACCATACACTCTTGAGCATAATGGTCTATCAGAATGCAAACATCGTCACTTGGTTGAAATAGCTAGATGTCTTTTAAATCATGCTTCTCTCCCAAATAAATTTTGGTGTTACTCTTTACAAACTACAACCTATTTGATCAATAGACTTCTAACTCCAAGTCTAAAAATGCAGTCTCCACTTCATAAGCTTTTCAATCAAACACCGAATTACTCAAAACTCAAGACTTTTGGTTGGCTTTGCTATCCATGGCTTGCTCCCTATGTGAACAACAAGTTGCAACCCAAGTCTCAACTTTGTGTCTTCCTTGGCTATAGTTTTGTCCCAAAGTGCATATCTTTGCTACAGTCTCATTAGTCATAAAGTCTTTTCTTCCCGTCATGTTCTGTTTGTGGGAACCATTTTTCCATACTCTAGCACAAACAGTACCCTAACCTTTCCTCTTGAATTTTCAAATTCAAATTCTTCATGTTCTACCCCTACCAACTTTGACCTTTTCAAAATCAGACCTTCCCACAACCATATTATCCCTTAAATCCAGCCAAGCACTTCAAATTCAAATCCCATGAGTCTTCCCTCTTCATCCCCTAACCCCTTGTCACAACCCCAATCATCTCCAACAACTTCTACTTCACCTCCAAATGTTATTCCTCCATCCTCTCAAACAAACCAACCTTTACCCCTTATCCTCCAACAACCATCCTCTTCTTCTCCCGCAACAGCCTCTCCCTCACAACGTCCCATTTCATAACACCCAATGGTTACTTACTCCATGTAGACACCTAATTTCATCCGGAACATGCAAACAAGGAAATGGACCTTTAGCACGAGACAAAGGAATTTCAGAAGGCTCGAATATGACGTCAGAATGGACCAACATGACATAGGAATGGCCCATTGACATCAAAATGGACCAGGATGACATCAGAAGACCCGAAAACCCAAAAGGAAGAATTAGGAGCCCAAAATGTGTCATTCCCAATCTAGAACGAGTCATTCCAAGCTTCTAAAATGGCCTAGAAATCCTAAGTCAAAACAGGGCGTTCCTAATCTAGAATGGACTATTTTAACCTAGGTTATTATGAGTTAACTTCAAATCCAAAACGGGTCATTCCAAATTCAAAAATTACTCATAACAGACTAGTCTAGAACACCCCGTTCTGATGATCAGAACGACCCGTTCTAATAAAGTCTGACGTATATATATGCAAGCCTCATGTACAACGCTCGAGACCGAAAAAATTGCATATTAAAGTCCTATATAGCTCAAAAACTTGTCTTTCTCCCCCTCTTTGTACAATGCTCGAGACCGAAAAAATTCCTTCTCTATTATCTACTATTTTCTGTCATAAACATTATCATAAATAAAAGCAACCATGTAGACGTCTTAGTTTCAATCGTGTAATTTTAAATTAAGCATGTAAATAACCATTAATAAAAGGGACTAAATATTTGAGCTTTTATTCTCTATTGTGTTAATTTCATCATAGGGTACCAATATAGGGCATTGTAGGGTGTCTAATACCTTCCCTACACGTAATCGACCCCCGAACCCAATTTTGGCTATGAGGACTATTTTGGTAGTTTTAAAAACCTTTTCTTTTTCCAATATTTTGAGTAAAATATTAGTGACGACTCCTTCGAACCTTTTTTCTAAAACCATTGATTAGGGATTACTCTGATTTCTAGACATTCCTTGATCGATGAGATTTTCAAAATGGAAGACAAAACCATCTGTGGACAAGATCGGGATTTTTTGGGTTTCAACAGATGACGACTCCACTGGGAAAGTTTAAAGAGGGTTAGACCCAAATAAATGATGAAATTAGCAAGATAAGAATAATAGTTCAAATATTTGTCCCTTTAACTTTGTTTGCTTTGTATGTATTTATTTTATTTGGCTTTGATATCTGTATGTTTGTTTACACAAACCTATGAACACAACAGTTACCTTTATACTCGGGGGCATGAGCGTGTAAACATAGGGATTTGTTGACCTACGATCGATCCAAGAATGGCCTTGGAGCCTACGAGCTTTCTCAGAAATCACACTCAAGGTGATAACTAGTAACTTTAGCCCGAGATATTGTGTCAGACCTTAGATGTCTGCTAGGTGATGGCAACAAAGGTACCAGGTCCCTATAATGGGGGCACCTTGGGAGCCTTTAAAGACTAGTGAGGATAATTAGAACCTTCCTATACAAAGCACTTTCTTTGACAGGGACCACAAACCATGGATTTGAGCATGACTGTTCAAGGGTGCACGTGGATTAAGCATATGTTTGTCCATATTGTTTGTTTGTTTTTGAATGGTTCCCCTATGTAAAGAAAACACAAAAAATAAAAATTCATTATCATGAGGTAAAACCTAGTGTGGAAAGTAAAATCTGCAAAAACATGCATCTCTTCACTAAAAAAATCACCTAGGATCACTAAGAAATCTCTAACAAAGACTAGCGAACCTTAATCAGTGTTACCTTTGTCACATCGTAAAACATTACGAAAAGGAACACCAATGATTCATCTTCAAAGGAATGGTCAACAAGTCTTTGTGTGAGACCTCCTTCATGCATCTTCATTCATTAGCCTAATAGAAAACTCCCCCCCAGAAGATGGCTTTTTCAACATTTTGTTCTCACGAGGACTCAGAAGGGAAGAAAAATGAAAGCCTTAGAAGAAAGGAATCACGAGCTCTCCGAAGAACTCGCACAACTTAAGGAACAAATAGCCAGGATTTTCGATGCCATGATCAAAATGCAACACGACAATGACGATGCTAGAGGCCACCTGAGTGCTCTAGAGGAGAGGTTGAGGGCCGTTGAGGACCACAACCTTGATGGAAAAGAAGCTGCTGAGATGTGCCTAGTACAAAACATCCTATTCATACCCGAAACCGTAGAACCCCCATAGTCGGACAAAGGCCAGTCAAAAAAGGTTTATGAAAAAAAGAAAGGGAAGGAATTAATGCTACAACTGTCTCCACTATTCCTCAAAGGACCAAAGTAGTGTCAAAGATAGAAAAGAATTTTGACAAGATTCCTACAAGCTATGTAGAGCTACTTCCCCAACTACTAAAGGCTTCGATGTTGGTGCGGACTCCAACACTGAAAAAGATGGAGCTGCCTTATCCGCGATGGTACAAAGTCGAGGAAACTTGCGATTATCACTTTAGGACTACGGGACACTCCACAGAGAAATGCAGGGCCTTGAAGACTAGTGTACAAGGGCTTATTAAAGCCGAGTGGCTAAAGTTCGAGGCTAATACACCAAAAATTGATAAACAGCCATTCCCTAAGTATGATGAAGACTAATCTCGGAGTGGCCTATTGAAAAGATACTTTAAAGGGAGAGCTCTCTAGGAAAATATAAATTTATTTCTTCTTCTTCATTTCAACTTGTGATCTTCGCCCACGGTCACAAGTTAATACATGAAATAAGGGCTTGTAAAAAGTTTTTGCATTCACTAATAATACTCGTCATTTCTTCAACTCTCTATTTATTCTTTTCCCCTTCTTCCCATGCATTCAATTCTAAAACCAATCCCAACACCTAAAAACAAACATGACTAAAGATAATGAAATTAATCAAACTCCGAACATCCATGATGCACTGTCTAAAACTAAGGCAGAAGAAGAGGACATTTCTCTGAACGTATAAAGATTACTGGATAAAAAGCCCGAATGATCCAACCTTATCAAGAAGAAATCAAGAAAGTTTATCTCGGATAAAGAGAAGACAAGAAAGTGATCAAACGTAAAACCATAGGATTTTCACTATAAAAGAAACTCAGTCTAGCCGAGATGTGTTGATAAAAAAGAAAGAAGCACAAATCTTGATAAAGGAAATTCAAGAAGGGACCTTCAACACCTATACAATAGAGTAGTGCCTTTCTAGTATATGGGATGGAGGTAGTGTTACCTACTGAAGTGAGAATATCTTCCCTAAAGGTACTTATAGAATGGATTTGATTAGCTAAATCTCATCAAAAGGTCGAATGCCATATGTCAGGGGCAGACCTATCAAAAAGGGTTAATAGGACTTTTGATAAGAAAATCCATCCTCAAAGAATTTAGGAAGGAGATCTTGTTCTAAAAAAACCTCGTACTTGCTAAAACAAATAGGGAAATGGGCACCCAACTATGAAAGTCCTTGTGTGGTCAAACGAGTTTTCTTTAAAAGAACGTTGGTCCTCACCAACATGGATGGTGAAAGGGCTTTCCTACCTAGTGAACTCCGATGCAGTGAAGAAGTATCATGCCTAAAAACATCACTTGCGAAAACTCGCTAGGATGAAAACCCACAAAGGACATCCTAGGCAAAAATTAGCACAAAAGAAAAAGTGCAAAAGTCTTTGCTATGATACATCCTAGGCAAAATTTAGTAATTATAAAAAACAAAAAATAACAAGCCACGACTATTCAAGTTGAAAACAAAAAAAAAGGTTTGAATACTTCTTCAAGAGGCCAAGGCTCATTGAAGATTCTGCCTGAGACTTAGACATGAAGTCTAGGATAATTAAGAGAATGATTATGCTGACTATCCAAAGAAGTGTTTGTTTAAAACTTAAACATTAACTTACCATTATAATCAACTTAAAACAATATAATCAACTTCAACAATTATAATCAACTTAAAACATAAAACAACATGCTAGGTTCCTACTTAAAACATAACCACAACTTCAATCAACCACAACTTATAGCATCAATCACAACTTACAACATGCATAACATTCTCAACATAAGCAACTTCAATCATAACTTAAACAACTAATGTGTCATTACGCGTATCGACTTATGGAAATCTCCTACAACTGAAGTGAGCAATCTAAGTAGTTTGATCCTATCGAACCATAACACTTGACCTACCTTCTCCAGGTCAATTATAGACAACTCCTAGCCTTTGTCCACCTGTTTAACAACTTATTTTGGTTTCTCAGGTTTTGTCACTTAAACTACGAAAGTTCAGTACTACTGTCAAGGATAAAACAACTTGGATGTGAGCCTACAACGACCTTAACATGCATTACTAAGTCTATATAGAATTAGTTTGTCGAATACCTTTAAAATATTATGCACCTTTCCAATAATTAGTTAAGGATTTTATCCCTTAACTTCATACCTTACTTAATTGGTCACTTCTAAACTAGTATGACTCGACTTGACCCTTATACTATTCTACATAAAAACCTAAAGGAGAAAACTTAAAATAACTTCTCATTCAAGAGGCAACTTACTCGTTGGAGGGTTTTCAACTTTTGCCTCTCGAAGCATCACAACTTATATCTACACAATGGAAAATTTTAATTTATAAAACAACTTTATTCTCCTTTAGTTTTCATGTATCTCAACTAACACATGTTCACATGTCCACACAATTTATCATCATGCAACTTAACAACTTGATCAACTTACTTCATACCACTTAAGCAACATACAACTTAATCAACTTCCAACACTAGGAAACTTCCAAATTAAACAACTTAAAAGATCATTTTATATAACCATAAATCAATACATAATGAATTGAAATTCAATCATCAACATATATAAGGTAAACCATCATCATAGTTCAACATTTAAATCAATGAAGTTACAATTTCCATTCAGCATAACCACACTCGATGCTGGTGAGGCAAAAAGCATCTACCTCACTCACACCTAACTCCATTCCACTTTTTCCTAATGTAAATGAGACAAGGAATCTTTGTGTACACCATGCCCAATGTTACAAAACCCACACTTGATGCCATTTAGGCATAAAGTCTTTGTTTGACCCATGCCTGATTCTACAAAACCTATGCTCGATGTCATTTGGGTAGAGAGCCACTAACTTGATCACGCTCGACACTATCAATCCTATGCTTGACATCACCAAGTCAAAGAATCCCTTGAGAAATCATGCTTGACGCCTCTTATTCCATGCCCTAGATGGCCAAGTCAAAGAGCTCTTAACTAACTCACACTTGGTGCTAACAATCCTGCGTCTAGGTCAATGAGGCAAAGAGCCTCTGACCTGCATCACACTCGGTGTGTTAGTGATTTTTGCACATGGGAAAATCACAAATTTGGCTCAAAACTTGCAATAACTCAAAGCCAACTAGCTTGCAACCACAATTTCAATATATATATATAACATATACAACTCAATTCCAACAAAAAGAACAGCATGCAACCTTTAAGAACAAGAATCACCAATTCATTTCAAAGACACCTTCAAAAGAAACACTTAAGGGAAAAATCTCTCATCTCATAATTCAATCAAGTTCAACCATCAAAATGAATCATCCCAAGCATAACTCAAGATTTAAACACTAACAATATCAATTAACAAACTTCCCTTACCTTAAATCACTCCAAAAAGAAAAGAGGAGAATTCTCGAACTCCCCGCATAGCGACTCGAACTTAGTTTCTCAATTCACAAGCTTTGAATTTACCAATTTATTGTTACTACTCAGCTAAGGGAAGGATCTAGAAGGTTCTTGCAAAATCAGAAAGAGAACGATCTTTCTAGCTCCATAGCCTATCTCTCTAACTTTTCTCTAACTTTCCTTAAGATATGAACTTATGAATATCACATATTAAGAAAAACCTTGAATACCTTGCCCTAAACTTGGTCAACTTGACCCTAACTAAAAATAACCTCAATACAACTTAATTCTCAAGGATCCCTTGACCCTTAGAGTGTGTTTGGATGGAAAATTTAAATGGAGTATTTCATTTGTTTGAAGAATTTCAATTCCTTGAGGTTAAATGTTTTGTTTTGATAAAAAAAATTTACAAAGAATTTGAAATCCAAGCATATGTGAAATTTCTTAAAATAATAAAATTTCAAATTTTTTCAAAAAAGGAAGAATTTGAAGTTTCTCAGTTTTTTTTTATTTTACTTATATATTTTATCTTATCTCTTATCTCTTCTTGCGTTTAATTATTGAATATTCAAAAATATTTTTAAAATTATTAAATATTATCTAATATTAATTTTTAAAATCAATAAATATTTAAAATTGGCAAATATTTTTTTATAAAATTTAATTTAAAAATACCAACATATGAAGATAATTTTAAAATCAATTTTACCAAATTAAATTACCATATCCAAACTAAGAATTTAAAATTTAATAAATTTAAATTGACTTATTCAAACAAAATATTTTAAGAATGATAATCAAAATAATTCAAATGTCAAGAATTTTAAATTTCTCATCCATACACACCATTAGAGTTTTAAAACAACTATAAACACAATATACCTACAATTAAACAACACATATCATAAAATGTTTAATTAAAGCATATAAAACATGTGTTACAGGACCTCTAGAGAGCAACATGTGCTCTCCGTGGGTTTGGCACTAGGCATTAGGTGAGCCTTGTTGGGTGCCCTCGTGAGGTTATATAAGGTTGTATGTGGTTCTTGAGTATTTTGATGATGTTTGACTTGAGAACATTACATTAATATCAATATGAATATGGTAATGATCTTATTATGATATAAGTGTATATTTTAAGGTTAAATTTTGATGAATTGAATTGCTAATTGAAGTGCACATGGGAGTGACACGATGATGATGTGTTATGTGAATGATATGAGCATGTGATGAATTCATGAGATGAAGTGTTGCATAGAGTGTTATATGGGTGACATGCATCACATACATAAAATACTTTTTATCGTCCATAAGTATTACCTTTTCAAGCTATGAGTATTAGTCTTTGGGCTACGAGTTGTAAGTTTTATTAGTACTACAGGCATGAAGATCTAGATAAGTTTGTGTCTATTGCATCAAGTGTGTGTGTTGCGAATGTTTATGTACTGATTTAACACATTATTATTATTATTATTTGTAATTATGTTGTATTGTTTATCTTCTTAATATTATTAATGCATGTTACACAATTTATTTATGTGTTTGTGACTCATTAGTTTTATCTTACATTGGGAGCTAGGATGAGACATATCTTACTTCGTTTGTTTTGTTTATTGTTATATATGTATATTTTGCATGTAAAGATTATGAAGATAATGATATCAATAACGAGAGTTAGACCTTATCATTTTTATGAGTAAAGCTATGATAAGATGTGACATCAGAATTCTTAATTTAATTTAAGATCGTTACTAATTATTCTTGATTATTTCATTTTGGCTTATGATATTTGTTAATTGTTGAATTTAGGCAATAATTTTTTATGACCATTTTGATGTAGTTTTTTTATACCCTTAAAAATTGTTTCATTTCAAATACGGACGTGAGTCTATCGACAAGACGTTTATGAACTACTTTCAATTATTTAAGGTAATATTTATTATAAAAAAACTATTATTTTATTGTAATTAGCAATGTAGCATAGAGTAAAGGTTACAAAAGGCAAAATTTACTGGGCAGGAAAATGACTATATTATCACCGTTATATAAAGAACGTATAGCTTATTTTAATTATTGAAATGATATATTAATTAAAAGTAATATTAAAAATTGAAAGGATAAGTTTTTGCCCTTACGAATGAGAACACCCCTCATCCGCCACATGTCCCCAACCTCCAAACGGCCTCCTCTCATTATCATAAGTGCTCTTTATTTTTTTCTCTCTTTAATATCAAACACAAAATGAAGAACCCAAAGTTAACAAAAAAAATATATATATATTTAAAAAAAGTAAAGTGTATATTTATAGAAAAAATCTTGATAGAAAAAAATCTGTTGAAAAAAGAAAAGTACCAAAAAATGACAAAAACAGTGAGGTGCAGGGAGCTGCAGTGTCAGAAGTAGCTAACTGAGACATGACTGGTCACACAGGAAGAAAGAAAAGAAAGCATCAAACTATGAAGGCAATTAAGGACCGTTGATTCTGCTTCCATTTTGTGACAGCAATGGTGTCATCGAGAGAACACAAACCTTCCTCTTCCTCGCACAAACCCATCATGGAAGATGTTTGGGAAGACATCGACATCGACATCAACATCAACATAAACCTCAACCTCACACACGCCGCTTCCAAAGCTGCCAAAGTTCAAGACTTCCTAGCACGACCCTCGCCGCCACCTTCTCCTCTCACTGCGCTCAGCCTCGCCACGCGCTCCGAGTCCCACATCGACCCTCTCGCGCACAACGACCTCAAGCTCGCCCTATTACCTTACCCCTCCAAGGCTCAACCTCAACCCTTCCCCAACCGGACTCCCACGTGCGACTCCTCCAAGAGGCCCCTCACGTGCGCCGCCGCCTCCGGGGACACGCGCAACGTGCGCTTGATGAAAAACCGGGAATCTGCTGCAAGATCGAGAGCCAGAAAGCAGGAAAATATTGCTTCTTTTAACGTTGTTTTTCTTTTTTTGTCTCTGTCCTTTTTTTTTCTTATTTTGTTTTGTTTTTTTTCTTCTTTTTTTGGTGTAGGCTTACGAGTTTGAGTTGCGGCAAAAAATCAAGCAGTTGCAAGAGGAGAACGCGAGACTGAGGAGACAGCAGCAACTGGTTCGTTTCGTTTCGATTCTTTCCGTACGATGCATTGTTTCCCATTTTCTAAATCAACTTCACTATTACACTGTTAATTGGAAAACGAAGGAAAGAAATTGGACAAGCATTTTCCTTTTTTGTGAAAAAAAGGTAAAGAAGTTTTGTGGATAAATCTTTTTGGAAAAAATGGATTATGGTTTACTTTTATTAATAATTTTTTATTTTATAATTTTGTAGATGTGTGTGTGTGTTAAAAGGTTTCTTGTTGACATTTTTTCTTTTATGTTTGTATTTGTTTTGTTTAAGAAATTCATAGGTCGTTTTAATTCTTGTGTTAAATGAAATAATTTAAGAATTAATTTTTTTGTCTCAAAAAAATTAAATATAATAATTGATATTTTATAAAAATTCTCTCGTTCGTACTTTTATATTTTCTATTTCTCGATAAATAATTAAAATATACTAAATTATTAAAACAATATTAAATACTTTATTAATATTGAAATTGATAACTAAATAGAACTCTTTGCTTTTCGTTAAAAATCAAATAAAATGAGATAAGGAAGTATAATTATTTTTTATTGAAAAACATAGTAATAGTTTTCATAATGTAATTTTCAATTAAAATATATATATATATATATATATATATATATATATATATATATATTTAAGATATACACTACTGATAGTACTAATTAACAAACTGCGTTATGTGTATATATGTACACACTTTCATCGGACAAGCGAATGGCATGATTGATGAAGAATCTGCAACTTTATCTTATTATATTTTTTATAATTATATTATTATTATAAAGTATGAACAAGTTTTGTCAATGATAAACCGAAGATTTAAGAAGTCAATAAAACTCTCGCGTTAGATCTTAAAAAAGTTATTTTATAAAGTCACTTTTACAATTTATTTTAAGATATTTATCTCTAAAATATAAACCAATATAATTATTTTTTTTCAAACATCATTTATAAAAGATTTTATTTTTATCAAAAGATATTATTATTAATCTATAAAAAAACTCACTTTAAAAATTATTTGAAACTTAATAATATATTGAACTAACCTTAAATCTTTAGTAGAGGACTTAGTAGATCATTTTTAATGAGATTTTTTATTATAATTATATTTTTTTATACACAAAATTTAAATTTTAAGACTAATACTATCTAGATTAAGTACTTTAATGTTATTATTTTATTTTATTTTATTATAAGAATGATTACTATTACTAATTACAAACTGCATGTGTATTTATTATTGCATGGATTTTTGGGTAATACGATGATAAAGTGTGGTGTTTGTGTTTGCTTGCAGTTGCGTGAAACTGCAGCGAATAAGCAGAAGAGGGGCAATCTATATCGAACATATACAGCTCCATTTTAAGAATTTTATATTTACTATTTAGAGTTCACCACCATGACTGAAAAGCCTACCTTTTAATGTATAAATATATGACAGTGTAATATGTAATGTAACTGACACACCATTAATGTATCCGTTGCTTGGTTGTTGTTGGTATTTGTTGAACCTTCATAAGTTTTATACCTGACCACAGTTTTTTTTCTGCATATAGTAATGTAGTACCAGTACTAAAATACATATGTACTGAAAATTTTTTTTTTATCAATTTTGATGTTTCTTGGTCCCTTGCTGAAAAGTTCTTGAACCAAATATAATACGTTTGTTTAGATATCTGTTATTATAATTGATTTAAAATTATTGTGAATTTTGTAAAATTGAATTGAATAAATGAGTTTAAACTAATATAATTTTTGTTTGTATGACAAAAGATATAAATTTAATTTTTATATTAAATGTTATTTATAATTTTTTTATTAAAAATAATTTTGAGTGTATAATTATAAATTTAAATTGTTAAAACTCTAGTATTAATTTTATTTGATGAAGAAATTATTAATAGTTATTTTTAAGTGGATGTGAATTTTTATATAATGGACATGTTTGATGTAGAACTAAACATACCCAAAGTTTATTAGTTTTGATAGTATTTAATGTGTTTTACCATTATATAATTTTGGCTCAATTGTATCTTTTTTTAACCCATTTTTAATGTTTAAAATTTTGTCATCTATATCAAATGGATCCTTAGGTAGATGAAAATTGATGCTATCAAGTAGCCATGGGTTGCCTCAGATGCTTAGATTCCCTTGGGAACCAAAGACACAAAGATTTATCTTTTAATAAATGGGAACCAAAGACACTAAAGGAGTTGCTAAAGAGAAAAGAGAAGATTTATCTTTTAATAAATGAAGGCACCTAAGAGTACATGGTTCGAATGTTGCAATAGGAGAGAAGGGTTATGGTGTTAACAAAGAAGAATGTTAACTTGACTCAACCAACGATTAACGAGAACCACGTGGAGGTGAAGGAAGAGATTGAGCTCTCAAACGTTGTTCGACTGTTGAGGGAAGAAATGATAGTGATGTAGCAGATGCGCGAAAAGAATTCCCAAGAACTCTTGGTTCTTAGGCGTGAGAATGCAGAGCTAAGAAGTTAGAAGCGAATGTGGCACCCATCCAAATAGACCCACTAAGAGGCATCCTCTTATCATGCTCCCTCTTGGACGTTTGTACGTACTAGTCAAGTTCCACAACCTTCATCCCTTGATATGTCAACGGGACCCAATCAACACCCTTTCACTCAGAGGGTCATGAAAGCTCCCTTGCTAGAAAACTTGAAGAGTCTCTCACTTGATAGATATGACACGTCATCCAACCCTAATGAACACCTAGATGCATACCTTACTCAAGTTACATTGTCAACCCAAGATGAAGCCTCCCTAAGCTGCATTTTCCTAACATCCCTCAAGGGTCGAGCCCTCAGCTTGTTCACCCAACTCTCGTCTAAATCAGTGGAATCTTTTAGCGACCTAGCCTCCATGTTCCTCATTTAGTTTTCCACAAGTAAATCTTATCAAGTAACATCGCTCACTCTCGCCAATCTTCAACGAGGAAGGAAATAGTTTTTGTGGTCCTTCATGGATTGATTTAATAAGATTGTTATGGAGATCAAGAGCTTAGATCCAGGAGTGGCCATGGATCGATTGGACATGGCGCTGAGAGAGGGACAGTTCGTTGATAGTCTGCACAAAAAAAACCCTCAGGACATGATTGAATTAAGAAGAGTTGAGAAATATATACAAATGGAGGAGCTAGTGGAGAGTCATAGCCAAGTGAGGTTCAAGGGGCATTAACAGCCAAAGAAAGAGAGAGAATTCTTTGGCAAAGAAAAGGAAAACTTGCAACAACTGGGACGACCCTTTACATGTTCGACAAAACCTCAAGGACGGAGCCTACAAGTTAGAAGAATTCTTGGGCAGAGCAATCCCAAACATGGAACTCCATCCACTTGAAGATATATTATAGTTGATGTATAAATTCATGTAATGTACATTCTTTTCCTCACTCGATCTTTTATCCTAATAGAACGTGAAAGAGTTTTGGATTATAAGGTTTTTGATGTGACACTCAAATACATTTAACGAAAAGGTTGCAAGTATACTCAAGCAACCGCCACATCATAGTTTCTTTATTTTCAATTCCTTGCTAACTTATTACAAAATTTTACAAGGGTTCCCTTCCAAATTCTCACTCAACTAAGGATGTACTTTCAACGTCAATTGCAAAAATTTATTAGAAGGTTTTTCTCCCAATTCTTCACTTGGTCAATGATGTGCCTTTGACGTTTATTGTTGCAAACTTTATTATAAGGTTTCCCTCTTAAGTCTTTGTTTGGCTAAGAATGTACCTTTGGTGTTCTTGTTGTAAATTTTATTATTAGGTTTCTCTCTCGAGCCTTCACTTAGCCAATTATGTACTTTTGACATTTCTTGTTGCTCACGAGTTTCAATTTAGCTAAGGACGTATCTTCGATGTTTCTTCTTACAAATTTTATTATAAGGTTTTCCTCCCAAATCTCCACTCGACAAAGGAAGTACCATCAACGTTTCTTGTTGTGAATTTTATTACAAGGTTTCCCTCTTAAATCTCCACTTGATCAAGGATGTATATTCAATGTTTTTTATTGTAAACTTTATTACAAGGTTTTCCCCCTAAACTTCTACTCGGTCAAGGATGTACCTTTTGGGTTTCTTGTTGCAAAATTGATTACAAGTTTTCCCTCTCAAATCTCTACACCAAGTATTGGCATTTTTGTTGCAAAATTTATTAAAAGGTTTCATTCTCAAGTCTTCACTCTATCAAGGATGTACTTCAACATTTCTTGTCTTACAAGGTTTCCCTCTTAAGTCTCTATTCAACCAAGAATGTACCATCAACATTTTTTGTTACAAAATTTATGACAAGGTTGACATTTTCATGGCACGCCTAGGTCGACTTGTTCCTCAATCGAAAAGTCCTTTTTGGGAAACTCATCCTAACGCCTAGGTACGGGCATCCAATATAAGGGTAATAAACTTTAATCATCCTCATCACAGGCCTTTCGTTTAGCCTAATCATCACCTTGAAAAATCTAGTCTTAAGGTTTTTATATGAAGAGGTAAAATTTTCTAAGAGACATTGTTCAAATATTCAGGCCAAAGTCACTCAATTTACTTTTTCACTCGATCGACAATAATAAAAATGCAAAAATAATGAGGAAGTCGGCTTATATTCAGACAATGATAAAGGTTATTGAATGCTAACTTGGTTACCTAACTGTTTGAATGCAGCTGGGTTGGCACCATGTTCAGAACCCATAATAATCCTATGGAGAAATCATCAAAGGGTAAGCATACCTCTAGGTCTCGAAACCAATAGTCATAAACATAAAACAAGCCCACCTTGGCTGAAGCTCTACTCAAGAAGAGATAATCAATATTTGACTCACTATTGTTTCGATATGGCTTAAGACCTACCGAATACAGATCTTCCTCTTCATAAAAAGTTAAAAAAATTTAGGTACGATGGAAATTCATAATTGATCAAGAGACAATATATAGATACCAGAAGGAAGCCACCTCTCCATGCACCCATGTTATATAAGAATGGTGATAGGGTGGTGTACCCTCATTCGATTGTGTCTTTCTCCACTTTTGTCGTTCGATTGAACCTTGGATATTGGGATATCTTTGTTGGTGATGTCTATGATGGAGAAGTTGGACAAGTGGTCCATGGATGGTGCATTTTAAATCACCATAGATATAATATTAAAAACAATGAATGGTTGAGATTGTGATTTAGTGAGAAAATATATTGTACACCTTCACACACTGGATAAAATTTCTGAATATTTTACTGATTTTTTTTTTTAAAATTACCTATAAAAATAACACAGGAATAATGCACCAGAACGGGCCGTTCTAGAAGAAAAAAAAACACGTGATAAACTACACCAGAACGGGCCGTTCTGAAATCTGAACGGCCCGTTCCAGATTTAAAAATAACATATGATTACTTAAACCAGAACGGGTCGTTCTAAATTCGGAACGGCCTGTTCTGGCTACATATTTGTTTTTTTTTTTTCATTCTACTAAATCACATTTAAAATTTAAGTATAGTTTTTCAATTGAGCGAGATATGAAGCCCCTTCCTCAATGACATCAAACATCTTATGAATAAAGGCCAAAACTAGGCCTAATAAACTTAAAACCCAAAAAGTCTTATATTAAGGCCCATAATACAAGATCAAACAATATAAACTCCTATACTACCAAATATATGAGAAAGGTGGTCATCTATGTAAAGTCCAAGTAAAGAGAACCTTATGCCCATCAAACCCATTAGGCTCACTAAACTCAAAAGCAATCAAAAGTCTAAAGGCCCAGGAAGCCCAAAGCTAGGCCCAACAAGCTTAAAACCCAAAAAGTCTTATACTTAGGTCCATAATACAAGACCAAACAATATAAACTCCTATACTAAAGACCAAGTAAAGAGAACCTTAGGCCCACCAAACTCATTGGGCTCACTAAGCTCAGAAGCAGTCAAAAGCTCAAAGGCCCATGAAGCCCAAAACTAGGTCCAATAAGCTTAAAACCCAAAAAGTCATATACTAAGGCCCATAATACAAGACCAAGAAATATAAACTCCTATACTACCAAATATATGAGAAAGGTGGTCATCTATGTAAAGTCCAAGTAAAGAGAACCTTAGGCCCATCAAACCCATTGGGCTCATTAAGCTCAAAAGCAATCAAAAGTCCAAAGGCCCATGAAGCCCAAAACTAGGTCCAATAAGCTTAAAATCCAAAAAAGTCTTATACTAAGGCCCATAATACAAGACCAAACAATATAAACTCCTATACTACCAAATATATGAGAAAGGTGGTCATCTATGTAAAGTCCAAGTAAAGAGAACCTTATGCCCATCAAACCCATTAGGCTTACTAAGCTCAAAAGCAATCAAAAGTCTAAAGGCCCATGAAGCCCAAAGCTAGGCCCAACAAGCTTAAAACCCAAAAAGTCTTATACTTAGGTCCATAATACAAGAATAATGCACCAGAATGGGCCTTAGTATAAGACTTTTTGGGTTTTAAGCTTATTGGGCCTAGTTTTGGGCTTCATGGGCCTTTGGACTTTTGATTACTTCTGAGCTTAGTGAGCCTAATGGATTTGGTGGGCCTAAGGTTCTCTTTACTTGGGCTTTATATAGATGACCACCTTTCTCATATATTTGGTAGTATAGGAATTTATATTGTTTGGTCTTGTATTATGGGTCTTAGTATAAGACTTTTTGGATTTTAAGCTTATTGGGCCTAGTTTTGGGCTTTATGGACCTTTGGGCTTTTGTTTACTTTTGAGCTTAGTGAGCCCAATGAGTTTGGTGGGCCTAAGGTTCTCTTTACTTGGGCTTTACATGGATGACCACCTTTCTCATATATTTGGTAGTATAGGAGTTTATAATGTTTGGTCTTGTATTATGGGCCTTAGTATAAGACTTTTTGGGTTTTAAGCTTATTGGGCCTAGTTTTGGGCTTCATGGGCCTTTGAGCTTTTGACTGCTTATGAGCTTAGTGAGCCCAATGAGTTTGGTGGGCCTAAGATTCTCTTTACTTGGTCTTTACATGGATGACCACCTTTCTCATATATTTGGTAGTATAGGAGTTTATAATGTTTAGTCTTGTATTATGGGCCTTAGTATAAGACTTTTTGGGTTTTAAGCTTATTGGGCCTAGTTTTGGGCTTTGTGGGCTTTTGGGCTTTTGTTTACTTCTGAGCTTAGTGAGCCCAATGGGTTTGGTGGGCCTAAGGTTCTCTTTACTTGGACTTTACATGGATGACCGCCTTTCTCATATATTTGGTAGTATAGGAGTTTATAATGTTTGGTCTTGTATTATGAGCCTTAGTGGATGACCATTTTTCTTATATATTTGGTAGTACAAGAGTTTATATTGTTTGGTCTTGTATTATGGACCTTAGTATAAGATTTTTTGGGTTTAGGGTTTAAGGTGTAGATGTAATTTAGTAGAATGGAAAAAAATATATTATTTTGCTTTAAAAAATTCGTGTGACAAATTTGTAGTTAGAACGGGCCGTTCCGTTTTCAGAACGGATCGTTCTGATTTAATTATTGATGTGTCATTTTTGAATTCGGAACGGGCCGTTCTGATGTTGGAATGGGCCGTTCCGTTCCATTCGTCATGTGTTTTCTTGTCATCTGGAACGGCCCGTTCTGGTCCAATATTTATGTGTTATTTGTTCATTTGGAACGTCCCGTTCTGATTTTAGAACGGCCTGTTCCGAGTGTCAGTAGCAGCTGCGTCTATTGTCACGTGTTTTTTTTTTGGGTAATTTAAAAAAAAAATCAGTAAAAAATTCAAAAATTTAGATCCAGTGTGGTAAGGTGTTTTATGGTCTACTAGTTTAGATGCATCTAAGGGTGAAAATTGATGATGCACCCATGGACCACTTGTGAAAATGGTCTTTCAGAGAATTCACCATCTTTGTTTTACCCTACATCCTTTGCTTCCTAAACAACTAACGCAACCTCCACCTCGGCATTGAGATAAGGTTGACAACGATTCACTTGATAGGGTCTCCAACGATGATGACACTTCATTAGAATCCTCTGTTGAGGAATGGTTGGACAACTTGGCCATGGCAGCTACTTCCCTCAACGACCACTTGAGAAAAATAAAATGCATCCATCTAATTCAAAAAGTTCTGATGAAAGTAGAAACACACTCGACTTGGATATAACAATCACAATTGGCACTCAACTCTATTTATAATATTATGTTCCCCAAGAAACAACTATCAGAAGTGGAAATGTAAATGCCACAATAGTTACAAAACATCACTTTGAAGAAACACAAGAAACTATTTAAACAAAACCTTGTTCGTCTTTCTAAGTCCTTTAAGGCTTGAGGGCATGTACATTGGTTGGACCATTAGGTAATCGAAAATTGATGCTATCAGGTACCCGTGGGCTACCTCAAATGCCTAGAACCCCCACGATAATTGAAGAAATTGAAGGAGTCACTAAAGAGAAGGGATAAAATTTATTTTTCAATAGACAAAGGTACCTAAGAGTACACGGTTCATACCCATTCAACACCTTTGACCACCTATGCACTTGTGCATATATATAAAAAAAATATTGTACATGGATGAAAGGTGCAGGTGGAGTCGAGGATATTATGTAAATGGGACAGTTTGTGACATTTCAATTTGACGTTGAGTGGCCCATACGTTAAATTTCTGAACAGTACTACTAGCTCAGCGAAATTTACGATAAAAGGACTAAGAACCTAAGTTAAAACCCTATTTTGGTCCTTTATAATTTTTTTATGTTTCAATTTAGTCCCTCATTAATTTTTTGTCTCAATTTGGTCCCAAATTAATTAATTAGTTTCAATTTAGTCCTAAATTAATTAATTGGTTTCAATGTGGGACTTTTCGCCCAAATTACTTTAACGGTATTAACTTTTGGCCACGTGGACGCCACGTAGATGCATACGTGACATCCACGTGGATGAGAATTTTTTTGAAAACACCTGGACCCAGAACGGCCCGTTCTGAAACCGGTACGGGCCGTTCTGTGTGCACTTTTGGTGTGTTAATTTTGCATCCGGAACGGCCCGTTCCAAGTGCAAAATTAACACACCCAAAATGCACCAGAACGGCCCGTTCCAGTTTCAGAACGGGCCGTTCCGTTTTTATTTTATTTTTTTATATATAAAATATTAATAATTTTATAAAATATATATTATTAATTATATTTTAATTATGTTATTATATCCAATAAAATAAATATATTAATTTTTTTATATATTTTATTTTATTATGTTTATCTTATTAATTTTTATCATTTTATTCCTTTAATTTTAAATAAGTTGCAAAAAATTATAAAGTGATATTCCTTTTATCTTATTAATTATTATATTTTTTAATAAAATTAATTAAGAATATTGGTTTAATTGCATTTTTTATCCCTCAAATATTACAATTGTGCAGTTTTGCGATCTCCAAGATTTTAATTGCATAATTTTAGTCCTTAAAGAATTGCAATTGCGCGATTTTGGTCCTTCAATTTTTAATTGAACAATTTTAGTCCCTCAAATATCATAATAGTATGATGTTTGTTTCTCCCATTAAAAATTAATAATTTTAATATATATATATATAATGTTTTAAAATTAAATAATTATTTATCTATTCAAATTAACGTATATTATAATTTTCGATATTATATCAATAATATTATTAATATATTTATAGATAAACTAATAATTTGATAAATATAACTTGTTATATACTAATATATTTTTACAAAAATATAAGTATATTAATTAGAAATATATATCTGATCTTATATATTTATATTTTTGTAAAAGTATATTAATATATATTAAGTTATATTTATCAAATTATTAGTTTATTTATAAAAAGGGTAAAAATATTATTGATATTAATTTATCAGTAATATTAAAATACTAATAATATATAAATTTTATTTATTTAATAATAATAAATATATATCATTTGATACATTAAAAAAATAATATACGTTAATTTAAATAAACAAACAATTATATAGTTTTAAAACATTATATATATATATATATATATATTAAAATTTTAAAATTATTAAATTTTTAATGAGAAAGACTAAAATTCCACAATTATGATATTTGAGAGATTAAAATTGTTTAATTAAAAATTGTTAGACTAAAATTACACAATTATAATCTTTTAAGGACTGAAATTACTCAATTAAAACCTTAGAGATCAAAATTGCATAATTATAATATTAAAAACACAATTAAGTAAAGAATATTTTATTCACAGTTCTGGAACGGGCCGTTCTGAAACCAGAACGGCCCGTTCTGATTTCAGAACGGCCGGTTTTGAAAGCAAAACGGCCCGTTCTGCTTCACTGGTGGTGTTTTAATTTTGCAACCAGAACGGCCCGTTCCGGTTTCAGAACGGGCCGTTCTAGGTCCAGGTGTTTTCAAAAAAATTCTCATCCACGTGGATGCCACGTATTCATCTACGTGGATGCCACGTATTCATCTACGTGGCGTCCACGTGGCCAAAAGTTAACACCGTTAAAGCAATTTGGACGAAAAGTCCCACATTGAAACCAATTAATTAATTTAGGACTAAATTGAAACCAATTAATTAATTTGGGACCAAATTGAGACCAAAAATTAATGAGGGACTAAATTGAAACAAAAAAAGATTATAAGGGACCAAAATAGGGTTTTAACCAAGAACCTAAATAAGGAGAAACTAAATAATATTTTAGACGTGTAAATTTAAAGTATAAAAATAAATAATTAGCATAAAAATATTTTTTAAAGGAATTATTTGTTTTATAATTATGATTTTAAAAATATTGTATAATTTTTTAATAATTTTAAGAAAAGTAAATACTTACCGAAAAAAATGTAACTATATAAATAAAAACTAAACTATGAGTGTTTAAAGATGGAATTAGAATCTAACTCTTACTTTTAAAAATAACACTTAACCACTAATGAATTTATATAATATATAAATGAAGGTTATATATATATATATATATATATATATATATATATATATATATATATATATATATATATGAGGAGATTATAATATAGCGGTATAATTTTTATTAAGTATTACACCGCTCAATAACTTTATATTAAATGTAAATTTTGTAAATCCAACCGTTAGATTGAAAGTTCATATCATTTTATATGTTTATATCAAATTTTGTTAAAATTAAACAATAACATGAAGGTAATTAAAGTATTCATATTTTAGTATATTTTAAAATGTATATATTACGTCAATTTTGTTTTATAAAAATGAAGTATCAAATCATCTTGAATTAATATAAAAATTTATATATATGAACTTTCAATCTAACGGTTAGATTTATGAAATTCATATTTAATATAAAGTTATTGAACAATATAATACTTAATAAAAGTTACACCGGTATTATTATAACCCCCGATATATATATATATATATATATATATATATATATATATATATATATATATATATATATATATATATATATATGAGAAGAGATCATTTTACTCCATGAGTAAGTCTACCTAAATTTACTCCGTTCAATAACTCATATTCTATAGCAAATTTAATAATTCAACCGTTCAATTTAAAGTTCTTAATGTATAGATAAAATCTGAAAAATTTTAAAAAAAAATTAAAAATCATTTGATACTTCTTTTCATTAATTTGAATCAATGTATAAAATGATTTTACGATTATATGTCAATTTGAAATAATAATGAAGTATCAAATGGTTTTCAAATTTTTTAAAAATTTACAAATTTGATATATGTATTAAGAACTTTAAATTTAATAGTTGGATCGTTAAAATTTGATGTAGAACATACGTTATTGAACGAAATAAGTCTAGATTTACTCCTAGAATGAAAAAATCCATCTTTTATATATATATATATAATGATAATATATAAAGGATGATATTATCATGATTTTTTAATAGAGTTAATGACGTGTTGAAAACTTTCGGATCAAACACCATTATCTACTTAGTGTGTGTTTAGATAAAAAATGAGTTTAACTAAATCCACCACTTTTACTTCAAAATAATAATTTTATTATTTTTAGATTTTCATGCATTCGAAAGTAAAAATAAACATTTCAATACTTTGAAACAAATATATAAACATACCTTTAATGGTTAACCAAAACTTACTCATATTCAATTTGATCCAGAAATTTATTTGTCAACTTGAGTACATGAAAGTTATCTAATACATATACATTTGATAAGAACCAAAATAATACATATATTTACTATACTAGTAAAAAAAATCATATTAATATCTTTTTTATTTATAAGAATTTTAATAACGACAATATAATTCAAAGTTAGGATCATGTAAAAGGGATTTTATGTTTTCATGTATATATTATTTATTTTTTACCATTTTAACCTTTGAAATAAAAATAAAAATAACTGAATAATAGTAGTTAATAAAGGTCATAGAAATCTTTGTGTAAAAGCTTTATTCATAAAATTGTTATTGAATAATAATAACCATTAACCGCATACTATTCAACTAACCTATCTATTCAAGTGGCCAAGAGAGACAAAATGCCTATTTTGCCACCAATAATAATAATATGCGTATTATTAGTATATTAAAAGATCAATTAATAAATATAAATATATTATAAGAAGTTTAATTAGAAATATATTATATTATTATTGAGCATTTTTTTCTTTTGCATATTTTAGTCAATAAAATTGATATTTATACCATATATTTTTAATTTACTTTCTTAGAATATATTTATATCTTGTGTAATATATTTATAATTTTACAAATATATATTAATACATGCTTTTAATAAATATAAATATACTAAATACAAATATAAATATATTATAAGAAATTTTAATTAGAAATCAACTTTTATATATTAAATATAAATGATTATCTTACGTAAAATACTTTTAGTGATAATTCTTTGATGGAAGTGTTTTTAAAGATTCTTTTAACTCCTTATTTAACTCAATTTTTATCATACTTATTTATATATTAAAATTTAATATTTTAAAATAAATTATCTATAATTTTGTACTAATATAAATTATTTATCTGAAATTGAAAACATAGTTTATATGTTAAAAACTATCTATTTAAATAAATTTTAAATATAATTAATATATTCAAAGTATTTATTTGAATATATAATTTATTATAAAATTTAGTTATAAATAAGAAACATTTGATATGTGAAATGTAGATTCTAAAATACTAGTATATGATATAAGTATTGAGCATGTAATTAACATATTTTAGTCACTAAAATTTATATTTATATCATATTTTTCTAATTAACTCTCCTATAATATAATCATATCTTATTTAATACTATTTATATTTTTATAAACGTATATTAACATATACTGATTTAAATTTATTAAACTATTATGTTATCTATAAATATACTTATATTATTAATAATATTAATTTATAAATAAATATTATTATTATTAATGGTAACGCAGGAAGATCAAATCATCGATTTACATTAATGTAACTTTTATCAATTATTACATCAATTAATATCTTTCAATTGTATGGTATTTTTTAAAAAGCTTAAGATTTTTTTTCTCACCTGTATCATATATACAAATTTTTATATATAAATAAAAATATTTGATATTTTATTTATATAAATCTTTATCAACGTAATATATAATCTTCAAAAATATACTAAAATATAAGTAATTTGATTATCTTTTTATTGTTGAATTTTAATAAAAATTTGACAGATATTTATAGTAATATAAAGTTATAAATCAAATTTAAAGTTATTAACTTGTGTAATAATGATTAAAAAAATTATACTAATATAATTTGATTTCTGACCATAGTAATATTATTTTCAAATTTTGCTATATTTTTAACTATTTATTTGGTCCATATAATTGCGCAAATCTTATCCTTTAATTCCTACACTAAAAAGTATCACTTACTTTTAATCCTTATACAAACAATTTTTAATTAATCCTTATACAAACAATTTTTAATAATCTTTTGGTCTCTATCAAAAAATATAGTGTTGTTAACAATGGATGAGATGGCAGTAACATATTGCTAATAGTGATCAACCAAACTCTTTAACAAAAAATAGTTAAAGATAAAATCAAAATATTCTATACCAATATAATTATAAAAAAAATATTAAAATATAATATTTAAGAGCAAGGGTTATTCGTGGTAAATGGTAAAGGTTCAATGCTCATTTAATGTTTAACATTGATAATTTCATTTTTATTCACTTATCACGTCATTACACCACCATATTACCAACATATCAATTTTTTTTAACATTTTCCGCATCAACAACACTTAATTTACAATGTCACTCATTAATGTTGCATTAGCAAACATCGATTTAGAAACTAAAATTTCGAGTTATAATGGACTAAAATCACAGAAGTATTATTATAATTGTTGAAAGACTAAAAATACTTAAATCTAATAACTATTATTTGAAAAACACTCATCTAATTACTATTCGAAAACATTAATCTAACCCGGCCGTCATACATGCATTCTCACTTGTACACATTATTATATTCAATAAAATTGATCATAGCAATAGCATACAAGGAAAAATTAAACGAATTACATGAATAGTCGATGTTAGAACACGAACGGGTATGAAATAATTGGGACATGTTCCATTCAATTTCAAAATCCCGAGCGCATACAGCTGCAAATACTTCGAGTTTAAATAACACGGTATGGTCAATTTATGCATAGTAAGAGTTTAAAATAAAGTAAAAATGGGAAAAATAAAAGTATAGTGATTCCAAATATGATGTGAGGGGAAATAGCAAGGGACGTGATACTAAGCAGTCGTGGGACAAGCTCCATCAGCAGAAAGCAATCTTTCCCCTTCACTCACAGTCACAGCCAACTAGTAGCTATCAAAACTCATTCAACACCCATCATCATCATCATCATCATCATCTCATATAATGATGCTCCTAAAACAGGATGGAACATGACCCCAAAGATTTTAAAAAGAAGCTAAGGGGAATTCAGGGGAACAAGAACAAAAATCCCCAGATTAAAGCAAACTACCATCCATCCCACCATCACAATAGGAACATTAAACCCCATATAAACAAGTAATCACAAGAGTAATGCTACTAGCTCCAAACACAGAAAAATATAAATGCACCTTTTCCGTGCCATTTTATCATTTGGTGTTTTTTCTGTTTTATAAAAAGGTATTTTCTTCCCATTTCTCAACCATGTTATCCTAGATACCTCATGAGAAATCATGTCCCACTGCCATATGTAAAAATTGAGACCATGATCCCTGCTTCCTGCTTCCCTCTGAAGAATATTCTTCAAAAAAATGTTTTAAAGAACATCTGCAGCTCTAATTTCTTGCAGAAATAGAATGATCTGAAACTTGAATACCAACTTGACTACCGGTACCCTCGCTAGTGGAAAGCATATATTGACTATTCAAATCCCCAAAAGGTCTATTCTGTGAAGCAGCATCTAATACTCCAGCATCATCATTGTTGGTTGTTTCCAGAGCAATGCTTTGGACTTGTTCTGCCAGCTGTCCAATGGTTTGAGAACCTCTAACATTAGGAAGTTGATCAGCAGGCATGATCCATCTCCTCCAATCATTTCGTCTCCTTATTTTGTCACCCTATAATTGAAGATTAATAAATTTAAAATATAAGAGATTTAACAATCTGGTATAACACAAACAATACACGATATATTGTGTTTACTCAAATCTTAAAACATAAATTCAAGGCAAGCTTAAGATAAATACCTGAACTTCAACAACAGATGAAGTTCGAACAGCATCTAACACAATCTGGATATTGTCAGTCAAAAACTTAACCTAGGACAAAAAACAATTGTCATCTAATGGTCAATGATGCTTTAAACGACAAATCCATCATGGAAAAATTTGTGAAAAACAAAACTTGGTCAGAATGGTAATTGAAAACTTTAGGAAAAAGACAAAGAATCACAGTATATAATAAACTCTACCATACTACCCCACATTATATAATGTCTGCTTTACAAGTGAGTCCAAAAAATCAAACACGAGGCAAACACCTTAAAAAAATTCATACACATTTTCTCATCCATTGCATTTCACCTGTCAATAAATATCAAATTTTAAAAAATTCAGCAAGTACAGTGTCCATACAAATTATGAAACACTCACAGAAATGAGTGGGCAGTTTAATCTTAATCTGATGATTTAATTTTCTAGATCACACTTTAGAGGTCCTCTATCCTTACTATGTTTATATCAGGTTTTACACAACATACGTTTCCAAATTAAGAAGATTCAATTAAAGACTTAATGGAATTAAACATAAACCTATAAACAGTGAACATTACAGATAATGGTAAATTTTACCAAAGCAAAATTTTGATTCACTCAAGTCACCTCACAACCATAAAGTACATAGTGGTCCACACTCCACACTTACTGAGTGGAACATTACTCTCAAGACCATAATTAAGTTATTGCAGGTATAACATTTCTATTATAGTCAGTTATCATCACCATCATCTACTAATACAATTAAAAGATCAACTTCAAAATTCCAAGAAAAGAACACGGGTGAAAACTAATGATCAAAACTAGCTTCATAAAAAAAGGATTTAATTCTAGCAATAGTCATGGATATATATTCATGTATATTTTCATTCAATTATTCATACATGTTTATAATCACTATGTAAACAATTCTATTAATTACTAAAATAGAAACCTAATTGTGAAAGATTCCATCTTTTACATCACAAGACATACCTAAAAAATGTAGCACTTACCAAGCACTAAATGGTAAAACATCAGCACAGAGATGGTTACTATCATAACCCATATAATACACAGATTTCAAAATGAATAATGATCTTAAAGAGAAAATTCATTTTTTATGCAGAAACAATGTTCACTGATAAAATGTTCGGAACTCTGCAAGCACAAGGAGACAAAAAACTTGCAACACAAAAACATGTGCTATCACTGTTTTTGTGATCCCATTTTGTCATCAATCATTATCCAATAATATAATTGCTAAGAAAGCACCCAAACAATACAACAGAAAGATTCAAGTAAATGATAGAGGGTGATAATGAGAAGTAATTTATTCCATAAACAGTTAAATTATTTGTATAAAAAAATTTTAAAAAATGCAATTTAGTGTTAGTCAGCTATAAAAACAATCAAGCAACCAACTTCAAAGAAATAAAAAAATCTAATACCCCCAATAACTTACTTTCTTGAAGCCTGCTATTAAACTTATAGGAACCCAGCCTTGGTCATCCATTTTACGTCGTAAGAATAAATCTTTAACTAAATTTTCATTACTGCAAAAACAGAATTTGCGGTGAATCTACAGTCAACTTTCCAAAACAAAATGAAAATAAAGACTGACCATAGTGTAAGCACTACCTGAAATAATAGTTAATCTGGTTGACAATCTTAGCATGCAACTGAGTGTCCGGAGGTGGAAAATACATTGCATTAGGTGGCATTGGAGACATATAAGAAACACCTCTAAATGATTCCAGGGCTGGAGGTGGAACATATACCATCTGAGGATGTAGTTCTACATATACGGACAATCATCAGACCCTATACATAAAAATAAAAGACCTTCTTAGCATTAAGAATAACAACCCATACCATGATACCCATATGATCCCCCATATGGGCGCATTGGAGGTGGTCCTGGTGGATAAAATTGAGCATGATTAGGAGGTGGTTGAGGCCTTATAAATCTCGGAACAATTCTTGGAGACATATAGTTGTCTCTACCATTAAAATTGCGGTGATTGTTCCAGTCATGACCTCGGTCCTGATCACGCCTGCCACCATAGTTATGATGGTGATAGTCCCCGCGCTGATGTGGACCACCGCCATTCCGATGCCTATACGAATTTCGCTGAGGTGGGTGATCATTAGGCACAAATCCAGCTCTAGGTTGATGTTCCTTTGGCGAAGAATTATGGTTGTGGGACCCAGCAGCAGCAACTGAACTTTGAGGCACAGACATTTGTGGCAAAAGGTTACCTCCATTGGAAGAGGTGTTCGAATTGCTGCGCTTAAAAGACTTCTGATGAGCCTGCACAGTATTGTTAGCACTTGCATTGTCCCTAACATGCCTCTGCGGCGAGGGAACCACACTTCCAGAACCCTACAATATCAATAAACACACGTGCATAAATAAAATTAAACACAAAATCAACACACATTCCAGAAAAGGTAAAAGATTAACTCAATTTGCAATCGCCAGCATTATTATTTTAAATTCTAATTTAAAAAGCAAAAAAAAAAAAATTACCCAGCATAAAACACTAATAACAGAATCGAGAATTACTAAAAATAATAACAATAATAAAACTCAAAAAACGTATATATTTTTTCTTTTTTACATTCAATACTCGAACAATCAAACAAAAATCCAAGGATAAAACCTGCAATGGCGACACCTCGGAAGAACCCTTAGAGGATTCAGACAGTGACGGTGACGGTGACGGAGAAGTTGATTTCACCGAAGCCCGAGCAGACTCCGACAAAGCAGGCCAGGTTTCAGCGCCCATGACGGAAGAAGAGACACCATTGGAGGGTTTATTCCAGGCAGGCCTCTTCCCGCTATTGACATTGTGGCCAGCACCGCTGTCGGAATCCTCCGCCGGGACAGAATTAACCATGGCGGATTCCACCACAGGCGGTGGCGGTGAAGAGGAAGGAGGCGCGGCGGCGGCGACAATCTGGCTCCACGGCGAGGAGACTCCAGGCTTGGGGGAATGATTGGGAGAGGCACCACTCATAGCCATTGGAATCGGAATCGGAATAGGAATAGTGAGTGTGCGTGTCCGTTAGGGTTAATCTCAATCACAATCAGAGTGTGATCGATGATAAAATAAAAAGAAAAAAAAAATTAAGATTCGGAGAGAGTGTGTTAGGGTTTGATCTGCTCCGATTGCAAGTGGTAGAGGTATTTGGTTTGTTAGAGTGTGTGCATTTATAGGAAGGGGAAGGGGGTGGGGTCACGTTGTTTGTTGTTGTGCTTTTTTGCTCTCTTCTCACTGTGACTCTCTCGGAATCAGAAATACGCTTCCTTCTTATACCAGGTTTTCTGTGACGTCGCACTTTACGCAAATACCCCTGACCGCGAATATATTCTTATCATAATACATCATACAAGATCAAATTACACTGTTTCATTCAAAAAATTAGTTCGGATAAAATATTCTAGTATATCTTCTATATTTTAAATATTTTATCTTTTTAAAAACTGATAATTTTATTTTCCTATCTAAAAAAAATATTCTGTTTAATTTGATATTCCTGTATCAGTATATCAATTTAGAAAGAAAAAAAACAGAATCATTTATGATTTTAATATGCCTATCATCAAAATACTTGTCTAACTTTTAAGGAAATTAATATTTTTTCTCTTGTATTATAAATATTGATATTCTGTATAAAATTATAGATGTTTTTTATTTTTAAATAATCTAAATTTTTAATGATTATTTTAATCAGTTTAAATTTTAAATTTTGAGATATCATATAAATAAGATCATATGTTTTGATTTTTATAATTTATTTTTTATCCTTTTTAATTTATTATATTAAAAATTTTATTAACAAAAAATTATTCTATTTTTATAAATTTTATTGAAACTTAAAATAATTATACTGAATAGTTATTAATTGTTTACAAAAAATTAGTTATCTATATAAATTTTGATAATTCCTCTTTTGATTTCTATTTTTGTATTAAATATTATTACTCTTAAATTTAACAAAAAAATTTCTTTAAAATTTTTTCCAAAAATATATATAGAGGCGCTGCCTCTTTCGCTACTAGCTAATATAATAATAACAAGTACATGCACAAGTTATGCACATGTATTTGATTTTTTTTCATAAATATGATCAAGTAGTATTTTATTTTAAAATTGACAATTAAAAATTAATCTGTATTTATAAGACATAATTTCTAATGACCAAACATTATTTTAAGTAACACAGATGAAAATAAACACATTTATATGTACTAATAACAACTAATATTTTAGTATGACAATATATAAGATAATTATTTATTTTATATAACTAGATTTATATATATTGTATGTAATTAAAATTTATGATATATAATTTATTTTAAATATATAAATTATAATTTATATTTATAATAAATAATTTATATTATAATATAATATTATTTTTAATGATTAATATTTAAAAAAAATTATATATATAATATTCATATAATAAGAACTTAAAATAACATATTCAAAAATATAAGATATTAAAATAAATATAAAAAAATGTAAATGGATAATATTTTAATTTTAAAAATAAAATATATATTTTAATTTGATATTTAATTATTTTTTAATAATAAGTTATTCATTTGATATAAAAAATACTTATTGATTAAAAAAAAGTTTATCTCTTCACGAAGTACTTAACTAAAAATAAATATAAAGGTTATTGTAATATATATATATATATATATATATATATTAATAATAAATGTATCATAAATTTGGACGGAATTTTAAATATTATTTTGTTAATCAGATTAATTTCAAGGAAAGGAGTATTTTATTCTAAAACTGATTACGTACATATACAAAATCTAATTCAATCCTTTCATTAAAAAAATATAATTTAATCTAATTTTTATTATTTAAATTTTTTTATTAATAATAAATTTTTGTTGAAAAATTATATTGGTCACTTTTAGACTACTTTTCAATTATATTTTATCCATTTATATAGCTTGAACTTTACTTGTGAAAATCTGACACAAAATTATTTAATCTAATGTAATTTAATTAATATTTTAGTATATATAATGTATGTAATAATATTTTATTTTATATAACTATAATTTATAATAAATAAATACATTTAAATATATAAATTGTATTATAATTAAAACTTATAAATAATTATTTTAATTTATATTTACACTAATATATAAAAGAGTTACTTTTTTTTAGTAATAATTATCTTTGATCTCCTTATTTGTTGAATCATTATTATTTTTAATTGTTAAGAAAAAATTAAAATTAATATTTTTTTATAATTGTCATCCTTTTTAATAATTACTCACTTTGTTATTTTAATTTATTATTTTTAAATAAATATTAATTTTTAATAGTTATATATATAATAAAAAATTATTAGTTTTCACTTTTCTTAAGACTTATTTATTTATATTTGCTTAATCAAATATTCTATTTTTAGTAATTGCACATTATCTTCTCTAATAACAATCATCATTCAATAATTATCATCTTAATTATCTTTTCACACTAAATAAAATTATTAGCATTATCATTTTAGTAACTTTTGATACTTTTTTATAAATAAATAGCAAAAGTGTTTATTTGTCTCTTTTGTACTATATTATATATAAAAAGATATTGATTGTAATTTCTTTTTCATCTTTACTTTTTTTATACTATTTTATTCCTATAATTATTTCACTGAACTTAATGGTTGGGAGGCATGAGATTGAGATAGTTAGAAACGAGAGAACCTAAAAAAAATTTTACTCACTATTATTTAACTTCTATATTTTATAAATACTATATATAAATGAGATAATGATTATTTTACTTCTTTTTTATTCCACATTTTTTAGATCATTATATCTTATATAATTATTCTACTAATAAACTGATGAGCCGAAAAACTTCACATCTCTCTAAATTTGGCTTAAAAAATATAAAATTTTGTTTAAGACTCTCACAAATCAATATATAATGTAAAATTTTGCTTAAGACTCTCACAAATCAATATATACATACATATATATATATATATATATCTTGTAGTCTATGAGTACGACAAGACTTGTAGAGAAAAAACTAATAGTCAAAACTCATTGTATAAACACTTTGCATTTAGTTTTATCCCATACTTTTTAGATCATTATACTCTATATAGTTATTCTACTAATAAACTAATGAAGTTTAAAATTTTCGTGTCTCTATAAATTTTGTTTAAAATTAATATAAAATTTTGTTTAAGGCTCTCATCAATATATCTATCTTAAAGCCTATAAATACGACAAGACTCAAAGAGAAAAAAACTAATATTTAGAACTTATTGTATAAACACTTTCATTTAGTTATAAAAACACTTTGTTAATTTGATTTAGTCTTAAATATGTTTTTAGTCCATCAAATTTAAGACAAATTTATTTTTGGTCTCTCAAATTTAAAACGGTTGTTTTTAGTCCTTGTAATTTTCAAAAATCTTGTTTTAGTCCCTAAGATTACCAATAACATATCTGAAAGTGACAAATTAAGATGGTTATGCAATACTAATTGGATTTAGTGTCATATTTTCACTAACAGAGATACTGATAGGTAGATTTTATGCAATAATGTTTAATAAATTTTTTAACAAAATTTGAATATAAGGACTCTAATAAATTGTTTTAAAATTACAGGGACTAAAAATAAAAATTTTAAATTTGAGAGACCAGAAAAAAATTTATCCTAAATTTAAGGAACTAAATACATATTTAAGCCTTTAATTTATTATTTTTAAATAAATATTAGTTTTTTTATAGTTTTATATATATATATATATATATATATATATAATTTATTAGTTTTCATTTTTCTTAAGATTCATTTATCTTTAACTTATTTCTCTATATTTGTTTAAAATATTTTTATTTTTACTCATTTGTCATTCTAACCAAATACTTTATTTTTAGTAGTTGCATATTATCTTCTCTGACAACAACCATCATTAAATAATCATCCTTTCAATTATCTTTTTACACTAAATAAAATCACCGACATTATCTTTTTAGTAACTTATGATATTCTTTTACAAATAAATTAAATATGTAAAGGCAAAAGTGTTTATTTGCCTCTTTTGTACTATACTATATATAAAAAGATATTGATTGTGATTTCTTTTTGGTCTTTACTTTTTTTACACCATTCTATTCCTTATTGAAGTTAGCGAAAAACACATAGAAGGGGGGTTGAATATGTGTGTGTGAGTACGAAGGAATTTTAAAACTATTTTCGCAAGAGTAATGTTCTTCGTGCAATGTACTTTTAAATACCAGAAGGTTATGCAGAATTCGCTTAACACAAGGTCACTGCGTCTGAACGATTTATCGATTGCTGAAGGAAAATGTTTCATATAACAGTAATGATTAAGGTTCTTGCATCTCCTTTTCAAGATAGTTTTATTTAAGAATAAGCAATAGATAAAACTTTTTAGTGTAATATATTTGTTAAACAAAATTTGTGTCTTCGTCTGAAAAATGGTTTTAATGAAGAGTAGACAGTAGACGAAATTTTTAACATGATTTGTCAGTTAAGAAGAGTTTGCGTCTGAAATATAAATAAAACATTACAATCATTTTTATATTAGTTCGCTCAACTAAGTTACGTCTAGTCTCCTTCAACTGAAGGGTTCCACTAAATATGCAATTAAGTACAAAAGTATTGTCGACTACTTCTGGCACGTTGACTTCACTCATCAACGCTAGTATCTTCTTATCAGCCTTTTCAAGCTAGCGATGAGTATTATGGACCACCCAGGTCAGAACCACTCCTGGTCCAAGTATTCTCGACCTCTCCAAGCCTTGAGTATTCTAGACCATCCCGGTCACGACCACTTTTGGTCACGAGTATTCTCAACCACTCCTGGTTGGCTAGCTTCACTCACTAGCTCTAGTATTCTTAAATCACTTCTGGTTCTCCAAGTATTCTCGACCACTCCTGGCCCGCCAGCTTCACTCAACAGCGCTAGTATATTCTTATCAGTCACTTCTGGCTAGTAGTGAGTATTATGGACCGTCCAGGTCAGAACCACTCCTAGTCCAAGTATTCTTGACCACTCCTGGCCCGCCAGCTTCACTCACCAGCGCTAGTATTCTTTAATCAGCCTCTTCAGGCTCGAAGTGAGTATTCTTTGATAAGCCCCTTCGGGCTTTACAAGTATTCTTTTCCTAGCCTCTTCAGGCTTTACAATATGGGCTAAACAAGTTTGGTTTGAGTGTATAATTTACCCTCATAGAGAGGATACATAGGTTTCTACACTCACTAAGGTATGCAACCTTAGTCTTTACAATGATTGAGTGTTTGATTTACTTTCATGGAGAGGATACATAAGTTGGCACACTCACTATGGTTTGATCCTAAGATGTACATATTTGAAACTCCGTAGTTTATAGAGACGAATACATTAAGGTACATTTGACTCTATAAGCTCTACCTTTGGTTTTGTTGCATCATGGGTTGGGTATCACTCTTTTTCCAACTTGAACCATTTCGGGCCAAAGAGCCAACATTTTAAGGTTTGATGTTGAGACCTATATATAGTCTTGTGAAATCTTCCCGTTGCAAGTGTCCGTTGAAGTAGATATAGTCGTTCACAACAAGTTTGATCTTCTCATTTAATGCTTAGATTCTTGCATTAAATTTTGCCTCTTGTGATAGACCTTTGCGTAAAGTATTCTTTGTCTTGGTAGCAGCAGTGTCTAAGTTTAGCAAAGACCTAGGAACCTTTTTATCCTTTTCTGGTCTCATAGCTGTGGAATTTTGTCCTTGTCTGAAAAAGTAATGTACTTTTTCTGACACATGCATACTTTTCGTTCTGCGCTTGATTTTTTCCTTTCTTCTTTTCTTCTCACAATTCCAATGACTTCGTGTGTTCTCTTGTGAGTGTGGACGATATTCAAATTGTCCTATGAAACTTGATTTCTCAGGTGGTTGTGTGACAATTTTCGTCTGCGTCTGGTAGTCTATGTATAGCTCAAGCCTTGACCTTTGTCTGAGCATTTGTCATTAACGCATTGACTTTTCCTTTCGTCTGGTCAACTTGTATATAGTCAGACTTTCAAATGATCTTTGACCAACCTTCGTCTGAGTCTTTATGTTTCACTTTAGGTTGTGTTTGACGCGCTTTTATCTTGTTTTTTATTTGACTTGTTGGGTACTTGAGTTAGCCTTTCGTCTGTCGTCTTTTATTGTTTGATGCATATGTTTGTTCTTCATTTTACCTATTCTTATGTTTTTCTGAAATACTAACACACTTGTTAGAGATAACATGTATTATATTGTCTCACTCAAAATCTTATTGGGAGTTTCTTTGTCTGACTTAACACTTATAACTATTTCATTGACCCTAGTGGTTGGGAGGGATTGGGTTTAGGTAGCTAGAAGTGAGAGAACCTAAAAAATTATTTTACTCACTATTATTCAACTTCTATATTTTATAAATACTGTATATAAAGGAGATAATGACTATTTTACTTCTTTTTTATCTACACATTTTGTAGATCATTATACCCTATATAATTATTCTGCTAATAAACTAATGAAGTCAAAAAACTTTCTGTCTCTGTAAATTTTGTTTAAAAGTAATATAAATTTTTGTTTAAGGCTCTCATCAAAATATTTATCTTGAAGTCTATAAATACAATAAGAATTGAAGAGAAAAAAACTATTAGTTAGAACTTATTGTATAAAGACTTACATTTAGTTGTAATCTTTTTAGTAACTTATTGTATTTAGACTTACATTTATTTCTCTATATTTGTTTAAATATTTTTATTTTTACTCATATTTGTCATTCTAACCAAATACTCTACTTTTAGTAGTTGCACATTATCTTCTCTAATAATGATCATCATTAAATAATCATCCTCTCAATTATCTTCCCACACTAAATAAAACCATCAACATTATCTTTTTAGTAACTTTTGATATTGTTTTATAAATAAATATGTAAAGGCGAAAGTGTTTATTTGAGTCTTTTATACTTTAGTATATATAAAGAGATATTGATTGTAATATCTTTTTGGTCTCTATTTTTTTAACACCATTCTATTCCTTATAACTATTTCACTGACCCTAGTAGTTGGATGAGATAGGATTGGGATAATTAAAAGCGAGGGATCCTAAAAAATTATTTTACTCACTATTATTTAACTTCTATATTTTATAAATATGGTATATAAATGAGATAATAATTTGTTTTACTTCTTTTTTATCTCCACATTTTTTAGATCATTGTATCCTATATACTTATTATAATAATAAACTAATGAAGTAAAAAAAACTTCATCTTTTTGTAATTTTGTTTAAAAATAATATAAAAATTTGTTTAAGGCTCTCATTAATATATATATATATATATATATATATATTTATTTATTTATTTATTGAAGCCTATAAATATGATAAGAGTTGAAGAGAAAAAACTAATAGTTAAAACTCATTGAATAAACACTTATATTTAGTTATGCCTAAACTTTGATCATTTCTTCCAAGTCTTGGAACTATCGTCCAAAGGACGATCAAGTGAAAAAAATTTGAGTTAGTTATTCTTGTCTTAGCAAGTCATTTTCTTTGAGAGTACTAAATTCGTATATCCTCTCTATGAAAGTTATCATATAAGCACTCAAACATTATTTGCCTTTATAAGCCTAAAGGGTGGTATAAAGAATATTTGTCTTGTAAAGTTTTAAAAGTTAGTGGAATCCATCGAGTTTAAAGGTAACTGGATGTAACTTAGGTTGAGTGAACAAATATAAAAACAAATATTTTACCTCTATCCCTTGTTTCATGTTTACCCAACAAAAGGTTTTTGCAAACTTATATTGTGCATTTGTGAAAAGTTTTAAAACTTACAGACACATTCAATCCCCTTCTATTTGTTTCTTGTTTCTTCATATGGAGTGTGCGTCATTTGTGCTCTCTAATGTCATATAAAATGATGGTTTGACTTAATATAATTGTGATCTCTTTTATATATCTTGCAATTTTTTGTATACCTTGTCTATACTCCATAAGTACACTTTGACACCGTGTTGTTGTCATCCTTGTTAACTTTTTGTTTTGAACATTTTCTATAATAAGATATTGTTTTAAGATCAAATAACTTTCTAGTAAGTTTTTTACTTATTTAGGACTTTATATTAGAGCATTGTTTAATTAATTAGACTAAAGTTTAGTTATCAAAACTTACACACACATTGAATCATCTTCTATTTGTTTCTTGTTTCTTCAAACGAAGTGTGTGTCATTTGTGTTCTCTAATGTCATGTAAAATTATGGATCGACTTAATATAATTGTGACCTCTTTTATATGCCTTATAAATTTTTGGATACCTTGTCTATACTTCATATGTCCACTTTGAGTCTTTGACATGGGTGTTGTTGTCATCCTTGTTAACTTTTTGTTTCGAACATTTTTTATAATAGGGTATTATTTTAAGATTAAATAACTTTCTAGTAAGTTTTTATTTTTAACTTATTCAGGACTTTATATTAGAGCATTATTTAATTAATTAGACTAAAGTTTAGTTATTAAAACTTACACACATTCCCCTTCTATTTGTTTCTTGTTTCTTCCAACAGAGTGTGCGTCATATGTGCTCTCTAATGTCATATAAAATGATGGTTTGGCTTAATATAATTGTGATCTCTTTTATATATCATGCAATTTTTTGTATACATTGTCTATACTCCATATGTACACTTTGACACGATGTTGTTGTCATCCTTGTTAACTTTTTGTTTTGAACATTTTCTATAATATAAGATATTGTTTTAAGATCAAATAACTTTCTAGTAAATTTTTTACTTATTTAGGACTTTATATTAGAGCATTTTTTAATTAATTAGACTAAAGTTTAGTTATTAAAACTTACCACACGTATTGAATCCCCTTCTATTTGTTTCTTGTTTCTTCAAACGGAATGTGTGTCATTTGTGCTCTCTAATGTCATGTAAAATTATGGGTCGACTTAATATAATTGTGACCTCTTTTATATGCCTTGTAATTTTTTGTATACCTTGTCTATACTTCATATGTACACTTTGACATGGGTGTTTTTTGTCATCCTTGATAACTTTTTGTTTTGAACGTTTTCTATATTAGGGTATTGTTTTAAGATCAAATAACTTTCTAATAAGTTTTTTTTATAACTTTTTAGGACTTTATATTAGAGCATTGTTTGATTAATTAGACTAAAGTTCAGTTATTAAAACTTACACACACATTCGATCCCTTTTTATTTGTTTCTTGTTTCTTCAAATGGAGTGTGCATTATTTGTGCTCTCTAGTCTCTAATGTCATGTAAAATGATGGTTTGACTTAATATAATTGTGACCTCTTTTATATACATTGCAAATTTTTTTATACCCTAGCCATATTCCATATGTACACTTTGATACGGACGTTATTGTCATCCTTGTTAACTTTTTGTTTTGAACATTTCCTATAATATGGTATTGTTTTAAGATCAAATAACTTTCTAATAAGTTCTTTACTTATTTAAGACTTTATATAAATTAGTTGCCATTTTTTATTGTGTAAATTTTGTATATCTCACATGAATCCAAGAGTAAAAGTAGTATGCTTAATACATACCCAAGTACCTAATCATTAGTTCCGACATTTATAAAAAGGACATTGTTTATGTAAGTTTAATATGCATGCATTTATATACTTACAAAAGGGGTTGGATCGTATGTTTGTGCTCCATAATTCAATGGTGATTAGGTTTTGTGATTGAACCTTGCAGTGAGCATGATAACCCACTAGTATTACACCATACTAACATTAGAGAGCACAAATGATGAACAAATGACAAACACTGTTAATATTTTGACAAATAAATGATAGATACTCCATTAGTATTTTAAAGAATAAAATATAGACACTCCATTAATATTTTGACTAGGGTTGTAAATGGGTCGGGTTGGGTTTAGATTAGGTTAGTAGCTAACCCAATGAAACTTAATCGAGGGTGGGTCGTTGGGTTTGGGAACTTTTTTTAAGCAATCCAATCCAATTTAACCTAAATACAATCAAATTGGGTCAAGTCGACTTATTGAGTTATGTTATTAGAAAATAAAATATAATTTCAAAAGTTTAAACAAATAAAAAATAGAAGAAAAAATATACTTAATTCAAATTTTAATACATGATTTAAAGTACAAATAATATTACATCAATTATAAATGAAAAATCACAAATATTCTAAAGAAACAAGTATTATATCATCAATGTAACAAATTTTGAATTACATAACAAGTATAATTAAATCATTCTTCTTGCTCTATGTCTTGTTCAAATTAACCAATCAATTCATTACTATAATATTTGGCGAAAAAAAGTAGAATTAAATATATGTAAAAGGGTGTATTATGTGTTGTGATGTGTATAGTATTTTTAATTTAGTTTAATAATTTATTATAGGTTAAGTTGTTTGAACTTATCGGATAACAAAACCCTTGACCTGTTACCCTATCCAATTATATTTGGGTAATGTAAAAATTATCCAACTTACAAAAATGTAATTGGGTTGGTTTGGGTAGGTCGAGTTTGTTGGTGATTATTACTTGCTTACACTTCTAATTATGGCGAATAATTGATGAGAGGACACAAATCACCAAAATTTAAAGTTTGGGTGCTAAATCATGAGAAAAATTACTTAGGGCCAAAATTTTCCAAAAAGCAAAAGTTCAAGGGTACAAAGTGAAATTAAACCATCGTTAAACATTTCACATTATTAAGTTTGTCTATGTCAGAAATGTCACTTCAACATTCCATTAATATTTTTACAAAAATTGACGAGAGGACACAAATCTAAAAGGTTGAGGACCTAATTTGTGAAGAAAAAAAACCTTGTGGCAAAATTTTTAAAAAAAAAGTGAAACTTTACGGCACAAACTATAAGTAAGCCTAAATTTAAAGGTTAAGATTGATTTTTTTAAAATTTTATGATTTGATTTTAGTTATAGTTGGTTATATAATCAAATTTCAATATACAATCCATTTATATAATCAGATTTTGAAAAATTAAAATTAGTTAAAAAAAAACAATTATGATTTAATTATACTAGCAACTTATCAAATATAGTTAACTTTTATAATCATTATTTAATTAACTGGTTATTATAAACATGATTAATCATGGTTATGATTTTTTTAGTAGATTGTTATGATCATTCCTAATTATTATTATCTTCATTATTTTAATTAATTTAATTGATTCAGTAACAAAATTAAAATAACTAAACTTGGGTATTTCTAGCCTTAGATCCTTGAGTCATTGATATTCACTTAATGTAGCATTTCAAGTTTTTCTAAAATTAATAAAAATGTTTAATTAATAAAATATGTTTTAGAAAATAATTTAGAGGTTTTTAAATAAATATAAATGTTTTATTATATGGTTATAATGCAAATTGTTTTAATTAAATGCAAGGGAAGGGAAGTGAGACCGTAGTTAATCTTCTAAGCATAAGATTTAAGCTTGGATTAGAGAAAAGTTTTGTGGGGTTAACCATTTGTTCCTTAAATTAACATTTCTTATCTTGCGTTCTTTTCTATCTCTTTGAAAAATAAAATGTTCTTGAGGAGAATATAGAAACTGCTAGAGTACATCTCAAAGATCCCTCTTCTTTATCTAGCTTTCATTGAGGTAATTGATCATTAATCTCGTTGTTTGTATTCTGTGTTTTGTGGGGGAACCTTAAGAACTCTCGACTTTTACTTGTACTTTGAATGATTATGAGTTAATGTGATTCTTATGTGCTTTATGGTTTATAATTGTGCTATGTATGTTGAGAATTGTGAATGAATTGGTGCAATTATGAAATTGTGAGAAGCCCTTACTTCTTGTTAGAAAATCAAATTCATAGAGCAAGTTATAGATTGATGTTAATTGACGATGTTTATGTAATTGGTGCTTGATTTGAGTGGTTGGCGATATAGATGAGTGTTTAAGGAACTAATCTTGAGTTCTTACAATTCTATTAAGAGATTTTAGGTTTGGGTTAACTTTTGCAATTTTTGCATTTTCTGTAGGTTTTAACAAATTGATGTCATGTCTGACACTAGTTAGGGTGTCGTTAGGCACAGGAGCTCCTAGGGTTCCTTGTTGTTGTTTTGTAGGGTGTGGGACTTGTGTTCTCTATGGGTTTGGCGCGGGGTGAGGGGGATGCCTCGTTGGGTTTCACCTCGAATATGAGTGAGGACTTATTTATGGAGACTTGGAGGAATCTTGGTGGTGTCAACCTAGGAATATAATTTGTGATATCAATGGTAATATGATAATGATTAGGTAGTTAATTAAACAAGTATTTTAAGGGTGAATCATAATTATATTGACTTGTTAATGGAGGTATATGTAATGATGATGTGATGTGCTTATGTATATGGACCATGTGATGGTCACACGATGTGAACTCTAAGTCGAGGCTTACCAGGGTTGAAAGTCTGGGCATGAGTGCCTAGCAATGATGTATGGATTATCATATATGAATAATGTGAACTTGTGATGAACCTATATGATGTGAATTATGCATTAAGTCTCATGGCACATGCATCGTATACATGAAAATGATTGTGTGGGGGTACGGTGTGAAATACGTTGTCAAGGAAGGTCACTTTTGTGTTAGCTTGAGATTCATGACCTTAGGAAAAGTTGGGTTTGATAGTCTCAGTTCCACCTATTTGAATGAATGGGATGAATCTTGCGTGACATCATTTTCTCAATGTTCCTTGGTGTATTTTCGCCTTGTGTAGAGTGCCACGATGGGTGAGCCACAAATATGTCCTCCTTAGCTACCATATGTGAGCCTTTAGATAGTGTTAATGTCTTTTAGTAGTGCCACATGTATATAGACTAGTGAAGTTTGTGCCCATTGCATTCATATGAACCACAAGGATTGTAACTATATTGATGTTTTGAAATGTTTATTCGCATTATATATGTCATGAACATAACATATATATTATGTATGTTTGTGTTTCTACTTTTGTGTGACTATCTAGCTTTTATTACACACTGATAGTTGGAGTGAGATGTATCTCACTCATATTTTCTACTTGTTGTACCTTTGTGTGTGTTTTACAGGTAGTATCATCAAGATGATGATGTCGATGATGAGGCTTAAGCCTACTGTGTTTTATGAGTAGAACTCTAATAGGATGTGACATAAAGGTTCGTAGCTTAGGACTTACTATTTTGATTATTTGGGTTATTTTACCTTGTTAAGGATCTTTTGTTAGTCTTGGTTTTTGTAAAGGCTTTATGATGACCTTTGGTTTTCAATTCTTCTTCTACCATATTTCTCTTCTATTAATTCTTTTATGTTTATGAACAAATGTGAATCATCAATCATTAGAGGCGTTTTATGAACTATTGATTATTTTAAATAAATTTTCATTTTATTGAATTTGTATTACTTATTTATATTTATGAGTACGATTATAGGAGATAAAGGTGTTGCACTTAAAATAAGAGTGAACAAGGAACGAGTTAAGACAATTTTTTTTTCTTAACCGACCCTATTTTTTAAATCGGGCCATTTATTTTCCCTTTTATTTCTACTTTTTTTTTTCTCTTAAATTTTTTTTCTCACCTTTCTTGCTTCTCTCTCACATTCCTTTTTCTCTTTCCTTCTTTCTCACCATTTTTGTTTTTGTTTCTTCTTTTCTTTTCTATTTCATTTTCTTTTTTTATTCATTTCTCTCATTTATCTCTTATTCTTATTCTTCTCATATTTTTTTCACGTCTTTTTCTTCTCTATCTCTTTTTTTATTTATCTATCTCATTTATTTCTTCTTCTCTATCTTATTTTTATCCATCCATCAATGTATAATTTATCAATATTTTTTATTTAAATATTAAATATTTAAAATAATTTTTGTATTATTAAATATTATCTGTTGTTAAATTTTTAAATTATTAAAATTTAACTATTTATCTTTAATAAAATTTAATATTGAAATATAAAATTTTGAAACATATTAAAAGGACTTTGTAGGTAATGACTCTCAAAATGAAAATGAAGTTTTCAATTTACATCATACATTCTTAAAAAATGTGATTGAGAGAATATTTAATATTTTTAAATCACGGTTGATACTTTTTAAGTCAAGATCTCTATTTTTATTTAAGACACAAGTTGAACTTGTATCAACATGTAGTACTACATAATTTTCTTCGCAAATTCTAATGAATTTTTAGTTAAATTAATGGATGAATCTTCATCTTCAATGTTACTGGTTAATAAAAATCATAATTTTGAACATAATATTCATATTTAAGTGCATGAAAGAGAATATATTAATATATGGAGGGCTAATACAATTTTAGACATGTAAAATAAATATTAGTTAAAAGGACATTAAAGTTAATTATTTGTTAAAAGATAAAAAATTTATATTGATTTTTTTATTATTTATATTATATTTTTTATTAAATATTATAATATTACAAATCCATATTTTTCTATAAAATCCTTTAAAATCTTATAATATAAATCCATCAAAATCTATTAAAATTTGAATTACAAAATCGTAATTAAAATCCAGGATTTAAAAATCTTTTAAAAGGAAATTCTAAAAGTTATAACATTCCTACAAAATCTTTTAAAATTTATTAAAATTAAAAAAATGCTAAAATTAGGGATGACAATGGGGTCTCATGGGGGCGGGTAATAGTAAACCCGTCCTCACCCAGCTGGATGAAAATTAGCCCCATATCCGCCCCATACCCGTGCGAGTATCTGTTAAGTGGGTATCCATGAATTTCTTGAATATCCTGGATATCCATGAATATTTATAAATTTTTTAAGAAGTTAAAAAAATTATATTACAAATAATTTTTATATTTAATGTCATTGAAATATTAAAAATAAAAATTTAATGTTAATTTTGAACTTGTAATTAAGGTTAATTTTATTGAAATAATAATAAAAAAGCAAGATAATCAATAACTTAAAATACATCAATCTCACAAGTAAGTAAAAGTCTCATATCACAAAGTTACAATAATTCAATCTCATAATCAGAGACGGATTTACATACAAGAGAGTGGGGGCACTTGCCCCCACTACCATTTTGCATATACAAATTTTTTTTATTAAAACAATAATATATTTTAAAAAATAAAAATTATATTATAATAATATATATATATATATATATATTTAAATTATCATATGTATAAAATATAAATTTGGAAGAATTGTTCATTTATTTAATATTTATTAAATTTTCGAATGAGATTAGTTTTCATACGTGATAAAAACATATTTTTTAATAATAAATTAATTTTTTTTTAAAAGTTTAATTATAATATATATATATATATATATATATTAATGCTCACATATATAATGTAATATAGTGATTCTTTCTATTTATTGTATATGATGATAAAAAAAATCAAAATAGTAAAAATTGTAAGATTGTATACGTTAATTTTAAAAAAATCAAAATTGGAAAAATTGAAAAATTTATGTTCTATTTATAAATTTTATTATAAAATACGTTTTAAAATAAATTAATATCTAAAAATTTATATCACATATTAAAAACATGTTTATATCATAAATAAATTAAACTTGATTTTTATAAAATTTAACGTATTTATTTTTATATTTTTATTAGTGTTAAATTATTATAAAGTAGGTCTTTAAAATTATAATTCTAACTAAATATTTAAAAAATATCTATGATAGATAAATATGTCATATTTAGAACATGTAATTTTTAAAGAAAGTTAGGTTCAAACATATTAAATTATAATATAATATAGTCTAATATAATTTATTTTCATTCTTAATCGTAATTATAAATATAAAAACTTGTAAAAAATATTTATAAAATATATTTATACTTTTAAAAATTATATATAAATTTTTTAATATTACAAATATATGAATAAGTATTGCCCCCACTATCTAAAGTTTCTGGATCTGTCACTGCTCATAATGTGTGATGACTAATGTGTGGGTTGTGCGGCTACAAAAAAAAAAGATGAGAGAGTGTAGTTTTAGGGTTATGTGGTACAAATATAATTAGGATATTTAAAAAACGGGTACTCGCGGATATGGATACCATCATACCCGCCCCCACTCCATTTATAACAGGTAAAAAATTATTCATCCCCATTATCCGCGAGTACTCAATTAACCTATCTATTTATTATTCGTAGCGAATTTTATCCATAAATATCCGCAAGTGCAAATATTTTTGTCATCCCTAACTAAAATTTTCGTTTGAAATATGAATCCAATACATCTCCGATTTCAAATTCTTCTTTTTAAAATATGTGGAGTCTAAATTCAAAATCTAAATCTGTGAAAATCAAATATCTAATTAGACTTTTAATGCTAACTAACCGTATTTATTTGAGTTGCATCCCTTATCTGTGAAAATTCAAAATCTAAATCTGTGAAAATCAAATCAAATCAAATATTTTAGTTGCATCCCTTGTCTAAGCGAAGCGACTAACCGTACTTTTTTATAATGCTAACATTGATACTCTCATTTTCAACTATGTTGGACAATAAAATAAAAAAATTTTATTTGGATTTTACCTTCTCGTTTCTGAAGACAATTTTACTTCAATGGTGTGTATTTATTATTTTAACAATAGGTTAAATTTAAGGAGTTGATGCTTTTATGAATAAAACTATATATTTATCAAATTTATGAGTATTACTTGATATGTATACAGTTAAGTGATAAAGTAAATTGCAGGTATAGTTTAAGTAGATTTCTCAACCCCAATGGGTGACAGCTTGCTATATACAAACGTAAAATCAATTAATTATTGATCAACTCAATTTTTCTACAACTAATTTGATTCATTCGGCACCCTTTTCTAATACTAACATGATTGGTGCCTGTATTTTTCATCAAACTTGGTCAACAAAATCAAACAGGGTTATCTGGATTTTATCTTCTCCGTTGTTAAAGGAAATTAGTTTTATATTTAGTTAAAACTCTTATTTGATCCTGATAACATTTTTATTTTGTCTCAACTTAGTTCTAATTTAATTTTTTGTTTCAATTTGGTCCCTAATAATTTAAATTATTGTAATTTGGGACTTCTGTCCAAATGATTTAAACGGAGTTAACTGTTGGCCACGTGGATGCCAGGTGGATGCCACGTAGATGATGCCAAATTTCTTGAATACACCTGGAACTAGAACGACCCATTCCAGAACGGCCCGTTCTGGTTGCACTGTTGGTATGTTAATTTTGTACCTAGAACGGGACGTTCCAGATACAAAATTAACACACCAATAGTGTAACCAAAACGGGCCGTTCTGGTACACTCATAGTGTGTTAAATTTGCATTTGGAACGGCTCGTTTCAGTTACAAAATTAACACATAACATGTACAATCAGAACGGGCCGTTCTGGTTCCATGTGTATTCATGAAATTTGGCAGCTACGTATGCATCTACGTGGCATCCACTTGTCATCCACGTGGTCAACAATTAACTCCGTTTAAATCATTTAGACAGAAGTCTCAAATTGTAATAATTTAAATTATTGGAAACCAAATTGAAACCAAAAATTAAAATGAGACTAAATTAAAACAAAAAAATATTATAAAGGACCAAATAAGAGTTTTAACATTTATATTTTTAAGGCGGAAGGTCACACGGTCATAGTAAAGAGAGGTTTTCTAGTTTTGTATTCAATTATCTATATTAAAAAAAAATCTAATGGAATTAAATGTATTGTTGATAATAAAAAAATACCGAATGGAGAAAATTTTAAGAAATAAAATAATACGTATTTTTTCAAAGAAAAAAACATAATTAATATAAATATAATAATATAAAAAGTTGGATGCTAATGGATTGTGATTACTCAATTTTTTTTAAAGCAATTGAATGTTATAAAATTATTTATTTTAATATTTTCCATGTTGCACCACATGAATATCCACAACTCTAATTGATATGCACATGTCACACGAATCTTTCTAACTTTATGGCTAATCAAAAACTTCTTTACAAATATTTTACATGTATTACATGAACGAAAATAACTCCTATTGATCTCTCACTCTCACATGCTAATAAAATATGATTCTTTTTCTTTTCATATGGTAAGACATAAACCCTTTGTTTATTTAAGTGGAATTTAAGAGAGAAGTAGTTGAAAAACAAAACTATGTTGCTTGCTTGTTTTAAAAGAGAAATAGAGGAGAGAGAAAAGAAAATAGTAGTTCTTCATATTATTGAAAAAATCATTATTTTCCTCAACTGTTAAAAAAAGCATTAGATTTTTTTTTTAATGAATCAGTTAATAGTAGTTCTTCTTCATATTATTAAAATGAATTATATTATTAACCCAAATGAATCAGTTAATATTAAAAAAAAATCATTAGATTTCCTCAACTGTGCTTTTCTTCTCAAACGATTTAATTCAATATGCAAAAGCGCTATTTCTCTACTACTTTTTCAGCCAAAATGTTTCAAATATAAATTTATAACTTAAATGTAAATAGCATATGGCTCTAAATTAACACCTTGGCGAATGTTGATGAACGCTCTCACCAAATGAAATGTTTTCCATTATACAATCATTGTTCATTCTGAAACGGGGCTTATACTGTTCAAACTTCAGATTTTAAGTCCAATTACAGAAGAGGGAGGAAATTGTGAAAACCCAACATGGTTTTTTTTCAGGCATAAAAATTAGTCATGCTTCAGCATTCATATATACACACCCCACCTGAGTCAGGACACTAGATCATTTTTAACAAAACATCCCTGACACTGGAGCCGCAAATGTTTAACAACCTGATGGAATGTCAAATTGCATCAGAGAAGACAGAGCGGATGAAACAAAAACCGTTCCCTATATTAAAACAATGCAAACTACAATGGCAAAAGCATGACAGGACAGGGAATGAACTCAGCCAGTAAATTTGCATCTATATGCTTTGTATGAATCGCTTCCATGCTAATAACTACCAAATCCAAATTAAGGTCATCAGCAACATCCCCAATAATTGCTGTTGGCTTGCTCCCTTCACCAAGCCGCTCTAACAAGTTATAGTCCTTCAATCCACCTGTATTTTTATCATGAAACTGTTAGGGCATAACATAAACTAAAACAGAGAAAAGGAAGAATCTACTGAATACTTCATTTCATTCATGTCTAAAGACATCATTTAGGGAATTTAAAAGCAAATGGGTTCCTATCAGAAACACAAACAAGTTGATTGAACAATAATTGATAACAATCATTAATTTAAATCCAACTTTCACGGCATAAATGTGCCACTAAAAATGCTAAGAATAAGACCCCAATATCCCTACTAATCTTTTAATGACTTCAGCCTGCATGAAACTATTATACTAGCTATCTTGTGTATCCAATGTAAACTCAAATAATCAAGTATGCATAAATCGTGCAGAAACAGAATTCACCTAAATAATAAACTACATCAAAAGTCTTTTCCCACTAAGCGTGGCTGGTAACATGACCAAAGTAAAGCCAGCATACTTTGTAAATAACCAAATTTTCAGAAGACCATTCAGAACAATTCATATAAAATAATTAATACATAAAAACACAAATCACCAATGCATAACAAACTTGCCATACAAAAACATTCAAAGAAAATGCTCATGTTGTGAAGGGATGCTCACAGAATAAGATAACGTATTATTGTATTGTGCCTTGAAGGATCTCAACAGGCGAAATGCAATAAATTAAACAAAGAAAATAGCAATTACAAACCTTCAGATAGATGCCAACGGATGCTGGATAGTTGGGTCTCATGCTCAGGCAGCGACTCTTTCTGCTGTTCATCAATAACTGCAAAGCATATAAACCCCATTGTGCTTTATGTTTAGTTCAGCTTAACTCCAAAGGTACAAAAAGAATCAATTATTTTCCCCAAAATAAACTAATTCAAACATGCATACAAAATAATGTAGAGGTATTTTTCCAATTACAATTTAACATACAACCCTCGTGTTTGGGAGCACCATTTCGGAGGATAAGGAAAGGATGGGTAAAATTTTCATTTCTAACAAATATTCTCTAATTTGATAACCTTTTAAAATAAAATAACAAATTAACATAAACTAAATGTCCTTTTTTTTTTGTTTACATTTATAAACACTATATAACTCTAACAATTTGAAAATAAAAATTTCTCTTCACTCTTCTAAATTCTTTCTCTCCAAATTCATCCGGTCTTAAAAATAATATGAATTTTGAGTTTAATTCATTCTTACAAAATCAGCTTGTAAGATGTAAATTGCTCTCCACTTACATACACTATTTTTGCTATAAAACTAGTTGATGTAAAATCTTTAACACTCCCTCACACCAAGGACTAAATATCTCAAGCATGAAGTTTCCAAACTGGACATTTGCGGGTAGTTTGATAACAGCCTAATAGCAGGTAATGTATTCAACCAGTCTTAAGAAAGTGAATTATAGGCTTCACTCAACCTTGTAAGATGCGGATAGCACCTACTTATACACACTAATTTGACTAAACCACTAGCTGATATGAGATCTCCAACACCTCTTCACACCAAGGACTATACATCTCAAAGGAGAAGTTTGCAATCCGATAATGGGTAACTTAATAACCCAATAAAAATCGCTAGGATAGGATCTAATAGAAAGTGGATTACATGCCTAACTCAACATTACAAACTTGACTTATAGAATTATGGTTTCTAGCCACTTGTATAGACTATTTTGGCCATACCAGTCGTGGAATTGGGATCTCCAACATAGAGAGGCATGCAGACAAACATACCAAGTTACTAACATACCAACCCACTAGGGTTCTTTTTCAAGGTTAAAGGTTCAAACTTCAGTGCAACAAAAAAAGTTATAACATACCTACAACAGTAATGTCAGCTCCATACTTCTTAGCTAAAGCAGAGGTGGTTGCAATAGCCTAATAAAAACACAACAACCACAAATCAGTGTCCGATGATGAATAATGCAGAAATTAAGAGTCACAAGAATAAAATCGAGGCGCATCACAGAGACAGACTCACTTGTCTTGTGCCCTCGGAGAGGTAGGGATTCCTATCCGTAATAGGCAAAAGCAGATGCTTGAATTCGGTGAAGGCATCGCTGGCCACACTGACCTCGGGCTCTTTCGGCGCAGCCTTAGCTGAATCCAAAGCAAATGCCAAAATCAGCGGTTTTTCCAAACGCCGAAAAAGTAATTAAATAAATAAAATTTCACCTCTGTGAGCGATCCTGATCCTGCGGAGCGTGGCGAATAGCGAGTGTTTGCGAGTTCTGGGGCGCAGAGTGGAAGGGAGGTTTAAACAGCGCGAGGAAATCGAGAACGTTGGGTTGGGTATTGAGGGTTTAGGGCACTTTGGGGAGGGTTCCACGGGAACTGCAACTAAATAGTGGGCGAACGCCATAAAATGGAAGAAGAAGGTGCTGCTGAGTTCTTAGTTCAGTGAAGATCAGGGAGAGGAGACAACAACAACAACATTGTAATGTAGATTGTAGTAGAAAACTTAAAATTAATTAAATAATTAATAATTAATAATTAATAATTAATAATTAAAAAAACTTAAATATGTTTTATTTCTCATGTAAATTTATTTTTATCTTTAAATTTAAAAGAGTTATTTTTAACTTTTTTTAATCTTTAAATTTATTAGGATAATATTTAATAAAATTTAAATATAAGAATGAAAATAATATTTTTTTTTAAATTAATTTTAAATTTAAGAGATTAAAAATAAATTTATTTTAAATTTAAATAACTGAATCTAGATTTATCTCAAATTTAAAGAAATGAAAATATATTTATATTTTAAATAAATAAATAAAATAAAGATAAATAAATGAGAGAAACGAGATTGATAGCATGGACGTGAGGTATATGGACGAACGTGTACTGGCGCCCTGTGGTCGAGACACCTGTCATCAATTATGGCCACCGCGGCACCACCCCAACACCACCACATTCTGACTGGTGTAAACAGTGTGTTATATTATATTTTCATATTAATATAAATTTTGTGTTAATAATTAGTTAAAAATATTGTAAATATAATTTTTATGTTAATTATAATTAAATAAAAATGTATCTCACTTTCTTAATATCAATTTTATTATATGCAAAACTTATTAAATTAAAAGCATACATAGATATTAATTTGTCAATGAAAAAGTACAACTTATTTAGATAGAGTATGTAAGGTATCGTAAACTTTTTTTAATAATGATTTTAAATTTTGATAGATAAAAAATTTCAACTTGCTGGCATTTACTTACCTTAATAATTTATTTATTTTTTTGCTTTCTGATGAGTTTTCTTACAATTTACTGTATTAATAAAGATCAATCTAGTATAATATTGTGATTGACATTGATCAACGAGTTTTAATACATGTCATTGAACCAGATTCTTCACAATGTGTGAATATAAGATGTCTGATCACTACGAGACCCCGCAGCTTTTCCTCTCTTTGCTTATCTCTCTCACTTGTATTTTCTCTTTTTCCTTACTCAAATTTCATTCTCTCTAGCTCAAGTAGTGAGCATTTAGGAGGTTCCTCAATTCTTCTCTATTCCTCAAGCGTGAAGCCGTGCAAAGTTAGCTGAGTGTTGGATTTTCTTCCTCTTCTTCTTCTCCTCCATTTTCCGGAAGGTCGGATTTCTTCTCCTCCGAGGTAAGGGAAGTTAGTTTTTCACTTGGATTGGTTGAAATAAGTTTAGAAACTCAAGTGTTGGTTGTTTTTAGCTGATTGATGGTTGGATTGGAAGGAAATTTCATTTTCGGGATTTTGGGGAAAATGGGTGAAAATTTGGGATTTTGAGTTTCCATGGTTGCATGTGGATAAAGTTGTGATTTTTTAGCTATTTGATGAAAATGTGATGTTTTGAGTGGATTGCATGTACTTGAGATGCTTGTTTTTGCAGGGTTGGGAAGAAATTTTCAAAGTTTGAAGGTTGCTGCTTGATAGTGCGCTGGGCATAGTTCTTGGCACTGGGCGCGTGACCATCAGAGGGTTTCATTGGTCAAGCACACCAGGCGCACGGTTGGTTGCGTCGGGCAAGCTTGGGAATGGAGGCCCCTAGATGGCTCACGCCGGGCGGGGGAGAACCGCGCTGGGCGTGATATCAGACAGGGACTCACATTTTGGGGTTCTAGTATGGCGCCGAGTGTGATTATGTCTCGCCAGGCATGGAGACTCACTAGGAGTCTCTGCCACGGGTGGCGCCGGGTGCAATTGATATTGCGCCGGGCGTGAGACCTTGGGGAGGTCTCTGCCTTACTTGCGCCGAGCGCGAGTTTAGTACGCCAGGCATGGGAGACTCTTGAGAGTCTCTGCCTCCTAGCATGCATGGCGCAATTGGAATTGTGCCAGGCGCATAAGAGCCTTGGAGCTCTCTGGTTGGTCCACGCCGGGCGCAACTCTTATTGCGTTGGACGCGGATGTGTCCTTTTATAAATATGCTGATTTATGCTGATTAATGTTGTTGAGCCGAGTTGAGTTGTATGTTGTTTAAGTTGTTAATGTCGTATGATGTTTAAGCTGTATTGATATAAAGTTGAGCTGTGCTGTATGTTGTTTATGTTGTTAATGTTGCTATGTTGTGCTATGTTGAATGCTGAATATAAACTGTTGTAGGCCGTAAGGCTGAGCTGTTGTAGGCCGTAAGGCTGAACTGTTGTAGGCCGTAAGGCTGAGCTGTTATAAGTCGTAAGGCTGAGTTGTTGTAGGCCGTAAGGTTGAGCTGTTGTAAGCCGTAAGGCTGAGCTGTTGTAGGCCGTAAGGCTGAGCTGTTGTAGGTCGTAAGGCTGAGCTGTTGTAGGAGATCTTCGAGCTGAAATGCGTGACGACGCATAAGTTATTTGATGTTGATTTTGCTGAATGATGTGAGTTGTATATGTGATGTGTTGTACGTTGATCTTGTCGAACTTAATGACATGCTGATAAGCTGTAGCTGTCTATAATTTCTATATATATATGCTAATTCTTTTCACTACCTTACCCTTGTCTGTTTCCATGTGGATTGGATTGCAATGATCATACTGTGTATGGGAGCAGAGCAGGGTTAGGTTGGAGGATAGTTGCAGGTCTGCAACTGACAGATGGAGTGGATGTTTTATTGTTGATAAGCTACTTAGTGTAGCTAGGATGATGTATTTTGCATATTGACTTTTTAGCCCCAGGCTAGACCATGTGTATATATATATTACTTTTATATATGCATACTCTATTCTGTGTGATATTGATTGATGTGGAACGGCTAGGCGGGTCGTTACAACGTCAATCTATCGAGTTAGTTACCTTAATAATTTTTCTATATATAATGTTGATTCACAAATATAACTTATTTTTGAAAGATAAAGATAGATTTTATTAATAAAACCACGAAATGTGACACCAAAGTAAAGGTTGGAAAATTATAATACATATATGACAACAAGCTAACAAGGTTAGAGGAGAATTTGACTAATACAAAGGAAAAGTTCATAGTACTCTTTAGTTGGATTGTGCACTAAAGTTCATATAGATTAGGGTTGGCCCATTTGAGCTTGTATTTTTGTTTGTGGACCTTGTATTTTGAGCCAAGTAGACTAGGTTTATTTTTGGGCCATGTATTTTAGTCATTTAGATAATGAAACATTATATTTACATGTGAGTTTAGTGTAATTTGAAACACATTTAAGGTGTATTTAGAGTCATGTGACTGGCCATGTGGATGGTGCACATGGTGTGACTCAAATTCACCTCAAATGTGAATCAAATCAAATTAAGATGCAAACCCCACACGTGGCACATTGAGGGATTCGAGAATCTAGGCTTAAGAGTTCAAATTTGAATTTTGGCACCAAGAGTTAAACTTAACCATACCATGGTTAATTTAACTCTCAGCCAACCTAGCTTCCTTGGCACTCTACCTTGGCATATAAATAGATTAATGTCGTGTATATCCTTCACTTTTGAGCATTTATGAGAGTGATTCACTTAGAGTATTTCTCTCTAGCCAAAGTCCCTTATGAGAGTTTCTTCTCCAAATTGCCTTGAGCTATCCTCTTTGTAGCTTTAGGCTAAGGTTTCTTTTGGCCCCACGTGAAAAGAAATGTCCAAAAGTATTATTCTAGATGTATAACTTGTCTTAAAGCTAAATCTAAAACTATGCCTCATGGACTTTACACCCCTTTACCTATATCCAATTCTCCTTGGGTAGATATTTCCATGGACTTTGTCCTTGGACTACCTAGAATCCAAAGAGGAAAGGATTCCATCTTTGTGGTAGTGGATCATTTTAGTAAAATGACCCATTTTATTCCATGCCACAAGGTGGATGATGCAAGAAATATTGCTAAATTATTCTTTCAAGAAGTGGTTAGGTTGCATGGACTACCTAAAACCATAGTCTTTGATCGAGATGCTAAGTTCCTTAGCCATTTTTGAAAAACTCTTTGGTGAAGGCTAGGAACTAAGATATTATTTTCTACCACTTGTCACCCACACTGATGGGCAGACAAAGGTAGTTAATAGATCTCTTAGAATTATGTTAAGGGCAGTTCTTAAAGGTAATAAAAAGTCATGGGACGACTACCTACCACATGTTGAATTTGCTTACAATAGGGTAATGCATAAAACCATAAAAATGTCTTCTTTTGAAATTATTTATGGTTTTAACTCACTTACACTTTAGACTTAATTCCACTCCTTGATATTGCTTCTTTTATTCATAAGGAAGGATCATTTAGGGCAAAATTTATCAAGAAATTACATGAAAGGGTCTGAGACCATATTTAATCTCAAACGGACAAATACATAAAATACAATAATAAAGGAAAGAAATAAGTCATTTTCAATGAAGGGGATTGGGTTTGGTTACACCTTATAAAGGATAGATTTCCCTCTAAGAGGAAGTCCAAACTTAGCCCTAGAGGAAATAACCCCTTTCAAATCCTTCAAAGAATAACTAATAATGTCTTTGTCCTAGATCTCCCTGAGGATTATGGTGTTATCCCTAACTTCAATGTATCTGATCTATCACTTTTGGTAGGGGCTGATGAACATGAGGAGAACTCTTTAGATTTGAGGTCCAAACTTAGCCCTAGAGGAAATGACCCCTTACAAATCCTCCAGAGAATAACTAATAATGTCTTTGTCCTAGATCTCCCTGAGGATTATGGTGTTATCCCTAACTTCAATGTATCTGATCTATCACTTTTGGTAGGGGCTGATGAACATGAGGAGAACTCTTTAGATTTGAGGTCAAATCCTCTTCAAGAGGGAGGGGATGATAAAGGCCCATGGGCCAATGGTCCAATCACTAGGGCTATGGTTAAAAGGTTAAAGGAGGATTGGGCTAATACAAAGGAAAAACCCATAATGCTCTTTAGTTGGGTTGTTGACTAAAGCCCATATAGATTAGGGTTGACCCACTTGGGCTTGTATTTTTATTTGTGGGCCTTGTATTTTGGGCCAAGTATACTAAGTTTATTTTTGGGCATGTATTTCAACCATTTAAATAATAAAACATTATATTTACATGTGAGTTTACATTTAGTGTAATTCGAAACACATTTAAGGTGTATTTAGAGTCATGTGATTGGCCATGTGGATTGTGCACATGGTGTGATTCAAATTCACCTCAAATGTGAATCAAATCACATTAAGATGCAAATCCCACATGTGGCACATGGAGGGATCCGAGAATCTAGGCTTAAGAGTTCAAATTTGAAGGCGCCAAGAGTTAAACTTAACCATACCATGGTTAATTTAACTCTCAACCAACCTAAATTCCTTGACACTCTTCCTTAGCTTATAAATAGATTAGTATCGTGTATATCCTTCACTTTTGAGAATTTATGAGAGTGATTCACTTCAAGTATTGAAGTTAGCGGAAAAACACATAGAAAGGGGGGTTGAATATGTGTGTGTATGTGAACAAAGGAGTTTTAAAAACTTTTCGCAATAAGGCTCTTTTTCGTCCAGTAAAAATATTATTAGTAAATGCTTGAACTGAAACAACTCAAGATTGGTTTATCAAAATCATTTTGAGTCTGGGAGTTTCATCGGCTGCTAAGAGAAAATTACTACTTAACCGAAAACCATTCTTTTGGAAATAAGTATGGTTTTCGTCTGAAGATAGTTTTAACAGACGGTAAGCGTTAGACAAAGTTTTCAATATATTAAGTCAATCAAATAAAATGTGCATAAAACATTAAAGCGTAGAGCAAGTATTTTTATACTGGTTCACTCAAACTAAGCTACGTCCAGTCTCCTTCAAATGAAGGGTTCCACTGAATAAATAATTAAGTACAAGTATTTTTTGTCTAGCCTCTTCAGGCTAGCAGTGAGTATTATAGACCCCCAAGTCATGACCACTCCTAGTCCCAAGTATTCTCAACCACTTCTAGCTCGTTAGCTTCACTTGCAGACACTTGTATTCTTAAATCACTTCTGGTTGCCCGAATATTCTCAACCACTCCTGGTTTTTCAACCTCACTTGCTGATGCTAGTATTCTTTGCTTAGCCACTTCTGGCTCTTAGTGAGTATTATCGACTAACTCCTGGCCTGTCAACTTCACTCACTAGCGCTAGTATTCTTTAATCAGCCATTTCTGGCTCCTAGTGAGTATTCTCGACCAACTCCTGGCCCGTTGACTTCACTCATCAATGCTAGTATTATTTACTCAGCCACTTCTAGCTCGTAATGAGTATTCTTTGACAAGCCTCTCTAGGATTTATAAGTATTCTTTCCCTAGTCTTTTCAGGCTTTACAAATATCAACTAGGCAAGTTTGGTTTGAGTGTATGGGTTACTCTCATAAAGAGGATACATAGGTTTCTACACTCTCTAAGGTATGCAACCTTAGTCTTTACAACGATTGAGTGCTTGGTTTACTCTCATGGAGAGGATACACAAGTTGCTACACTCACTAAGGTTTTGTTCCTAAGATGTACATGTTTGGAACACCTTAGTTTATAGAGATGAATACATTGTGGTACATTTGAATCTATATGCTCTATCTTTGGTTTCGTGGGCTTGATATCACTTGTTAATAACGTATGGCCAATGGCCAGCCAGAAAAAGTCAACCTTCCAAGGTTGGAGATAGTGATATATATATTGTCTTGTAGAATCTGCCCGTTATAAGTGTCCATTGAAGCACATATAGTCGTTCATGACTTGTTCAATCTTCTCATTTAATGCTTGAGTTCTTGCATTAAATGTTGCTTCTTGTGATAGACCTTGCGTGAAGTCTTCTTTTCCTTGGTAGCAGCAGTGTCTAAATTTAGCAGGGACTTAGGAACCTTTTTGTCCTTTTCTAGTTACATAGTTGTAGAGTGTTGTCCTTTTCAGAAAAAGTAATGTACTTTTTCTGACACATGCATGCTTTTGCTTTTGCGTGCTTTTCTTCTTATTTATTCTTTTTGATCACGTGTTTACGTTGAGAGATTTTATATGATCGTAGACGATGCCTGAGTTGTCCTTGAAAACATTATTCTTTAAATGCATTCATGGTTGTCTTCATCGGTGTCTGTTGGTCTTATGCGTCTCTTCGTCTGAGATGCTTTGACTCTCATTTTAATCTGGTCAATGATGTGAATGGACAAACTTTGTTTTTGTTTGAAGTGTCTTTCAGTATGTGTTGTCCTTCATCTTGTGTGTTATCTGTTAGAAAAGAATGGCTCAATCCAAGAGGGGGGTGAATTAGATTCTATGACACTTTAAATTTTTTTAGAGTATTTAGGATCTTTATTTCAATTGAACTTTTCTAAAAATGAATTCTCAATGAAGTTTCTTAAAGACTTGTTAATGAAGAATGAATCCTATATGCTTTCGTGATTAACCAATAGAACAATATGTAATCCTTAGTTCAAACCAATGTTGCTTATGCAAACATGTTAATCAAGAACAATCTTTTCAATATACAATCAAGATATTACATAAAGTAAAAGATAAGGGTAAGAGAAGATTGCACAAGTCTTTTATCCTGGTTCAGCCACTCCACATGTGACCTACATCCAATCCTCAATCATAACCTGATCAAGATTTGTTCCACTATCTTAATGAAGAAGGTTTACAAGCATACCACACATGCATAAACTCCTACATTCAAGATAACCACTTTCTTGACCTCAAGAAAGCACCCCTTGTAGAAACCCACTACAAGAATTCCTTACCACTTAAGAAACCTACTCAAGATTTACAAGTATTCACAAATAATTAAGGAACGAATTCACCTGGAATTCAGAAGCAAATCTCAATCTCTTTCCTTTCAAGAATGTGATGATGATGATCTTTTCTCAAATCTTTTCCAAAACGTTTTTTCTTCTTGGATTCACAAAGAAAACTCTCCAAGATTGTCACAAAGACTTCACAAACACGTTTTTCTAATTTTTATTCTCAATTCTAACTCTGTTCTGAAGTTTCAAAATGGTCAAACTATTTATAAGTTTTTCAGAACCAGATAATCGATTATTTTAAAGAATAATCGATTATTTTGTTCTTCATGATTTCTGGAAATCAACCAAGAACAATTTAATCGATTATTTTGCTGGATAATCGATTATTCCAGAGAGTCATTTCTGGGATAATCGATTATTTTACAAATAATCGATTATTGCAGCAAGACATCCTTTTTGTCTGTTGTTGGAATAATCGATTATATTTAATGATAATCGATTATTTTGAGTTAGTTTTCAAAACTTTATTTTAAGTCTCAAAATAACTTTTTAACCTTTTAAACTCATCATCATACATTCCCTAATCAGATTAGATACAGATTAGCCAAAGCACAAAGCACACACACAAAACAAATAAGCTCAAACAAAGCAATCTATAAACTACTCCTATTACATAACATTTTCCTTTGACTTTGTTTTTGACTTCTAAGTTGTTGATGTCCTTGGTCAGCTTTGTTCCACACATTTGTTATCATCAAAACCTTTAATCTTTAGAGGTGATCTTAACAATCTCAGTCTCCCCCAATCTCAACAATCTCTCCCTTTTTGATGATGACAAACCAAGCTAAGCTTAAGCCATTTTGTGCATTTTGCTTTGCCCTTTTTTCACATTCAAAACCTGCAAAACAAACCAACACAAAACCTTTCTCCCCCTTTGGACATCATCAAAAACAAATCAAGATATGTATGTCCACAACACACAGTATGAGCTTTATGCATACTCCTTATATGCTCAGAACAATACAAAAAAAACTGGTTTAACACAACATAGGTATTGGTCATCAAAAACTTTGTGAACTTGAACCATAGTATCCAAGTCATAATCATCAGATCAGCAATTAAAACATGAATTGGTTAGCCAAAATCAAAATTCAGAATCCAAAAACATTATCAATTAGGCTCACCAAACATCAAAGATCAATATATCAATGCTCAAAAAAGAACATCATACCAAATATCATCCAAATCAAAATCATTCAACCACAATATATTAGAATTTAAACTTCAAATTTCACCTGAAATCAAATTGTTCAACAACATAAAGCAATAAAATTGTTCCGAAATTAAAATGATTACAACCCAATTGAAATTAAAATTTTAAAAACTAGAATTTTAAACTTCCTAAAAAAATAGAACAGAGCACTAATCAATTTGAGTCCTCAGGCATCCCAAGGTGAGTCTTGAGTCGGTTAATTTCATGATCAAGGGTATCAAACCGATCAAGAATACCCGAATAGATTGACTCATACCTCCTAGACATCTCCATAACAACATCAAGCTTATTAATCATAATTTGCTCGAATGGAGATAATGGTTTAGGCTCCACCTCTTGCTCTCTGTCAGGTTCAGCTTCGACCTGTGGTGGCTGGTCCTCATCATGAGATGGAACGCCATCCTCATCTGTTGGCGGTTCAGGGGTTGGAGGTACACATCTCCTTTGAAAACCCACTTATCTTCCTGTTTTAGCATCCCCATGTGATGCAAGGAAGATTTCTCAATTTTGTTAGAGGCATGGAGAATAATCTTCTTCTCCCATGTCAACTCTACCCCTGCATTCTCAAAAATCTTAGACAGCAACAAGGCATAAGGAATTGGACCATCCTCTTTCCTTCTCGCCTTCAACATACAATCATTTATGACCGACACCCAATCAATCTTAATTTTCTTTTTAATCACATACATAAGCAAAATGTCATCCCTTGACATTTGAGCATGGTTGTGCAAACATGGTTTAATCATCCAGGCAATTATAAAAGAAATCAAATGGGAATTTTTCTTCATACCTCCCGCCAAGAACTTGTTGTAGTTGATGTTCTCAAGATTCCTCTGACAATCTCTAAAGGTCGTCAGCTCCTCAAAATCACAGAAGTTGAAGGGTTGGGGTTTGGAACTCCCATTTCCACTTAGCCGAGCAGCCGCCTTCAAGGTTGGTCCATCAAGCTTTATCAGCTTGCCCTTCACAACTGATTGCATTATCCTTTCATTGCTGGTAGCAAAGTAGAGAAACAGCCTGATTAGCTCAGGGTAGTAGGGTCCTTCCAGTTCTAAGAACTTCCCAAGGTCTTGGTGCTCTAGCAGAGTAGGGAAGCTAAAACCTTCATTTTTGAACCACTCCAACTTCAGGGTTTTGGGAGGGATGATTCTCTGACCCGCATACCATTCGAAGTAGTACTCTTGGGTTTTCTCATCTGCAAACCACTTGGAGATTAGTTGCCCTGAGGGTAGAGGACGCTTGCTCCCCCTCACTTCCAGCTTCTTGGGTCTTTTGGAAGAAGAGGCCATTGATGGGTTTTGGTGGAGAAGAGAATGAGAGAGATGAAGAGGTTAGGGTTTGAGAGTTTGAGAGAATGTGAGTATATGGAGAAAAGAGAGGGTTTGGAGGTTATATTTAGCCCTAGCACGTTTCTGAGTGGGGAGAGGTTACTTAACTGAAGAATAATGGAAAGTTAAGGGTTTGGCGCGCATAAAAACCGTTCAAAATGCTTCAGGAATTCCTAAAGTCGCGCATATAATCGATTATTTATACAAATAATTGATTATTTGTATCAGTAAAAACCTTTAAAAAAACCCTGTCTGCACTAAATAATCGATTATTTTTGGAATAATCAATTATTCCAAAGGGTTGTTTTTCCTAACTTTGCCCAGATAATCAATTATTTTCAAGATAATCGATTATTCCAGAGGCTCTTGGAATTCTTCGTACCAGATAATCGATTATTGCCCTAAATAATCGATTATTACCCTAAATAATCGATTATTACAGAGACTGTTGGAATTCTTCATCTCCCAGATAATCGATTATTACCCAAATAATCGATTATTATTATGGGCTTACTTGAAATAATCGATTAAATTTTAAGATAATCGATTATTCTAGAGAAGTTTTGCTTCTCAGAAATTTAACTTTTCAAATTACTCCAAGTCTGATTCACTTCTTGAACACTCTCTTTTATGCATCAATGTTTCACACTTATTCCAAACAATCACAATCAATCTCAAATCACAATCAATTCAAACAAGATTCATTGACTATCCCTAGTTCAATTCTTAATTGATTAAATCTTTCTCTTGGTAGAGGTTTTGTAAATATGTCATCTAATTGCTTACTAGTCTCAATAAACTCTACAAGACAATCATTTCTTTGAACATGATCTCTCAAAAAGTGGTGTCTTATCTCTATGTGTTTTGTCCTATAGTGCAAAATTGGATTTTTGGTCAGATTTATTGCACTTGTATTATCACATCTCATAGGTATTTTATTTAACTCAGTTCCATAGTCTCTTAGTTGTTTTTTCATCCAAAGAATTTGAGCACAACAACTCCCAGCAGCTATATACGCAGCTTCAGTTGTACTTAAAGCAACACAAGCTTGCTTTTTGCTATGCCATGAGACAAGTGCACTACCTAGTAGGTGACAAGTACCACTTGTGCTTTTTCTATCTAGTCTACACCCAGCATAGTCTGAACCAGAGTAGCCTATCAGACTTAGTGAGACTCCCTTTGGATACCACAAACCTACATTAGTTGTACCTTTCAGGTATTTAAGAATTCTCTTTACACATTTCATGTGACATTCTTTTGGATTTGCCTGAAATCTTGCACACAAGCACACAACAAACATTATATCAGGCCTACTAGCTGTCAAATATAAGAGTGATCTAATGATACCTCTATACTATGAGTTATCAACAACTATGCCCTTTTCATCCAAGTCAAGATTGCAAGTGTTTGATATTGGTGTGGCAGCCTCCTTACACCCTTCCATACCAAACTTTTTCAATAATTCATTGCAATACTTGCTTTGACTTATGAAGATTCCATCACTCATTTGTTTGATTTGCAACCCCAAAAAGAATGTAAGCTCCCCCATCATTGACATTTCAAATTCTCCTTGCATGGTCTTAGCAAATTCTTTGCATAGAGAGACATTAGTAGATCCAAATACAATATCATCCACATAGATTTGAACTTACATTGTATCATTTTTAAACTTTTTCACAAACAATGTATTATCTACTTTCCCTCTTACATAGTCATTCTCAATAAAAAATTTTCTTAACCTGTCATACCATGATCTTGGAGCTTGCTTCAAGCCATAGAGTGCCTTTTTAAGTTTGTACACATGATTAGGATTTTTAAAATCCATAAAACCTGGTGGTTGCTCCACATACACTTCCTCTTGTATCAACCCATTGAGGAAAGCACTTTTCACATCCATTTGATAAAGCTTGAAATTCTTTATAGAAGAATAAGCAAGAAGTAATCTAATGGCTTCTATCCTTGCTACAGGATCAAAAGTCTCATCATAGTCAATTCCCTCTTCTTGATTATACCCCTTAGCCACTAGCCTTGCCTTATTTCTTATAATAATTCCTAATTCATCAAGCTTATTTCTAAAAACCCACTTGGTTCCTATAATTGGATAATCAGTTGGTAATGACACTAAATCCCACACTTCATTTCTTTCAAACTGATTTAGTTCCTCTTGCATGGCCATTAACCAATGTTCATCTTTTAGTGCTTCATCAATACTCTTAGGTTCAACTTGTGACACAAAAGCCATAGTATTGCAAATATTCTTAATGGCACTCCTAGTTGAAACTCCCTTACCAATATTTCCAATTATATTATCCATTGATAAGTCCCTAGAAGTTTTCCATTCCTTAGGCAATTGTTCACTTGTATCCTTAGTGGTTTCATGTGATTCACTCTCTTTAGGCTTTTCATTAGGTTCACTCTCCAATAGAGGTTGATCAAGCAAATCAGTCAAGTCTTCTATTTCATTTTGCTTTGTCTCTTGTTTGTTTGTCTCATCAAATACAACATGGACTGATTCTTCAACTAGAGTTCTCTTGTTATAGATTCTATAGGCTTTTCTATTTGTAGAATATCCTAGAAAGATTGCCTCATCTGCCTTTTGAAGGAGGAGGCCCATGGGCTAAGGGCCCAACTACTAGGGCTATGGCAAAGAGGATTCAAGAAGAGTGAGCCCATGCTCAAGAAAAGCCCATCACACTTTTCAGTTGGGCTTTGACTCAAGCCCAAGTAGAGTAGGAGTAGTGTAGGTTTGGGCCTTTGGGCTTGTATTGTATTTTGGGCCTTGTATTTCGGCCACTTAGACTAGGATTTTCATTTCATGGTCATTTGAATTTAGGGTTAATTTAGGGTTTCATGTGCTTAATCATTTACATGTAATTAGCATAGCATTTGGTATGCATTTCGGCCATGTGCACACATGCATATGGTGTGACCGAAATGCAACTCAAATGGATGCCAAATTACATCACAAATGAGTGCATATGGGATGGTGACCGGTTGGCACCAAAATTTGAATTTTTGAATTCAAATTTTGGTGCCTAAGGTTAAGTAAACCATACCATGGTTTCACTTAACCTTAGGCTAACCCACGATAAACCTTTAACCTAATTTTCCCTATAAATTCATCTTTGGCCGAGAATTGTAACACTTTTGGAAATATTATATGAGAAATTACTCTTTGGATTTCTTACCTTCGAAAGTCTCTTCTCACCTCACTCTACCCTACTTGAGCTCCTCTCTTTGTAGAGTTAGGTGTCTTCATCTTCTATCCGAGACAGCTATGTGAACTAGGTTACACTTGTTTCATTTTCGGTGCTCCAAATCCTTGCCAACTTTTCCAAGGATCCGAGAAGAAGTCTTGAAGCATTCCTTGGGGTTTTCATCAAGAACAACCTCATCAAGTGGTATCTAGAGCTTTGGTCTTCAAGAGATAAGTACTTTGTCTTTTGAATGTTTGTATGATCTGTATGCATTAATTAAGTTTATGTCACTTTAGAGTTGATTCCTTCCTAGATCTATTTTTCTTGCCTAAAAAAAATTGATGGATCTAGCTTTCGGTTTTGCTTGAATGATTCATATATGCATTTTATCTTAATTGCTTTTCATGAATCATGCTCCACATCTTATGCTATTAGGAAAATTCAGCTTATGAACCTTTTGTGTTTCTTGAGTCTTATTTGAAATTTTTTTTTCGGTCAATTGATTGTTTGAGTCATTTAATTTTTGAATCCATGTCTAGTGTCATGTGTAGTTCTTTATTTGTTGTTAATTCTTAGCTATGCTTGTTTCACTTTTTGTTTTCATTGTCTTGTAAATTTTTTTTGGATTTGGCCGAAATCATTTTGGTATAGTGTGCTCATAATTTTACTTTTGATTTGAGTTCATAAACTACTATTAGATCATTAGTAGTTTTCTTAGTTCTAGGTTTCCTTTGCTACAAAGTGTCTTCAATTTTTTGCCTAATTCCGTGAGTTTAATCTTGTATATCTTTTGGTTGCTGAAAAATCTTGTTTAGAAAAAAATTTTGAAATTCAAATTTGGAGCCAAAACCGTGGCATGTGGTTAAGACAAAACAAGTGACAAAAGCATGTTACATTTCATTACATGTTGACCTAATTTGCTTGTCATTTGCATTCTAATTTGAAAACGGTTTTTGTGCTTTGAAAAAGAAGTGACCGAGAATTGAGATTTCAAAATTCAAAAGAGAAAAAGGCATCTCCTAAAATATAAAAAAAAATTATAGAACAAAAGTTCAAAAGAAAAAAAATTCAAAAGAAATTTGATAAAAAAAATATATTCAAACCTAATTTCAAAGTAAAAGCCAAAAAGGAGATTGTGTTGTTTTGGTGTGCTTCTCGGTTTGATATTGTATAACTTGAGTAATATACATTTTCAACTTGCAAACTTTGAGTGTTTTGATTTGTTATTCAAATTCTAGAACCTATCTAGGTTTCTTCCTTCTTGTACTAGCTTAATCCTATTCTTTGCTCATCTATATTGTCTACTCTTATACTCCATTCCTGTCTTGGTTAAATCTCAAATTGTCTTGGCTGTTTGTGTTCATATTATACTCAAAGTGTGTCCTAGTTTTGACCTAGTCTATCTCCATAGAAACTAGTTCTACAAGGGTCATCAAAAGATGACTAAGATAAGGAGGAGGAAGGTGACAAAGGAGAGCTTCTCGGATTGGCCACCAAATCAAACACCAAACACTTTTGTTGCTGGAATTTTTTTTTGTGTGGCTGCTGCACCTCTACAAAACTGAGAAGATACATTGAAGAAAATTTCACTTTGTATTAAAATTTTTTTTAAAAAAAAAACAGAGTATTAGTGACGGATTTAGAGACCAATTTTTCCATTACTAATTTGAATTTTCATTACAAAAGTGGTCTCTAATTTCTTCACTAATTTTGGTGGCTATTTTTGTGTTTCCTTGAAGCCACTTGTTTACTTTTCTGTCCAACTTTTAATTCACTTGTAATTGGCCATTTTAGGAGTGTCTTGGGAGTGTCTTTGGTACACAACCATCTTTCCTTAGGAACATTAATTTCGTTAGACTTGGTGGAAGTGGTCCTTGATTGGTCTTTGGTACCTCTCAAGCTTTCACCTTAGGAATTCGTGTAGGTAGTTTATTTTCTCTTGCAATTTTAATTTGTTTAGTTCCTATTTCGCCTAGTTATTCACCATATCACAAATCACAAAAAAATATTTTCATTGAAAAGATTTTTGGTGAGGATTAACTAAAAGGGGGATTAGTAATTTTTACTTGAAGAGGCTTGGTTATTAAGTGGCTCTTAGTAACTCACCTCCCTCCAAAGTTCAATTTGTATACTTAGTCCTCCAAGTACTTAGTCATAACCTTTAAAAATTGCTTTTAAAAAGTCTTTCATTAAAAGAAATCTTTCACCTATAATGGAAGAATTTTCTACTCCTCAAAGTGATAGTAATTCAAGTGACTACAATGACATTTCCAAGGTAGCACATGAATTAAGATCACTCAAAATTTGGAAAGAGCAAGAGGCTAAACATAGACTTAAGAAAAACTTGAAAGGGAGGCTCAACTTTCTCTTTTGGAGGAGGAAATTCGTCTCTTAAAGGAAAAAGAGGAAAAATTGCATAATAAACACCGAAATAAACATAGCTCTCAAGCTCATAGTTCAACCATAGGAGAATCCATGCATGATGATAGCCTAACCTTAGGTGATCATTATCAACAACCTCCTAGGAGAGTCCATAGGACCCCCAAAGCTAGGGAATCTAGGGTAGATCTCCCTTATTTTTGAAATCTTAAATAACTCTCAAGAACCTTGCTCTGATACCAATTGTTAGAAAAGAATGGCTCAATCCAAGAGGGGGGTGAATTGGATTCTATGACACTTTAAAAATTATCAGAGTATTTAGGATCTTTATTTCAATTAAACTTTTCTAAAAATGAATTTTCAATGAAGTTTCTTAAAGACTTGTTAATGAAGAATGAATCCTATATGCTTTCTTGATTAACCAATAGAACAATATGTAATCCTCAGTTCAAACCAATGTTGCTCATGCAAACATGTTAATCAAGAAAAATCTTTTCAATATACAATCAAGATATTACACAAAGTAAAAGATAAGGGTAAGAGAAGATTGCACAAGTCTTTTATCCTGGTTTAGCCACTCCACATGTGACCTACATCCAGTCCTCAATCATAACCTGATCAAGATTTGTTCCACTATCTTAATGAAGAAGGTTTACAAGCATACCACACATGCATACACTCCTACATTCAAGATAACCACTTTCTTGACCTCAAGAAAGCACCCCTTATAGAAACCCACTACAAGAATTCCTTACCACTTGAGAAACCTACTCAAGATTTACAAGTATTCACAAAGAATTAAGGAATGAATTCACCTGGAATTTAGAAGCAAATCTTAATCTCTTTCCTTTCAAGAATGTGATGATGATGATTTTTTCTCAAATCTTTTCAAAACGTTTTTTCTTCTTGGATTCACAAAGAAAAATCTCCAAGATTGTCACAAAGACTTCACAAACACGTTTTTTCTAATTTTGATTCTCGATTCTAACTCTGTTATGAAGTTTCAAAATGGTCAAACTATTTATAAGTTTTTCAGAACCAGATAATCGATTATTTTAAAGAATAATCAATTATTTTGTTCTTCATGATTTCTGGAAATCAACCAAGAACAATTTAATCGATTATTTTGCTGGATAATCATTATTCCAGAGAGTCATTTCTAGGATAATCGATTATTTCACAAATAATCGATTATTGCAGCAAGGCATCCTTTTTGCCTGTTGCTGGAATAATCGATTATATTTAATGATAATCGATTATTTTGAGTTAGTTTTCAAAACTTTATTTTAAGTCTCAAAATAACTTTTTAACCTTTTAAACTCATCATCATACATTCCCTAATCAGATTAGATACAAATTAGCCAAAGCACAAAGCACACACACAAAACAAATAAGCTCAAACAAAGCAATCTATAAACTACTCCTATTACATAACATTTTCTTTTGACTTTGTTTTTGACTTCTAAGTTGTTGATGTCCTTGGTCAGCTTTGTTCCACACATTTGTTATCATCAAAACCTTTAATCTTCATAGGTGATCTTAACAATCTCAGTCTCCCCCAATCTCAACATTATTGACTTTCTTCTATTCTTTGTCTCATGCTTCGTCTGATTTCTTATGTTGCAATGGAGGTTGTCCTGACACACCTTCATTTGATATTGGACTTATAGTCGTCTGGTGCACAAGTTGTACTTTGTCTATTGAATTTGCTTGATTTGTCTGGTTCCCATGATGTGTTTTGCCTTAACTGTTCTTTTAACAAAGTTGACCATCTGGTTTCATCTGATGTTCGACATAACTTTTCTTGTTCCAGGTTTGGTCTTGTTTTGGCTTTCCTTCTGATACTTCAATTTCTCGACTTGTAGTAGGCCTCATCTAGTGTTTGTTGAATGATCTACCGTTTGTGATCAGACTTGATCTTGATGCTTGAGTAGCCATCATCTAATTCTCTTGTTCAGCTTTTCCAGGCTTCGTAGATCTTGCATTTAATGCATTTGATCTTGCATTAAATGTTTGCTTGCCGAATCTGCGTTTCACGAAGTCTTTTGTACCATTTGTTTGCTTTTATGTCTGACATCAATCATGGCCTAAACATCTCTGTACTTTCCTGGCATTATAGCTACAGAGGCGTTGTTCTTTGCTAACTGGTAGGTGTACTTGCTCTAACACATGCATATTTGACTCGTGGATAAGCGTTAATCCACTTTTCTCTTTTCTCTTATTTTATTTTGATGACTTCATGCGTTCTTCTAAGAGTGTGGATGCTAAGTAGTTCTTCTTGTTGTGACTTCAGATGCAATCCAACATTCTTGGTTTTCGTTTGTGTATTTGAGTCTCCGTCTGGTCAGCTCTAAGTTAGTTTTGTCCATTGTCCTTCTTGTGCTAGGCTTGATTTCATTTGATCTCCTCATCTGACATCTTGTTAGCTTTTTCCCTTCATCTTGGTTGCTCGTGCTTTGTTCTTTATTTGCGTTGTGTTTGTGTTTATAGGCGTCTTCGTCTGATGTATTTCCTTCTTTTGATCAGCCTTTATCCGGTGCTTAGCTCATATCTCTTGGTACAGGTGTAGACGGTGATACATGTATATTCTTTATTCTTCAGCTTGCCTGTACTTATGTCTTTATCTGAAACACTAACATATTTGTTAGAGATAACAATATGCATTATATTTGTCTCATTCAAAACCTTACTGGGAATTGCTTCGTCTAACTTAACAAGTATTTCTCTCTAGCTGAAGTCCCTTGGAGAGTTTCTTCTCCAAATTGTCTTGAGCTATCCTCCTTGTAGCTTTAGGCTTAGGCTTTTTCTAATCGAGAAGCTTGGTTCTTAATTGGTTCAATACTTCTCCTTCTTTTTTTTTCTTCTTTCGATTCAAGTCCTTGAAAAGTTCTCAAGGAATTCAAGAAGGAGATTGCGTGAAGATCCATGGAGTTTTCACCATCCAAGACTCCATCAGCTACTAAGGCTAATGACCACCCTTAACAATAATTAGGGATTTCCTAGGCATTCCAAAGGCTGATAACACCAATTTAAAAAAAATGTCATATGAATAATACCCTTGTAGTGAAACCAAGTCCATGAGAAGCATTTTATCTACTAGAAGACACCTTCTGGTGCATAAGAAACAACAATTAAAAATGACATTGTTTCTAAGAAGCCACAAGCTTCGACATGTGGCATATCAGAAAACATAACATAAGCCTACAATGGTCAATCAATCTTTTTATTCAGGTGGTGGAAAATTGATACGGGAAGTCATGTGAGGGGAGATTTAGTTGTTTAATTTGAGTCATTAGATTAAAATATAATAAATGGTTCAAATTAAGAATAATTTGTTAGACTTATTTTTGTCATCTTCTTCCATTATATAGATAATATAATATATGTAGAGTGAGAGTTTTTACTATATGTTCTTACAAAAATAATCTTAAGGAAAGTAGTTATTCTATAAGATCTTCCTTCAATGTTGCTCTTGGATATTGAATGCTCATATCTTTGATATTCGCTTTGAACACAATTGAGGTACCTACAAAAAATACTTCGACAATCAAAGTTGGTCTATTTTGTCCAATATTCTTGTTTATTATGTCATACATACATTTTTTCTTGTTGATCATAATTATTTGTTTACATCAATTTTATAATCGTTACAATTGACATATCAATGAAGCACCTATTGTATAAATACAAATATCGAGTTGATATATCAACTTGATTGCACATGTTCTCTAATTATGCATAAAGGTTGGTATATTAACTTGATAACGTACATAGTTGGTTCATATCAACATATTAACTTGGTAGCATATATAACCGAGTTCATGTCTTCAGTTGGATTGGTACACCATATCTTGTTGCTTTTTGATTCAACTTATTCTCAAGACAAAAATATATTAAATCCACGTGATGTGATAAAAGATTAGATAAGATTAACATATCTTATTGGTACAACACATAATTAATTATAATAATATTGGATAATCTTAACATATTTTGATCACTAAAATATGCTTATATTTTATTATCATATAAAAAAATTAGACTTATTCATAGCAAAACATAACATATATATTTTTACCTCTATCTAAGACATATGTAAGTCTTATGTAATGTACTTTTAACTAAGGAAATATTAACAAAACATTATATTTGAAAGTATATTTTGAATACACTTTTTTCTTGATTGAATTTTATTTAAAATCACAATATTTATTGAGCCTTACATTTTATTTATTATTTCTCTTATAATTTTATGATTTTTTTAATAATTTTAATCAATATATTTTTAAAAATTGTGTTAATAATACTTTTTTATTGACTAAGCTGAAAATTTAAACTTATTTCAACATCTAATATTAGGGACTTCTATCAAATCTTTTCAATTATCTTATATTAGGGACTTCTATCAAATCTTTTCAATTATCTTATTTTGATTGATAGGAAGATTACAAAAAAAATAAAAATAAAGATCAAACATAAAATTAAATTCTCATGAATTTACTTTAATAACTACAATCAGACTCCCTTAAAAAAAATTACTATAGATTAATTCTAGTAATTTTGTAATCATCTAATTATTTTTCTTATAATATTTTATTTTTTAAATTGAATTTCAATATTTTTATGAAAAAAATTATTAACAATTTAGAATAATTTTATAGTGTTATATCATAATATAATTTATATATTTAAAATTAAAGCAATTATTTATTATAATTTATAATCTTATAAATATAAATATTTTTTTTTACCAAAAATATAAATATTTATTAAAGATTAAAATAGTAATTTCATTTAATCTTTTAAGTGTATGTTTTATAATTTTGGAATGTTTAAATATTTTTTTTATCTTTATAATTTCTTGAATTTTATCTTTTAATTTTTATAATTAAAATATTAAATTTTAGTCTATATATTATTTTATTTTTTATAATTATGATTGAAAAAATTTAAAAAGTATATAAAAAGACTAAAATTAAAAGATAAAATTTAGGCTTAATTTAATTTCTTAAATATCACAATTGTATGATTTTGGCCATAAATTTTAATTAAACAATTTTAGTTTATCAAATATCGTAATTATACATTTTACGTTCATAAAGTATTGTAATTTTAAAATGTTTGACCTATTTAAGTTATATATATATTATACTTTTCATTCATTTTTTTTCATTATATATATATTCATTACTAATGAAGTTACTAAGATATATAACTTAAATAAGTAAAAAGTTTGTATAATTTCAATCTTTAAGAAACTAAATCTATTTAATTAAAAATTGAGAAAATAAAATTACACAATTGCAATATTAACAACTAAAATTGTTCAATTAAAATTTAAAAAATTAAAAATAAGCAATAATTATATTTATAAAAAAATATATTTAAGCCAATTTATTTATAAAAAAATATAAAATATTTAAGTATATTTTTAGTTTTTCAAATTTAAAACTATTATTTAAATCTCTTAATTTTAAAAAAATTTTATTTTAATCCCTCATGTCATTAAAAATATATGTAAAAATAATGACAAATTAAAATAATTATGTAATATTAATTAGGTTTAATATGATATTTTTACAGATATTAGTAAGTAAATTTTATGTGATAATATTTAACTAATTTTTTAATAAAATTTAAATTAAAAACAAAAATATTTTTTTTTTGAAATAAATAAATTTATCTTAAATCTAGAGAGAGAAAAAAAAATTAAAGGAAGAAAAAGATTTTTAAAAAACTTTTGGAAAAAGGAAGGAAAGAAAGGAACCCTATTGCTATTTGCTGGTCTTTTTCCTCCACACTCCCAACGCCGTTCTTCCTCCCCTGTTTCGTCCCACACTTTCATCCTTCTCTTCTACTGAACAACACACTATTAGTTTTATGCTCACACAATAATAGTAAAGAGGTGATTAGATTCGATCCTTTTTGTTTTCTTTTCTAAATCCTCTCTGTTTTGTTAGTGATTAGCCGTTGCGAAGTTTTAATTTATGCGTATGTGAGTGCAATTCCAATATCATTGTTTTGCTCATAAATTGTTTTTATTCATGTTCAACTCTATAATTATGTGAGTTCAATGCATTTTTGTGGTGTGTGGGATTACTGGAGCAAATCCTTGGTGTTCATAGTGCATTTGATAGGGACGTGTTTTGCGTTGTTTGTAGAGGCTAGGTGAGGTCTGCATAACTATTCACGGTTTCTGAAATTGTTTCTATTACCTTTGCACTAGAGAATGTCACTTGAGAGGCAATGTTTCATAAACTTGATTGCGTTTGTTATTTTGATTGATTTTTAGAACATTCTTTGAAATCCCTGTGAATTTCAAATGTGTTTCAATGGGATATATATATATATATATATATATATTGTATTAATTAGATGTTAAGCTTATGTGAGGGAGTAGTAAGAATAAATTGAATGTCTAAATAGGCTTTACCCTTTTGGTATACATAGCTAGGGGAAGTAGGAAGCTCATTTGCCTTTTAATTGGTGGCTTCTAATCGGTTGAAAGTTATAATGCTCAAACTCAGTTAGTCCGCTTGTAACACGCTGAGCTTGTTTTGTACCTCATGTACAACTATTCTACTATTGGATTGAATCACATAAGAAGTTAGTCACTAGAAAATATTAACCAACCTCTATTATAGTTAGCATTAGTTGTTAATAATGGTATATGGTTTATGAGTGTCTGTGTGTGTTAGGATTTTTGCCAATTTCTTGTTACAGAATCCTGCTTTAGATTTTGTAGTTCCTATTACCAATTGTGATATTGATTTTGTGGTAGAATTGCTATGAAAGGAGTTAATATGGTTGTCTTAAAATGATCAGCTAGGAGATTAAATTTTTGGTAGTCTAATAATAGGTAGCAGCTGGTTGGCTGACCTCAAGTTCTTTGATTATCTTTTGTTTTTTTTCAAGGTAAAAATAATTCAGGCATTTCTGTTATTATTTAAGATATGTGAGAGTGTCGGAAGTAATTGACTGTAATAGTTGATTGAATGAATAGTGTTCAGGTTTCAGCATGCTTGGAGCTGTGCTTATAGACTGTATATTTGCCACTTCTTTTTGTTGGGATTTTAAGTTATGGGTTTGAGGAGACTAGCAATAGATTTGAACTTTATAGGATTTATATGGTTGTTGTTGCAATGTTGCAGGGTTTATGTGGCCATTTGTTATTGAGTTATTGCTCTGATTTTATAGTTTATACATTTTCTTTAACTTCCTTTTATGGTTTCATAATTTAATTTTAAATTTTGTTAACTATGTGCCTACAAGCAATGTTGATTTGTTGCGACTTGTGAAAATAGTTATAAATTTTCTTTGAAGCATGCTCTTTATTTATGTTATATATTTCTTCTCCTTAGCCAACCTCACCTAATGGGATAAGGTTTTGTTGTTGTATTTCTTCTCCTGATTTTTGGGTTCATGTTAGGTATCAAATAAAGAAAGAAATAAGGATTGAAGTAATCTGTATTTTTTATGTATTCAGTTCTGGGATTGTGGTCCATATGCTAAAATATATTGCTGTTTACAATATAAATGAGAAGGAAAACAAAGAAACTTTCCCAAGGGTCCAAATTCCACCAAAATTCCAGCCCCCCTCACTCCTATCCTCTCTCCACTTATATCCCTATTCTGGTGACACGTTTCTTTTCCCCCCTCATCCCTCCATTTCCACCTTTTGGCTAGGATCTGGTGCATCCCACCTTTAGGCCCTTCTTACATATACTTTAGAAATAACGGGCCTCTTTGGGCCTGTATCAGTTCATTACAAGTGGATCACACGCATAATTTAATTTTAAATTTTGTTAACTATGTTGTGCCTACAAGCAATGTTGATTTGTTGTGAGAATTGACTTATAAATTTTGTTTGAAGCATGCACTTTATTTATTTTATATATTTCTTCTCCTTCTTAGCCAACCTCACCTAGTGAGATAAGGCTTTGTTGTTGTATTTCTTCTGATTTTTGGGTTCATTACAAGTGAACCACACTCATACTGGCTCATTTACAATTTGTGGTCTCCAAATCCTAGCATTAACTTTGTTCCATTGACAGCGTTCAACTAGAGCGTAATGGGATCCAAAAATGCAAATGTGAAGAACCACAAGGACAAAAAGAAGGGTAAAGGTAATTTGAGTTCCACTCATTCCGCAGCCAGTGATGGCAAGGTTATCAGTGATCCTCGATATTCAAAGGCTCACACTGATCCTCGGTTTCGTGAGGCTCCAAAACGTGAAACGAAGGTGGCCATTGACTCTCGTTTCAATCGCATGTTCACTCACAAGAGTTTTTTGCCCTCTTCTGCTCCTGTTGACAAGAGAGGCAAGCCCAAGAAAAACCCAACCTCTCAACTTGGTTCTTTGCGCCATTACTACAAAATTGATGAAAAAGTAGAGCAGAGTAGTGATGAGGAAGAAGAGAAAGAAGAATTGGTGAAAGCCAATCGAGTGAAACCAGAGAGTGAAAATGGAGCCAAGTCAGAAGAATCCAGTAGATATGAGTCATCAGCTGAGTCAGAAGAGACCAGTGAATCAGAGTCTGCATTAGATACTGATACTGATACAGATACAGATGAAGGTGCAGATGAGGAAGTTTATGAGGAAGAAGCATTTGGTGTTCAGGTACTGCATTGCATTTCAATTGTAATTTTGATTTTTCTCATCTCTGATTGTTTGATGCGCTGATGCTGCTTTTAACATGAATTGATTCTTTGTATTATTATTATTGTGTCGACAGGAAGACATAGCAGAGATTGACAAAGAAACACATAGGCTTGCTGTTGTTAACATGGACTGGAGGTATGTTAAGGTATGTATTAATGTGCATTTGCTGGAATAAATTTTTAATGAGAAATCTTAATTTGAGTGAGTTGGAACATGGTTAAAATGTTACTTGTGTTTTTGTTTTTGTTAGGCTGTTGACTTGTATGTACTGTTTAACTCATTTGTCCCACCTAATGGATTGATCAAATCGGTAGCTGTCTATCCAACCGACTTTGGCCTTCAACGTATGAAAGAGGAGGAAGTTCATGGGCCTGTTGGTCTATTTGATGATGAAAAGGAAAAAAGTGACGAAGATAGCAATAATGATGATATTTACAATGAGAAACTGCGTGCATATGAAAAGAGCAGGATGCGGTAAGTAACTATCAAAATCACTTGTTATGTGATGATATATTGGCTTGACTCAACTGCATATAGATAAAACTTTCAAATATATCTTCTCATTGTATTAAAATTTTATTTTTACCTGTTAATATTGCTTTCTGTAATTTGCAATTAAATTATTATGTTTTCCTTCAAGCACTCATTACACCAATGTGTATGTCTTATCCTATATTCAGGAATAAGAAATATTGTACATGCTGATATTGTTAAACTAAAGAGTAATGTATTAATGTTTAAAGATGTCGAATATGACAAAGATTAGTATAATCTTGCATGGTATCAGTATGATCAATAAAGTTTTGATGTCATGCATGCTGATGGGGATTAAGCTCTCCAAAACACATGGGAAGCTGATGGGTTTCATGATGGCTAAGACCAGGCCCAAAATCTTACAGGTTTACTACTCTAGTAGGTTGAAGGCAGGAAAGAGTAACTCTGAATGGGGGGTGCAAGTTAGTAAGATGAGAGAGAATATGTAAAAAGGGAGTTAGGTGAGTGCGGGCTTCAGGATTCTGTTTTTCTGCTTTCATGCTTAGTTTTTTGGCTGGGAATTTCTTTCACAGATGGGGTCATTAGCTCATTTCTCTCCATATTTCCGTACATTTCTGTCTCCCATTCTTTATACGAATATCCTATCAATTGGTACTTTCATCAAGTATTTTAATACATGTATACCACGTGATTTGCCTTTCTCTCTCTTTTTTCCTCTTATCATACTATATCTTTCTTCTTTCTCTGGCTCCCCAGGTACTATTTTGCTTTGGTGGAATGTGACTCAAGTGCCACGGCAGATTACATTTACGAACAATGTAATGGTCTTGAGTTCAAACAGTCATCTAATGCACTTGATTTAAGGTTTATTCCAGACAACATGGAATTCAAAAGCCCGCCTCAGGATGTTGCTACTGAGGTATTTAAGATGTGATTGTAAATGGCATTCATTAGTACGCAAGAGTTGAAAATGCAATTTGAAAATTGTTCGAGGTGAATTATTTAAATTCGAATGGTCTATGTGCATGCGTCTGCATATACATATACATTGTACATATGCTGTATTTATTTATACAGTATAACAATTATTGGCAAATTTTGACTCCTTTCTTCGCTTAGGTACCTGCAAACTATGAGGGCAAAGATTTCTACTCTCGAGCACTTCAGCACAGTAAGGTTAATCTTTCTTGGGAAGAGGATGAACCTCTTCGTGTAAAGACCTTGAATCGGAAACTCACTGATGAGCAGGTTAGCTTGCTTTGTCGTAACCTGCTGTACATGTTGTGGATAATTATTTTCCTTTTGAAAAATTATTGGCTTCTTGCATGGTGTTATTCTGGGACTCGAGTATTCCCATTATAGTCATTTCTAGATGGTGTTCTTATTTATAAAATTAAGTTCCCTCATACAGTCATACATATTGCGATGGAAATATGAACAATCTAGTGGTGTATGCCTGTAAATGTCCATGTCATGTACATATATACATGCTCAGGAACTGTCCTTATATCCTTAATAATATTTTACACTACCTATGTATCCTCTACACGTGTTTATTTATTTATTTGTATCTGCATGTAAGAAGAAAAATTAAGAAGCATGGATGTCTTGTATGTTGCTTTTTATATATTGATTGTATTTTTTTTTTCTTCCAATTTGCTTCATATTGAACTTGACCATTTCTTATCTTCCCTTCCTTTTCAATAGCTAGCTCAGTTTGAATTGAAAGAATTCTTAGCTTCTGATGAGAGTGAAAGTGATGATAGCAAGGATAATAATGAGACAGATGATCAGCTTGATAAAAGGGCAAGAAAACAAGCTAAGTACCGTGATTTGTTGCTCCAGTCTGGTGTTGATTCAGATGGAGGTGATGAACATTATAATGCCCAGGATATGGAGGTCACCTTCAATACAGGTTTGGAAGATTTAAGCAAACATATTATGGAAAAGAAGGATAAAAAATCAGAAACTGTTTGGGATGCATATTTGAAAAAAAGACGTGAGAAAAAGAAAGCCAGGAAAAATAAAACAAAGTATTCATCGGATGATGATGATAGTGATGATACTGATCAAGAGGCAACTGAGGAAGCAGATGACTTCTTCATTGAGGAGCCTGCTGTTAAGAAGAGGAAGAAGGCACAAAATAAAGTAGATGAAGAACATAAGCCCCAAGAGATGAATGGGCTAGACAAAGTGAGCAAGGAGGAGCTTGAACTATTGCTTGCTGACGATAAGGGGACAGATACCAGTCTCAAGGGATATAATCTAAAATTGAAAAAAGGCAAGGGCAAAAGGAGGGAGAATGCTATTGATGAGGAGAAAATACCAATCAGTTCATATGATGATCCACGTTTTGCAGCTCTTTTCTCACCTGACTATGCAATTGATCCAACTGATCCACAATTTAAAAGGTATTTACTGTTATATAGTGCTTTTGTGTTTTAACAAATGGTTAATTGTAGATAACTGCAAAACAGTGAGAGAAGTGCCAACTTCTAGTTTCTCATCGTAACTACTTCTCTCCCATAGGGTGAACATGGGGTATTCTTATCAAATATTGAAAATGCATTTCTTTGCTTGATAAATTTCTTTCAACTAAAATTTACCTGCATCTAGCAGCCAAACTTCTATTAAATAGATTGGAACTTACAGGTTATGCCAATTTTATGGCTGACATTTGTTTATATGGTTAGATACAGTGTCAGTGTAAAATAATTTTACATAGTCAATTAATCAAAAACCGCTATTGGTATGACTTTTAAGTTAATTATTGAAAAAGTCAACAAATTACCATACAAAATCGTTTATGATTGGATGACTGTGTAAAATCTATTTTATACTTTTGGTGCATAATCTGTTTTCTCTTGTTTATAACCCGGTAGACCTGCTAATATTCTCATGTTTATCTTGTACACTGGTTATAATTGCTAAGATTGGATGTTCTTGGTCTGTAATCATACTCTGGTTCAAGAAGCTTGAATATGCTGCTTTTAATGTTGCAAACTCACTATTTTATCTTATTCCAAAATATAATTGTGTTTGCAGGAGTGCAGTATATGCCAGACAGCTTGCAAAGAAGCAGCAGAAGGATAATGCAGATTCATCTGCAGAAAGGGAGCATACAAAACTAAAAGGAAAGCAGTTGTCTTCTGATGATTCTGGCATGATGAAGATGGGTGAGGAAGAAGGATCAGATGCTTTGAAGTCAAAGAAAGATGCATATGAATTATCATCTTTGGTTAAATCAATTAAGATGAAATCAAAGCAAATTCAGTTACCCTCTGATGTTATGACAAGGAAAGATGGAAAATCACAAATTAAAGGTATGAAGAAAAAGAGGCACTAGTTCTCAACTGTATGAAGTTATTAAGACCTCTTCTATATGTTATAGAACCCAGTACTGGGAAAAAAAGGAAGTTAGCAGAATTATGAATCAGGTGTATACAGGTGCCCAATGGAGGTTCAGTTAGTTTATTCTTCTGCCAAAACGTCCAATGTCTTGTTCCTGTCCAAATCATCCACTTGAAATTTTGAACCCGTATAATTAGAATGCTTAATTCATTTTGATTTTGTTGCAAACTACATGTTGTACGTCATAAATTAATGAGTTTGATACGGCGTTGAAACCTGCATCCTTTTTTTGGTTGAGCCACGATCACCATTTTATAAGCAGCCATAGCTATATCTCAGCCTAGATTTGAATATATTCCTACTGTCTAGAGTTTTCTTTTTATAAGGTTATTTTTGTTAGTTTTTGCATGTATGGAGATTAAGTCTAATTCTTTAGGGTGCTTTTATTAAATCAAATGTATGCAGGATGCCAGCCAACTTGCCACAATTGATACAAGAACCGTATTATAACTATGCTATAATAACGTATCATATAAGAACCAAAATTTCTCAATTTTACGACTATGCTGGGTACATTATTTACAAGCCCATCAGAAGCTATTATGACTGAAATCAAGCGAAGCAATATGCTTCACGTGTGATCAACTTAAAAAAATAATACATGATGGAATGGACAGACGAATGCTCAAAAAATTGCTAAAAGTGGAAAAACGACCATCATAAATGTTAAAGTAGGTTTAATCCTGAATGATCGATTAGGTGGATTAATCGATGGATTTGATGTAGCCACGGGATCCACAGCGAGAGCAGGAGAAACAGCAGGAGAGTGCGATGGAACTGGTGATGTATTCGACAGCACATCGTCATAACCTGACAGAACCATATTACATGGTTTAACAGTAATCAATGTGCAAGAGAAATAAAGAATGGTAAGTTCAAATGCTGAAGAGGAGAAAATTGAAATTATACTCACAATTAGATTCCTTCCAACCAAGATTCATGTTGTCACGATCGAAGACTATTTTGTAACCAGTCATGAAGTTTTCTGCATGAAGATAAATATAATCAATGTTAAGAGCTTGTGTGATTAGTTCAGCAATAACTCAAAGGAAGTCACGCATGTTCTTGTCATAACATTGATTTATGATTTGGTAAAACTAAATAGACAAGCAGGGTGGCATTTATAATTATGCTGCAGTTGCAATTTGGGGGTACTCCTGTCATGACCTGTCCCATTTCACTATCCCGTGCCTAATCCGTAGTTAATATTAACATATTTGGGTTTCAGAAATTAAATTCGGTTTGTTTTGAGGATGGATTAGTGTTTTGTATTCTTTTCAAAATTTACACTTTTTTTTAAACAATCATGTATTAATAATCATGTTTATTTTACTTAATAGATAAAACATTAATCATAACATAATATTATTTAAATTGATATTATTTATTTTGAAATATATACAGTAAAATATATCTTAATTTTAGTTTAATACTACTATTTTTATTTTATGATTTAATCATATGTAATGTTAAGTTTATATTTTATGTCAACTAGTTAGGTTGACGTAGTTTTATCTTGTATATTATCGGGACTGATTATGTTGAGGTATATTCTAAACAAATTAATATATCAAAATTTTGGGTTGGATAAAGACTCAGTTAAAATGGCCCAATCCATTTCTATAAACGCTCCTAATTGTAGCTGCTATGTTAATAAAAGGCACCGTGACTGATAATTCTGAATGCAAAACTTTTCAATGATAGAAAAGTTTCTTAAATGAAATACTCACGTCCGATGATATTAACGCTGTTACTTTTCTGGATTCCCAAACAAAGAAGGTTTCCTTCTTTCTGTATATAAAAAAGGAATTAAGATTAAGAAGGTTAAGAATCATTTGATATCATAAAATCAGAAAGATTTTCTACTCCTACCTCACTATCAACTAGTATTATGGGTTTCATGACATAATAATCGTCTCCACCTTTCATCGTTAAATTCAAAAAGGGAACTTCAATTGTCTGATTTGGACTGCAGGTAAAATGGCATTCAGTACCTAATTGTTGAAAAAGAAAAATAAGTTGATATATGGTTTCTCTAAAGCCAATATCACCTTATGTCATAACAATACTCAAAAGGGATATTCGAATCAGGTGATTGAGATGAATGCCGATTTGCTTTGACAAGTGAATTGAACTGCAAACAAAATTTCCATAACTCATGACATGTAACTCCTTATCTCAAGTTAAGAAGCTATGATGTAGTTGATTACTTACCTTCTCACCAAGTAGTGTATAAGCTGGGTCATTTATGTATGTAAACGAGGTACCAGAGTCAAAAATTGCGTGAAACTCGAGATCAGCAACACTATCTCCCACAATAATTTGGGTTATGGTGATGTTGTAAGTTGGACTGTGAAGAAGTATCCAGGATGAAATAAACACTATCTAGTATAGTTATACACAAGAATTTTTCTTATTTCTGTTGTGTTCTTTTAAGAGTGGAAGTGACAGCTTGTTGAAAGAAGAATGAAAGATGATATCCACTTACTGCAATGTCCTGATGTTGAATGGTGTTTTTCCTTGGTTGGGGCCGCCAGTATCCCCAAAAGTGATTCTTCCAGAACCGTCAGATCCAAAACACATTGAAAAAGAATTTGAAATAAGCCCTTCTTTGGCTAAGATGCTAGGAACAGATATATTATCCATTCCAAGTCCAAATAGACCATTTGGAGCTGCTCCACTTAGAAACACACCAGTTTGAACTTGGCCACAACTGCAACAAATTATTTCCAACAAAATGAGAAATACCAAAAACCAAAGGTTAATCACAGACAGCAGTTTCAAAGATAGAGAATCAAACAGAAAAAAAATATTGAAATGCTAGTTTAAGGCTCAACTCGGAAACTAGGAAATCTCCAGGCCATGAACTTGACACAGGTTTTTTAGACGACACATACTATACCATTTCATAGACCCTTTTGTTTTTATCCATGAACATGATTCATGCAATATTCCAAAACTAATAACCAAAAACTAATCAACACTTGCAGGACGTGTCTTCTGCTAACCAAGTGATGGATTTTGGCCAAGAATGTTTTGAGGTTTCAAATGTATACACAGTCAATAAAAATTCTCAGTAAGAGTATCTTACCCAAAAGTGATTCTTGTGTCAGCCTCTTTTGTTTGATCATCATCTGTAATTAAGTGCAACACATCCTGTACCAACAATCCACTGGATGAAGTACCATTTGAAAGATAGTCAACCTGATATCGGCAACTGCTGCCAGATGAAGGACACTGTCTTTGTTTACAAAAGCTGCTATTGTTGCATGAAACTTTTTGGCTTGTAGATGACTTATCAGGGTCATAGATATTAAACTTAATTGTCTGCCATAGAAAAATTTATAAAAGGAAAAATTAATAGAGATGATTATGATGGTAGAGAATGAAGTACACCAGTTTTATTCAGGATTCAAAAAGAAATTACAAAGGAAAGGTGAATCCATTTAATGATCAAGATATCCACAATTAATTATGATGCAAGTAAGGTTCCATATAAGGTTTCAAATTTTACCTTGGAAACATAGTAGTACGAAAATAAGGATAAATGGTTACCTAGAATACAAATATGTATACCTTTCCACTTAGTGTCCTCAAACCGGTGACACAACTGGTACAATTACAAGGTATCCAAAACAAGTCACTCCCTGTATCCAAAGCTACCAAAAACCATAAAGGTGGTGACCCAACAGAAACATTGGCAAAATGCAAACTGAAATCCAAATAACGAGGAGAAACTATCAGTAGTACAAAAACAACATCAGAGTCAGAAAATGCCCAACAAAAAAACTCATCATGACACGTGACACTTTTCCTTGCCTTTAAAAAGGACAGAAAGTGAAAACAAATATTCTAATATAACTAGGCTCAATATTCTTTAACAAACAGATACCCTTTGACATCATATTTCACTGCCCCAGAAAGGTTTTCTTTTAAGAAGAATTGAAATATAGCACAGTCATATAATCTGGCAAGTTTATTGACTTCATAATAAAAGTTTGATCAATGATTTCTGATTGATGTACAAAGATAACACATGGCAATTAAACTCTCAGAAAAAGTACTAACAAGAGAAAATAGATAAAAGTTAAAAATTTCAGAAGTGGGGTTGAAGAGTTGTCATACAATCCTAAGGAATTAATCCGGAGAGTTTCATTGCCGGCGGCGAAAGTGAGAGGAGTGTGGTGGCCGGCGGCGAGTCTCCGGCCCCGGAATATGCGATCTCTGTGAGACATAACAGCATAGTATTCAGGAGTTCCCTTTTCAGGAACATCATCAATTCCTAGAATCCCCTTAACAGGATCCGAGAACCTGTGGTGTATGTCAAACCCAAATGTGCCCAAACCATAGCAACTTTGTGAAGCTAAACTCAACACCACCAATCCCAACATCACTGATGTCAAACTCGCACACACACAAGGCCAAGCCATGAGTTTAGAATAACACTATGAGGTGGCAAATTATGTAGCTGAACAATACTATGTTCAATTTAGATGTTAAAATGTGCTGTGCCAATGCTACAAAAGTGAAAAGATACGGTTTAAGGAAGATTGGCGTTTGGTCGGGGATTCTAGCTGTAGGCAAAAGTTTCAACTGTTCAATTGTCTAGCTTCCGAGGCTGGGGATGTTTCCACACGTCATGAGTGGGTCCCATGATTAAGTTTATTCAATTTAATCACTACCTTAAATTATTTTTTTATAAAATATAATAATTCATACGTAGTTATCAAACTAATTTTAGTCTATTCTTGTAAGTCTTTTCGCTTCTAGTAATTAGAATTTGAGATCAATGCAGATTTGCCTTAAAAATAAAGTAAGTACTATGTAGTTCTACTATATTAGTGATTCACTCTGATTTTGTATGTAATTGTAATTTATTCTAATCTATGTTTTTTTTTTTTTTTTTAAATAAAACTCTTCTAACTAAAATTTGAGTTATCTAATTTTAAGTCTTTAGTAAACTTTAAGGTTAAGATATATATATATATATATATATATATATATATATATATATATATATATTGCATGTTATGGGGATAAAATTTTAATTTTAGTAAAAGAATAACATTAAAAAGAAATTAAGTTTGAGATTCTTATATATCTTTTTTTTTCAGTTAAATTGATTGATTTTAACGTTAGACCTTTTTGAAATAAATTTAACTAGTACAATAAAAATTTTATCGAGGCTAAATTTCATGGTTGACTTTAGGTGAATTTATTTTTTCATTGCTTCTCACACGTGTCCTTTTCACTCGGTCTATCAACTGAACAACTACCCTAATTGAATCCTTTCCACTGCTCGCCCATGTTGCTTTTTAATTGTGTCATTACCACTCACTCGCCATCCTGTCCAGAAAATTTGAAGCTTTAGATAAGATTTATTTCAATATCATTTATAAAATTTTATTTTAATTTTTATTTATCACAAAATTACTAATCAAAATTTTATAACCAAACATATCTTATTCTGAATATCTGAAATAACAAAATCATTAAGCCCATCTTTTAACATAATTAATATTCAATGACTTTTTAATAATATTTTAAAAGAAGTACATGTATTTGATTTTTTTATTTATACTTTGATATAATGTAACACTTTTAGTAAAATATGAATTCCTTTTGTTTTCACTTCTTAGTCATCTTTAAAAATAAATAATTATTTTTAATATTATAGTACACATTAGAATTTATGTATTTTTTCAAAATTATATATATAGAGGGGTTATAATTAATTCATCCTCAACCAAAATTTTCACCTTTTAGATTCAAATAGAAGAAATCAAACATTATTTTATAATGTGAAAATTTTTATTTAGAGGGAGAACTTTGAGGTTCATAGTAGTCTTATCTATCTCAAATAAGTTTTTCTCTAATAAAAAATTATCTATTAAAAAAAGAGAATAAAAAAAATCATCAAAAGAGATAGTACTATAGTAGGTAAATGAGTAAAGAATGGAAGGGGAACAACTAGGAGAAAAATAAATAAAGATCAACAACGATTTAATTGCATAATAGATATGAATTTATACAAAATTATCATTTATGACACTCTCAAAAAGCACTTGTCCATAAATGAAAAGCTGTTCTTTCATTAGTTCACAACACGTTGTGGGTCTTGTCAACGGTTATCCTAAGCAATGCCCACATGACGCAAGTGATAATTTGAATAAGTAAAAAGTAACCTCAAAACTAAAACTGGTAAAAAGGTAGAATGCAACATTATTTCAACTTTAATTCTATATCATATATATATATATATATATATATATATATATATATGATATAGTTGAAGAAAAGGAACAATAATCAATTATCACTTGCATTGCAAGTGGATTTTGATCTGTGAATGGGTCATTTTATGTTAGCCAAGTGGCAATATGTAAGGGGTGTTGATTATGATCGGTGATGTTGTTGTACCCATTCTTTTTTTTTTTTTTACCCTATTATTGTGATGCATGAATGAACCACGAAAATGATAATGAGCCACCGCATTCAGCTCCAAATGTTTGTGTAACGTGAGCAAGGTGAGAGAGGACACAACCACCTTACACTGTTTATTATGAACTCATGGATAAGCTTTCAACGACATGCTTTTGTTGCTTGTAACACTTCGATTTTTATAAATTATATGAAGGCTCAAAGCCCATTAAAGGTGATTTAGTAACCTAGAACGGGCCGTTCACAAACTAGAACGTGCCGTTTCAAACTACTAAAAAGGCCTATAAATCCTAGTTAGGAATGGACCATTCTAAACATGGCTGTTATGAGTTAAAACTCAACTCCAGAACGGGCCGTTTCGGTTTAAGAATGGGCCGTTCTAGATGTGAATTTAACACATGACGAATGAATCCCGTACGGGCCGTTCTAGATCCGAAATGGGCCGTTTTGGCCACTTCTGACGTCTATAAATAACATACTCAGGCATTGCTCCTTGACACACTCTTTGAAGATCAAGGAGAACTAAGAGAAGGAGATCAACCAGATTCTGCTCTAACTTCATCTTCTACTTATCCAGGTAAGGGGGGAGTGAGAAACCTCGCTCGAGGGTGTGAGAATAATTGTTGGGTAGTAGGATTGACCCCCAATCCCTTGCCTGATGCATGCTTCTAGGAACAAACAAAATATGAAAGTTTTCTATTTTGCTTTCTGAATGTTTTGTGGCATTCCTTGTGTGATCTTGAGTGTCAATATGTGTTTCATTTCAAAATTAGATAAGTTTTGATATGAATTAGAGTGCACTGTGGATTCTTGTGCGAAACCCTATGAGGAACAATTATGAGTATGACTATGTGAAATGTGAACAAATGACATGAGACATGATGTGAATGGCGTGCTATTGTGAACATTATGACTATGAGAATGTGAAACGTGATGAAATGAGATAAGACATGAAATTCCATGACAAGTAAAGTGATGAGTCCATGAGTTTGAGAATGTGTGACATGCATCATATGCATTTATGTGACGGGGTATGATATGGAGTACATCGTTAGGGAAGGCCCTCCAAGTGTGAAACATCTTGGAGGAGTCCTAGGGGATAGTGTGGTTTGGAAGGCCCAATTCTGCCCATTTGTATGCATGGGACGTATCTTGCGCGGTTTCGCTATCCCGACGAGACCCTAACAATACACATCCTTCTAGTTGAGAGCGCACGGTTGAGCCAACATGTACTCCTAGACTACTCCAAGTATGTTGCTTCGGCAACATACCACGTGATATGTGATTATGAGACACGTGACTGACGCCACATGCATGCATTTATGAGTCGAGTCCATGACATCATTGCATGATGAATGACTATGCATGTGTTACTGTTGTATGTATAATTTAAATTTGCACCTGATTAATGTGTAGCTATGGCTGTGCTTGTTATGATTTGTGTGTGTGTTGCTTAACTGTTATTTTTACACCTAAAACCAAGTGAGATGTTTCTCACTCCCTTGTTGTTCTTTGCATGTGTTTAAATTGTGTTGCAGGTGATCATTAACATGAGGATGTTGGTGATGAGGCTTAGGCTTCAGTTGGGCATGCTCTGATAGGATATGTGACATCGGGGCATAACTAGGCTTAGTTTAGGATTTCATTATTGTTATTTTGTGTTAGAAAAACTCATGTTTCATTTTTCTATAAATTCCGCATTTGACCATATTTTAAGTTTACAAATGTGAATTCTCTACTCTTATGTTAATGGAACCATTGTTTTAATTCTAAGGATTTTATTTAACTCATATGTTTTTATAATTATTGTATATGTATATTGGGGTAGAGGGTGTCACATTGTTAATTTGTGGGAGGGAGTGAGAGTCTTAATTGGCACAACTCAATAGCCTGCCAAAAATTTCTCGTGTTTAATTCTTTTTCGTATATGTTGATTGGGTATATTTATAATGGGATAAGCCTCATTTTCTCTTAAAATTTGTTTGTAAAAGATATTTTTATATGATTTTTTTGTGCTTTAAAGAAACCCTTGTAAAAGGAAATAGATATTGAGAAAGAGAAAAAGGCCTACATTGTTTAAAAGAATTAGAAAAGAAAAAATAGTATGAGGAGTACTAACAAACATCCATTTTAATATAATTTTTATTGGTTAAATTAATTTATTGAAAATTATAAAATAATAAAGGAGATTCATCAAATAATATGTGATTCAACCTATTAAATTTGGTGAAATGAGAAATAATTAAAAAAATGTGATAAAGAATGTACTTAACATTTTTCATATTTTTTCTAAGGGGGCATTTAGTACACAAAAACATTCCTGGGAATTTTAAAGTGGGAATTGTAACAGCCCAATTTTTACTGGGCCAAGAGTCCAATCAAGGTAGTTTAGTAGCCCGGAACGGGCCGTTCCAAAACTGGAATGGGCCGTTTGTAACAACCCAATTTTCACTAGGCCAAGAGCCCAATTAAGGTAGTTTAGTAGCCCGGAATGGGCCGTTTCAAAACTGGAACGGGCCGTTTCAAATTACTAAATAGACCTACTTTTGGTAGCCCGGAACGGGCCGTTCCAAACCATTAAATTTGCCTATGATTCTTAGTTGGGAACGGGACGTTCCAGTTTTCAGAAATGGCCTTTTTACCTAATTGAGAACGGGCCGTTCCAGTGTTGAGAAAGGGCTATTCCAAAATATGACCGTTGTGAGTATTAAATGCACCCCAGAACGGGCCGTTCTGGTTTGAGAACGGGTCGTTCTGGATGTGATTTTTACTCGTGATTTAAGGGTCCAGAACGGGCCGTTCCAGATTTGGAACGGGCCGTTCCGGAGACATCTGATCCTATAAATAGAGCACTCTGACACTCCCAAAAGCACACTTTTCACTTCTCTCTTCTTTTCTTCTTTGCTCTCTTCTTTTCCTTCTACACTCTCTGAAGACTGAGAGACACTCAGAGGAGGAGACAAAGGAGATCTCTATTTTATTTTCAGCTACTGTTTATCTAGGTACGGGGGAAAAAGAGATTATTTGTATGTAGAGTTACATGAGGGAACATTAGAGCCATGGAATGGGACCATTCTACCAAAGGTGATCCCTTTGATCCATCCTTAACTAAGGGACCTTTATCAAGATATAAATAATCAAAGTGTTACAATCGACCATAGTCACCTCATATCACTTGTTATAAGCTCCCCACCATAACACCCTAAGATCTAAGTATATGACCTTTGAGACCATTCTACATAGACTCACACTACCTTGCAATAAAACATGTATGCATGGACTTAAACAATAACAACACAATACTACATATGCAATGACTATTAGTTGATACTTGTCAGACCGCGACCCTAAACTTATCCACAACACACCAAAACATGCTTGGATCACATCAATGCCAATTGTAACCGATACTTACATGCTCAACGTATCACCTCATCATCTCATAACAACTTATCATATCATGCATTACCACATACACATCATCATCAACAATATCTCATACGTACATCATCCATACACATAATGTCATATTGTTCACTTAAACTCTTACACTTATAGTATTTCCTTAATTTTCCTTTTTCATACGTTTTTATCACACTATTAACCTTTTTATTCTTTTCTACTGATTCTAAAACTAATTACTATTCACATGACCCTCAATTACCAATTTATTTTTATAGACATGGTTAATTATAAATATGTTGTGGTGCCTAGCAAGGGCAGCCTCATGAGAGATCAGGGATCTCTCTACCAGATCATGCCTAGCATGGTGGTACCCATGCCTAACTTAAAGATGGCTAAGACCTCTCTATCTGATTTGCATTCAACATGGATGCCCTCACGTCCAATGCTGAGGAGTTAGGGACCATTCAAAAGCTAATTCACTTGGCGTGATTTGGGTCATGTTCAACATCACCTCTTCTTAAAAATGACTTCAAATGGCATCGATGAAACACCACTCGCCCAACACAGAGAAGTTAAGGGCCTCTCTAGCATCTCTACGCCCGGTGTGGCTCTCTCCACACCCAACATAGGAGTTTGGGTTCATTGCATTCAATGCTGCCATAGATTTTACACTTCATAGAATCATGAACTTTGCTATATGGGTTCTTCCATCCCGTCCAAAACTATCAAAAAGTGTATTTTTATGAACCAAACGACAAGGCAATCAAATAACATTCATATAACAACGCCGAATCACTAAATCATTTGAATTCATTCATTCAAGTCTAGAATTCCAATATTCATAATCCTAACCCTTAAACATATCAATTTATCATTAGACTAACCTAATCAAAATATATGCACAAATTTATCAAAACAATACAACATTGCAACAACAAATTACATGTATAAACATCCATGAAATTTCAATAAAAACCTAAAAGACTTAGGGATTTCCCTCCTACCTTTACCCCTCATATGCTAATGATGCGAAATATCACTTTCATTACCTCAAGTGTTGATTCCTTACTACAATGAACTCCCTATTGCCTTAGTACTCTACACTCTCTCCAGTGACCTCCTCTAGGTTCTCCTCTGTAGGTGTTCTTAGGATTTTAGAAGGATGTGTAAAGAAAATATAACCCTAAATCTTATTTTAAAAAAGCCTTTACGTTGAGCTCAAAGTCCAATAGAACTTTTCTTCCTTTCCTAATATCTTTCTTATTTTACTTTTATTAATAAAAAATTATTTATATTATAAATTCAATTAATTAATTAAGTCAATGATATCATTTTTTTATTAAAAATAAATTATTTTATTTTACTTCAAAAAATATGGGATGTTACAACAAGCTTGTGGCCTAGCTTGACCTAAACCCATTTGACTTGTTGGGTTGGGCCAAAATGACATGACTCTGTTTAGGTCATCCTTTTTAAGACCTAGTCTTGCCTTATTTGCATGATGGTCAAGCTAGCCCATCGAGGCGAGTCCAAATTGAAAGCTCCAATCCTTTCCCTCGAGTAATTCAACGCCAAAAAACATTGCGAAATCACCAACGACACCGCGCTTGCCACCATCATGTACCGAGCCATTGGCTCTACCATAGTCTCTACCAGCTTCATCAACATCACCAGCCTCTACAATGGCAAGTTCAACTTTGGTAACTAAAACAATGATGACATGCTCTTCATAACCTTCTTCAAGTTCGTCGAGGAGCTTCCTTACAACATTTTTATAATCCACGTTAATGAAATCCCTTACATTCAACAAATTAAGCCTCTTTATGTTTAAACATAAATGCAAATTCTTTGTCAACATGCTTTCTGCTCCCAAAGACGCCCTTGCATGTAACATTGAAATTGATTATAACCAATCGGTTGAATATTTTCCACATACGAAATTGGTTATTCCTATAAATCGGTTAAAGGGTAGCCAATTTAAAAAATGGTGGCATTATTTACAAGAATGTTATCGACTCTCCTATTAAAGCAATTTTCATTTAACCAAGTTTGATTGATAATGTTATATGCATATTTTGCACTAATATGGACAAGACAAATATTTTTTGTTTCTCGTTTGATTTGCAAAAAGAGTATGAGATAGGACAAATAAGATGAGGAATGATGGGACAATAATCTTATATTTTGTTAGTCAATAAATCATTGGAAAACTTTTTGTTCCAAGTATAAAAAACTCATTATCATTATTATTATTGTACCAATACCACTACCTCCCAACACCACTGTTGTCAGTCACCTAACACCACTACCTCTACCACCTTTATTGCTGCCTGGTGCCCACCATTACCTTGTTTCGTACCACCTTTGTCATTGTCACTACCATCATTATTATTCTTGTTACCACTATTATGATCACCATCATCTCCCATTAGGATAATAAGAATTCATTATGATAACTAATATTAAAAAATGGATAATATAATAAAATTTAAATTATTTTATTTATGATGTCCATTATTTACCAAATAATGTATAAAATAAAAACTTGTCTAATAACTTCATCATTTATCCCGTGTTGTTCTTCTTGTCCTACACCTTAGTATGTGTCAAACACACCCTTAGTATCCTTATTATTATTATTATTTAAAGTACAATAGTATATCATTAATGAAAATAAAAATTAAAGGCTAAATTATACTTTTGGTTCCTCTATAATCCATAATTTTAGTTCCTCAATTTTATAAAATTCATAACTTTGGTTCAATTGTTATATGTTTATCTATTGATTGTTAAATTGTAACATTAATCATGACTTAACATTATGTAGATGCTATATCAATAAATATTTAATAATATTTAGGTTAAATTATAATATTTCCTTAAAAAGTGGTATAAAGAGATGAAAATGATATAAAAATGAGGTTAACCATTGATTTCCTAAAAAAATACGCTAAGAAATCAATTATTTCAAGAATGAAATTGCTTTCATCATGAAGGAACCAATTTCTTTTTATAAATGTAGTTTTACTATTTTTTTATGAATTTTTCAATAAACATATTAAAGTGTGAGAATATCTTAGGGGGTGTTTGGTAGGAGAGAAATTTTTTCATACCAAAGAATCATGGTGCTTGGGAATTACAAATCTTGGGAAGCATGATTCCTAAGAATAACTAAAATTTCTTTGGTTACTCAAAGGTTTCTAGAAATATTCATACAAGATTTCTAGGAATTAAAGATTTTCATGTTTGATTACGATAGTACATTCTTGGATATATAAATATTTTTTACAAAAATATTCCTTATCAAAATAAAATCATTAAATATATTTATTTACTCAAATCTTATTACAAATATGACATTAAATTATTTTTAAAAGTGGAAAATTTATAGTTAAAATTATTTAAATACAAAACTCAACAAAAGAAATATATAAGGAAAAATACTACATTATAATTAAGAAGAATAAAAATATATTATTTCATTTCATTTAAATAAATAAAAAATGTTAGCAAATACTATTACATTGTAGAAACAAAACAGACTTTATTAATATTATTAAAATTGACAAGGTCAAAAAATAATAAGATGTAAGAAAGAGAGAGAGACAGAAAGAGATATGGTAGGGAGAGAGAGAGGAGAGAGGAAGAAAAAGAAAGAGAAAGGGAATGAGAGTGAGAGAGACAAAGAGAGGAAGAAAAAGAAATAGAAGGAGAGAGAGAAAGAGAGGTTTCCTCCATTTGAAGTGGTTTATCTTCTACCTTGAAGTGGAACCACTTGAAGAGATTTCTTCACCATTGAAGGTAAGTCTAGAGGTTTCCTCCTCCATTGGAGATCTTGAAGAAGCTTGAGGAGTATCAAGAAGGAAAAGATATAGGAAGAAACTTGAAGGAGAAGCTACAACAATCTAATTTCTCCTTGAGGTTTCCATCAAAGGGGGAGTGAGAGTGACAATGACAAAGAGAGAGAAAGAAAAAGAGTGGGAGAAAGAGAAACAAAAGGGGAGAGAGATGGAAGGGGAGGGAGAAGGAGAAAGAAGGAATGAGAGTGAGAGAGATAAAGAGAAAGAGAGGGGGAAAGAGAAATAGAAGGAGAGAGAGAAAGATATATTTTTATTTTAAAAAGGGATATTGTGGTCTTTTATATACATAAAACTTTTCCCCTAACTCGAGAAAGTTAGATTCCCACCTCCAAGAATATTTTTATGGGAAAGTGGCTTAAAAATGGTTTCCGGGAAACTATATTCCTGTGAGTTTTTTTTAAATAACTATCAAACATGGAAAACCAAGATTCCAAATTTAAGTTTCCTAGGAAAGTAAAAATATTTCGCATACCAAACATCTCCTTAAGGAAAAAACCCTTGTTAGGGAAAGTGTTTGTGAATTATGTCGACTTTCATAAGTAACCAAAAATTTAGTGATAGTACTCCTAACCAAGACTCTTATGAGGTGTTGTGGTATGGATTTTGTTTTGAGTGCATTTCTATTTGCACATCCTATAAGAGTTGAGAACTTTAAATTGTTAGCAATCAATAGAAGTTGTTATTATATCCTAGTAGTGATTCTTTTTTTGTCCATGGACATAGTCTAGGCAGTGTTCCAAAATTGATAATTAAAGACTAATTTACACTTGTAAGGCTTGCCTTTTGCTTACCAAACATTATTTTAACATAGACAAAAATAAAAAAAAATAGGAGCACCAGGTTGACTCTCGCATCCTAGGTTAGTCCTTATAATTATTGAGTCAAGATGCTTGATTATTCCAATAATGAATCACAACGGAAAATCTCACCATTGTAGTGAGGAGTGGATGTAACCTTGAATTTAGGGTAAACCAATATAAAATATGTTGTGTCCTTTCACTCCTGTTTTACAATCTTTACTATATTCTAAGCCTTAAAGTATCATAACATATTTTTCATGAAATTATCATTGATAAATAATATTTTGAACATATACAAAATTTTCAATAAATCTCATAATTAGAGTTCAATAGATTCTAAGATTTGGTTAAAGGTAATAATGATTTTAAAAGAACTAATAAATATTCATTACGAGTTCAAAAAAATATTCATCATGAAGAATCATTTTCTGAATTGTTCTAAACATAATTTTATTTTGACAGAAAAGAACTAAATTTTTATAAGGACATAATTCAACCTCTTCTTATATTATTTTATTCGCTTCATTAATATTATCTCTTGCAACACATATGGTAACAAAACTTGTATAAAGACACAATTAATCTTATAAACTACAATTAAAGGTTTTGACTTAGATCAAGTTTAAAATTAACGAATAGGTTTCTTCATCCTCTAAAGATTTAAATTAACTTCTATTTATTAAACACAAATCTTTATCTTATACGAGAGTGTTTTAAAAAAGTTTTCTGAAATGATAAAGTTTTTAAAGATTTTTTAACTTTTTATCTAATCAATTTTTATTTAACATAATTATTTATAAATTAAATTTTAACATTTTTAAAATAAATTATCATTAGATAAAAATAACTTTATGCTATGATATAAATTATTTATCATAAATTTATATATTTAAAATATCTATTTATATAAAATTTAAATATAATTTATATATTCAAATATAATATTTATATATATATATATATATATATATAATTTATTGTAAAACTTAATTATAAATAACAAATATTTAATATGTCCATTATACAAAGTGAAATACATGCCCAAACATTTTATCACCCAATGACAAGATAACCCACCATTCACCCCATTCCCAAGTCAAGAAGTTTAAAAACAAAGAGCAAATGACTTTGTGCTAGGTGGCCTATCATCCACTCAAATAAAAGAGTTGACCATAACAATGGGTGACTTTGATCCGTCTTAAAGACTAATACCAGAATGGGACCAACATAAATACAAGCAAACATTTGTCCCTCGTACCCTAGACCACACTAAATTTCACTTATCACTTTATTTTCTTTATCTTTCATAAGTCACTTTTATAATTAAATGAAAATCTGGAATTGATACAATGTAAACCCTTGACCCTTCCACAAAGGTTTATTTTCCTCCGCGAGAGTGTCGGCATACATATGGATCAATTAGTCGTCTCAGTCAACTAAAAAAATAAACAAATAAATAAAAGAAGATAATATGATATCATCTATGATCACCTACCTAATCAGAATCTCTACAATCACCTAATGATAGAAAATTAGAATGATTAATTTTCATAATATTTTAAATTTAAATTCTAATACTGTTGTTATAATTCTGATAATTAAAAATAAAAAACTATGAAGCAAACATCATTATTTCATATTTAATTTATTTTCAGAAATTTCAAAGGACAAGACTTGTAACAAATCCAAATTATTTGATTGAAAGTCGTCGCAATTAGAGAGTTTTGCTACAGTAAACGTAATAAAAATAACTTAATCACCATTTACTAATATAATCTTATTTAATTATAAATTATTATTATATAATATATACTATAAATTTATTAAATTCTATAATAATAATTTTAAAAACTATATCTAAAATGATTTTTTTTTATTGATTAACAAACTAAGAATTTTTAGTTTGTAATTATATTTGATCCATTTTTTTAAACTAAATTTTAAATAGACCCATTATAAAAGCGCACTCAAATGATATTATACATTTTATATAATACTCTTAAAAAAATCCCACTCATATTTTTGTTTTGAAAAAAATCAGAATTAAATAAAATCAAACAAAAATATTAATAGCGACGTCTAAAAATACGTGGTAATCTTATAACATTATTCATTTATATTATTAAATAGATCATCTCTTTTTAATTTTGTATTTGTACCCGTAAATACTCCCCTCGGTCGGAAACTAGGCCAAGAGGGACACCAAAACGAATGAAAGCTTCCACACGACCCTCCTTCGGGTTGGAACCTGGCCGAAGAAGTTCTCGGTCATAGGAATAACTGAATACCCCTCCATCATGAAGGAAGAACCTTGACAAGACAAGTACCTACGAAGGACGCTCAGGACACCCCTCGGCATTGAGCCCAACCGAACACCCTTTCGGTTCCAAGCAAAACCGAACACCCTTTCGGCCCCAAGCAAAACCGAATCCCCCCTTCGACACCAAGCATACCACTTCGACACCAAGCATACCACTTCGACACCAAGCATACCACTTTGAACCTTAAGCTTGGGAAAAATCCCTAAGTCATAAAAGAAGCATCTAAAGGGAATGCTCAAACATACCCCTCGACATGGAGCTACACCGGACACCCCTTCGGCTCCATCATAGGCCGAGCACCCCTCATCAACCTAGCCCATACGAACACCTCTTCGGCCTCATGCTCTGCCGAATACCCCCTTCGGCCCCATGATAGGCCGAGCACCCCTCATCAACCTAGCCCATACGAACACCCCTTCGGCCTCATGCTCTGTCGAATACCTCCTTCGGCCTCAGACTTGACCGAATACCCCCCTTCGGCCTCGAGCCTGGCCGAATACCTGAGAGAAGGACAAATCAGGGAACACAGGGCAGGTTAACACGTCTATTACTCAAGAATCACTTCGCCTAATTGAGAGAGATTAAGGATAATCAAGATGTTACCCATCTCCCAAGACAGAAGGCCCACCAGGCCCAAACATGTCACTATAAATACTCAGGTGATGGGACATAAATGAGGTACGATTTATTCCATATAAAAGCACTTATTGCTCTATACCGAATACTTACTTGATCGTCAGAGTGCCTTTGCAGGTACCTTCCCCACCATTCGAAGACAGTATTCGGTCGGCACCAAAGACCTAGAAGATCAAGGAGAAGGAGCGACAAGAGGAGTGTTTCTACGCAGGAACATTTTGGCGCCCACCGTGGGGCCAAAAACCAAAACGGTTCTCGACCCGGAAGCAAGATGGTGACAACCAGGAGTCAACAAGAGAATGTAGCCGACCACCCCTTCGGGATGCCCCGCGACACCATTAGACGGCAAACTAATCAGAACGAGGAAGGAATGGAAGAATCGTATGTGGACCGATCCCAACAACCCAACCCGTCGTCGGCCATCGAACAGCTGAAGGCTGAAATGATGGAACTCAGGAAGCTCCGAGAAAAGGACGCCCACGAATTATCGGTCCTTAGAAGAGAGAATGCCGAACTCAAAAGTGACAACAGGTCATGGCACCCATCTCATGATACCCCCAACACCCAATCCACTCGGGACCATGGGGAGTCGTCGGGGTGGTACAAAGAAACGAAGGCCCCTCGGCCACCTGGTGGAGGGACGACAACAACCATGGATCAGCAAAGGAAGCAGGGGAGGACGCCATTCACCTCGGATATTACCGGAGCCCGATTGCCCGACAATTGGAAGAATTTGGCCTTAGAAAAATATGATGGAACCGCCGATCCCGAAGAACATCTCGATGCATTCGTTACTCAAGTCGGGTTGTACACCGATGATGACTCGATCATGTGTAAAGTCTTCCCCACCTTTTTAAAAGGACCGGCCCTGAATTGGTTCACGAGACTCCCACCAGGATCAGTGGACTCTTTCACAACCTTGTCCTCCCGGTTCGTAATACAATTCGCCACAAGTCGACCTCATCAGCTCACTTCAATTGCATTGGTCAATATCCGCCAAGAAAAGAAAGAACCCCTGAGAACCTTCATGGAACGGTTCAGAAGAATGACCCTCTCAATCCGAGACCTAGATCCAGCGGTAGCCAGGCACCACCTCATCACGGCGTTGAGACCGGGCCCTTTTGTAAACAGCCTAAGTAAAAAGCCGCCCCGGGATCTGGACGACCTTCGACAAAGAGCTACTAAGTATATGCAAATGGAAGAATTGGCCGAGTTCAGAAATCAGAACCGGGCCGACCTTCTCCCAGGAAAGAAAGAAGCTGAAAAGGAGCATCTTCTAAGGCCTCGTCCCTGAGACATGCCTGATCGAGATAGAACCAACAGGGGCCCCCGGTATGCACAATACACGCCGCTTAACGCCAGTAGGACCAAGGTGTTGGAGCAGGCATTGGCCACAGAGATCCTCGCGGTGCCCCGCCGCGCTATGACTCCACCCCACGCAGACAAAACCAAAACATGCCAGTTCCACAGGAACCGGGGACACACCACAGAGGAATGCACGACCCTCCGAGATCGCATTGAAGATCTCATCAAGACCGGTCATCTACAAAACTTCACCCAACCCTCAAGTAGGAAGAGGTACGACAACTTCCATGATAAGAGGGAGTCCGGAAGAGGGAACCGTGAAAGGGCACCTCCGAGGCACAGGTCCAGGGAACGAAGCAGGACCCCGGAGAGAAATGATAGGTAGCAAGATCGGAATCAACCCAAGAGGGTCATAAACACAATTGCCGGAGGATTCGCAGGGGGCGGAAGCACCTCTTCCGCACGAAAGAGACACCTAAGAGCAATCAGATCAGTTAACGCAGTGACGCGGGTAGGATCGATCCATATGCCGCCAATTACCTTCACCGACAAGGACTTCAAGGGAGTTGACCCAGTGCAGGACGACCCCATGGTCATCAGTGTAGAGATCAACAATTGTATTGTAAAGAAAACGCTGGTGGATCAGGGAAGTTCAACCGATATCTTATATTGGAAAACCTTTGAACAGCTAGGTATACTCGAACACGAGTTGACACCTTATAACGAGCCCTTGGTTGGATTTTCAGGTGAAAGAGTGGATACCTGAGGGACGATAGACCTATACACGTACTTCGGAGACGACCAGCCAAGGCAAAGGATTAAAGTACGATACATGGTGGTGAATGCTAACACCTCGTACAACATCTTGTTGGGCCGACCTTCCCTGAACAAGCTCCGGGCTATCGTCTCCACTCCCCACCTGGCTATGAAGTTCCCCTCAGAAGAAGGCATGGTTATCACACTGCATGCCGATCAAAAGATGGCCCGCGAATGTTATTTCGCTAGCTTAAGAGTGCAGCCAACTCCGAAGCCGAGACGAGAAGTCAACGCCATAGGAGATGTTCGTCTCCAAAGTCCGGCCATAGACTTTGAGCTCGACCCGCGAATTGAAGACGAGCACCGAGTTGAACCAATCGAGACGACAATCCCCTTTCAACTCGAAAGAAGCGAGGAACAGGTCACGTACTTAAGTTCTCAACTGACGGAGGACGAAGCAAGAGAAATTAGGCACATCCTCGTAAGATACTCGGATCTATTTTCCTGGACGGCGGCCGACATGCCCGGTATCGACACAAGTTTCCACTGCCATCGGCTCTCCGTGTGCCGAGATGCCAAGCCCATCGCCCAGAAGAACAGAAAAGTGGGAGGAGAGAGGGCTCAGGCAGTAAGAGAAGAGACGACTAAATTGTTGCAAGCCGGATTCATCCGAGAAGTTAAATATTCCACTTGGTTAGCCAACGTGGTGATGGTCAAGAAGGTAAGCGGAAAGTGGCGGATGTGTACCGACTACACGGATCTGAACAAGGCATGCCCGAAGGATGCCTATCCCTTGCCACACATTGACGCACTTGTCGACGGGGCGGCAGACCATCAAAGATTGAGCTTCCTAGACGCTTACTCGGGATACAATCAAATACCTATGTACCCGCCTGATGAAGACAAGACCGAGTTTATCACTGATTCGGCCAATTATTGCTACAGGGTGATGCCATTCGGCTTGCGAAACGCAGGAGCAACCTACCAGCGTCTCATGGACAAGATCTTCCGTCGACAGATCGGAACTTGTATGGAAGTATATGTTGACGATATGGTGATTAAGTCGACATCCCCAGATGACCACTTGAGAGACCTTACTGCCATTTTTGACGAAGTGAGGCGACATCGTATGCGATTGAACCCGGCCAAATGCACCTTTGGAGTTGCCGGGGGAAAGTTCTTAGGTTTCATGCTATCCAAGAGAGACATAGAGGCGAATCCCGACAAGTGTCAGGCAATCATCAGCATGAGAAGCCCCCGCAACGTAAAGGAAGTCCAACGGCTGGCTGGCCGTATCGCCTCCCTGGCTTGTTTCTTGCCGTGCATGGCGGAAAGGTCGAGGCCGATAATGTCTTTGTTAAAAAAGGCAAGAAAATTCCAATGGACGGAGGAGTGTGAGTCTTCGTTCCAAGACTTCAAGAAAAGGTTGGCGGCCCCGCCCCTACTAGCCAAGCCAAACCCCCTTTTAGAGATGATCGTCTATATCTCCGTGTCAGACAAAGCTATCAGCACGGTCCTAGTACAAGAGCAAACGGAACAAATACCAGTATATTTCATCAGCCGAGTTCTACAAGAAACAGAGACCCGATATCAACATCTTGAGAAGACAGTCCTAGCTCTCGTACACACGGCCCGTCGTCTTCGACACTTCTTCCAGAGCCACAAAGTAGTTGTCAGGACGGACTGCCCGATCGTCAAGGTCTTGCGGAAGCCCGAACTAGTAGGGCAAATGGTTTCTTGGTCGGTAGAATTGTCGCAATTCGAAATTCGTTTTGAACCAAGAGGTCCCATCAAGGCACAAAGTATGGCCGACTTCATAAACTAATTCGCCCCTGAAGCACTGCCTGAACCACACGTCTGGACATTGCATGTGGATGGATCATCAAATCTGCAGGGTAGTGGAGCCGGCATCATACTCGAGGGCCCTGGTAAAGTAGTAATTGAATAGTCATTACGGTTTGGCTTTAAGACCTCCAATAACCAAGCCGAGTACGAAGCCCTCCTAGCCGGCCTACGATTGGCAAGCGACTTAGGTGTTGGTAGGATTAAATGTTGGAGTGATTCGCAAGTGGTGACAGGACAGGTCAACGACACCTTCCAAATAAAAGAACCAACTTTGCTCTTGTACTTCCATGCGTTCCACAAGTTGAAGAGCAAATTTGATGATGTATCTGTTGAGCACATACCCCGTGAACTCAACACAAGAGCCGATCAATTGGCCAGGTTAGCTAGTAGCAAGAAGATTAGCCACCTACGCAGCATGATACAACAAGAACTCCATAAACCTAGCATCACCCGAGAAGAATGTTTGCACGTACAACAAGGCGTAACCAATTGGATGACATGCACAATTGAATATATCTTGAATGGAACACTACCGACCGACCCTTTGGAAGCAAAGAAAATGAGAACAAGGGCGGCCCGGTATACCATGATAGCCGGTGAGCTGTACAAACGCGGTGTCTCGACACCTCTCCTGAAGTGTCTAGCACCCGAACAAGCACATTATGTCTTACGGGAAATTCATGAAGGCGTGTGTGGAACTCATTCAGGAAGTCGAACTCTCGCAGCTAAGATAATTCGGGCCGGTTATTACTGGCCCACTTTGACAGCCGATTGCGCCAAGTTTGTGCAATACTACAAACAATGTCAGCAACATGGGCCCCTGACACATCAACCTCCGGAAGAGCTCCATTCCATAACCACCCCATGGCCATTTTCCATTTGGGGCATGGACATCCTAGGACCATTCCCGCCAGGAAAGGGGCAAGTGAAGTTCCTTGTGGTGGCAGTAGATCACTTTACTAAGTGGATTGAAGCAGAAGCGTTGACCACCATCACGACCAACAATGTTCAAAAGTTCTTCTGGAAGAACGTCATTACCCGTTTCGGAATACCATATGCCTTGATAACAGACAATGGTCTACAATTACCGATCGACGCTTTAATGAATTTTTGACCGAGTTAGGCATCAAGCATAAGATGACCTCGATAGAGCATCCCCAATCCAACGGACAGGCCGAAGCAGCAAACAAAGTCATTCTTAAGGAATTAAAATGATGTCTCGGACAAGCCAAAGGATCATGGCCGGACCACCTACCCGACATCCTATAGGCATACCGTTGCACTCCACGGAGCTCAACCAAGGAGACCCCTTTTCGGTTAACTTACGGCACGGATGCAGTGATTCCGATCGAAGTAGGGGAACCTTCACTAAGACGAATACGATTCGATGAAGACGCTAACGAACAAGTACTCAACATCGAGCTGGATTTGATCTACGAAGCACGCGACCAAGCCCTCGTCAACATGGAGGCATGCCGAACCAGGTTAGCCAGAAAACTCCGAACGAAAGTAAAACCAAGGGAATTTCAAGCCGGAGATCTCGTTTGGCGAGTTACAAGGGAAGCAAGAAGAGACAAAGCTCAAGGCAAGCTCTCCCCTAATTGGGATGGCCCTTTCCACATGCATAATGCATAACTTGAAGAACGGGGCCTACAAGTCAGAAGAGCTCACAGGAAAGGCCATTCCCCGAACATGGAATGCAACGCATTTGAAACATTATTTCAGTTAATATTTTGTAATTGTTTCGGGGCACTCTTTTCCTTTCCTCAGGTTTTTTCCTCTCATAAAAATGTGAAGGAGGTTTTACTGAGAAAAAGGTTTTTAACGAGGCTCCACATTCAATGAAACAAACACCTTTTGCAGAAACTTATAAAAATTTGTTCAAGCTATACGAACTATCTTTAACAAATACCTTTATCAAATTCAGCAAAAGCACTCCCTCCCGAGCACTCTAGCTCGGCTAAGGTTGAGTCATTAAAGCCCTCTCGAGTACCTACTACTCGGCCAAGGACGGACAAACAATCCCTCCCGAGTATCTACCACTCGGCCAAGGTTGAGCACTTGATCCCTCCCGAGTACCTACTACTCGGCCATGGACGAACACATAACTCCCCTCCCGAGTACCTACTACTCGGTCAAGGATGAACATAATAGCCCTCCCGAGTACCTACTACTCGGCCAAGGACGAACACAACTCCCCTCCCGAGTACCTACTACTCGGTCAAGGATGAACATAATAGCCCTCCCGAGTACCTACTACTCGGCCAAGGATGAACATAGTTTCCCTCCCGAGTATAACTACTCGGCTAAGGACGCATATTTAAAGCCCTCCCGAGCACCCTCGTTCGGTCAAGGATGAATATCTAATTCCCCGCTGAACACCTTTTTTCGGCTAGGGTTGAAAAAGCAAATCCCTCTCGAGTACCTACTACTCGATCAAGGACGAACAAAGACTCGCTCCCAAGCACTATGACTCGGCCAAAGTTGAAAACGCACCCTCCCGAGTACAACTACTCGGCCAAGGCGGAAGACTTATTCCCTCCCGAGCACTTTGGCTCGGCCAAGGATGAATAAGCAGTTCCCCGCCGAACACCCCCGTTCGGCCATGGTTGATTCGATAAGGCCCTCTCAAGCAACCTGCTCGGCTGAGATATGTTAATTAGAACTGCCTCCCGAGTGCCCAAGGTCAACCTCCTACCCCTATTCTGCTGAATCCATATATTTAGCCTTCCCCATTCATCTCGGTCACTCGAGATTTTACATTTAAATCGTTCTTACTTAGTTGAGAGGACCACCACCAAAAAAGCCATTCGAAAAACGGATTCCAACCTTCTCGGTCACGCAAAACACTTAGAAAATATCCGAATCTTCCAAAACAAATCCGAGCTGGTTCGTTTGACATGGATTGCTCGAAATTGAAAATACAGAATATGCAGAAACATAGCAAAACTCCAGGGAGATGCATAAGAAGAAACAATTCATTAACAGATGCTAAGGCTGAAACGACACTATTGGCTGAAGGGTACAAAGGCGATGCGGCTCAAATAGCCCAAAAATAACAATCAATCAAAAAGAAAAGCACCCTATATCTATACATCTTTAACAAAACGGATGTATGACCAAAAAACACAAAAGCGCCGAAGCCTATCAATCAGCATGCGTGGTCTGCTCGGTCTCCTCATCCTCGTTCACGGTTGCACCAAGGTCCTCGGGCTCGGCAGATCGAGGGGGGGCAACTGATCCGGCTCAGCATCATCGTTGGCCTCGGCAAAGTCCAAGAATAATCCTTTGAAAAAATCCTTGCTCAGCTCGAAGGAGAAGTGAGGAGGGAAGGTGCCAAAGTGGGTAGCTTGCCGAACGGCATGCCAAAAGCCCTCCTCGTGCTCCTTGATTATCTTGTCTTCACATTCAGACTGAAAACGCGCCAAGGAAGCATCAGCCTCGGCCTTAACCTCTGCCACCCTCGCCTCCATCTCCTCCACCCTCCTCTTTTCAGCGTCCTCGGCTGCAACCGCCCGACCCTCCATCACGCCCAAGGCCTCTTTCAGCCGAGCCACCTCCACCTCTAGAGACAGCATCTCGGCAGATGTTGCCTCATGCGCCTGAAAATTGCGGTCGCCCTAACCTGCAACTCGCATGCCATTGCCCATTGAGCCGCAGGGGCGGCTGAATCCAACATTCGATGACCCTGCTCGAATAGTAGATCACAAGACATCATCCGCTGGACGTATCTCCTCCGAAAGAAAATCCTTGGCAACAATGGCCGAAGGGATAGCCAAGTCTGTTGAAGGCCCTTCAGTGCGATGATGCTTCGGCCGCGTTGTCTCACCACCTACCACGTCGGCTCTCCTTTTACCCTTGTCCCTTTTCTTTTTCGGATTTGGATCAGGGAGCACCACGTCTCGAGGAGGGGGTCGAGGGGCATCAGATGCCCCTAGCACCGCATCAACCGCCACGCTACGGTGGTCTTCGGCAGAACCACCCGCCGGGGCCCGGGCCCGAACCGCCTGTCGGTATGACAATCCGCGACCTTGTTGTGCTGCAAAAATAAAAGAGTCACACATCAAATCAACTAGAACAACCGACAGAAAACACAAATACATACCCTCTAACTCAAAACGAGGACGGGCCGATTTGGGCAAAAGCACCAAGAACCGAGCGGGGATCCCCGGGGGTAATTCTTTCAAGTATTTTAACGCCGAAACCTCAACCTCCGACATCATCTCCTCCGGGAAGTCGTCATACTTTTGAGGCTGCTGAGTCCAATAGAAAGGAAAAAGGGGTTTCCTCTCGGCATCGTAAAACCAACTCGGGCCGGCAACGGGGTCTATGATTACCTTTACAAACCCCAACTTAAAACCCTTGAAAGACGAAGTATAGGGTTTCAACAACGGTCGGTCGGCATGTCTAATTAGCGAAAGCCACTTGACAGTCTTATTTGATGGACGGGTGCAGAAAAAATGAAGGAACATGCCAACACTCGGCTCTATATAATGGTATTTACACAAAACTCTGAACGCTTGCATATAAGCCCAACCATTCGGGTGCAACTGGGTCGACGCTACGTTCAAAACTCGAAGAAATCCCATTTGGAAGTCGTCCAAAGGGAGTGACATGCCGAGCTCACGGAAAAAACGCTCGTACATATAGAAAAAATCACCTTGGTCCTCCTGCTTCGCAAGAAAGACCAAGTCGGCCCCTCCGGGGCCTTCGGATCGGCACCTACGCAACCTCACCGGGTATTGATCCGAATCCTCCCATCGAGCCAACGTGCAAGCACCTAGGAGGCGCTCCACGGCACTCCTCTCATAAAAACGCGAGAAATAGGCTGCTACCTCCCCATCTACCCATTCGTACCCCGGAATCTCACATGGGGGAATTTCTGTCTATAATCCCCAGGACTCATCTCGGCATCTGGAAGGTCAGAACCTGATGAACTCTCAGACTCACCAACAGGACCCGACTCGATGGAACCCCCGAGGACCTCTACTTCAGCATTATACGCCAGCATCTCTGCCTCGGCCTCATTGACCGACGCCCTTGTGCTGGCTGAGGACCCGGATGACAACGTCACACCTTCGGCAACCATTATCAACAAAAATACCCAAAACCCTAACGAAACCTACCTTCAAAGTATTCGGCTCGGAGCAGGGAGAGCTTCGGGACAGTGTTTGCAAAATAGTAGATGTGAGGAAGGGGGCCACATTAACATCATATATATAGGAAAAACCCCGGGCAACCCAAAAGCCCTTCATTAATGCTCTTGGAAGTGAAAAGACGCTTTGGCAGTGCTCGAAACCCTAGGATGAGCACGCGTGCAACGGTCACAATCACCAAAGGGCACACCCCCCGAAATGGGTACGGAAACCCTAGAACTCACCAATGCCACACTAAAACCCCTTCGTCTTTCATCCTTGGCCTTGGGGGGGGGGGCAGTGTACCAGTAAATACCCCCTTCGGTCGGAAACTAGGCCAAGAGGGACACCAAAACGAATGAAAGCTTCCACACGACCCCCCACCCTTCGGGTTGGAACCTGGCCGAATAAGTTCTCGGCCATAGGAATAACCGAATACCCCTCCATCATGAAGGAAGAACCTTGACAAGACAAGTACCTATGAAGGACGCTCAGGACACCCCTCGGCATTGAGCCCAGCCGAACACCCTTTCGGCCCCAAGCAAAACAGAACACCCTTTCGGCCCCAAGCAAAACCGAATCCCCCCTTCGGCACCAAGCATACCACTTCGAACCTTAAGCTTGGGAAAAATCCCTAAGTCATAAAAGAAACATCTAAAGGGAATGCTCAAACATACCCCTCGGCATGGAGCTACACCGGACACCCCTTCGGCTCCATCATAGGCCGAGCACCCCTCATCAACCTAGCCCATACGAACACCTCTTCGGCCTCATGCTCTGCCGAATACCCCCTTCGGCCCCATGATAGGCCGAGCACCCCTCATCAACCTAGCCCATACGAACACCCCTTTGGCCTCATGCTCTGCCGAATACCTCCTTCGGCCTCAGACTTGACCGAATACCCCCCTTCGGCCTCGAGCCTGGCCGAATACCTGAGAGAAGGACAAATCAGGGAACACAGGGCAGGTTAACACGTCTATTACTCAAGAATCACTTCGCCTAATTGAGAGAGATTAAGGATAATCAAGATGTTACCCATCTCCCAAGACAGAAGGCCCACCAGGCCCAAACATGTCACTATAAATACTCAGGTGATGGGACATAAATGAGGTACGATTTATTCCATATAAAAGCACTTATTGCTCTATACCGAATACTTACTTGATCGTCGGAGTGCCTTTGCAGGTACCCTCCCCACCATTCGAAGACAGTATTCGGTCGGCACCGAAGACCTAGAAGATCAAGGAGAAGGAGCGACAAGAGGAGTGTTTCTACGCAGGAACAATATTTTTTTTTTGTTTTCTCATGAAGTAGTCTTTATTATCATTTTTTTTCTTCAAATTACTTTCATAGAAAACACTATTCTCAAAATGACTATTCTTAGACCGTGGGTAATCCGGCCATTGGGGCAAAGTGTGACCCATTGTGAATTTATATAGGTTCACCTTCAACCTTAAAGCTATATTCTATCTTTAAAAAATCACTGAGATTTTTTTATTAAGAGTATCATATTCTTTTACAATCAATCAACTATAGATTAACCAAGAAATATGTCAAATCCTATGAGAGTTTTTTCAACAAATTATTCAGTGAAAACTGTAAGTTCTATGATTTTCTAATACATCAATTATAGAAAATTAAAGGATCTTTGAAATTCATGATACTCACATAATAATAAGAAAGTGTGTACCTTTCTCCATAGTAGAAAACTCCTTGGATCCTTAGAGTGCTTTGATCTTCTTGAGAAGAGAACCAAAATTTCACTCTCTTTGACTTTTCTTTCTACTCTCTCTATCTTTCGTGATGGCTAGGGTTTGAGAGAATACTTTCTGTCAGGGGTGTGGACCTTGTCTCACATTAGTGGATATTTATAATCCCTAAAGATTGTTATTTCCATCAAATAACAATTATTCTCATAAATGCTCCATTAAACCCATTTATGATTTAGTCTTTAATTATTTAATTATTTATTTATTAGTCCCTTTATATATTACATATTTCCCACATGAGACATAATTATCTTACATTCTCCAACTTGACTCATGTGACATTTCTCACAACGGACAAATAAATAAATTAATTAAATTAACATAATGCGCATTAAAATGGCTAAATCATTTTATACATTAGGTTCATCATAATTTCATATTTAAAAATATGAACTAATTTGAGTCATGGCGGTTGTACATCAGTTTAATCGACATAGTCCCTTCCATGTACTACAAACAAGTCTTCTTCTTAATATGATCATTAATAAGGAGCACATACTTGGTCCAACTTTATATCTTTATTCAAGATGACACCTGTTTACATTACTCTAACACAAATATGCATAAAACCATAGAAAACAGGTACTCAGAAACATATCATTGATGAGCTCAAAATGTCAATCACTTAATATAAAATAAACATGATACTCAACAATCATTAGTAACAATAATGCCCATATTTTTAACATGCTCAATAAATGTTTTGGGCGGTAATCCCTTTGTTAAAGGATCAGCTATCATAAGATTTGTGCTAATATGTTCTATTGACACTCTTTGTTTCTGAACTTCCTCCTTCACGGCAAAGTACTTTAATTCCATATGCTTAGCACCCTTAGAGTACTTGTCGTTCTTAGAAAAAAATACTGCTGCAGAATTATCACAATACATTTTCAACGGCTTGACAATAATGTCGACAATTCCAAGCCTTGAAATAAAGTTTTGCAACCAATTAGTCTGAATTGTAACCTCAAAACATGCTACAAATTTAGCTTCCATAATCGATGAAGCAACAATTGTTTGTTTTACACTTTTCCATGATATTGCTCCTCCAGCTAAAAGAAATACATAGCCAATAGTGGATTTTTTGAATCCACACATCCAGCAAAATCAAAATCTGAATATCCAATCACCTTAAAGTGATTAGACCTCCTATATGTAAGCATGTAACACTTTGTTCCCTATAAGTATATCAAAACTTTCTTTGCAGCTTTCTAATGTTTCATTCCCGGATTACTTTGGTATCTTCCTAACATTCCAGCTGCAAAACTTATATCTGGTCGAGTACAAATTTGAGTATACATGATACTCCCAACAACTGATGCATACGAATTTGCTTCCATTTGTTTTCGTTCCAAATCATTTTTAGAACATTGAGTGAGACTAAACTTATCTCCTTTCTGAATTGGAACGGGCGATGCTAAGCACTTTTCCATCCTGAATCTCTCTAGTACTTTATTGATATATGCTTTTCGAGACAAGCCTAACAGTCCTTGTGATCTATCTCGGAATATTTCTATTCCTATCACATATCTTGCCTCGCCCATATCTTTCATTTCAAAGTTACTAGAGAGAAACTTCTTAGTCTCATGAAGAAGACCAAGATCATTAGTTGCAAGCAAGATGTCATCAACATACAGAATTAAAAATATAACTTTATTCCCACTGACCTTCAAATATATGCATCGATCAACAATGTTTTCTTTAAATCCAAAGGAAACAATGGTATCATTAAACTTTAAATACCATTAGCGGGAAGCTTGCTTAAGTCTATATATTGATTTCTTTAATTTGCACACCATGTGTTCCTTTCCTTTAACCGAGAACCCCATTGGTTGGTCCATGTAAACATTCTCCTCCAAATTTCCATTTAGAAAGGCGGTTTTCACATCCATTTGATGTAGCTCCAAGTCATAATGGGCTACTAATGCCATGATAATTCTAAAGGAATCTTTTCATGAGACGAGTGAAAAAGTTTCTTTGTAATCAATGCCATCTTTTTGAGTAAAACCCTTAGCAACAAGTCTAGCCTTGTACCTTTCAAGGTTGCCATCAGAGTCACGTTTAGTCTTAAAGACCCACTTACAACCAACTTTCTTGCAACCTTCTGGCAATTCTACAAGGTCCCAAACATCATTTTGTTCCATGGATTTTAATTCTTCTTTCATGGCATTTAACCACTTTTCAGAATTATCACAACTTACAGCTTGTAAAAACGAAACTGGATCATTCTCATTAATACTTGAGTCAATTTCAAACTCATGTAGATATACCATATAGTCATTCGAAATAGCTGGTCTTTTTTCTCTTTGTGACCTTCTTAATGTTATTTCTTGTGGTTGTTCTACAATAGGTTCATTATGAATCATGAGTTCATTATTGTGTTGCTCTTCTTCATTGTTGTTTGACTCAACAGTTAGAGGAACACTTACTTTATTGCCAGAGGCATAAGTAAAAGGAACTTGCATTCTAACTTCTTTGACTTCCACTTTCTGTGGAATTGTACTCCCACTAACTTCACAATTTTCAATGAACCTTGCATTTCCAGTTTCAACAATTCTCATATTATGATTAGGACAATAAAACATATACCCCTTTGATTTTTCTGGATAACCAATGAAATATCCACTGATTGTTCTTGCATCCAATTTCTTTTCTTGTGGATTATAAATCCTTATTTCTGCCTGACAACCCCAAACATGTAGGTGCCTTAAACTAGGTGCCCTACCAGTCCACAGTTCAAAAGGTGTCTTTCAAACTGCCTTACTAGGAACCCTGTTTAACAAATACATGGCAGTTTTCAAGGCATACATCCACAAATATATGGGTAAAGTTGAATTACTTAACATACTCCTAACCATATCTATTAATGTTCTATTACGCCTTTCTGATACACCATTTTGTTGTGGTGTACCTGGCATTGTATATTGAGCACAAATGCCACGTTTCTGAAGAAGTTTAGCAAATGGACCTGGGTGTTGCCCAGTTTCATTATATCTTCCATAATACTCACCACCTCTATCAGATCTTACAACTTTCACTTTTTTGTCTAATTGTCTTTCTACTTCATTCAAGTAAATTTCTAAGGCATCGGCTGCTTGAGATTTCTCATGCAATAGATAGACATAACCATAACGTGAATAGTCATTTATAAAGGTAATGAAGTATTTTTCCTTTCCGAAAGAATTGACATCAAAAGGACCACATATATCGGTATGCACAATTTCAAGAAGCTGAGTGCTTCTTGTAGCTCCTTTCTTTGTATGTTTTGTTTGTTTTCCTTTAATACAGTCCACACAAATATTTAGATCCATAAAATCTAGATTTGGAAGAATTTATTATTATTATTATTTTTAATTAATCTTTCCATTATTTCTCTAGAAATGTGACCTAAACTTTTATGCCACAAGAAAGCAGAACATTCCCAAGGAAGTTCTCATTCATAGTCATTCTAAAAGACTTAAGTCTTGCTGCAATATTTGTCATCTCAATGACATGCTCATACATAGTACATGAACCATCAAACTTCATGGTGTTTAATGTACTCATTAGTGTCTCAGCAAAAGACTTATCAGTTGTTTGAGAGCACTCTCCCATAAAACCCATAAATCTTTAGCACTTTCAGTTTTGGGAAGAGTTTTCTTAATACTGTCAGCAACAGTCATTCTCATGAACATTAGGCAAAATCTGTTAGACTTTTCCCAAGCTTTATAATAGGCTTTCTCTTCATCGCTACTAGAATCAATAATAGCAACACATTTCTCTTCCAATATAGCAAAGTCTAGATCCAATACACCGAGGTGAAATTAGACTTGCTCATTCCATTCAAAGAAGTTAAGCCTATTAAAATTGGAACAGACGCTACAAGAGAATTCAGTGAATTAGGAACAAATACTTTATAATAAAATTTCACATGAAAGTTTTGAGACATAAAGCACATGCTACACATATAATATATACAAACATCAATCAATAGTATATTGATGCTCTCCTTTGGGTGATACATCAACACACAACATACAAACATAATGATGCTAATAAATTTAATCATTATTTTGCAACTAAACATGCACCAATGAAAATTATCTAATATCTTTGGGTATATAAATAATTTAATAGCACACATAAGTCACACACAATTATATTCATTAATTATGAGAACAACTAATCAACCTTTGGGCGATACATAAATGTCTTATAATAATGAATTCAATATACCCATAAACAAACAATTATTTTATTTAGCATCCATTATTCTATGGATAATTGAATTAAATCACCATTAATTTGGAATTAAATAAATATAAAATCTGGCCACTTTGGTGACTAACAAATTCACCATACAATTAATTCCAAGTAAATAAAAACTTTACTAGTCCCAATTTAAAGTCATCCATGAATTTCATAAAAGAAAGTAAAATAAAACTTCATACTTTAAAAATTGAGAACATTGAAATTCTACGTTGAAATACATGAAGGTAACATGCGCAGTCACAAATTCCAAAATTTGATTAAAAGGAAAAATCAATTATTTCCAATTTGAAATATTAATTTCTACGTTGAAATACATAAGGGTAGAATGCGCAGTCACGAATTCCAAAATTTGATCAAAAGGAAAAAATCAATTCTTTTCAATTAGAAATACAAATTTAGGTATTTTTAGAAAAAAGGAAACTTTCAAGAAAATAATTCTTACGTGATTACCACTAGGATTTCGATAATGTGAAATTTAATATATTGATCATATTTCAAAATTTAGAATTACATTCATGATCCAAACAAACAACATGCAGCGGAAAATTAAACATAATATTGCAACAATGACCTTGATAGAATTATTCCACTTCTGGTGGTACTAAAAGGATAACATTTATATAATATTCGTTTGTTTGTCTATCCTTTTTTTCTTTTCACTTTTCATAATATTTTCCCACTTCAGGTGAAGAAAATATTCTTTTATTTTCATTGTCGTACAATTATCTCACTTCGGGTGAGAAAATATCCTTTTATTTTCATTGTTGTACAATTATCTCACTTCTGGTGAGAAAATATTCTTTTATCTTCTATTGTTGTACAATTATCTCACTTCCGGTGAGAAAAAAAATTGCTTGAAATTTTTTAATTTGACAATGTCTTCTGGATCATTGCAAAATCGTTATATATGTATATATATAACATTCATGAAGAATTATACAATTTTACAACACATATCATTCACGGAGGATCATTCAATTTCAAAACCTTGCTCTGATACCACATGTAAGTTCTATGATTTTCTAATACATCAATTATAGAAAATTAAAGGATCTTTGAAATTCATGATACTCACATAATAATAAGAAAATGTGTACCTTTCTCCATAGTAGAAAACTCCTTGGATCCTTAGAGTGCTTTGATCTTCTTGAGAAGAGAACCAAAATTTCACTTCCTTTGACTTTTCTTTCTACTCTCTCTATCTTTCGTGATGGCTAGGGTTTGAGAGAATACTTTCTGTCAGGGGTGTGGACCTTGTCTCACATTAGTGGATATTTATAATCCCTAAAGATTGTTATTTCCATCAAATAACAATTATTCTCATAAATGCTCCATTAAACCCATTTATGATTTAGTCTTTAATTATTTAATTATTTATTTATTAGTCCCTTTATATATTACATATTTCCCACATGAGACATAATTATCTTACAAAAACCTTATTCAATTGAATAAGCAACCTTTGGCGAAACACTGTCTAAAATTTATAACCCTCACACAAAGGGTACAATGAAAAAAAATCACTTGAAATGTGTAGCTTTCTAACTAAAGAGCAATTTTATCTTTCACCTATGAAAACAATTAGAATTGTAGATAGATGATCGATGATTAGTCTCGAAACCTCGTAAATGCTCTTTCTTTAATCACAAAATTTCAATTTGTAAAATATTTGTATGTTTTTAAGAGTATTTCAAAAGTTTTTAAGAGAAATTCAAAAGTTCTATTATAATAAAATATTTTCATACATTAAATCAAGTTGTAATGAATTAAAACGATGATCTTAAACTTTTCAACCTCGTTTTATAATAAATTATAATAAAAAAAAATGTTATATATTCTTTTAAAGATTATATATATATATATATATATATATATATATATATATATTTTATATAAAAAAAGTGTATTAATATTATAACTTTTGAACTTAATAAATAATATTTTCTAACATTTATATTGGTATCATATATCTTAACATTATATTATAAAATATAACAATTTTATTTATATACTTCTTTAGTTATCATTAGTTAGTTTAATGATTGAACTATTTATAATATTAAAATTAATATATTATGCCAACAAATCAACCTTGAGCCACTCTTATCTCAAACATTATTAAATGTTAAATTGTTAATTGGATCGTCTTCACAAAATTAATCCTATCATAATGTCAAGCTAAGTAGTAATATAGGTAAATTCTTCCTACAGCTACCAAATAGAAGAGTTAGGCTTCCCTTGTCGTAGAATATTCTTAATACGACAAGAAATGAGTCTGCTAAAATATCTAAGGAGAAAACTGTTCATAATTGTTTGTCTTCATTTCATCACTGTAGTGAATAAATGTACATAAGTGATCCTTAGGATTTTTGGATACAGTGCATGTGGTCACATCTGCATACTAAAATTTTGTACATAAATTTCTTTATAAACACTCATAGAAAAAAATAATTTAAAAATATGAAGTAAATTTATCCCAGAACTAAATTAATTAGCTTATAAAAAAATAGTTAAAAAATATGAAGTAAATTTATGCTTGAACTAAATTAGCTTATAAAGTCAAAACTTGCTTTACAGAGAATTAATATGATAGAATTTTTTTTTTTATAAATTAACTCATATCTCTTCTGATTTTTATTATAAGACGCTTTTAATAAAATCAAATAAATTAATATAAATATTTATATCACTTAATTTTATTGAATTTATAAAATAAAATAATGAATTATCAGTTTTAACCTTCTTAATTATTATTAAATTTTCATAAGAGATGAAAACATTTTCTAATATAAATTCTTATGCATCAATACAATAAAATGATAAATCGCAATTGAAAAATTTAAAAGGTAAGAAAAAGTAACATATACTTTCACAATCTTTTAAAAAGATAAAAAAATATTAATATTTTATAAAAATTATAAATATTTTATAAAAATACTTTTTTTTTTTAAAGATAGAAAAAATTATATAGATAATTAAATCTAGGTTCTGATGCATTTTATAAAAACGGTTAACATTAACAATTCCTTTTTAAATTATGTCTTATAATAATAAGACAAAAAAAGTATATGTTAATTTTAACTTATAAAAAATATTTATTTATTTTTCTTTCGATTATTTTTCAGTGTTTATACAAAAATTTATCCAAACAAATAGCAAGAAACTTCTGAAATGATAAATTACAAGTAATCCTAACAGTGAAAATAATTTATTTCAATTTAAATGCTGAAATCCTTGAGCCAACTGGGCCTGTTTTCATGTCTATATATTAGACCTGCCGGTTGTGGGCTCTATTTTTGGGCTCGCAGGCCTATCAGTTAACTGGTGGTGTATTCGAGAGCACTTCATCAGAACCTGACAGTGACAGGACCATATCACATTGTTAATCAATGTGGAAGGGAAATAAAGTATGCATAAGTTCAAATGGCAATGAAGTGAAATTAATATACTCACAATTAGATTCCTTCCAACCAAGTTTCATGTTGTCACGATCGAAGACTATTTTGTAACCAGTCATGAAGTTTTCTGCGTGAAGATGCACATAATTAGTGTTGAAAGCTAGTGTGAATAGTTCAACAATAACTCGATGGAAATCATATACTGATATACATCTTCATGCATGTCATAACATTGATTTATGATTTGCTAAAACTAAATCATAACATTACTTTTACCTGAAGAAACAGAAGAAGCAAATAAATATATTGCAGTTATTGCTAAGGATATATCATTTGAGAGACTCGGGATTTAATTAGAAACTAGATTCGCACTACTAGAAAAGTGTCATTTTCTTGCAAATTTTCATGCAAAAAAATATTTGCAAAATTTTTTTGTAAATTTTCTTGCAAAAAAATATTCGCAAAATCTTTTTGCGAATTTTCCTGCAAAAAAATATTCGCAAAATTTTTTTGTGAATTTATTTGTGAAAAATAATTTACAGATATTTCTTACAAATTTTGCTACAATTTTAATAATCATAGAAATTTTTTTCCACGGTAAAAAATTGTAGGAAATATTATAAGAATTTTATTTTATTTCTTGCAGATTTTTTTGCAAAAATAAATTCGCAAGTAATATTTATTAAATGGTAGAAAAATTTTGCAGGTAAATTTTCCTGCGATTTTTTCTGTAAATTTTAATCTGCAGGATAAATAAAAAACAATATATTTAAATTTATAAGTTTAATATTTTAAAAAAATTTCAAGTCCCTCATCGATTGAAAATAAAACAATTAAAGAGTATATAAGTTAGGACAACACTTACCTTATAAGTTGATTTATATGGTTGAGTGTTAGGCTTATAATCTACAATCTTAGAATTTAATTACATGTTGGAGGCATGAAAACAAATGCTTTGGATGAGATTATGATAGAAGAAGTAGGAGAAATGAAGATGTGAACTCCTCCAAGCTTCTTCTAGGCACGGATCTTCTTCAAAGGAGATGTAGACCGAATGGATGGAAGCTCAAAATGGATGAGAAATTGCGGATTAGAAGACCTAATGCATAGAAGGAAGTATCCAAACTCAAGCTACAAGGGATTGCACACTTCAAAGGGAAGGAAACTAGGTTTTCCTAAGGAATTTTGAAGGCACTCTCTAAAGCTCTCTCTCTTGGAATTTCGGTGACTCTTGAATGGCTGAATTCAATTCAGATATCTCATATATTCAAAAGTGTTTACAATAGGTGGGAGAAGATACATTTATAGGGAAAGAACTAGGTTAACTTGGGCGGCAATTTGAATCATTCAAATTGGCGCCAAGTTTAAATTTCAATTTTGAATTTGAAATTTAAACTTTGGCTTCCAACATGACTAATTCAGATGCCAACCTCATTTAGGAGTCATTTAGGAGTGATTTGAGGTGCATTTGGAGCTCACATGGCCGGACCCATCCCATGCCATCCATGTGACTCAAATTCAACTCAAATTACTTCTAAATGATGCCTAAATGAATCCTAATTTTCTTATTAATGTATTCTTCTTATAACCCTAATCTAATGACCCAAATACATTGGTCTAATGAATACAATGAATAGGAAAAAATATAAGAAGAAGAATGAGCCCAATATTGGGTATCAAAAGCTCAAAGCCCAAGAAGCCCAAAATTAAGCCCAAGACACCTAAACCCTAATCTATGGTCAAAATACAAGACCAACATCAAAGTAAATTCCTATACTAAGAAAAATACAATTAAACATGGTGTTCAATCAATCAAAGCCCAAGTGAGAAGCACCCTAGGCCCACCAAGCCCATTGGGCCCACTAAGCTCTGAAGCAGTCAAATCTTCAAGTAACCTCCTGGCCATTGCTCTAGTGGTTGGGCCTTTAGCCCATGCTCTTCCATCATTCCCTCCCTCTTGAGAAGGATTCGTCCTCGAATCTGAAGATTCGTCCTCATCATCACTAGCACCTATAAAAGGTTTAAGATCACAAACATTAAAAGTGGTGCTGACTCCATAATCAGAGGGTAAATCAAGTCTATAAGCGTTATCATTGATACGCTGTAAGACCTGAAAGGGACCATCTCCTCTAGGACTGAGTTTGGACTTCCTTTGATTTGGAAAACGTTATTTTCTTAAGTGAAGCCAAACCCAATCACCTTCCTCGAAGATCATAAACTTTTTGCCTTTATTCCCTTGTTTTGCATATTTCTCATTTTGATTTTGAATATGAGTTTTAATCCTTTCATGCAGTTTCTTGATAAAATCAGCCTTTGAAGCCCCTTCCTTATGAATGAAATGTTCAACATTAGGAAGTGGTATCAAGTCTAAAGGAGTTAAAGGATTAAACCCATACACGGCCTCAAAAGGAGAAATATTGGTAGTTTTGTGGACTACCCTATTGTAGGCAAATTCAATGTGTGGCAAAAACTCATCCCTGTCGCCACCGGCCCGAAACGGGCTTTCGGCATTCGCGAAGGATGGTTGGACTCGTTTATTTGTTTAAAGATAGTGGATTGCTAGAATGACTTATTCTCAAACTGAGACCTCGTCAAACGAGCAATTTTATTAAAAGGCTCACTAATCCATATTAATCCCAAGCGGGACCCTCCATGGATTAGTGGTTTTCGTAAAAGGAGGGTTCGTGGAGTCGCCACCAATGTTTTACTCAAAACATTGGAAAAAGGGATAAGGCAATTGATTAAAAATCAACTTTGGCCATTACAACCAGAGTTGGGTAAGGGAGTCGGTTACGCGTGGGGAAGGTGTTAGCACCCCACGGCGCCCCTTTCGGGTTCCCTATGACAGATTATTTTTAAAAGAACAGTATAAAATTACTAAATTACCCCTATTTATTCTAAACAATTATAAATTGACTATCTACATGATGACATTTTAAATATGCACACAGAAAGCAGTAAAAGGAAGGATTGAAAGGAAACCTCTTGAAGCGTGCTTTTATATATTGCAAAGAACTGGGAAGCGTTTTGGCGTTCCCTCGCTCTACAAGCCCACTCCTCGCTCTCCTAGAACAAAATTTTAACTAAGGGAATCAAAAGATTTCCCCTCGACTAGGTTCGATCCTTAAGCAAAATGGCTCGGGGCTCAAGAACTTCGTCGGATCGACTCTCCGAGTGATTTCTAGGGCAGAACACTGCTCAAAAACCCCAGAATACTCAAGGAGAGGGTTCAAACTATGTTGAAAAGTGTGGAATGACGTCCAATTGACGTCATATTTATAGGGAATAGGCGCAATACGGCCTACGGGAGCAATACGGCCGTATTGAAATTTTTGAACTTCAATACGGTCGTATTGAGTTCAATACGGCCGTATTGAAGTTCAGAAATTTCAATGCGCCCGTATTGAGTTCACAGCGGCTGCATTGAAGTGTCAATACGGGCGTATTGATTTCAGTACGGCCGTATTGAAGTTTCAGAAACTTCAATACGCCGTATTGAGTTCGCTGCGGCCGTATTGAAGCTTCAATACGGCCGTATTGAATGCAGTACGGCCGTATTGGGCTTTTTCCCTCCACTTCGTTATTTTGAGCTATTCTAAGACCTCTAGACCTACAGAGAACCCTCCTAGGGCCTTCCAGGAGTCCTTCTGGCTGATCTTCCTTCAGTCTTCGAGAGTCTTCAAGCTTTATTTCCGACCCGGACAATTTTAGGGGTCTACAGCTGCCCCCCCTTTACTTAGTCGGACGGCCTCTTGGTGTATCGGCTGACAAGTAAAGGAGTTGACCCAATTGTCCGGGTATTGTGCCGACCTTCTGACTTGTAGCGTCTTCCGGTAGGAAAATGTTGAGTAGCCTCTCCAGGTGGGTGCATACCTCGGCGCTTCTGACATCCTCGGTAGCTGAGTTTACCTTCTCCAAGGTCAACTTCACTCGACGCTCGAGCTGGAAGTTGGACATCAACGCGCCTCTGATGACGCTGATGGTTGAGTACCGCCTCTCCAGGCTTAGCTTCACTCTTTGTTCGAGCCGGAAGCTAAGTACCTTTGTGACGACGGTGAGCGGTGTGAGTTTTGCCTCTCCAGGCCTTGCTTTGCTTGTTGCCCAAGCTGGAAGCTGTGAGTACCGTCTCTCCAGGCTTAACTTCACTCTTTGTTCGAGCCGGAAGCTAAGCACCTTTGTGACGACGGTGAGCAGTATGAGTTTTGCCTCTCCAGGCCTTGCTTTGCTTGTTGCCCAAGCTGGAAGCTGTAAGTACCGTCTCTCCAGGCTTAACTTCACTCTTTGTTCGAGCCGGAAGCTAAGCACCTTTGTGACGACGGTGAGCAGTATGAGTTTTGCCTCTCCAGGCCTTGCTTTGCTTGTTGCCCAAGCTGGAAGCTGTAAGTACCGTCTCTCCAGGCTTAGCTTCACTCTTTGTTCGAGCCGGAAGCTAAGTACCTTTATGACAACGGTAGGCGGTGAGTACCCTTTTTCAGAGATAGCTTCGCTCATTGTCCGAGCCGGAAGCTGCATACCTCCGTGTTTGTGACGACGGGGTAGCGTGAATATCTCCTTTCCAGGGATTCGTGACGATTTTGTCTCCACAGTCCACGGTGCTGCTTCGACGGTTATTTCTGATTTTGTGCCACTAAGGGCTGGATAACGCAGGGATCCGTCTAGGGGATGTGCAGTTACTCATAGGTTCTTGTGCCCCAACTTTCTATAGCGTAGTTGGTTCCCACTGGGGAATTTCTGATTCCTTTGGGTGTAGACACAAAGATGCTCTTTCTGATGTGAGCGGTGCCTTATGATTGGCTGACGTCCTTTCGACGTTGGTGGAGTATCCCGGTTATCCTTGTTCGGGTGACTCTTTTTGATTTTCTGATTTTTACTGCCTCTGTGTAGGCTGTTATCCGCTGGGGATTCTGGACGTTGATTTTTTTTTGACTGGCCTCTTCTGTTAGGCAGATAGTCTTGATGTTCGATGTTTTGGCGGGATGCCAAATTCCACTTGGGGAATAGTTTATTGGTCTTCCTTTTGAAGAGATGCCTCTTTAGTAGGCGATTGGGGATTTGAAGTTTTTATTCATCCCAGAGTATTATTTAGAAAGCCTCTTCAGGCTTAGCTTCACTCATCGCTTTTGAGTTGGAAAGCTATCCTCCATTGGGGAAGTTTAAAGTCCTTAGACATTTTTCTTGGATGATCAGGCCTCCTTTGGGGATTTCGCTGATCGCATTCTGATAGCTTTCACTGGGGAATTTGGCCCGTGAGTGTAAGCTTGAGATATCTCTGGGGAATCGAGCCTTTCTAGGCCCAACTATTCTGAAGGAAGAGTATTGTTTCTGCGAGCCTCTCCAGGCTCAATTATTCTGAAGGAGTATTATTTCTGCGAGCCTCTCCAGGCTCAATTATTCTGAAGGGAGTATTCTTTCTACGAGCCTCTCCAGGCTCGATTATTCTGAAGGAGTATTATTTCTGCGAGCCTCTCCAGGCTCAATTATTCTGTCTGATCGGGAGAGTATTATTTAGGAAGCCTCTACAGGCTTAGCCTCACTCAATGCCTGAGTCGGAGAGCTACTTTCCACTGAGGAAGTCCGAAGTCCTTTGACTTGGATATATTACTTGGATGATCGTACTTCCTTTGGGAGATTTTGACGATCTTGCTTTGAAAGCTCTTGTTGGATATTGGCTTCATGAGCTGAGGTTCCCTTTGGGGAGTATTATTTCTGCGAGCCTCTCCAGGCTCGATTATTCTTTGATGTGGAGTATTATTTTGGCGAGCCTCTCCAGGCTCAATTATTCTGAATGAGTATTGTTTCGGCAAGCCTCTCCAGGCTCAGTTATTTCTGAGAGAGTATTATTTCAGTAAGCCTCTCCAGGCTCAGTTATTCTGATGAGAGTATTATTTCAGCAAGCCTCTCCAGGCTCAATTATTCTGTACAGTTGGGGGAGTATTATTTCTGCAAGCCTCTCCAGGCTTTAGTTATTCTGAAAAAGTATTATTTCAGCAAGCCTCTCCAGGCTCAATTATTCTGAGAGTATTATTTCGGCGAGCCTCTCCAGGCTCAGTTATTCTGAAAGATGTGAAATCTTTGTCTTTTTTGTCGACTTTTGACTTTTTCTGTATGTTTGCCTTTTTTGTCATTTTTTGGCTTTTTCTGTATTTTTGCCTTTTCTGTTGTTTTTCGGCTTTTTCTGTACAGAAATGTCTCAGTTATTTTGAGAGAGTATTATTTCGGCAAGCCTCTCCAGGCTCAGTTATTCTGTGGGAGTATTGTTTCGGCAAGCCTCTCCAGGCTCAGTTATTCTGAGAGTATTCTTTCGGCAAGCCTCTCCAGGCTCAATTATTCTGAGAGTATTCTTTCGGCAAGCCTCTCCAGGCTCAGTTATTCTGTGCAATCTTGTTTGTTGGATTTTCTATATCCTTGCCTTTTTTCATTTTCGGCTTTTGTTGACTGTTGTCATACACAAGCAATTTTCTATTTTTTTTCTATTTTTATGCAATTGCCTCATGACGAGGTCTTTGAAAATTTCTTTATGGCCAATACGGCCGCATCCATTTCAGTACGCCCATGTTGAGTTGAAATTTTGTTCATAACCCTGATTTTAGCATGGGCGTACTGAACATGGTACGGGCGCATTGTTTTTTCTGAAATTTATATTTTTTATTATTTTTTGTTTTTTCAATAAACAGAGAATAAGTGATCTTCCAGTACACCTATCATCTGTATGCATGTATGCAGTGTGATGCACCTAATTCTATTTGATTCTTTTTTTTTCAAAAGAATTAACCGATGCGTTTTTGTGTTTGGATTTTGCCATTCCTCCAGACGGACTGTGCTCTGCCGATTTCTGTTACCGAGGAATGATGCATATTTGATTTTGGTGTCATCAACCAAATGATTCTTCCCTTTCTTTAGAAGATGTGTCAACCCTCCTATTGACCACTATATCTCCATGTTTCCACTAGATTATTCAAAAATCGTTGGGACAAGAGAGAAAAGAAGGAAAGGATATATTTTCAAAGGTTTGTGTTTTAGAGGGGATTATTTTATTTTTGAAAAATTGTTTTTTGTAAGAATGGCTGGCCATGGTAGGCTTATGTGTTTAGGCTTGTTCGATTAAACACTTATGAGTTTAAGCACATCTTTGTTATTAATGATTGTGTTTTGACAACTTGGATAGCTTTTCTTGAGCCCCTTGTTGAATTCAATTGATGGTACCATCATGGATTTATTTTGTTTTTTTCTTTTTTTGACGGCCCTAACTTTTGCCTAAAACACCCATTTGTGATGTCTTAGCGGGCTTTTGTTTTTGTTCATTATTTTGTAACCCTAATTTTTGCCTAGGTCACCCTTTTCGTGGGATTCCTAGCGGGTTTTTGTCTTCGTTTTGTAACCCTAACTTTTGCCTAGGTTACCCTTTTGTGGGATTCCTAGCGGGTCTTTTGCTCTTATTTTTGCGCAGTCCCCTTTTTGGGTTTCCTGCCGAGCTTATTATCTTTAGGATTTCTTTATCCATGATGGCACTTATTGAGGCCAAGAAAAGGTGCTCCAAGTTGACACACACACTTCCACATAAATGATGTGGGTTTATTATTATTAAGATGATTTTAACCTCATTCATGTTTATTCAAACAGGGTTAAAATAATGTGGTCTAGAATTTTATTGCAAGCGAGAAAAGAAGCAATAAAGAATTAATGAAGAATGATTTTATTATAATCATAATGGAAACATGTGCCCTATCAAGGCTCGGGGGTCGGGCTGTCCCCGAGGAGTGATCTCTAATAGTCACTGAGTCTATACATCCCTATCGGAAGGAGAAAAACATTTTGACGACGACGACCGGCCTTGACGCTTGTGAACCGGCCTTCCTAAAGATCTGGCTTAAAGAACGTCGAGAAGGATCTTGATTCCTCTTCGTTCTTTGATCTTTGTTAGGGTTGTATCCTAACCCTTGTTTCCCCGGATTATCCTTGATAATGGGTAGCTCCGGGATTCCTTGGGAGTCCTTGCCTAATCCTTGTCCTGGCAAGTATCCGTTCTTGGTGAGCATATGAGCTACCTTCTTCATTTCTCGGGGAAACGTTTCAACATTGGCAATTTCCAATGCTTGGAAGGCGGTTTCTAAAGCTTCCTCTGCTGCATCCACATATGGTATATTGGATGGCTTGCTGATGAGTATGTCATCTTCAGCTTGTACAGTCACCAGTTTGTCACCCACTATGAACTTGACTTTCTGGTGGAGCGTAGAAGGAATAGCTTTTGCATCATGAATCCAAGGTCGGCCAAGGAGACAGCTGTATGTTGGAGTAATGTCCATCACTTGAAATTCGACGTTGAAGATAGTGGGTCCAACTTGGATTGGAAGATTGATTTCTCCCACTACTTCTCTTTTAGATCCGTCAAAAGCTCGAACGATCATGTTGCTCGGGCGCATTTGGACTCCCTTGATTGCCACTTGCTCGAGAGTTCTTTTTGGCATCACGTTCAAGGAAGATCCATTATCTACCAAGACTTTTAGCGATGTGATACTCCTTGCACTTTATAGAGATGTGCAAGGGCTTGTTGTGGTTTGATCCCTCGGTGGGGATTTCTTCATCGATGAAGGTGAGGTGATCATTAGCCGTGATATGACTAACAATCCCCTCAAACTTGTCTTGGGAGATAGTGTGCGACACGTATGCCTCGTTCAAGACTTTCAACAGAGCTTGCCGATGCGGTTCGGAGCATAGGATCAACGACAACAGAGTAATCTTTGCTGGCGTCTTATGAAGTTGATCCATGATGGAATACTCGCTCTGTCGGATAAACTTTAACAGCTCGTCTGTCTCCTCCTCGGATTCTTTTTCCTCGGTTTTCTTTTCTTCTTTTTCTTTATTCTTGGGGGCTTTATCATGAAGATCTTCGGGAGTGTAGATCCTGCCACTCCTAGTCATGCCCCCAAGTCCAGCGATGTTGGAGGTATCGCTGTCGGCAGAAGAGTGGATGTCGTATATCCACGGCACAGCCTTATTTGATTTGCAAGGGAAAGGCTTTGGAACTGTGATCCTTAATGGTGTCGGACCTTCCCCTTTATTCGTCTTGATTACCAACAACGGAGTTGATGTGCGCTCGCTTGGCGCGGTTGTTGGCTTACACTTGATAACGAACGGCGTGCGATCCATTCTTTGAACATACGCATCGACTAATCCTTTCTTTTTATTAATGTTTATTAATGGATTACTAGGAGAGATGTATGAATGACTCCTAGATCCCTCCATGATCTATATGCATGATATGATGATGTTGAATATGCATGCATTGTGTTTATTGAACTAAGCATTATCATGTTTTTAGGATTTTCCTAAGATGATGCATGATATTGCTTGGTTTGGGTAAATACATATTTTTCTTTTGAATATTTTTGTATCTTTTTTTGTATTTTTTGGGTGAAAAGGGAAACTACCTATATGAATGCAATGAAGGTAGATGTTAACACCATGTACTAGAAGATCTTTATTTCTATTTATTCTTTTTATTAAAAGAATGTTGTATGTTTAAAAGGTGCAAATGTATGCTCATACAATGTCACATAGTCAATGCACAAACAATTCACTCATCCACGAACAGTCACGAGCGAATCACGAGGTGGGGGTCTCCTGCAGAAAAGTGCATATTCAAGGAGGATCTAACTGTTCTCACTTGGTCAAAGGCCCCCAAGGTGCCCCCATTATAGGGACCCAATTCCTCTCGTCGTAAGTCGATGGAAAGTTCCAACGCACTGTCGGACTCGAGTTCATGGTTATCACCTTGAGTGATGTTTTTCCGACAACGGTCTCATAGGCTCCTATAAACCCATCAACCGGCCGTACTAACATCCACTCCCTATGGATTACCACTCATGCCCCCGGGTATAGAGGGAACTGTTGTGTGCAAAGGTTTGTGTACAGTTTGTATTTCAAACAATTGCGGAATTTAAACAAACAACAGTTATTAAAGCCATGTAATAAAGCATGTTATAATACAAGCGAGGGGTAATGAAGTAATTTTAACTATTATTTGTTAAAAATAATCTGTCACTAAATGGGACTGACTCTCGAGACTTCCCCAGTGGAGTCGCCATCTGTCGCCACCGGCCCGAAACGGGCTTTCGGCATTCGCGAAGGATGGTTGGACTCGTTTATTTGTTTAAAGATAGTGGATTGCTAGAATGACTTATTCTCAAACTGAGACCTCGTCAAACGAGCAATTTTATTAAAAGGCTCACTAATCCATATTAATCCCAAGCGGGACCCTCCATGGATTAGTGGTTTTCGTAAAAGGAGGGTTCGTGGAGTCGCCACCAATGTTTTACTCAAAACATTGGAAAAAGGGATAAGGCAATTGATTAAAAATCAACTTTGGCCATTACAACCAGAGTTGGGTAAGGGAGTCGGTTACGCGTGGGGAAGGTGTTAGCACCCCACGGCGCCCCTTTCGGGTTCCCTATGACAGATTATTTTTAAAAGAACAGTATAAAATTACTAAATTACCCCTATTTATTCTAAACAATTATAAATTGACTATCTACATGATGACATTTTAAATATGCACACAGAAAGCAGTAAAAGGAAGGATTGAAAGGAAACCTCTTGAAGCGTGCTTTTATATATTGCAAAGAACTGGGAAGCGTTTTGGCGTTCCCTCGCTCTACAAGCCCACTCCTCGCTCTCCTAGAACAAAATTTTAACTAAGGGAATCAAAAGATTTCCCCTCGACTAGGTTCGATCCTTAAGCAAAATGGCTCGGGGCTCAAGAACTTCGTCGGATCGACTCTCCGAGTGATTTCTAGGGCAGAACACTGCTCAAAAACCCCAGAATACTCAAGGAGAGGGTTCAAACTATGTTGAAAAGTGTGGAATGACGTCCAATTGACGTCATATTTATAGGGAATAGGCGCAATACGGCCTACGGGAGCAATACGGCCGTATTGAAATTTTTGAACTTCAATACGGTCGTATTGAGTTCAATACGGCCGTATTGAAGTTCAGAAATTTCAATGCGCCCGTATTGAGTTCACAGCGGCTGCATTGAAGTGTCAATACGGGCGTATTGATTTCAGTACGGCCGTATTGAAGTTTCAGAAACTTCAATACGCCGTATTGAGTTCGCTGCGGCCGTATTGAAGCTTCAATACGGCCGTATTGAATGCAGTACGGCCGTATTGGGCTTTTTCCCTCCACTTCGTTATTTTGAGCTATTCTAAGACCTCTAGACCTACAGAGAACCCTCCTAGGGCCTTCCAGGAGTCCTTCTGGCTGATCTTCCTTCAGTCTTCGAGAGTCTTCAAGCTTTATTTCCGACCCGGACAATTTTAGGGGTCTACAATCCCAAGATTTATGATTTCCCTTTAGGACTGCCCTAAGCATAGTAGACAGAGATCTATTCACTACCTCAGTTTGGCCATCTGTTTGAGGATGACAAGTAGTTGAAAAGAGGAGTTTGGTTCCTAGTCTTGACCACAAGACACGCCAAAAATGGCTTAGGAACTTTGTATCTCTATCTGAAACTATAGTCCTAGGAAGCCCATGGAGTTTAACCACATCTCTAAAGAAGAGTTTTGCAATGTTGCTTGCATCATCTACTTTGTGGCATGGAATAAAATGAGCCATTTTACTGAAACGGTCCACTACCACAAAGATAGAATCCATTCCCCTTTGGGTTCTAGGTAACCCTAGCACAAAATCCATGCTAATATCTACCCAAGGAGAAGAAGCAACAGGTAAAGGTGTGTATGTACCATGAGGCATCACTTTAGACTTAGCTTGTAAACAAGCCAAACATCTAAAACAATGCCTTTGGACATCTTTTCGCATATGGGGCCAATAAAATTTTTCTTTTAGCAAACTAAGAGTTTTCTCAACTCCAAAGTGCCCCATAAGCCCACCTTCATGACTCTCTTTAATTAATAATTTCCTAATGGATCCTTGGGGTATGCATAACCTTCCTTCTTTATACAAGTACCCCTCAACCATATAGAAACCATCAAAAGCTTTTTGTTGACTTTTTTTATAATTATCACCAAACTCAAGATCTTCCTCATACAACTCCCTAATATTATCAAATCCAAGAATTTGAGTACCTAGAGACACAAGCAAAGTATGTCTCCTAGATAAAGCATCAGCTACAACATTTGATTTTCCTTTCTTGAATTTAATGATATATGGAAATTGTTCAAGGAACTCTAACCATTTGGCATGCCTCTTATTTAACTTACCTTGACCTCTTAAATATTTAAGTGACTCATGGTCACTATGAATGACAAACTCTTTGGACACAAGATAGTGTTCCCAAGTTTGTAAAGCTCTAACCAATGCATACAACTCCTTGTCATAGGTTGGGTAATTGAGGGAGGCACCTTTTAGTTTTTCACTAAAATAGGCAATGGGGTGTCCTCCTTGCAATAACACAGCTCCTATGCCAACTCCTGATGCATCACATTCTAGCTCAAAAGTCTTTTCAAAATTTGGTAGAGCTAAAATGGGTGCATTAGTAAGTTGATCTTTAAGTAATTGAAATGCTTGGTCATGCTTTGAAGTCCAATCAAATAAAATATCTTTTTTGACTAGCTCATTCAAGGGTGAAGCAATGCTAGAGAAGTTAGGCACAAATCTTCTGTAAAAACTTGCTAATCCATGAAAACTCCTAACTTCACTAACATTTTTAGGCTTGGGCCACTCTTGAATGGCTTTGATTTTCTCGGGGTCCACTTGAACCCCATTTTTGCTTACAATGAACCCTAGGAAAACCACATGATCCACACAAAAAGTACATTTTTCAAGATTTGCAAATAATTGGTTTTCCCTAAGGATCATCATAACTTTTCTAAGATGTCCTAAGTGATCATCTTGAGAACTACTATAGATTAATATATCATCAAAATAAACAACAACAAATTTTCCTATACACTCTCTTAAGACATGATTCATAAGCCTCATGAATGTACTTGGTGCATTGGTTAAACCAAAAGGCATAACTAGCACTCATACAATCCAAATTTGGTTTTAAAAGCAGTTTTCTACTCATCACCCTTTTTAATTCTTATTTGGTGATAACCACTTTTAAGATCAATTTTAGAAAATATAATAGCACCATGTAATTCATCAAGCATATCATCAAGTCTAGGGATTGGGTGCCTGTACTTGATTATGATATTGTTAATGGCCCTACAATCATAACACATTCTCCATTTTCCATCTTTCTTGGGCACTAACAATACAGGCACAGCACAGGGACTCAAACTCTTTTGTACCCACCCTTTATTCAATAAATCATGGACTTGGTTCTCTATCTCCTTAGTTTCTTGAGGATTTGTCCTATAGGCTGGTCTATTGGGTAGACTAGCCCCAGACACAAAATCAATTTGATGTTCTATACCCCTAAAAGGAGGAAGGCCTTTTCGACCTTCACTAGGGAATATATCATCAAATTCTTTTAATAAATGAGAAACTTGAGGAGGTAAAGAACTAAGTTCAATGTTTAAATTATGACACTGAAGCACACTTTTACAAAGAAGAAGATAAGAAGGCTTTTCAACAATTAGGGTTTGTTTTAAAGTTTCTTGTTGAATTTCTTCTAAAGATTTCTCTTCCTTCTTCTTTGAAGACTTATGCTTCTTTTCCTTTTTGTTTTTTTTTTAATCAAGTTTTTTTTTTTCTTCTTCTCTTTTCAATTTCATTTGTACTTGATCCTCTATCACTTGTGAAGGAGACAAAGGATGAAGTACAAATTTCTTTTCTTTGTGGGTGAAAGTGATTTCATTGGTAAGGCCATTATGCATGGTTTTCTTGTCAAATTGCCATGGCCTTCCCAACAAAATATGGCAAGCTTCCATTGGAACTATGTCACAAACCACTTGATCTTCATAGTTACCAATAGAGAACTTGACTTTCACTTGATTATTAACATTAATATCCCCATCTTCATTAATCCAATGAAGTTGATATGGTTTCGGATGGGGAATAATAGTAAGACCAAGCTTCTCCACCAACCTTGTACTACAACAATTACAACAAGACCCACTATCCACAATGAGAGAACAAGCATTATTAAGAATTTTACACCTTGTGTGAAAAATATTCTCTCTTTGTGAAAGGTGAGACTCATGAGGTTGGTTTCCTAGAAGCCTTCTAATCATTAGAAGTTGACCATCACAAGGATATGCACTTTCAATGGGATGGTCTTCCTCACTTGATTCACTGTCACTTGAAGTAGTGGAACTAGTTTCATCAACACTACTATAAATGTCTTGCCCTTTCAAAATCATCACCTTTTTAGTTGGGCATTGAGAGGCTATATGTCCTCTCCCAAGACACTTAAAGCATTTGATATCACTAGTTTTGCTACTAGAAGTGACAATATTTTTATTTTTCTCATTTTGCTTTTTCTTTTTCTTTGCCAAATTTCTTAGAGGTATCAAATTGACCCTCCCTTTTGTAGTCTTTCTTAACATAAGGGCTAGATTGAGTTTTTCCTTTAAAAGAAGATTTTCTCAAATTTTGTTGTTCCACCCTTATACAAAGTTGGACCAAATCATCAAGGTCCCTATAAGGGAGTAATTCAACTCTATCTCTTATGTCAAAATTAAGACCACTTAGAAATCTAGCAATGGTCAATCTTTCAATAAGTGATGGGAGGATCATTGTGAAGTCTTCTCTTTCTTTCCAAGGATGTCCACCAATACATGGCTTGTCCTTGAAAAGCTAGGGTGGCTAAAGGAACTTTTCTTTCCTCACCTACTTGATGACAAGTGAAGATTTGCTCCACTTTCATCTCCCAATCTAAGTAGGTGTCCACATTATCTTTTCCATGAAAGTAAGGGAGATCAACCCTTGATTCCCTCACTTTGGGTTCTTTAATGACTCTTCTAGGATGGGGTTGGTAATATGCATCAAGGTTTAGGCTATCCTCATTTTGACTAGGAGAGTCATTGGAACTCTTTGTGGAACCTTTTGAGGAACTTTTTTGACTTTTGTTTTTATGTAATTTTTTTAAAAGTTTTGCTTCTTGTTGCTTAATCTTTTGAATCTCTTCTTCTAAAGCAAGAAGTTGTACTTCTCTTTCAATCTTTTCTTTTTGTTTTTGAAGTACTTCTTCATGCTTCCAAAGTTTTAGTGCTTCAACCTCCTTGACAATTTTTCTAAAACTTTTAGGAGTATCAAAGTCACTACTACTTGGAGAATGATGACTCATGATTAAACAATAAGAATTTGTATGTTATGCAAAAAGGTATAAAATGTTTTTGGGATTTTCTAGGAATGAAAATAACACTTGGAAGTCTAAGTGTACAATTTGCACTATCAAGGGAGGTGAGCTACAAAGAGCCACTTAATAACCAAGCCTTTTCAAGTGGAAATCACTAAACTCCTTTGTGGTACTTCCAATTCCCCAAAACTTTTCACAAAAATTTTGAATGCTTTTTCACAATTTGTTTGTTTTTGAGACTAAACTAAACGTGAGCAAGTAAAACTACACAAGTCTAGACGTTTCAAGGCAGCAAAATAAAGCAATTAAAAGACCAAGAACTTAAAGGAAACAAGATAAGTAACTAGTCGGGTTCCCTAAGTGGAAGCTTGAAACATATGAAATTTCCAAGCCACTTCCACTAGCACTACACGTGAGATGCTATCAAGGATGTAGATATACCTGACCAGCTTCTTAATACTCCCTCCAAGCCTTACAAATTGGTTTTAAAATACAAAAGAGATTGCAAAATTTAAACTAGCCTAGAAAGCAATAAATGGCGGTTTTTGGTGACCAACTAGTGACGGATTGTTGTGCAAATTTTCCAACACTTAATCAAGTGTTTAATCCGCCACTAATCCTTCAATATGATGCTACTGGACCTGCAAAAGAAACACAACAAAGAGGTTAATGGTGGCTGCCTCACAAGGTGAAAGGAATGGTCACTCAAGTGAAGGAAGTTTAGGAGAAGTTTTGGTCACTAAATTAGGTCAAATTTTTAGGTCTTAGTGTCCAAAATTTTCCTACTCTTTGTTGAGCAATGCTTGATCCTTGAGCAAGGATTTAAGGCCACTTCCAGCACAGGGAAAATATTGAAAGAAAACTAGACAAGCAACAAAGCACAATTTGGAAAGCTTATACCAAAATTAAGAGTAATATGTGTTTATGACAAGACTCAAAGAAGTTCAATAAGTAAAACTGGAAAATAAGACTCCAAAACAAAGCTAGCACTCAGTTAGAATGAATCCTAGATAGGTACTAGAGTAGATGAACAAAACAAAAAAAATTTGAAAGCAATTGGACAAGTAAAGCACAAGTAGTAGTCAAAACAATAACAAGGAATCAAGTGATTTTTCACCAATGTACACCTCTCGGCTTTTTCACTTTAAAATGCTTTCTCTAATTTTTTTTTTAATTCTTTCTTTTTCTATATTCAAGTTAAGAGTCCAGAGAGTATATTTGCCTTTTTTTTTCAAATTTTTCTAAGATTCCAAGCTATAGAAACCGTGACTACAAGTTAGACAAAAATTCAAGTGAAAACAAGGAAACTAGTGCACTAGTTTTTAGGTTTTGTCTTGGATTCTTTTGTACACTTTTCTTCTTTGAATCTTTGTACTTTTCTTTTGATTTAGGCTCTGTTTTTGTCTCTGTTTTCAGCCTATTTACTTTTTAAAATTTGAATCCAAAAGATAGTGCACTAGAAGCAAGATTAAGCACTTGAAATTTTGAGTCACAAAAATTTTTATAAGATTTTTCAATGGAAATGTGATTTGAAAACTTAAGACACAATGGAAACCTAACTCTAAAGAAACTTACTAGAACTAATAGCAAGTTATGAACACAATAAGGTAAAAGAAAAAGCACATATAGGAGGCAAGAACAATAAGCAAACCGAGAGCAACAAATTGATGAACAAGACAAAAAAAATTTAGGTCAACATGCTATTCAAGGAATTTTAAGACATATAAAGACTACACAAACATACTAAGACAAAACATGGATTAAAAACCAAAATCTAAATGCAATGTATGCAGTCCAATCACGGACACATATTAGGAATGGAGAGACTCAAAATTAAAATCAAAAAATAAGCACAAGCTAATAGGTCCTAAACAAGTTGATTGAGGAAGAAATTCAAGAACAATCAACCAATGGATCTATGGAACAAAATATGATATAAAACATGTAGATCCGAAAATAAACTCAAACAAGACACTTAGAACACAAAGAACACAAAAACAATCGGACCAAAAGTGAAACAACTTATCTCCTTGAAGAACCTTGCTCTTGATACCAAAAATGATAGAAGAAGTAGGAGAAATGAAGATGTGATTTTTTCTGTAAATTTTAATCTGCAGGATAAATAAAAAACAATATATTTAAATTTATAAGTTTAATATTTTAAAAAAATTTCAAGTCCCTCATTGATTGAAAATAAAACAATTAAAGAGTATATAAGTTAGGACAACACTTACCTTATAAGTTGATTTATATGGTTGAGTGTTAGGCTTATAATCTACAATCTTAGAATTTAATTACATGTTGGAGGCATGAAAACAAATGCTTCGGATGAGATTATGATAGAAGAAGTAGGAGAAATGAAGATGTGAACTCCTCCAAGCTTCTTCTAGGCACGGATCTTCTTAAAAGGAGATGTAGACCGAATGGATGGAAGCTCAAAATGGATGAGAAATTGCGGATTAGAAGACCTAATGCATAGAAGGAAGTATCCAAACTCAAGCTACAAGGGATTGCACACTTCAAAGGGAAGGAAACTAGGTTTTCCTAAGGAATTTTGAAGGCACTCTCTAAAGCTCTCTCTCTTGGAATTTCGGTGACTCTTGAATGGCTGAATTCAATTCAGATATCTCATATATTCAAAAGTGTTTACAATAGGTGGGAGAAGATACATTTATAGGGAAAGAACTAGGTTAACTTGGGCGGCAATTTGAATCATTCAAATTGGCGCCAAGTTTAAATTTCAATTTTGAATTTGAAATTTAAACTTTGGCTTCCAACATGACTAATTCAGATGCCAACCTCATTTAGGAGTCATTTAGGAGTGATTTGAGGTACATTTGGAGCTCACATGGCCGGACCCATCCCATGCCATCCATGTGACTCAAATTCAACTCAAATTACTTCTAAATGATGCCTAAATGAATCCTAATTTTCCTATTAATGTATTCTTCTTATAACCCTAATCTAATGACCCAAATACATTGGTCTAATGAATACAATGAATAGGAAAAAATATAAGAAGAAGAATGAGCCCAATATTGGGTATCAAAAGCCCAAAGCCCAAGAAGCCCAAAATTAAGCCCAAGACACCTAAACCCTAATCTATGGTCAAAATACAAGACCAACATCAAAGTAAATTCCTATACTAAGAAAAATACAATTAAACATGGTGTTCAATCAATCAAAGCCCAAGTGAGAAGCACCCTAGGCCCACCAAGCCCATTGGACCCACTAAGCTCTAAAGCAGTCAAATCTTCAAGTAACCTCCTGGCCATTGCTCTAGTGGTTGGGCCTTTAGCCCATGCTCTTCCATCAGATTATTGATAGAATTTATAGTAATTTCTTTAATTTTTTTCGTAAAAAATATTCCTGCAAAATTTCTTGCGAAAAATTCGCAGGAAACTTTCCTGTGAATTTTTTTTTTGCAGGAAACTTTCCTGGGAATTTTTTTCGCAAGAAATTTCGCAGGAAAATTTCCTGCGAATTTTAAAATTCGCAAAAAATATTATCCATGAAAGTATTACATGCAGATAAAATTTCGCAGGAAAATTTACAGGAACAACGTTTCTTGCGAATTTTTATAAAAAGTTTGCAGGAAAATTCACATGTAATAAGAGAAATTTTAATAATGTCGGTTTATTTGAGACCAGATTTTATTTTTATTTGGTCCAAAATATTTTTTTACGAAATATTTTGTATAACATAATATTATATTGATACTATTTATACTAAAATATATATAATAAAAATTTAGTAATACATGATGTTAAATTAATATATATCAAAAAAATTGTCTTGGCTTAACCTTATCTCATTATTACGTTTTGATTGTGCTAAATTCTAGTTTAGATAAACATTGAGTCATCAGTTGGATATATTATTAAATCTAAAATAAAATTCTAAAATTAATAATAATATTTGATAAAAAAATATTTTAGAGATAAGTCTTAAAAAAAATAATTATATTTATATATCTTTTAGAAAGTTATGAAATCTTAAAAAAATATATATAAATATTAATATTTTTAAAAATAAATTTAAAACAAAAATTTTATTGATCTCGTTCTTGGACGGATTCTAGATAAACAACCATACAAGGAAGAAATTTTGATAAATTGTACTAATCCATCTTAATTATAAACACATTTAAAGCTCAAATCATGTTTCTAAATTTGTATGGTTAAAAAAATATCAAGATTGAAAATTCTGAAAGAAAATCTTTATGATATGTTCTATCATGAAAAGTTTCTTCGGTTAAATACTCACGTCCAATGATATTCTCGCTGTCACTTTTCTGGATTCCCAAACATAAAAGGTTTCCTTCATCCTGTATTTTTCACAAATGGAATTAAGATCAAGAAAGGTTGAGAATCATTTGATATATATAAAATCAGATGAAATATTAATTAAGATTTTCTGCACCCATACCTCACTAGAAACTAGTACTAGAGGTTTCATGACATAATAATCATCTCCACCTTTCATCGTTAGATTCAAAAGTGGAACTTCAATTGTCTGATTTGGACTGCAGGTAAAGTGGAAATCAGTACTTAATTGTTGAAAAAGAAAAATAAGTTCATGATATATGGTTTCTCTAAAGCCAATATCACCTTATGTGATAACAATACTCAAAGGGGATATTAGAATCAGTTGATTTAGATGAATGCCGATTTGCTGTGACTAGGGAATTGTACTGCAAACAATATTTGACAACTCATGACATGAAACTCCTTATCCCATGTTAAAATACTATTATAATGTAGATTACTTACCTTCTCACCAAGTAGTGTATAAGCTGTCACCGAATCCAACCTGCAACTCTGATACCACTGATAGTGTACCTGTCTGAAGGGCACACTAGTAATCTTCTCGTATTCTGAGGGTCGAACGAGAGCTCCGATCGAATATTCCAGTGAGGGGGAGGTACCTACAAAAGGCACTCCGACGCTCAAGTCAGGACAAAACACAAATATCGATAGTAATTAATGAACAGTGACGTTACCTCGTGACATGAGCTATTTATACTGACATTTATGGGCCCGGATTCCCATGGGCCCTGCAACAGGATTACCAAATTAGGTAATACGCCTCTAATCGGCTTATTGATATGATTAACTCTTAATCCCTAATTAGGGGGAGTCCTTAACTCTTTATCAGTGGGAATCTGGATCTATGGATCATCTGGTAGCTAATCGGCCACCTGGTTCGGCCACTCGGGTGCCGATTGGGTGTCGGCTATCAGGTGGCCGAGCGGCCGAGCCAGGTGGCCGAATAACCCTGCTAGTACACTTGCCCCCTAGCCTTGTGGAAGGAAGACCTTTTGCAAGGGTATAAATGTGAGGTTAAGTGATGGGGTAGTCGAAAGGTTGGGATGATCTCTAGCGTTGGATCTTGAAGATTAGGCAGTTACACTTTTCAAATTTTTGAAATTTTCCCGCCTTTTTTCCTTTGCTATATATAGCGATGAGTGGTGGGGCCTTTTACACATATCGCTCTCAGCCGAATCGTGTTGCCTGAGCAAGTTTGAAGATTGAACTGCGCGCCGAGTGACCATTGTGAATTCGCATTCTTGGTAAGTCTGCTTCTATGGCTACATCATCTGAAAGCTCTTCGGCTAGTGAGGTTCGGTCGTCATCATCCGAGGGGTCATCATCCAGTGATTCGGGGCATTCGCCGAATGAAGATGGATGATCTACTGAGATCATGAGCGCATCCGAAGGGGCCTCGACCAGTGGAAGTGAGGTGGTGCCGATTAGGACTAGGCGTGTCTCAAATCGACAAAGATATGGGCCTTCCGAAGTGCCGGAGTATGAATGGGTGAACGGAGAGGTGACTTCATATTACTCGCGTTACCGAGATACCACAATGATTACCAACCTATTGGATTACACGAAATGTTTACATTTTGACGCGAAAGACGAACCGTACCCAATCGGGGTTCGAGCGTGCCGAAACAACGCTTTCGCCGATCCCGACACGGTCTGCTTAGACAAGCAAGCTGAGAGGATGGCGTCTTTCTATATATATGACTGCCTTTTGAGAGATTTGAAAGTGACGCTGCCATTTGATGAGTTTACAATGGGAGTTCTTCGGGTTTTGAATGTGGAGCCGACCCAGCTTCATCTGAATAGCTGGGCCTAACTTCAGGGGTACAAACATCTATGCCGATGTGTAAATATTAGGCCTTCTCCCTTGATTTTTCTTTACTTTTATTCGTCTCGGCCGTCGGACTTGGCGAAATGGGTATCTCTTAATCAAGTGGGGACTCGACAACTTTTGGATAGCTTTACTTCGTCGTATACGAACTTCAAGGCTGGGTTCTTTCGAGTGACCATTCGGCCGAACGGACGACGTTTCTTCTTTGGTGTTGACGACAGGAGTTTGTTTCCGTTGTACTGGACACGTGCCCCTTGGCCATATGATGAAGTGCCGGACGAGCTTCTCACAGCCGAAGAGCGACAAAACGTCCAATTTTTGCTTCAACTTCCTCGGCGTTTGCCGACGAGGTCGCTAATTAACTTGGTCGATTCATCCCGATGGGATTATGATTTGATAGGTGAGTGACTTTCTAGTTTCGGCCTTAAGCTAAATTCATATTGATGTTCACTTGGTTATTCATGTAGGAATCATGGTGAAGAGTGGTGCGAATGAGTTCAACATTCGTGACCTCCTTGTCAATCGGGTGCAACAGGTGAAAGCTTCCGGGGTTATGGGTAGTTCATCGGTTGCTCCATCGCCTCGACCAGAACAAGATAATCGGACTCCTCCTTCGCCGACTCGCAAGCATAAAAAAGGGAAGAAAGGGAAGGAAGTGGCCGAGGAGAGGCATAAGAGAAAAACTGCCGAGGAGAGGCCTGAGAAAACCAAAAGGTCAAAACAAACCGTGTCTTCACCAGGTGGAACGGTAATTTGTGTCCCCCCTGGGTTGATGTCTAGGGCCTGTCGCAACCCAAAAATTTCTGATCTCGCGACATATGGTTTAGACATCCTTTTAAAAGTCTCATTAATTAAGGAATGCCCGGACCCAGACTAATCCTTAATTAATGGTTTTGAAAATAGGTTCACGGAGTCGCCACCAATATTTTACTCAAAATATTGGAAAAAGAAAAGGTTTTTAAAGATCCAATAATGGCCTTGATAACCAGAATTGGGTTCGGGGTTCGGGTACGTGTAGGGAAGGTATTAAGCACCCCTACAGCGCCCTCAATCGGTACCCTATGACGAAGTTAATATGATAAAAATTAATAAATTAAATATTGAATCCCCTTTATTAATATTTATTTACATGCTTAAAATATAAATTGAGCGATTAACCCTAAAATATCTACATTATGACGTTTATTATAAATAAAAAGTAAAGATGAGAAATAAAAAATATAGAAAAAAAGATTGATTGAAATACCTCTTGAACGAGCTCTATTGAGTCTTCAAATATGGAGAAGGTGCTTTATGGCGACCTTTCACACTACAGTATGCCTCACAAATCTCAAGAAATACAATAGGAGGGAGAGAGAATATAGAGATGCGACACAAATCTCAAAAAATATAATAGAAGGGAGAGAGATAGAGAATTTTCGTGCTCAAAGGAGTCTTATTCGAAATTTCTCTGGCCGCCTTGAGAATTGTGCCCGAGGCTTCAATTTATAGGCATCAGATGTGGGCCGGAACGGCCCGTTCTGGATTCGGAACGGCCCGTTCCGGATCCGAACGTTATGTTCAAATTAAGCACCCTAGAACGGTCCGTTCTGAAAATGGAACGGCCCGTTTCGGTATTGGAACGACCCATTCCGGTATTGGAACGGCTCATTCCGGTATTGGAACGACTCATTCCGATATTGGAACGGCCCGTTCCGGTATTGCATTTTTAGGTGTTTTAGCCACGTTGGAACGACCCGTTCTGATATTGGAACGGCTCGTTCCGATGTTTGGAACGGCCCGTTCCGGGCTACTAAAACAACCTTATTTGACCTTTAGGCCTTCTGATATCCTGTCTTGTTGTTTGCCTGCTTTGGGAGCTCCTTTCCTTCATGATGTAGGTCCATTTTCTTGTTTGTGTGCCCCCCGGACGAAATTGGGTGTCTACAGGGCCTTTTGGGGTGAAGGTGTGTCTGCCGATTCACTCGTTCGGCCAGAGGGCTTCTCGGAGCAGGGCCGAGAGTTACTGAGTCAGTTGGACGCAGTATCAAAGTGGAAATACTACTGTGAACTACAGTCTCGGTCCTTAGCCTTGGTGAACCAACTTGCTATGGGGCCGATCGGTGAATTGATGCAGATGAGGCAAAGACTGGAGGAGGCCGATAAAGCAATAGCCGAGGCCCGTGCAACGACCGAGGAGGCCCTAGCTACCAACCGCCAGCTCGTAGCGGAGTTAGACGTGCAGAGGCTCAACAACGACACTCTTCGGTTGGACCTTCAAAAAGCAGAAAATGAGGGGAAGCGCCGAGCCGAAGAGGCCCAGGCCGAGCTGGAGAGGTTTAAGGAGGAGGCGAAGGATCACATAGTGGCTCAGCATGAGGCCGGTTTTCGTCATGCTCTTCGGCAAGCATGATACTTCGGCCATTTTCGCGAGGGCTTTGAATTTAATATGACCAAGGATTTTTACCAGGGGTCATTTATGTCGTTCGGGGAGATGCCCGCCGGGGCGGTGCCTGATAATGATGAGCCGAACGACACCCTTGAAGAGGAAGAGACTTAAGGTGCTTCGGATGACGAGGCTGAGGATGAGCAACCCGAGCAGGATGGTGAGCAAGGCGACGAGCCAGAAATTCAAGAAGATGCCCCCGTGAATCCTGAGGATTAAGTGTTTCAATAGGCCGATAAAGCCTCTTTTTTTTTTTTTTTTTTTTTTTTTTTTTTTGTATGAAAAAGGTCATTAGAACCTTCTGAATAAGAGTAGTGTTTTTTCTTTCATTTCGAACTAGTGCTTTATATTTTTGACTTGTGAAATCCGGGGAGTTTTACGCAAAACCGTATATTGCATAAGTTAATAACTGAATAATTCGTCCCAGGAAGAACCGAGTAAGATTAATTTGACCCTAAACCGAGTAACCTCATCCGGTGCTATTTTCACCTTGGGAAAAAAAAATCGAATGGAGCCGTTCGGGATAGAATGCTTTTGAGTCAAAACCGACTTGAGTCATTCGGAATTGATGCCTTTTGAGTCAAAACCGAATGGAGTCATTCGGGATTGATGTTTTTCGAGTCAAAACCGAATGGAGTCATTCGGAATTGATGCCTTTTAGGTCAAAACCGAATGGAGTCATTTGGAATTGATGCCTTTTAGGTCCAAAAACCGAATGGAGTTATTCAGAATTGATGCCTTTCGAGTCAAAACCGAATGGAGTCATTCAGAATTGATGCCTTTTAGGTCAAAACCGAATGGAGTCATTCAGAATTGATGCCTTTTAGGTCAAAACCGAATAGAGTCACTCGGAATTAATGCCTTTTATGTCAAAAACCGAATGAAGTCATTCGGAATTGATGCCTTTTAGGTCCAAAAACCGAATGGAGTTATTCGGAATTGATGCCTTTCGAGTCAAAACCGAATGGAGTCATTCGGAATTGATGCTTTTCGAGTCAAAACTAAATGGAGTCATTCGGAATTGATGCCTTTTAGGTCAAAACCGAATGGAGTCATTCGGAATTAATGCCTTTTAGGTCAAAACCGAATGGAGTTATTTGGAGTTGATGCCTTTTGAGCTAAAACCGAATTGAGTTATTCAGGATTGATTCTGAGAGAAGCGTTGTTGAGTTTTGAAGGTACATCCTTTGCCGAGTTGGTTACTCGGGAGGGAAACCTTGGTTGAGATTTGAAGGTACGTCCTTGGCCGAGTTGGTTACTCGGGAGGGAAACCTTGGTTGAGATTTGAAGTTACATCCTTGGCCGAGTTGGTTACTCGGGAGGGAAACCTTGAGTTTTGAAGGTACGTCCTTGGCCGAGTTGGTTACTCGGAAGGGAAACCTTGGTTGAGATTTGAAGGTACATCCTTGGCCGAGTTGGTTACTCGGGAGGGAAACCTTGAGTTTTGAAGGTACGTCCTTGGCCGAGTTGGTTACTCGGGAGGGAAACCTTGGTTGAGATTTGAAGGTACATCCTTGGCCGAGTTGGTTACTCGGGAGGGAAACCTTGAGTTTTGAAGGTACGTCCTTGGCCGAGTTGGTTACTCGGGATGGAAACCTTGGTTGAGATTTGAAGGTACATCCTTGGCCGAGTTGGTTACTCGGGAGGGAAACCTTTTTGGAGTACAGCTTAAGTAAAAAACGATAAGACTAAGCTGAAATGCATTTCATTGATATGTGCCTCGTTAAAAACCTTGTCGGCCAAAATCTCTTTTCACTTTTTTATAAGAGGAAAAAAGACCGATCAAGGAAAAGAGTGCACTCTGCATGTATACATGGATCACTAACTTTACACAAAACATTGCTAACTAAAATAAGCCTTCAAGTGAGTTTAGTTCCATGTTCTTGGAATGACCTTTCCCGAAAGCTCCTCAAGCTTGTAGGCACCGTTATCTAGAGAGTGGCGGATTCTGAATGGGCCGTCCCAGTTGGCTGCCAATTTACCTTCACGGGGGTTACGCCTGGCCGATCCTTGAACGCGCCATACTAGATCTCCTTCCTTGAAACATCACTTTGAAAGGGTGGAATTGAAGCGCCTGGTCATCCTTTGCTTGCATGCTTCGGCTATGATACGCGCCTTGTCACGGACTTCATCGATGACATCGATTTCTGCTCTAAGAGATGAGTTATTGCTTTCTTCATCAAAATGCAGTCGACGAAAAGAAGGTTCACCTACTTCCACGGGAATCATGGCATTAGTGCCGTATGTCAATTGAAATGGGGTTTCCCTTGTTGTGGATTGAGGCGTACATCTATAAGCCCACAAAACTTCTACTAGTTCTTCGGCCCAGGCGCCCTTAGAATCTCCCAAGCGCTTTTTCAACTCTGTTAAGATGACTTTATTCGCCGCCTCGGCCTGTCCGTTCGATTGAGGATGTTCAACCGATGTGAATCGGTGCCGTATGCCTAAGTCTTGGATGAACTTGTTCAACTTTTGATCTGTGAATTGGAGACCATTGTCGGTTACAATGGAATATGGTATACCGAAGTGCGTGACAATGTTCTTCCACAAAAACTTCTGCACCATACCAGCTGTGATCGTTGCTAACGGCTCGGCCTCAATCCACTTTGTGAAGTAATCGATTGCGACCAACAAAAATTTGCATTGGCCTTTGGCAAGGGGGAACGGACCAAGGATGTCCATCCCCCAAAGCGCAAACGGCCAAGGAGATTTAATACTGTGCAACTCTTCAGCTGAGGCGTGAATAATATTTCCGTGGCATTGGCATTGCATGCATCGCTTTACAAATTCAGCACAATCAATTTTAAGAGTTGGCCAGTAGTACCCGGCTCTCAACACTTTGGCTGCTAGAGTTCTTCCACCCGAGTGAGACCCACAAATCCCTTCATGGATTTCTCTCAGCACATAATTTGCTTGTGTTGAATCAATGCACTTCAATAACGGAGTGGAGAAGCCTCTTCGGTATAATTCCCCGTTTACTACTGAGTATCGGGCTGCCTGTGCGCGGAGTTTCTTGGCGGCGGAAGGCTCGGTTGGTTGTTTTCCCAACTCGATATAATTCATTATGTCGGTGATCCAGGTCTGTTGAGGTTCATCAACCGGCATACACTCATGCGGTTTCACACTAGGAGTTGCGATGTCGAGATGAAGAGTAGTTCGAAGCTGCCCGGGTTTTCGGCTACTGCTGGCCAGCCGAGCCAACTGATCGGCACGTTCATTGCGTTCTCTAGGGGTATGCTTGACCTGGACTTCTTCGAAGGCGTTGCGTGCATTCCTAAACAAATGGTAATATTTCAACAAGTTGGGGTCTTTCACCTGGAAGTGATCATTGACCTGTTCCGAGACGATTTTTGAATCTGTCCAACACACTATTCGCCGAGCACCAACTTCTTGGGCGAGTCTTAACCCTGCCAACAATGCCTCGTATTCGGCCTGATTATTGGAGGTCTTGAATGCAAATCGTAGGGACTGTTCGAGTATTAATCCGGACGGTCCTTCAAGGATCACTCCTGCTCCGCAACCTTGGTTATTTGAAGACCCATCTACGTGCATTGTCCACAAGTCACTTACAAAATGGCCTTTCGGCTGCAATTCGTTCACAAAATCAGCCAAGCATTGGGATTTAATAGGGCCTCGTGCTTCAAAGGTGATGTCAAACTCCGAAAGCTCAATTGACCAAGCCATCATTCGGCCGGCCAACTCTGGCTTGCGCAGTACCTTGGCAATCGGGCAGTCAGTCCGAACCATGACATGATGACTTTGAAAATATTGGCGGAGCCGTCGAGCCGCGTGTACCAGCCCCAGCGCCACCTTCTCCAAGAGTTGGTATCTTGTTTCGGCTTCTTGTAGCAGTCGGCTGATAAAATACACAGGTCGTTGCTCGCCATTTTCCTGTACTATAACGACACTTATGGCTTCGTTTGATACACACAAATACACCACCATATCTGCCTGCGGATCGGGTTTAGAGAGAATGGGAGGGGAACCGAGACGTTGCTTCAACTCATTGAAGGCCTCTTCACAATCGACGGACCATTCAAACTTCTTGACCTTCTTTAACAAACCTATAATAGGCTTTGCAATCTCTGCGAGACATGGTAGAAATCTTGAAAGAGATGTGAGCCGTCCAGCCAACTTCTGAACCTCCTTGAGGTTTTGGGGACTTCTCATATCGATGATTGCCTGAAACTTGTCGGGGTTGGCTTCAATGCCCCTTGCCGAAAGCATGAAACCAAGAAATTTTCCACCCGATACGCCGAACACACATTTTTCTGGATTGAGCCGCATGTCAAATTTGCGGAGTTGCTGGAATACTTCGGAGAGGTCATCTATGTGCTGGGTGATGCCTTCGGACTTGACAACCATATCGTCGACATATACCTCCATATTCCTGCCGAGTTGGTTTCGAAAAATCTTATTCATCAATCTCTGGTAAGTTGCTCCTGCGTTCTTTAAATCGAAAGGCATCACGCGATAACAATAATTAGCTGAGTCAGTGATGAAAACCGTCTTTTCTTCATCGCGGGGATGCATTCGGATTTGATTGTATCCCGAATAAGCGTCCAGGAAGGAGAGGACCTTATGACCCGATGCACCGTCAACCAACCGATCAATGTTTGGGAGTGGGTAAGCATCTTTTAGGCAAGCCTTGTTGAGATTAGTGTAGTCAGTGCACATTCTCCACTTGCCGTTTGGTTTTTTAACCATGACTACATTTGCCAACCACGTAGTGTATTGAACTTCCCGGATGAATCTAGCCTCAAGTAACTTTGCCACTTCGGCTTCCACTGCTAATTTTCGATCGGTTCCCATTTTTCTTTTACGTTGAGCAACTGGTCGTGCCTCAGCGCATATTGACAATTTATGACACATAACACCCGGATCTATGTCGGGCATGTTGGATGGTGTCCATGCAAACAGGTCCTTGTTCCGACTAATCACAAGGCTTAAAACTAAGTAGTCTTCCTTGGACATATCGGCGCCGATGTATGTGACTTGCGTGGGAAGTACACCGAGCTGTAACTGGACTTTCTCGTCAATCGGTTCGACACGTTCTTTATCGTTCATTCGTGGGTCAAGATCCCAGTTGACCGACTCGTCTGATGCCGAATGGGTTATGGCATGAACACGTTTGGATTTTTGTCGTCTTTCTTCGACGGGAGATATGCGCAGATTGGCGAAGTAGCATTCTCGAGCAACCTTCTGATCAGCGTGGATTGTAAGGATCTTCCCTTTGTCGGATAGGAACTTTATTGCTAAGTGCGGTGTCGAGACAATTGCCCCCAACATATTCAATGATGGCCGACCGAGGAGGATATTATAGGACGTGTTGGCATGCACCACAATATACTTTACCTGAATTTCTCTGCTTTCTTGTTTGTCAAAACAAAAACGAGTGAATAGATTAATATATCCCTTAGTGCTTGTCGCAACCCGAAAATTTCTGATCTTGCGACCTATGGTTTAGACATCCTTTTAAAGATCTCATCAATTGAGGAATGCCTGAACACCAGACTAATCCTTAATTGATGGTTTTGAAAATAGGTTTTATGGAGTCGCCACCAATGTTTTACTCAAAACATTGGAAAAAGAAAAGATTTTTAAAAGGTCCAATAATGGCTTTGATAACCAGAATTGGGTTCGGGGGTCGGTTACGTGTAAGGAAGGTATTAAGCACCCTTACAGCGCCCTAAATCGGTACCCTATAATGAAGTTAACATGATAAAAAATAATAAATTAAATATTAGATCCCCTTTGTTAATAACTATTCACATGCTTGAAATTTAAATTATACGAATGACCCTAAAATATCTACATGATCGTTTTTATTATAATAATGTTTATCAAAGATAAGAAACAAAGATAAAAAAATAAAGGAGAGAGAAGAAGATTAACTGAAATACCTCGTATCAAGCTTTGTTAATGGTGATTCTAGGTGCTTTGTGGCAACCTTTCACACTACAATACCTCACAATATCTCAAGAAATACAAGAGAAAGAAAAAGAAAGAAAAAAGAGAGAAAAAGAGAGAAATTTCGAGCTCTGGACGAAATTTGGAGTCTTCTAAAAATGTGGCCGAGATTCCTATTTATAGGCTTCAGACAGGGTCCAGAACGGCCCGTTCCGAAATCGGAACGGCCCGTTCTGGATCTGGCCGTTATGTGTTAATTTAGTGTATTGGAACGGGCCGTTCTGAAATCGGAACGGCCCGTTCCGAAGGCGCGTTTAACACATAAAAACCACTCTGGAACGGCCTGTTTCAAATGAAAAATTCAGCCTTTTTTTGTTATTTGGAACGGCCCATTCCAATTTGGGAACGGCCCGTTCCAAATATGTGTTTTAGCCTTCTTTAAAGAGCCTGGAACGGCCCGTTGCAAAATCGGAACGGCCCGTTCCAAAATCGGAACGGCCCGTTCCAAAATTGGAACGGCCCGTTCCAGTTTAGGGATTTAGGCACTTTTTGTAAATTGGAACGGCCCGTTCCAGTTTTGGAACAGCCCGTTCCGGGCTATTAAAACTAGCTTTTTTTTTGGGCTTTTAGCCTCCTGATGTCATGTCTTGATATTTCCATGATTAGGAACTCCTTTTCTTAATAATAGACGTCCATTTCTTCGTTTGTATGCCCCCGGACGAAATTGGGTGTCTACAGTGCTTACCCGTTCTCCTGAGAAACCGACCAACGGGTCATCGTAAGGGATCAACTCCGTCTCGAAAAATACCTAACTGCCTGGTCAACCAACGTTTTCTTGACTATGCAATTGTGAATTTCCACACTGATCACCATTGGATCGTCCTGCACGGGGTCGATGCCTTGAAAGTCGGCGTCAGTGAAGATTATGGTTGGTAGTCTTCGGGAAGGCTGCCTATCAACGACATGAACCGAGCGAATAGCACGTAAATGTCTCTTTTGAGCCGAGGAAGTTGATCCTCCCCCGACGAACCCCCCCGCGATTGTATTGATAACCCTCCTATGCGCCACTGAAGGGTCATCCTTTCTATCGCGAGACCTTCTTCGGTCGCGCCGAGTCCTCTCAGAGTTATCATGCTGGTGCCGATCCTGGTGCCGTTCTTGGTGTCGAGGTTGATATGCTGAGCGAGGCCGAGATGAGCCGGACCGATCGACGAAGTTATGAAGCTGTCCCTGCTTGATCAAATCTTCTATTTTGTCCCTAAGTGCATCATACTCCTCGGTAGAATGTCCACGGTTGCGATGGTACCTGCAAGATTTGCTGGTATCTGCCCGTGGTGGGGTAGAAGCTCTTTTCGGGACCGCTAATACTTCAGACGCGAGGGCTTGTTCAAGCACCGCTGCCCTGCTGGCATTTAGGGGGGTGTAATGAGAGTATTTCGGCCCACGAGTGGGTCGGTCTCGCAATGTTATTTCTTTTCCTTTCCCTCTGAAAGGTTGTTCTGTGGGCTTTTCGGCCTTGCTTAGTGACTCGGCACGGGCCTGATTACGGTATTCAGCTAACTCCTCCATTTGCATATACTTGTCGGCCCTTCTTCATAAATCGTTCATGTTCGAAGGAGGCTTTTTGCAAATGCTGTTGACGAACGGCCCCAGCTTCAATGTCGTTGTAAGGTGATGGAGTGCTACGGCCGGATTAAGGTCTCGGATTTCCAACGCTGCTTTGTTAAACCGATCCATGAAGGTCCGAAGAGACTCCTTCTTGTCCTGCCGAAGGCTTACCAATGATAGAGAGGTCAAGCTATGGGGACGACTTGTTGCGAACTGGATGGTAAACTGCGAGGATAAAGTGTTGAACGAATCGATTGAGTTAGGAGGTAGCCGCATCATCCGTGGTGCTCAAGGTTACCTGCGTGAGAAAAACATCAAGATGTTCATCAGGGTCGGTTGTACCATCATATTTATCGATGGGCAACGATTTTCAGTTATCAAGCAAGGGAAACTGCATAATGGAGGATGTGAAACGGTGCCGATGTGAGACGATGGATCTGGATCTATGGATCATCTGGTAGCTAATCAGCCACCTGGTTCGGCCACTCAGGTGCCGATTGGGTGTCGGCTATCAGGTGGCCGAGCGGCCGAGCCAGGTGGCCGAATAACCCTGCTAGTACACTTGCCCCCTAGCCTTGTGGAAGGAAGACCTTTTGCAAGGGTATAGATGTGAGGTTAAGTGATGGGGTAGTCGAAAGGTTGGGATGATCTCTAGCGTTATGGAAGGAAGACCTTTTGCAAGGGTATAGATGTGAGGTTAAGTGATAGGGTAGTCGAAAGGCTAGGGGGCAAGTGTACTAGCAGGGTTATTCGGCCACCTGGCTCGGCCGCTCGGCCACCTGATAGCCGACACCCAATCAGCACCCGAGTGACCGAACCAGGTGGCCAATTAGCTACCAGATGATCCATAGATCCAGATTCCCATTGATAAAGAGTTAAGGACTCCCCCTAATTAGGGATTAAGAGTTAATCATACCAATAAGCCGATTAGAGGCGTATTACCTAATCTGGTAATCCTGTTGCAGGGCCCATGGGAATCCGGGCCCATAAATGTCAGTATAAATAGCTCATGTCACGAGGTAACGTCACTGTTCATTAATTACTATCGATATTTGTGCTTTGTCCTGACTTGAGCGTCGGAGTGCCTTTTCCAAGTACCTCCCCCTCACCGGAATATTCGATCGGAGCTCTCGTTCGACCCTCAGAATACGAGAAGATTACTAGTGTGCCCTTCAGACAGGTACCCTTCAGACAGGTACAGAAACAAAATTATGAAAGATGATAGCTACTTACTGCAATGTCCCGAGGTTGAATGGTGTTTTTCCTTTGTCTGAGCCACCCGTATCCCCCAAAGTGATTCTTCCAGAACCATCAGATCCAAAACACATTGAAAAAGAATTTGAAATAAGCCCTTCTTTGGCTAAGATGCTAGGAACAAATATATTATCCAGTCCAAGTCCAAATAGACCATTTGGAGCTGCCGTTGTTAGAAACAAACCAGTTTGAACTTGGCCACAACTACAACAAATTAATTCCAATAAAATAAGAAGTACCAAAAACCAAAGGTTGATTAGAGATAGGAGTTTCAAAGAGAATCAAACAGAAAAATGTTATTAAAATGTAAGCTTGAGATTCTACATTCACCTTACATAAAACTATATCAGTGTATATAAGAGGAGAACAATCTTCATCTTACAAATTGATTTTGTGAAATTGAGTTAAACTTATAATTCATTTTCTTAAGATGATATCAGGTATAATAGAATCTAAATTATAGTGAAATTTGTCAAATCACTCGCTATTTGATCGTTATCAGACTACTCATGTTAGAGGAATATGTTAAAAATTTTATATGGACTAAAGATAAAATTACAATAGTGAAATTAGTGAAGAATAATACTCATCTTACAATTTAGTCTTATAAGGTTGAATTTAAGGCTATATTTTTGCACCTTTTACATTTCTTATGCTATTTCAATGGATTAAAAAAAAACATTAACAAAGGAGTGCTAACAATATACTCTTTTTGTTCATCTTAGGTTATTTTATAAAATTGAGAAAAGTTAATAAATAGATGAAAGAAAATAACGAATTTAAAGAATAAGCCTTATGATTAATCCTCTTTGGTAAAAATGATTCAATGCAAAATGTTACCCCTTGTTTTCTAACTATGTATATAAGGAATATAAGTAATTAAGAGTGATATTTTATGTTGTTTTATGTTGTGTTTAAAGTTATTTTGTGTTGTTCTTCTTCGTGATACTTTTGTTGGGGGTGAGGGTTAGAGTTGAAATGACCATATACTTAAGTTATAGAGAATATAACTTAAGTGTATGAGGGTTGGACCGAGGAGGGCTAAGGTATATAAGATGAAATTCTGAGAAATGAATTTCATATATTTATAACTCAAGTTTCTTTAGAGAAGTTAGATATAAGGTCTTTGGGAATTGAGATTGGTAGATCTTGAAGCCTAAAGGAAGATTGTAGCTAGAACTAACATGCTTGAGGATCAAAGTTATGAAAGCTCTAGTGAGAGGGGGTTTTCTTCTACCTAGATTCTTTCTCATAGGAAGCTCGATTGAGGTGAGGAAAACTTGATTGTAACTTTTTCAGATTGTATAAACGCAGTTGTTGTTGTATTATGTTGAATTGACTGATAAACGTCATAGATTGAAGGGTTGCATGTTCTTGGGTTTTGAGGGTTTCAGGGTAATTAAATTTTGAGATGCTTGATCTGTACCTAGATCCTAGCTGCATATGTTAAATTTACTTGGATTCATGATCTAGATGTTGTGTTTGTGAGTTTTTATGGTTTGCATGTGAGAATAAGTGGTTGGTGAGGGGTGTTGCATATTCTCGCTTGATGAGATGATTATCGTTTAGTGAGCTTTTGAGTAATGAAGCTAAAACCCAAAATGGAGATTTTTTGCCTAGCGATCTAGGTTTGGAGATGAAGCTCTGCCTGGTAGGGATGGCAAAAATACCCGCACCCGCGGGTATTTGCGGGTAAAACCCGTTACGGATAATAAATGGATAGGTTAATTGGGTACCCGCAAATAATGGGGACGGATAATTTTTTATCCGTTTGTAAACGGGGCGGGGGTGGGTATGATGATATCCATACCCGCGGGCACTCGTTTAATAATACTTCTTAAATATTCTAATTATCCTTGCACCACATAATCCTAAAATTATACTCTCTCATCTTATTTTCTTACAAAAGTGATGTTGATGAAGTTACCAACATGTGTTAAGCATGTTATAAAATTATGTTAGATGTAATTTGGTTGATTTTCTAACTTTGATTGGGCCAATAAAATTTACGTATTGTAAGTTGTTTACTTTCATTTGAAATTATGAGATTGAATTATTGTAGCTTTGTGATGAGACTTTAACTTACTTGTGAGATTAATGTATATTAAGTTATTAATTATCTTACATTTTTATTATTATTTCAACAAAATTAATGTTAAATACAAGTTCAAAATTAACAATAAATTTTAATTTTTTAATATTTTAATGACATTAAATATAAACTTAAAATTATTTATAATATAATTTTTTTAATTTATTAAAAGATTTATAAATATCCATGGATATCCGTGGGTATTTAAGAAATTCATGAATACCCGCTTAATGGATACCCGTGCGGATATGGGATGAGTATGAGACCAATTTTTATCTGACGGGGCAGGAGCAGGTTTACTATTACCCGCCCCCACGGGGCCCCAATGCCATCCCTACTGCCTGGTGAGCCATAGCTCGCCCAACAAAAGTAGCCACATTAAGCCTTGGTAGTTGAGTGAGGGGTGCTTGATCTATAAGAGGGGAGACACACAAAGTTGTGGCCGTTGCACGAGATGAGCTTACTCAACAAGGACCCTGAGAGAGTTTGGGTCACTCAACGATTTTCAATTCATTGACCAGAAATCCTATTTTTCATTAATGTGTTGTTGGTGTAGTGCGATGTACTCCTATGTTCTAGGTGGACTAGGAAGTGATATTGTTATCTCCAAGTGAGTTATATTGAGCTTGTCCCAACTAAGGATACGTGTTGAGTTTCAAATAGCCTAAAGGGCTTGGAATAGTACATTTTGTCTTAGAACATGTGATGAGTTGGGATCATGGTTGTTTTGGCAAATGTTGCTTTGTGTCGATGATGATGTTTATGCTATGAGATGTTGCGGAGGATGATCATGTATACATTTACATGTTTGTATGTATATGTGTTGTATGTACCATTGTGGGCATAAGCTTGTTGAGACTATAGTAGTACTTTGTATGTCTTATTGTGGACATGAACCCAATGAGGTTATAGTTGTGTCATGTTGTATGTCCTGCCATGAGCATGAACTTGTTGAGGCTATAGTTGTATTGTGTTGTATGTCCTACTATGGACACGAGCTTATTGAGGTTGTAGTTGTTTTTGGGTTGTGATATGCTATGGTCAGTTGCTTATGCTTTGGGTATGATGTTAAAGGTAAATGTAACGAAGGTTGAGCCTTAATTCACGGTGAGATGCATATTTGATGAATCTTATATTGATGATGATGATATGATAATAATTGATGATACTTACCACTTTTTACATAATATTATAAAGGTATAAATGAAAAATAAGTAATTAATATTGTATTTAAAAATTAACATGACACTTATTTTTTAACTTATTTTTTCTTCTAATGTAACACTTATCACAATTGAAAGAGGTATATTAATAAGAAGTGAAAAAATCGATCAGCTATATAATGAGGAATTAAGGTAATAAGTACAAAGTTTTAAATTTGAATCATGTTTTTTAATTATAATTCTTACATATAAAGAACAAAAAAAAGTGAATCCCATATAATTTTTAAATTTCTAATAAATTTTAACTAATAAAAATTTGTATGTTAAAGGATTTGTTAATTAATATCATTTCTCGCACTTTTTTTTTAAATAAGTTGATAGAATATTTATACAAACTACACAAGAATCTAGTAAATATATGTTTGATAATTCTTATACAATACTACAACAATTTTTTTAAGATGTTATTATTAATTTTCTTTTTCTTTTTTAAATAATCAATAGTCTTAAATTTATATTTTTTTATTGTTTGAAAATAAAAAATTATATTTTTGTTATGTTTCCTTATTTTTATTGTTTGAAATAAAAATTGTTTTATGTGCAAAACTAGTAAATATTTTTATACAATTCTTTATTTGTTTCATAGTTCTTTTTTAAAAAGTCAGTATTCAAATAATTTTGAAGAAAAAAAATCTACCCTTTAAGAAATGATTCTTTTTCTCCAACTTTCAACTGTTTTTAGCAAAAATAAAATTGTATGCAAAATGGACCGGTGATTTGAGACAACAGCTGTTATATGCAACTTTTTCAATTAAAAAAATTGTTTTCATAAATTTGAAAATTTAAAGTTTATAATTATATTTCAGTAATTTTTTCTTCTAAATCTGATTTATTACATAAAAATTAATTTTTATTGTATCCAAAAAAAATTAAATATTTAAAATTATTTTTCAATAAATTTATTCAAACAAAAATTTATTCGGATCATAATTAATAATAATAATAATTATTATTATTATTATAATTAATTATAAATATAATTGATTACTAAAATATATTTTTTTTTTCTCACCAAAGGTTTCTAATCCATCCTGGTTTTGAACAAGAGTGTATTGAAGCTTCCAATGTTTACACAGTGAATAAAAATTCTGAAATAAGATGTAGAGTATTTTACCCAAAAGTAATTCTTGTGTCAGCATCTTTTGTTTGATCATCATCTGTAATTAAGTGCAACACATCCTGTACCAAGAATCCGATGAAGTACCACTGTCTTTGTTCACAAAAGCTGCTATTGTTGCATGAAACTTTTATGCTTGTGGATGACATATCAGGGTCATACATATTAAATTTAATTATCTGCCACAGAAAAATTTTCAGAAACGGAAATTTATAGTAATATGTATAGAAAAAGACTTTGTTACAACTTATAGGCTTATAAATTTAATTGTGTATACCTTTCCACTTGGTATCTTCAAACCGATAACTTATGAAGTACCGATACTTCAATTTGCTTCACGTATCTGTATTCGATACGTATCCGTATCCGATACTCTTGGATACTTCACGGATATGTGTCACTAAAGTATCCTATCCTTTAAAAATATTATGAAAATTTTATTGAATTCCGATACTCTCAGATACTTCACCAATACTTATTGGTGATACGCATTGATAAAGTATTCAAATTTTTGAAAAATTATGAAATATCCATTACAATTAAATAAAATATATAAACATGTTTAATATAAAAACATAGAAATATTGGTCCTTGATGAACTGTAAATAAAAATTATCTTCTATATAGATAATTTTAAAAAAGGAATGAAATTGGTAATGTTATTTCTTTTTGTAAATAATAAAAAGTAATTTATGATGAAATGATTTATAATTTATTTATTTTTAGTAATGTACAATAAATATGTTTTTAATTTGGATTTGTAAAATAATAATTATATATTTAATGTTTATTACAAATACACAATTATTATATTATATGAATATTGATATATATGATGACACGTATCTTACAAGTATCGTATCCTATATATTTTAAAATAATCGTATCGCCATATCGGATACGTGTCGTATCCGATACCCGTATCGTATCGGTGCATCATAGCCGATGACACAATTGGTACAATTACAAGGTATCCAAAATAAGTCACTCCCTGTATCCAACGCCACCAAAAACCATAAAGGTGGTGACCCAACAGAAACATTGGCATAGTGCAAACTGAAATCCATATAACAAGGGGAAATTATTAGTAGTACACAAACAAGTAAAACAAGAAGCACCCACAGAAAAAAGTACTGCATAGTGAATACTGATACGAGAAAACAGATATATAAAAGTTAAAAAATTGAGAAGTGGGGTTGAAGAGTTGTCATACAATCCTAAGGAATCGATCTGGACAGTGTCATTGCCGGCAGCGAAAGTGAGAGGAGTGTGGTGGCCGGCGGCGAGTCTCCGGCCCCGGAATATGCGATCTCTGTGAGACATAACAACATAGTATTCAGGAGTTCCCTTTTCAAGAACATCATAAATGCCTAGAATCCCCTTAACTGGGTCCGAGAACCTGTGGTGTATGTCAAACCCAAATGTGCCCAAACCATAGCAACTTTGTGAAGCTAAACTCAACACCATCAACCCCAACATCACTGATGTCAAACTCGCACACACACTAGGCCAAGCCATGAGGTTTCCTGGAATGTTGTGCTCAGTTTGGATGTTTGATATAAAGGATATGCAGTGCCAAGAGAACTAGACTGAAAAAGGTATGGTTATTGGGCTATGGTGCTTGACACAAATAAATAGTGTTGAGAAAGGGAGAGAGAAGGTTAAGAAAGAGTGGTGTTTGTTCATGAACTTTAATTGCCGTAATGGTTTTTTGACATCTCATTTTTTTCAAATATCATTGTCGCCACCGGCCCAAACGGGCCTCGGCGGTCGCGAAGACGGTCGAGCTCTCTTTTTATTTTTTGTTTGAAAATGTATTGGATTGTTAGAACGACTTGTTCTCAAACTGAGACCTCGTCGATCTTATCCAATTTATTATTGAAAGAGTCTCACCAATCCAATTTAATCCCAAGCGGGACCCTCCATGGATTAGTGGTTTTTGTAAAAAGGGAGGGTTCGTGGAGTCGCCACCAATGTTTTACTCAAAACATTGGAAAAAGAAGTTAAGGCAATCGATTTCAAAAATCGACTTCGGCCATTATAACCAGAGTCGGGTAAGGGAGTCGGTTACGCGTGAGGAAGGTGTTAGCACCCCACAGCGCCCCTAACGGGTTCCCTATGACGGATTATTTTACAAATAATAGCACAAAATTACTAAATTACCCCTTTTATTTATGAACGATTATTATCTTAAATATCTACATGATGCTTAAATTAAACACACAGAAAGCAGTAAAAGGAGGGAATTAAAGAAAACCTCTTGGAGCGTGCTTTTATAAATCTCAATAAATGCTAGGAGGCTTTGCGGCGCTCCTTCCCTCTACAAGCTCGCTCGACACTCTCCTCGAAGAAAATTTTTGACTAAGGGAATCAAAAAGATTTCCCCTTCGGTTAAATCCGAGACTCAAGCAAAGCGCTCAGAACTCGAGGATTTAACCGGTCCTGACTCCCAGAGAGGTTCCTAAGGCAGAGCACTGCTCAAAAACCCCAGAACACTCAATAAGAGAGTCAAGAAATGGTTCAAAAGTGTGTATTGACGTCAAATGACGCCATATTTATAGGAAATAGGAGCAATACGGGCGCTGGGGTCAATACGGCCCGTATTGAGAATTTGTTCTTCAATACGGCCGTATTGAACTCAATACGGCCGTATTGAAGTTCACAAATCTTCAATACGGCCGTATTGAGTCCAGTACGGCCGTATTGAAGTTCAAAACTTCAATACAGGCCGTACTGGTCCCCAAGCAGCCCGTATTGGTCCCAATTCCTCCTATTTTCTATTTTTAGCTATCCTAAGACCTCTTAGACCTATAGAGAACCCTCCTTGGGCCTTCTGGAAGTCCTTCTGGCTGATCCTTCTTCAGTCTTCGAGAGTCTTCAAGCTTTATTTCCGACCCGGACAATTTTAGGGGTCTACAGCTGCCCCCTCCTTTACTTGGTCAAACGGCCTTTTAGTTTACCGGTTGACAAGTAAAGGAGTTGACCCAATTGTCCGGGTGATGTGCCAACCTTCTGACTTGTAGCGTCTTCCGGTGGAAAATTGGTTGAGTAGCCTCTCCAGGTTAGCCTCGCTAGACGCCCTAGCTGGAAGCTGTGAGTACAACTTCACTTGCTGCCCGAGTCGGAAGTTGCGTACCTCCGTGCTTTCTGAACACTTTGGTACTGAGTTTGCCCTCTCCAGGGTGAGTACCGTCTCTCCAGATACAACTTTACTCGCCGCCCGAGCCGAAAGTTGCATACCTCCGTGCTTTCTGAACACTTCGGTACTGAGTTTGCCCTCTCCAGGGTGAGTACCGTCTCTCCAGATACAACTTTACTCGCCGCCCGAGCCGAAAGTTGCATACCTCCGTGCTTTCTGAACACTTCGGTACTGAGTTTGCCCTCTCCAGGGTAGCTTCACTAGACGCCCTAGCCGGAAGCTGTGAGTACTGTCTCTCCAGATACAACTTTACTCGCCGCCCGAGCCGAAAGTTGCATACCTCCGTGCTTTCTGAACACTTCGGTACTGAGTTTGCCCTCTCCAGGGTAGCTTCACTAGACGCCCTAGCCGGAAGCTGTGAGTACTGTCTCTCCAGATACAACTTTACTCGCCGCCCGAGCCGAAAGTTGCATACCTCCGTGCTTTCTGAACACTTTGGTACTGAGTTTGCCCTCTCCAGGGTGAGTACCGTCTCTCCAGATACAACTTTACTCGCCGCCCGAGCCGAAAGTTGCATACCTCCGTGCTTTCTGAACACTTCGGTACTGAGTTTGCCCTCTCCAGGGTAGCTTCACTAGACGCCCTAGCCGGAAGCTGTGAGTACTGTCTCTCCAGATACAACTTTACTCGCCGCCCGAGCCGAAAGTTGCATACCTCCGTGCTTTCTGAACACTTCGGTACTGAGTTTGCCCTCTCCAGGGTAGCTTCACTAGACGCCCTAGCCGGAAGCTGTGAGTACTGTCTCTCCAGATACAACTTTACTCGCCGCCCGAGCCGAAAGTTGCATACCTCCGTGCTTTCTGAACACTTCGGTACTGAGTTTGCCCTCTCCAGGGTCTGCCTCCGTGTTTCTGATCACTTTGGCAAAGTGAGTTTGCCCTCTCCAGGGTCTGCCTCCGTGTTTCTGTTCACTTCGGCATGGCGAGTTTGCCCTCTCCAGGGATCTGTGATTGATTTGTCTCCACAGTCCACGATGCTGTTTCGACGGTTTGATTTTGATTTTGATGCCGCTGAGGGCTGGATAACGCAGGGATCCGTCTCGGGGATGTGCAGTTACTCATAGGTTCTTGTGTCCCAACTTTGCATTGTATGGTTGGTGCCCATTGAGGAATTTCTGTTTCCTTGGGGTGTAGACACAAAGATGCTCTTTTTGAAATGAGCGATGCCTTATGTTTGGCTGACGTCCTGTCGACATTGGTGGAGTATCCCGGTTATCCTTATTCGGGTGACTCTTTTTGACTTTTCTGGTTTTGTAGCCTCTGTGTAGGCTGTTATCCGCTAGGGATGTTGACATGTTGATTTTTTGACTGGCCTCTTCTGTTAGGCAGATAGTCTTGATGTTCGATGTTTTGGCGGGATGCCAAATTCCGCTTGGGGAATTTTATTAATCTTTTTGATTTTCTTCCCCTTTTGTGGGGATGCCTCTTGGATAGGCGATCATCCACTGGGGATTGATGTTGATTGGCCTCTTTTGTTAGGCAGATCATCTTGACGTTCATTTGTTAGGCTGAGGGCCAAATTCCACTTGGGGAATAGTTTATTGGTCTTCTTTTTGAAGAGATGCCTCTTTAGTAGGCGATTGGGGATTTGAAGTTTTTATTCATCCTAGAGTATCATTTAGAAAGCCTCTTCAGGCTTAGCTTCACTCATCGCTTTTGAGTTGGAAAACTATCCTCCATTGGGGAAGTTTAAAGTCCTTAGACACTTTTCTTGGATGATCAGGCCTCCTTTGGGGATTTCGCTGATCGCATTCTGATAGCTTTCACTGGGGAATTTGGCCCATGAGTGTAAGCTTGAGATATCTCTGGGGAATCGAGCCTTTCTAGGCTCAACTATTCTGAAGGAAGAGTATTGTTTCTGCGAGCCTCTCCAGGCTCAATTATTCTGAGGGAGTATTCTTTCTGCGAGCCTCTCCAGGCTCAGATATTCTGAAGGGAGTATTCTTTCTGCGAGCCTCTCCAGGCTCAATTATTCTGTCTGATCGGGAGAGTATTATTTAGGAAGCCTCTACAGGCTTAGCCTCACTCAATGCCTGAGTCGGAGAGCTACTTTCCACTGAGGAAGTCTGAAGTCCTTTGACTTGGAGATATTACTTGGATGATCGTACTTCCTTTGGGAGATTTTGACGATCTTGCTTTGAAAGCTCTTGTTGGATATTGGCTTCATGAGCTGAGGTTCCCTTTGGGGAGTATTATTTCTGCGAGCCTCTCCAGGCTCGATTATTCTGTACAAGCTGTTTGTTGGATTTTCTATATCCTCGCCTTTTTCGTTTTCGGCTTTTGTTGACTGCTGTCATACACAAGCAATTTTCTATTTTTTCTATTTTATGCAATTGCCTCATGGTAAGGTCTTTTGAATGTGCAACTAATGTGTGTGATGCACGCGATGCAAGTTTGTATTTTTTATTCTTTTGTTTAGAAAAGTGTATGGCTCTCCCTATCCTCCTCTTTTTTGGAGGACTTTCTGTCGTTGACGCGAGGGAGTATTTTTATGAGCCTTTATGCAGGAGATTACGGATTTCATAGGAACCCCTCCAATTTTCTTTATTGACCGATTATTAACAGAGTTTCATACAATTTTTGAAACATCAATTTAAAGGCATAATCACATGGTCAAGAGAGAAAAGAAACAAATGGATATTTTATTGATTTTCAAATATTTTTACAGAAAGATTTACAGAGGGATTTTCTGAAGAATGGCTGGCCAGGGTAGGCTATATACATTTTGGCTTAAACAATTACATCTGTGATTGCTGCTCTTTACGTTCCCTTAATTGCTTCGGCCTGAGCCAGGAGTGTAGATACTGCAAGACGCTTGCTTCTAGAAGATTATCACTTGAACCGCCTTTCGGTTTTCGGTTCAAGTGATCGTTGCTTGTTTTGTTTTTATATCTTATTCTTTTGTCCCTAACTTTTGCTTAGGACGTATCCTAACGGGGTAAATTTGCCTTTGTTTTGCCTAGTACCCTTGTACTGGCAGGCTTTTTATTTTGCCCTAACTTTTGCCTAGGATGCCCTTTTTGGGTTTTCATCCTAGCGGGCCTATGCAAGCAACGTCTTCAAGCATAGTACTTCTTTACCACGTCAGTGTTGACTAAGTATCGAAGTTCTTCTCCATCCATGTTTGTGAGGATCAATGCTCCTTCTGAGAAGGCTCGTTTTTCCACGTATGGTCCTCCGTGATTTGGGGCATACTTTCCGATTTTGTCCTTTTGAGTTGGTAGTAATTTCTTCATTACCAACTCTCCCTCATGGTAGACTCGAGGGTGGACTTTCTTGTCAAAAGCCTTTTTGATCTTCCTCTGATAGGCTTGACCATGGCATATGGCGTTCAGCCGTTTCTTTTTGATAGGGTTCAACTGGTCATATTGGCTTTGAACCCATTCTGCCTCGGAAAGTTTTGTTTCCATGATTACCCTTAGATAGAATATCTCGACTTCGATGGGTAGAACTGCCTCCACCCCATAAATGAGTGAGAATGGAATAGCTCCTGTAAATGGACGTACTGAAGTCCTATAGCCATGAGGAGCGAAGGGTAACATCTCGTGTCAGTCTTTAAATGAGACAACCATCTTTTGTACTATTTTTTGATGTTCTTATTGGTTGCCTCGACTGCCCCATTCATCTTTGGCCGATATGGGGAAGAGTTGTGGTGTTGGATCTTGAATTCTTGGCACAGTTCTTCCACCATTTTATTATCCAGATTAGATCCATTATCAGTGATGATTTATTTCTCCATGCTTCCACTAGATTATCCTAAAATCTTTTGGGACAAGAGAGAAAAGAAAAGAAAGATATTTTTATTTTGAAGTTTGTGTTTTAGAGGGGATTTATTTTTTCAAAAATGGTTTTTGTAAGAATGGGTGGCCAAGGTAGGCTTAAGTGTTTAGGCTTGTTTGATTAAACACTTATGAAGTTAAAAAATCGTGTTGTGATTCGACAACTTGGATAGCTTCCCTTGAACCTTTCTTTTTGAATTTGGTTCATGGTACCATCATGGATTTCTTTTGTTTTTTTATTGTCCTTATTTTTGCCTAAAACACCCTTTTGTGGCGTTTTAGCGGACCTTTGTTTTTGTTTATTATTGTAACCCTAACTTTTGCCTAGGTCACCCTTTCGTGGGATTCCTAGCGGGTCTTTTGCTCTTATTTTTGCGCAGTCCCCTTTTTGGGTTTCCTGCCGAGCTTCTTTTATTTTGAAAGATTTCTTTTTACCCATGATGGCACTTGTCGAGGCCAAGGGAAGGTGCTCCAAGTTGTCACACACACCTCCACATAAAAATGATGTGGGTTCATTATCATTAAGATGATTTTAACCTCATTCATGTTTATTCAAATAGGGTTAAAAATAATGTGGTCTAGAATTTTATTATAAGCAAGAAAAGAAGCAATGAAGAATGATTTTATTATAATCATAGCGGAAACATGTGTCCTTATTTCATCACCGATATGGGTCCCAATATTGACCTTTTTTATCTTTCGGCCCTGCCCCAAATTCACGGTCTCCAATTCCTCTTGACATGGTTGGAGTAGACGAGTTTCTTGATCTAGCAATCTTTGCAGATCCGGAGAGATGGTCTCCTCATCACTGTCCAACTCAACCCGTTTATCCTCAACTTTCGGACCCCGGTCAGAGCGAACAATTACAGACATAATTATTTTATTGGTTCTATTTAGGTTTAGAATTTATTAATGTTAATGGGGAAAGAGAGAAAAGAACAAAAAAGAGAGTAATGTGAAAAATGCCTCTTTATTGATATTTTAAAAAAAAACTGTAAAACCCTTATTTACATGAAAAGGTTCTCATGATCTCGGGTACTGATCATGAGTCCCTTAAAAGAAAAGAAAAATATGAAGGGGCCCTATTGTGGCTTGCCATTCTCTACTCCTGCTTTGGTAGAGGATTCTTGCTCACGTCGGGCGCTGTCGAATCGAAGGTGACCCACCCGGCATCAATAAGATTTTGGACCTTGTATTTGAGAGCTAGGCATCTCTCTGTTGAATGCCCTGGTGCCCCCGAATGGTATAAACATTTGTCTTGTGGCTTGTACCAATCGGGGTAAGGTGGGTCGATCTTCCTTGGTGGAACATGAGCTAGAAGTTTGGCTTCTACTAGCTTCGGAAGGAGATCGCTATAAGTGGTCGGAAGTTTATCAAACTTCTTCACAGGGATGAATTGCGATCTTCCTGACTTCGAAGTGGAAGAAGCCGAGGATATGGTTATAGCATTGACTCCTCCCTCATTCTTCTTCCTGAAGGTCTTCTTAGCCTCGAATGATTGGGAAGGCTTAGCTAGCTTCCCACTTTTCAATCCTTGTTCCACTCTCTCCCCAATAGTGATGATGTCCGAGAAGAGTGTCGTTGTGTTCCCTATCATTTTATCGTAATAGGGACCAGTCAACGAGTTGATGAATATGGACACCATCTCCTTATTTGACAGCGGGGGTTCTATCTGTGCCGCCAACTCCCTCCAACGTTGGGCGTACGCCTTGAAAGATTCATCATTATTCTTGCTCAAGGCTTGAAGATCTGACCTATCGGGTGTTAGGTCGATGTTGTATTTGTAGCGCTTGAGAAAGGCGTCGGCCAACTGCCTCCATGTGTGTACTAGATTTCCATCTAGCTGCATATACCAGTTGAGTGCAGTTTCAGCCAAGCTCTCTTGAAAGCAATGAATCAAGAGCTTTTCGTTTGTGGCATATGCAGCCATCTTTCGGCAGTACATGGTGAGATGACTCTTGGGGCAAGTCGATCCCACGTATCTCGAGAAATCTGGCACTTTAAATTTGGGAGGGAATTGAATATCCCTCACTAAGCACATGTCGGCGGCATCTTTGATGTCAAAATCATGCCCCTCCATAGCCCTTAGCCGATCCTCTAGGGCGTGGAATTGTTCTTTTGAAACCTCGGGCTCTTTGATCATAATTCCAGCCCCAAGAGGTATGGCATGTGGAGGATCTTCTTTATGCTCTTCCTCCTCTCCCTCATGATGGGACCCATGGTCACTGTGATGAGATCCATGGTGACGCATGAGTTCCAACATTTGCGCCATCTGCTCTTTGAGCTGTGAAAGCTCGGTCGTGAGCTTCTTGTTTTGTTCCTCTAGCGCTTCCATTTTCTTGATTTTCTTTGCGCGTGTGAGGACAGAGAGATGACCAGCCACTTTCTAAAATGAATGTTTATTCTAATTAGCTTATTTATGATATGAATACACTCTTGATGTGAGCTTGATAATCTTTCATCTTTGAGGCGCTGCCTTTTTAAGATGAAAGTTTATCACCCTCCCTAGGCTATTATCTCTCCACAACGGAGAATCTCAATAGTCACGGGTCTCTTTCACTCACATCGAGAGGGTATTAGTGAACCTATAAATGATGATGAGGATGCATGAGGTATTATTGATAATGATGCCTATGCTCCTTACTTTTATTATATTTTCACACATTGATTTTTCCTCTCATGTCATGGTTTTTTATGCATGGGGATTATTTTTAGACCTTATCACAAGGTTATTTATTAATGCACAAACAATTGCACATAAGCATTTACACAAACAATTCACTCATCCACGAACAGTCACGAGCGAATCACGAGGTAGGGGTCTCCTGCAGAAAAGTGCATATTCAAGGAGGATCTAACTGTTCTCACTTGGTCAAAGGCCCCCAAGGTGCCCCCATTATAGGGACCCAATTCCTCTCGTCGTAGGTCGATGGAAAGCTCCAACGCACCGTCGGACTCAAGTTCATGGTTATCACCTTGAGTGATGTTTTCCGACAACGGTCTCATAGGCTCCTATAAACCCATCAACCGGCCGTACTTACATCCACTCCCTATGGATTACCACTCATGCCCCCGGGTATAGAGGGAACTGTTGTGTGCAAAGGTTTGTGTGCAATTTATTTCAAACAATTGCGGAAATTTAAACATACAACAGTTATTAAAGCCAAATAGATAAACATGTTATCATACAAGTGAGGGGTAATAAAGTAATTTTAACTATTATTTGTTAAAAATAATCTGTCACTAAATGGGACTGACTCTCGAAGCTTCCCCAGTGAAGTCGCCATCTGTCGCCACCGGCCCAAACGGGCCTCGGCGGTCGCGAAGACGGTCGAGCTCTCTTTTTATTTTTTGTTTGAAAATGTATTGGATTGTTAGAACGACTTGTTCTCAAACTGAGACCTCGTCGATCTTATCCAATTTATTATTGAAAGAGTCTCACCAATCCAATTTAATCCCAAGCGGGACCCTCCATGGATTAGTGGTTTTTGTAAAAAGGGAGGGTTCGTGGAGTCGCCACCAATGTTTTACTCAAAACATTGGAAAAAGAAGTTAAGGCAATCGATTTCAAAAATCGACTTCGGCCATTATAACCAGAGTCGGGTAAGGGAGTCGGTTACGCGTGAGGAAGGTGTTAGCACCCCACAGCGCCCCTAACGGGTTCCCTATGACGGATTATTTTACAAATAATAGCACAAAATTACTAAATTACCCCTTTTATTTATGAACGATTATTATCTTAAATATCTACATGATGCTTAAATTAAACACACAGAAAGCAGTAAAAGGAGGGAATTAAAGAAAACCTCTTGGAGCGTGCTTTTATAAATCTCAATAAATGCTAGGAGGCTTTGCGGCGCTCCTTCCCTCTACAAGCTCGCTCGACACTCTCCTCGAAGAAAATTTTTGACTAAGGGAATCAAAAAGATTTCCCCTTCGGTTAAATCCGAGACTCAAGCAAAGCGCTCAGAACTCGAGGATTTAACCGGTCCTGACTCCCAGAGAGGTTCCTAAGGCAGAGCACTGCTCAAAAACCCCAGAACACTCAATAAGAGAGTCAAGAAATGGTTCAAAAGTGTGTATTGACGTCAAATGACGCCATATTTATAGGAAATAGGAGCAATACGGGCGCTGGGGTCAATACGGCCCGTATTGAGAATTTGTTCTTCAATACGGCCGTATTGAACTCAATACGGCCGTATTGAAGTTCACAAATCTTCAATACGGCCGTATTGAGTCCAGTACGGCCGTATTGAAGTTCAAAACTTCAATACAGGCCGTACTGGTCCCCAAGCAGCCCGTATTGGTCCCAATTCCTCCTATTTTCTATTTTTAGCTATCCTAAGACCTCTTAGACCTATAGAGAACCCTCCTTGGGCCTTCTGGAAGTCCTTCTGGCTGATCCTTCTTCAGTCTTCGAGAGTCTTCAAGCTTTATTTCCGACCCGGACAATTTTAGGGGTCTACAATCATATTAACACTTCTCAATTTTTTTCTCTCTTTCTATCGTATCATATTACTTATTGTATTATCTGCATCAAGGAGCCGAGCTTGAGCTCGGCACTGAAACATTAAACAACATCGAATAGACGCTACGTAATATCGGCCAAAGTAGAGGCCCACTATATATCGAGTCGAGACCAATCTCGGGCCCAAAACAACGCTATACCCTCGCTTAAGAGGAAAACCCTAACTCACATCAAGGTACGTGGACTATATATATGAGACGATTACACTATCAAAGACTAACTTTAGCATTGGAGTCTCTTTTGCAGGTACCACCTCCATCTCGGAGCAGTTGACGTACCCCGCAAAGAAGGCTCATCAATCTTACCCAGTAGATCATCCCTCTCGACCGATCTCAAGTAAGAACACTTATTATATCAATTTTAGTATGTAAAACTTTTTTTACATTATTTAAGAGTCGAAATCAAACTGTTTACTAACATTATCCCTTCTTAACATATTGATATGTTATTTTAAGAACAAAATTGTTACAGTTCAATGAATACTAAAGTGAATAGTAACTCGAATGTCATAACCTTAATAATGTCAATGGATTTGAAGTTGGAACATTAATGTTAGAATGAGAGTTTAGGTCACTCTTCTCCATAACTTTGATTAGAGAATTTGTTTCGATATGTAATTTTTTTTTATATTATTGAGGAGTCCAAGCTAAAGATCGTTTATAAACATTCTTCTCTCTTAACTCACTTAGACTCTTTTTCAAGCGAAAATGTATCAACAAGCGTTAAAACAAGATACCTATAGTGATCCTTACGATATTAAAGGACTTGAGGTCACGACATTGATACTAGAATGATGGTTTTAGTCTACTAATGTCCTTTAATATAACCATAATTAAGAACTTGTTTCGATATGCCAAAAAGTCTTACACCACTTAAAAGTTGAGGCTAATAATAATTTATAAACACTCTTCTCCCTTAATTCATTAAGGCACTTTTTCAAAAATAAATTTTTGATGACTCAATAAACACTGTTTCAACTTAATATGGGACAAATTAGATATTGGATCGAGTTGGTATGTTTTTGGTTAGATTTAGATTGATTAGTTAAATATTATTTTATATATGTATTATAGATTACATATTTTGTTGGTTTACTTTATATTTATTTAACTTATGATACAATAGTTTTTAAAAATAATTTAAGACAATTTAGTAAAATAATATTATTGTGATTATAACATTATGTCTCGAACCATTTAATTTTTGGGGTATTTTAGTTTAGGATATATATATATATATATATATATATATATATATATATATATATATATATATATATATATAGAGAGAGAGAGAGAGAGAGAGAGAGAGAGAGAGAGAGAGAGAGACAGAGAAGAGGGTTCAAACGTCACCGGTGTAACTTTTACTAAGTGTTACATCGCTCAATAAATTTATATTAAATGTGAATTTTATAAATCCAATCGTTAGATTGAAAGTTCATATCAAGTTAACGATTGAATTATAAAATTCACATTTAATATAAAGTTATTGAGCGGTGTAACACTTAGTAAAAGTTACACCGGTATCGTTTGAACCCTCCTCATATACTCATATATATATATATATATATATATATATATATATATCACGGTGAGAATACAATCACGATGGATTGACAATCGATATTGGCTACCTTAACCCATTTGCAAATGATTGACTTGGTATTTTCTCTCTAGATCGAAAAATTTGAGTAAGAATTATACATCTCTTCCCATGATCAACTCTAATATATATTTAGTACTTCATGTAGTGATCTCGATAATCAAAATTCAAAATCCATTTATTTCTAGAGACTGTACATCTAATTTTTGCTTCTTTCTCAATGGAAGTTCAACTTGTCCACATGTGAATGAACATTTTCCTAGGTGTTTGATGATATGATTTTTTCTTTGGAACGGATCAACATATTTGTTTTTATTGGAATGAAGCTTTACTTTTCCAAAACTAAAGTTGTAGGTTTACTGATATTTAGTTGCCTGATTTTAGATAATTTTAGAGAGAAAAAGTCAAATTTTAAATGAAGTTTTTCATTTCATTCACTCTGGAAACAAAATACAGAGGAAGGATTTATAGTAGCTACCTTTATTAGCACAACTATAAAAGGTTGATAAAAATAACATTGTGATAGCTGACATAACAAACCTACTATAATATTATTTTGTTGTTATAATAGAACAAAAAATAACTAAATGAAAAAGTAATATTTTTCATATTACATTCTAATAACCCCTCTCAAACTCAAGGTGGAGGTTTATCAGAAAAACTCTTCGCATTGAGTTTACATCTAGTTGGAGAGAGGGGTTTGGTCAACACATATACCTATTAATCCAAAGTTTGAATGTGATAAATCATAAGCTTCTTGGATAGAACCTTCTCTTGAACAAAAAAGACATCAATTTCATATGTTTAATTCTACTGTGAAAGACAAAATTGTGAGAAATAACTATTGCACTTTGGTTATCTTAGAGCATAACATGTGTAGAAAAAGGAACATGGAATTCTTGTAACAAAGCTTGAACCTAGGTTAACTCAGTTGAGGCTTGAGCTATACTGCAATATTCAAACTCAATTGTTGATCTAGCTGTAGCTTGTTATTTTCTTGATCCCATTACACAAAAAAAAGGAATAAACTCACACATTTTGCAGCGGCTTTAAAGAACTGCCTTCGCTTTTTTATTTAGTCCAACAAACATTATAACTTACAACAGTTATATCCAACGGATGCAATTTTTAATTTTTCTTCGGTAGTTAATATAGAATCGCCATAGGTAAGTTAAAATTTTCAGCTTGACTGAAATGTTCCTTCCCCTCTCATCAAAAACCTAATTCCTTTCTCTCCTCGCTCCATTCTTCTTCTCCCTCGCTCACGGTCACGCCTCTACTCGGCTCAAAAGTCACGCCTCTACTCTGCTGCTACAAACGTTGCTCACGACCACGGGTTCAAGGGCTCATAACCTTTATTTTCCTTTGCCTCGTTTGGTGAGTTACAAACTTTCCCACTACTTATTGATTTTTTGATCAATTTTAGTGGCATTTGTGTCGTGCTTGGCTTATATGGGGAACGTACCTGAGGGGAGGGAAAACGAAAAGTAGAATTTGAAAAATTTTAGTTCCCGTTATGGTGTGGAAATAGGCAAGCTTGATTAGTTTCTTTTGAGGTATTTATATATGGAATATTTGGAATTCAATTTAAAACTAGAATGGATTTGGCTGGCTTTGATCTTAGTAGTGCTAACCAGAAAACATGTTGAAAAATGCATATAAGAGGGAGTATCATTGACTGTAAAATAGGCAGCTACATTTTGTTTGATACTACTGTTGGTCAGAAATTTGTTGTTTGTGGCTATAGAAAAAGATCACAGAGCAAAGTAGAACAAAAATTATTTTGTTGATTGGTTTGCGTCTTATTGATTGTGGAAATCAACCACTATAATCTCAAGGTGTTTTGGAAATATTTAAATCTAAAAGCTAAAGATATTAGCACTTAGCTATGGCTTTGAACGACTTTGTCTTGTTTGATGTGATGCAAAAGACATTGCCCACTCCTCTGTTAAGGGCTGCATGTACCATATTCTACTATTGTTTAAACTCAGAGAATTAAGTGGATCTTGTCAAGATATATGCATTCTACCATCAAGCTACAAATCTATCATGTTTTGGCTTCATGTGATGAAGATAGTTCTAAAATAAAATCAGGAAACCTGGTATTGGGAGATTTCAACTTTCCATTTGTTTAGCTTGGTTTTTGGTTGATATATAAAAGCTCAAAGTTTCTAGCAACAGATAGAAAAACTTTTTCTCCCTACTTAACTTTTGTTTCTTGCTAGCTAGCCAATTCTCATGTATGTGATATTGTTGGATCTAGTACAAAAACATTATCAAAATAAAATTAAGTCAGTACTTTACTATTTCTTCTAGCATGTCTCATTTGGGGTTTCTGTTCCTACAGTGGCTTAAGACCAACCTTATAGGTGTAGTTCCATCTAAACTCCTTGATAGATCTAATACAAGTTCACTTACATTGAAGTATGTCTCATCCTTAAACTTATCAATCCGCAATATATTAATATTGAAGTTGATGATTGAATTTTAATTTCTTTATTATAACGTGATACATAGTGAGAAACATAAATTATAATGTACTTCTATCAATGTTCTTTCTATCATTGTTATGTACTAGGATGAAAAGAAAGGAAGGGACCATAAACCAATAAGACCATTCTATTAAATTAAATAGGATCCATGGCAATCACAGCTGCATGTGAGGTTTTCCATAAAGAGACGGAAGATCCATTTCATTTCACTTTTTGGTGTCTAGGATGGTTTGTCCATCTAAGTCTGCAACTTTTGCTACATGTCATCAAACCTAGAAATTAAATATATAATTGAATTCACATACATAAATTGGTGGTTATGAGTATGTGAATTAAGCTTCAGATTAAAGGGCATAATTAATTAAACACAAAATTGTATGTGAAATGAAAGAAAATGAATAAAATAAAATTGTAAATTATTACCTGTATTGGTGGGAATTGATCTCCAGTTGCCTGGTCCATGTTCTTGAATGTAAGAGACCAAGATGATGTCTTCTTTTGGAGTCCAAGGTCCTTTCTTAATCCCAATTTTGTCATAGCAAGGAGGCCTCCCTATCATGATATATATATATATATATATATATATATATATATATATATAATAACTACTTTGTTATTACTTTCTCTAATTTTTTATTTTCTGAGTTTTGACTGATCAAAACAAGTTTCCTTCCTTTTTCCTCTATTGCTTCCAATTAATGGTTTTTTTGTGTTTTCACTTTGCAGACATGCATTCGAGGAAGCTGCTTTAGTTTCTTTATATAAAACAGATAAAATGTTTTTTGAGATAAACTAAAAAGGTGAATTTGATCTAAGGTTAAAAATATATAAGTTTAATGGCATATCTATTAGTTTAGGCCATCTAAGTCCATTATTAAAAAAACAATTAATCTGAGTAATAAATAAATAAATGCCATTAGATATCATTAGATACGAAGGCAGCTAAGCGGTGGTGCAAGTTATACTGTCGAGATAGACAAGAGGGTTCAAAGAGATTTTGTTCGACGGTTTCCTAATCGTGTAAGTGCTTATGCATTCCAAGTTCAATATGTTTATTTTTAATAAGAATTTGACTAACAATATGTATTATGGAATTAGGTTGGAAATAATCTTGACAGTCTTAGCGAACCAGATAAAGATGTTCTTATTAGTCTTGCACAAGGTCCTTTTGATCGAGCTAGAAGGTTCACATCATTTAATGTTAATGGATACAAATTTTGAACCTTAACATGAGACAAATTTTTAAAAACTCAAAATAGTGGAGTTTTTGGCACATTTGGAACAAGAAGCTACTTAAGCAATAATGATGCCCAAATACGATTTGGAGGGGTATCATACTATGGAAAATTGATAGATATCATTGAGATTTTCTATAATGGGTTCATAGTACCCATGTTTAAATGTGAATGGGTTGACACCACTACTTCAACGGGCAAGAAGGAAGATAAGTTGGGTTTTATCTCTATTAACTTTACAAGACTAATACATACTAGTGAAAAAGAAGATGATGAACCATACATTAAAGCTTCTAAATCTCAAATGGTTTATCATGTAGAGGATGAGAAGGAACAAGGTTGGAGAATACCAGTTTATTTGAAACCTAGAGACTTTTATGATATGGGTGAAGAGGATGAAGAAATTGTGACATCCATTGAGGCACACCCATCACACAAATTGGAACAAATATTTCCTAATGATGCCACACATATTTAATTGGAAAGAATGACTACAGATGATGATCCTGAAATTCAACCATCAATGAAAATTTTCATGAAGATAATCAAGATATGGTTTAATAAGAGTCATGAGTAAGAAACCCTAAACCCTAAACCCTAAACCCTAAACCCTAACTCCTAAACTTTTAGTTATTAAAGTTAACATTATGGTTTATGCAGGTATGCCTCGTACAAGAAGACATGTTGTGGCTAGGTGTCGATCCACATCGAATAAAGAAAATAGTTCCTCCATTGGCACTTATCAAAGTGTAGAGGTTTAACTACCTCAAAGTAAGCCCATGCCAAACGTTGAATCATCTTTTCACGATGACATACATGCTACTTCACCCACCATGAATCTGATGTGGTTAAAGATTTATTTGTGGCTCAGAAAAAATCCCCTACCTATTGGAATGTTGATGTTATTGGTATGTTCAATCTAATCTTTGTTATCCCCTTATTAATATTTATTGCAAAACTTGTTAGGTTGTTGATGTTTGGTTTATTTACATGTTAGATGAAGAGGGTGTTTTTAGGCAAACATGTTTAAGGGTGCAAGATGTGTTTGCATCACGTGATGCCATTAAGGTGTGTACCAAGTGGAATGCTGAAAGTCAACCAATAGGAGAGTCTGTTGGTTTATTAGCAGGATTTTTGGGTGAAATTGTAAGCAACTTCAGTAATTTCCCCATAATGTACGAGACTTGGAAGAAGGTTCCAAAAGGTTACAAAAACAATGTTTATAAAGAAACTATAAAGGTATCAATTATAATTAACTGCATACATGTGATTTCTTGTGGAATTTGTGTACTAATGATAACTTTCATTATATTGTGGTAAAGGCAAAATTTGATGTTAATGAACAACATCATAAGAAATATATATTAACTAGCTTGGGAAAGAAATGGAGGGACACTCGATGTAGGTTGTTTCACAAAAATTATAATTAGGAGATTTTTGTGGAAAAAAACTGTCAAATGCACCCACCAGAGATTAACCCAAACCATTGGAGGCTTTTTGTACAATTTAGGATGAGTACTAAACAAATGGTAATATGTTTTCATCTTCCATTGTTATAAGTTTGGTTACATATATTAACTTTTAATTTTGTTAAATATAGGAGATATTTGATAAAAATGCAACAAACCGTGAAAATTTATTGATCCTAGATACTCTAAGATCAAGGACATTAACAAGAAAAATGGACGAGTTGGTATGTAAAGTTCATTTAGTCTATTTTGTTTAAAGAAACTAAAAAACCAAATTGTTTGTATAATTACTTTTGGTATGGTGCAAAATATTAGGAAGTGCAATATGGACAACGTTATAGTAGAGGAGATATGTATCCTATTGCTCATAAAAAGAAGGATGAATCATTTGTGAGCGAAGATGCTAGAGAAAAATATGTGAGTACAATATATTATTTGTAATTTTCAATTACCATTTTCTCTTCACCATATAAGTAATCTATTACTATTTATCTATGTATTCAACATTATATGTAGGAACAATTGCATAATAAAATTCAGGAGACTTCTTCTAAGAATGAAACATTCTTGAAAGTGTTTGGAAAGGAGCATCACAGATATGTTCGAGGCATAGGACTTGGGGTTACTCCGACTCAAATCATTGGATCATATTCTTCCTCTTCGAAGTCTGGATCTTTATTAGATGCAGCCACGTAGCATAATTGTGATCTGAAGTTGAAGCACTTAAGGCATGAGTTGGTGAAGTTGATGTCTTGAAGGAACAATTAGCTTTCCTTATGCAAATTGTTAAAGGAAATCAGGTATAAAATAAAGTCTTTAAAAAATTGTAAATTTTATTCTCCAAGTAAAAGTTCAAACCTAATTTGTGATTATTTTAATTTCAGGCAACTGAATTGGAATCGCCAACAAATTTAAGACGTTTTTCTGAGTCTAGCCATGTTCTTAAAGAAAATGGAGGATCATTACGAGGACTATTTAGATATTTGCTTCAATTTTAGTTTGTTGGGAGCTTTTAGGACCATCTTTATATTTTTGTTGTTTTTTATGTACCTAAGTTTCTTAAACTTAAGGACCATTTCTATTTTTGAAAGATATAAATCTATTAAGTACTAAATTTGGATTTAATATCTTTAGTTAATGAATGATGTTTTTATTTGCCTCATTTGTATTAGTTTATCTTTATCACATATATTTGAGATGAGAATTTAAACAAACAGGTTGAAAAATATAATTATAAAAACATTTAATTGCAAATTTGACACGAACTAAATTACGGCGGTTATAAACTGTTGCAAATTTTTGTATACAAAAATGTATGTTTACATTTGCGGTGGTTTAAAACCGCCTAATTTTTAACTAGTTTCAATTTCTAAAATAGTGAAAGTTTTATAATTTCCGCAATTTTAGCAAATGTGTTACGGCTGTTTGTGTGGCTGTTTAAAAAACCACCGCAAAATATAGTCTCAATGCACGAGATTGTGACGTTTACAAACTGTCGCAATCCAAATTTGTGGCGGTAAAAATCGCAGCCACTCTTACTAAAAGATTTCTGCAAAAAAACAAGTTTCTTGTAGTGCCACTAAGAAATGAAGTTAGGTCCTAAGTAGATAGTAGAACTTGAAGTACATCTTCTGTCATCAACATTATAAGTCTAATCAACATCACACATAGTTATGATTGATAATGATTTTCCAACAACAACTAGTTGCATGTGAAAACCATGATAAAGAATGCCCTTAAGATTTCTTAAAATTCTTTTTACTATCACCCAATGAGAATCTAAGAGATTTGTCATGAATTGGCAAACTTTGTTAACTTCAAAACTTATTTCAAGTATTATGAGTGTAACATACTGCAAGATACCAACTACAGATCTATAAAGGGTTAGATCCTGATATAAATCACCACCAGTTTTAGACAATTTACTACTAGAGATCATAGGAGAAGAAATAGGATGAGCTTTAACCATATTGGTTATCTATAGAAGGTCCCTAATGTACTTTCTCTTAGTCATAAGAAGAGACTTGTCAGGTAGGTGCTTGATCTCAATACTTAAGAAATAGTTCAATTAGGCTAACTATTTTAAAGAAAAATGTTAGTTTAGGGTTTAGCTAATTTACTACTAGAGATCATAGGAGAAGAAATAGGATGAGTTTCAACCATATTGGTCCTATGTAGGTCTCTAGTGTACTTTCTCTTAGTCATAAAAAGAGACTTGTTAGGTGTCTACTTAATCTCAATACCTAAGAAATAGTCCAATTGACCCAATTATTTTAAAGAAAATGTTAAGTTACTTAGTAATTTGCTTAATAAGGTGAGGTGAAATTCAAACAAAATAAAAGTGAATTTAAGCTTGTCAAACCATTGCTTATGAGCTTGTTCTAGGCCATAAAGAGCCATGTTGAGTTGTAGACCCCTAAAATTGTCCGGGTCGGAAATAAAGCTTGAAGACTCTCGAAGACTGAAGGATAATCAGCCAGAAGGACTCCTCGAAGGCCCTAGGAGGGTTCTCTGTAGGTCCAGAGGTCTTAGAATAGCTCAAAATAAAGAAGTGGAGGGAAAAAGCCCAATACGGCCGTACTGAACTCAATACGGCCGTATTGAAGCTTCAATACGGCCATACTGAAGTCAGTACGACCGTATTGACACTTCAATACGACCGCTGCGAACTCAATACGGGCGTATTGAAATTTCTGACTTTCAATACGACCGTATTGAACTCCAATACGACCGTATTGAAGTTCAAAAATTTCAATACGGCCGTATTGGCCCTGTAGGCCGTACTGCGCCTATTCCCTATAAATATGACGTCAATTGGACGTCATTCCACACTTTCACACTCAGTTTTGACTCCCTCCTTGAGTATTCTGGGGTTTTTGAGCAGTGTTCTGCCCTAGAAATCTCTCTGGGAGTCGATCCGACGAAGTTCTGGAATTCCGAGCACTTAGCTTGGAGATTCGAACCTAGTCGAAGGGAAATCCTCCGGATTTCCATAGTCAAAATTTTATAGGAGAGAGCGAGCGAGCTTGTAGAGCGAGGGAACGCCAAAAAGCTTCCCAGTTTTACTCAATATATAAAAGCACGCTTCAAGAGGTTTCTTCTTAAATCCTTCCTTTTACTGCTTTCTGTGTGCATATTTAAACTGTCATCATGTAGATAGTTAATTTATAATCGCTTATAATAAATAGGGGTAATTTAGTAATTTTACGCTGTTATTTTAGAAAATAATCTGTCATAGGGAACCCGAAAGGGGCGCTGTGGGGTGCTAACACCTTCCCCACGCGTAACCGACTCCCTTACCCAACTCTGGTTGTAATGGCCAAAGTTGATTTATAAAATCAATTGCCTTATCCCTTTTTCCAATGTTTTGAGTAAAATATTGGTGGCGACTCCACGAACCCTCCTTTTACGAAAACCACTAATCCATGGAGGGTCCCGCTTGGGATTAATATGGATTGGTGAGACATTTTAATAAATAAATTGGATAAGATCGACAAGGTCTCAGTTTGAGAACAAGTCGTTCTAATAATCCAATACATTTTCAAAACTAAAATAAAAGCGAGCTCGACCGTCTTCGCGACCGCCGAGGCCCGTTTCGGGCCGGTGGCGACAGATGGCGACTCCACTGGGGAAGCTTCGAGAGTCAGTCCCATTTAGTGACAGATTATTTTTAACAAATAATAGTTAAAATTACTCTATTACCCCTTGCTTGTATGAGAACATGTTTATCTATTTGGCTTTAATAACTGTTGTATGTTTAATTTTCCGCAAATGTTTGAAATAAAATTGCACACAAACCTTTGCACACAACAGTTCCCTCTATACCCGGGGGCATGAGTGGTAATCCATAGGGAGTGGATGTTAGTACGGCCGGTTGATGGGTTTATAGGAGCCTATGAGACCGTTGTCGGAAAATATCACTCAAGGTGATAACCATGAACTTGAGTCCGACGGTGCGTTGGAGCTTTCCATCGACCTACGACAAGAGGAATTGGGTCCCTATAATGGGGGCACCTTGGGGGCCTTTGACCAAGTGAGAACAGTTAGATCCTCCTTGAATATGCACTTTTCTGCAGGAGACCCCTACCTCGTAATTTGCTCGTGACTGTTCGTGGATGAGTGAATTGTTTGTGCATTGTTTATGTGAAATTGTTTGAGCATACATTGCATTTCTTTAAACATACAACATTCCTATTCTTTTAAAAATAAGAATAAATAGGAATAAGAATCTTCCATTATACGGTGTTAACATCTACCTTCATCACATTCATATAGGTAGTTTCCCTTTTCACCCAAAAAATACAAAAAATATATAAAATAAAAAATACCCAAAAAAAGAAAAAAGGGTTATTTATCCAAACCAAGCAATATCATGCATCATCTTAGGAACATCCTAAAAACATGATAATGCTTAGTTGAATAAACACTATGCATGCATATTCAACCTCATCATCTCATATCATGCATATAGATCATGGAGAGATCTAGGAGTCATTCATACATCTCTCCTAGTAATCCATTAATAAACATTAATAAAAAGAAAGAAATAATCGATGCGTATGTTCAAGATGGATCGCACGCCATTTGTTATTAAGTGTAAGCCAACAACCGCGCCAAGCGAGCGCACATCAACTCCGTTGTTGGTAATCAAGACAGACGAAGGGAAAGGTCCAACGCCATTAAGGATCATCGCTCCAAGGCCTTTTCCCTACGAATCAAATAAGGCTGTGCCATGGATATACGACATCCATTTTTCTGTCGACAGCGATATTTCCAACATCGCTGGACTTGGGGGCATGACTAGGAGTGGCAGGATCTACACTCCCGAAGATCTTCATGATAAAGCCCCCAAGAATAAAGAAAAAGAAGAAAAAAAAACCGAGGAAAAAGAATCCGAGGAGGAGATTGACAAGCTGTTAAAATATATCCGACAGAGCGAGTACTCCATCATGGATCAACTTCATAGGACGCCAGCAAAGATTACGCTGTTGTCGTTGATCCTATGCTCCGAACCGCATCGGCAAGCTCTGTTGAAAGTCTTGAACGAGGCATACGTGTCGCACACTATCTCCCAAGACGAGTTTGAGGGGATTGTTAGTCACATCAAGACTAATGATCACCTCACCTTCATCGATGAAGAAATCCCCGCCAAGGGACCGAATCATAACAAGCCCTTGCACATCTCTATAAAGTGCAAGGAGTATCACATCGCTAAAGTCTTGGTAGATAACGGATCTTCCTTGAATGTGATGCCCAAAAGAACTCTTGATCAAGTGGCAATCAAGGGAGTCCAAACGCGCCTGAGCAACATGATCGTTCGAGCTTTCGACGGTTCTAAAAGAGAAGTAGTGGGAGAAATCAATCTTCCAATCCAAATTGGACCTACCGTCTTTAATGTCGAATTCCAAGTGATGGATATTACTCCTGCATACAGCTGTCTCCTCGGCCGACCTCGGATTCATGATGCGAAAGCTGTACCCTCTACGCTCCACCAGAAAGTCAAGTTCATAGTGGGTGACAAACTGGTGACCGAACAAGTTAAAGATGACATACTCATCAGCAAGCCATCCAACATACTTTATGTGGATGCAGCAGAGGAAGCTTTAGAAACCGCCTTCCGAGCATTGGAAATCGCCAATGTTGAAACGTTTCCCCGAGAAATGAAGAAGGTAGCTCATACGCTCACCAAGAACGGATACTTGCCAGGACAAGGATTAGGCAAGGACTCCCAAAGAATCCCGGAGCTACCCATTATCAAGGATAAATCCGGGGAAACAAGGGTTAAGATACAACCCTAACAAAGATCAAAGGACGAAGAGGAACCAAGATCCTTCTCGACGTTCTTTAAGCCAGATCTTTAGGAAGGCTGGTTCACAAACGTCAAGGCCAGCTATTGTCATCAAGTGTTCTTCTCCTTCTGATAGGGATATGTAAACCTGATGACTATTAGAGATTACTCCTCGGGGACAGCCCGACCCCCGAGCCTCGATAGGGCACATGTTTCCATTATGATTATAATAAAATCATTCTTCATTATTTCTTATTGCTTCTTTTCTCGCTTGCAATAAAATTCTAGACCACATTATTTTAACCCTGTTTGAATAAACATGAATGAGGTTAAAATCATCTTAATAATAATAAACCCACATCATTTTTATGTGGAAGTGTGTGTGACAGCTTGGAGCACCTTTTCTTGGCATCAATAAGTGCCATCATGGATAAAAGAAATCCTAAAGATAATAAGCTCGGCAGGAAACCCAAAAAGGGGACTGCGCAAAAATAAGAGCAAAAGACCCGCTAGGAATCCCACAAAAGGGTGACCTAGGCAAAAGTTAGGGTTACAAAATGAAGACAAAAACCCGCTAGGAATCCCACGAAAAGGGTGACCTAGGCAAAAGTTAGGGTTACAAAATGAATACAAAAGCCCGCTAAGACATCACAAAAGGGTGTTTTAGGCAAAAGTTAGGGCCGTCAAAACAAAAAAAAAAAAAAAAAAAAAAAAAAAAAAAAAAAACAAAATAAATCCATGATGGTACCATCAATTGAATTCAACAAGGGGCTCAAGAAAAGCTATCCAAGTTGTCAAAGCACAATCATTAATAACAAAGATGTGCTTAACTTCATAAGTGTTTAATCAAACAAGCCTAAACACAATAAGCCTACCAATGGCCAGCCATTCTTACAAAATCCATTTTTCAAAAATAAAATAATCCCCTCTAAAACACAAACTTTTGAAAATATATATCCTTTCCTTCTTTTCTCTCTTGTCCCAACGATTTTTGAATAATCTAGTGGAAACATGGAGATATAGTGGTCAATAGGAGGGTTGACACATCTTCTAAAGAAAGGGAAGAATCATTCGGTTGATGACACCAAAATCAAATATGCATCATTCCTCGGTAACAGAAATCGGCAGAGCACAGTCCGTCTGGAGGAATGGCAAAATCCAAACACAAAAACGCATCGGTTAATTCTTTTGAAAAAAGAATCAAATAGAATTAGGTGCATCATACTGCATACATGCATACAGATGATAGGTGTACTGGAAGATCACTTATTCTCTGTTTATTGAAAAAACAAAAAATATATAAACTTCAGAAAAACAATACGCCCGTATCGTGTTCAGTATGCCCGTACCAAAATTAGGGTTATGAACAAATTTTCAAATCAATACGGGCATACTGAAATGAATAACGGCCGTATTGGCAATAACAGAAATCCTCCCTCACATCAATGACAAAATTCCTCCAAGAAGAAGAGGATAGGGGGAGCCATTCATTTTTTCCAAAAATAAAATAATTAAACTTGCATTTTGTGCATCGCGTACATTAATTGCACATTCAAAAACCTCATCATGAGGCAACTACATAAATTAGAAAAAATAGGAAAAATTGCTTGTGTATGACAGCAGCAAACAAAATGCAAAGATTCAGAAAATCAACAGCGTCATACAAAATAACTGAGCCTGGAGAGGCTTGCCGAAAGAATACTCTCAGAATAACTGAGCCTGGAGAGGCTTGCCGAAAGAATACTCTCAGAATAACTGAGCCTGGAGAGGCTCGCCGAAATAATACTCTCTCAGAATAATTGAGCCTGGAGAGGCTCGCCGAAATAATACTCTCTCAGAATAACTGAGACATTTCTATACAGAAAAAGCCAAAACCAACAAAAAAGGCAAAAATACAGAAATCAACAAAAATACAGAAAAAGCCGAACTCAACAAAAAAGGCAAAAACACAGAAAAAGCCAAAATCAACAAAAAAGGCAAAAACACAGAAAAAGCCAAAATCGAAAAAAGGGCAAAATACAGAAAATCCAACAAATCATACAGAATGACTGAGCCTGGAGAGGCTTGCCGAAAAAATACTCGTACAGAATAATTGAGCCTGGAGAGGCTCGCCGAAATAATACTCTCTCAAAATAACTGAGCCTGGAGAGGCTTGCCGAAATAATACTCTCTCAAAATAATTGAGTCTGGAGAGGCTTGCCTAAATAATACTCCCGCAAAATAATTGAGCCTGGAGAGGCTTGCCTAAATAATACTCCCGCAGAATAATTGAGCCTGGAGAGGCTCGCAGAAAGAATACTCCCTTCAGAATAATTGAGCCTGGAGAGGCTCGGAGAAATAATACTCCTTCAGAATAATTGAGCCTGGAGAGGCTCGCAGAAAGAATACTCCCTCAGAATAATTGAGCCTGGAGAGGCTCGCAGAAACAATACTCTTCCTTCAGAATAGTTGAGCCTAGAAAGGCTCGATTCCCCAGAGAAACCTCAACTCACACTCTTGGATTCAAAATCCCCGGCGAGAGCTATCAAAGCAAGATCGACGACATTCCCAATGGAAGCACGATCACCCAAGCAGTATATCTAGTCAAAGGACTTAAAACTTCCTCAGTGGAAGATAGCTCTCCGACTCAAAGCGCTGAGTGAGGCTAAGCCTGCAGAGGCTTCCTAAATAATACTCTGGGATACATAAGATCCCTCATTCCCCAAATCGCCTACTCAGAGGCATCCCTGCAAAAGGAGAAAAATCAAAAGATATCAATAAATATCCCCCAAGCGGAATCCGGCACTCAGCCGAACACTGGACTTCAAATCCCCAGTCGCCTACTCAAGAGGCACTCCTTCAAAAAGGAAAACCCAAAAAAGAAATCAATAACAATTCCCTAAGCGGAATTTGGCTTTTCAGCCAATCATCAAACATCAAGATAATTCGCCTACTCAGAGGCACTTCCTTCAAAAAGCAAATATCATAAAAAGATCAATAAGTATTCCCCAAGTGGAATCCGGCTCTTAGCCAAACATCGAACGTCAAGCCGATACGCCTAACAGAAGAGGCTAATCACAACCAATGACAAAATCCCCTAGCGGATAATAGCCTACACAGAGGCAGCAAAATCAGAAAACCAAAAGAGACACCCGAACAAGGATAACCGGGATACTCCACCAACGTCGAAAGGACGTCAGCCAATCATAAGGCACCGCTTACATCAGAAAGAGCATCTTTGTGTCTATACCCCAAGGAGTCAGAAATTCCCCAAGGGTACCAACAATGCAATGCAAGTTGGGGCACAGGAACCTGTGAATGACTGCACATCCCCTAGACGGATCCCTGCGTTATCCAGCCCTCAGCGGCACAAAAATCAAAAAACAACCGTCGAAGCAGCATCGTGGACTGTGGAGACAAAATCATCACGAATCCCTGGAAAGGAGATATTCACGCTACCCCGTCGTCACAAACACGGAGGTATGCAGCTTCCGGCTCGGACAATGAGCGAAGCTATCTCTGAAAAAGGGTACTCACCGCCTACCGTTGTCATAAAGGTACTTAGCTTCCGGCTCGAACAAAGAGTGAAGCTAAGCCTGGAGAGACGGTACTCACAGCTTCCAGCTTGGGCAACAAGCAAAGCAAGGCCTGGAGAGGCAAAACTCACACTGCTCACCGTCGTCGCAAAGGTGCTTGGTTTCCGGCTCGAACAAAGAGTGAAGCTAAGCCTGGAGAGGCGGTACTCAACCATCAGCGTCATCAGAGGCGCGTTGATGTCCAACTTCCGGCTCGGGCGTCGAGTGAAGTTGGCCTTGGAGAAGGTAAACTCAGCTACCGAGGATGTCAGAAGCGCCGAGGTATGCACCCACCTGGAGAGGCTACTCAACATTTTCCCACCGGAAGACGCTACAAGTCAGAAGGTCGGCACAATACCCGGACAATTGGGTCAACTCCTTTACTTGTCAGCCGATACACCAAGAGGCCGTCCGACTAAGTAAAGGGGGGGCAGCTGTAGACCCCTAAAATTGTCCGGGTCGGAAATAAAGCTTGAAGACTCTCGAAGACTGAAGGATAATCAGCCAGAAGGACTCCTCGAAGGCCCTAGGAGGGTTCTCTGTAGGTCCAGAGGTCTTAGAATAGCTCAAAATAAAGAAGTGGAGGGAAAAAGCCCAATACGGCCGTACTGAACTCAATACGGCCGTATTGAAGCTTCAATACGGCCATACTGAAGTCAGTACGACCGTATTGACACTTCAATACGACCGCTGCGAACTCAATACGGGCGTATTGAAATTTCTGACTTTCAATACGACCGTATTGAACTCCAATACGACCGTATTGAAGTTCAAAAATTTCAATACGGCCGTATTGGCCCTGTAGGCCGTACTGCGCCTATTCCCTATAAATATGACGTCAATTGGACGTCATTCCACACTTTCACACTCAGTTTTGACTCCCTCCTTGAGTATTCTGGGGTTTTTGAGCAGTGTTCTGCCCTAGAAATCTCTCTGGGAGTCGATCCGACGAAGTTCTGGAATTCCGAGCACTTAGCTTGGAGATTCGAACCTAGTCGAAGGGAAATCCTCCGGATTTCCATAGTCAAAATTTTATAGGAGAGAGCGAGCGAGCTTGTAGAGCGAGGGAACGCCAAAAAGCTTCCCAGTTTTACTCAATATATAAAAGCACGCTTCAAGAGGTTTCTTCTTAAATCCTTCCTTTTACTGCTTTCTGTGTGCATATTTAAACTGTCATCATGTAGATAGTTAATTTATAATCGCTTATAATAAATAGGGGTAATTTAGTAATTTTACGCTGTTATTTTAGAAAATAATCTGTCATAGGGAACCCGAAAGGGGCGCTGTGGGGTGCTAACACCTTCCCCACGCGTAACCGACTCCCTTACCCAACTCTGGTTGTAATGGCCAAAGTTGATTTATAAAATCAATTGCCTTATCCCTTTTTCCAATGTTTTGAGTAAAATATTGGTGGCGACTCCACGAACCCTCCTTTTACGAAAACCACTAATCCATGGAGGGTCCCGCTTGGGATTAATATGGATTGGTGAGACATTTTAATAAATAAATTGGATAAGATCGACAAGGTCTCAGTTTGAGAACAAGTCGTTCTAATAATCCAATACATTTTCAAAACTAAAATAAAAGCGAGCTCGACCGTCTTCGCGACCGCCGAGGCCCGTTTCGGGCCGGTGGCGACATGAGTTTACAAACATGAGATTTGTCTTCAACTTCAAGTCTTGGGGGCTACACCATGTAAACTAATTATTCCAAGAATCTATTAAAAAAAGCATTATTCACATCCAATTGGAATAATTCCCAATTATTAGTAAGGGTAAGAGAAATAATAAGTTTGATAGTGATAGGTTTAACAATAGGGGAAAATGTCTCATGAAAATCAAAACCATGGACTTGGTGAAACCCTTTTACCATTAATTGAGCTTTATATTAATTTATGGATCCATCTACATTTTCTTTGACTTGAAACACCCATTTACATCCTAGTTTCTTTTTGTCAAAGAGAAAAGGAACTAAATCCCATGTATGATTTTGCATTAATGCAGTATATTCTTGCTACATGATAGGAAGCCAATTTCGATCAATTAAAGCTTGTTTAACACCTTTTGATTCACTATGAGCCAAAAATAAAGAGAAGTGCAACCTAGAATTATGAAACCTATAGACTTGGATCTAGTT